>NW_027507787.1:36566273-37766273 GCF_037356315.1 Lithobates pipiens | reverse complement strand
CAGGTTGCCACTGGAGTCCTCTTCCACTCCTCCTTGAGGACATCACAGAGCTGGTGGATGTTAGAGACCTTACACTCCTCCATCATCTGTTTGAGGATGCCCCACGGATGCTCAATAGGGTTTAGGTCTGGAGACATACTTGGCCAGTCTATCACCTTTACCCTCAGCTTCTTTAGCAAGGCAGTGGTTGTCTTGGAGGTATGTTTTGGGTAGTTATGTTGGAATACTGCCTTGCGGCCCAGTGCTCTGCTTCAGTATTTCACAGTACATGTTGGCATTCATGGTTCCCTCAATGAGCTGTAACTCCCAAGTGCTGGCAGCACTCATGTAGCCCCAGACCATGAGACTCCCACCACCATGCTTGACTGTAGACAAGACACACTTGTCTTTGTACTCCTCACCTTGTTGCTGCCACACATGCTTAACATCATCGGAACCAAATAAGTTTATCTTGGTCTTATCAGACCAAAGGACATGGTTTCAATAATCCATGTCTTTAGTCTTCTTGTCTTCAGCAAACTGTTTGCAGGCTTTTTGTGCATCATCTTTAGAAGAGGCTTTCTTCTGGGACAACAGCCATGTAGACCAATTGGATGCAGTGTGAGGCATATGGTCTGAGCACTGACAGGCCTCAGGGGGGGACTCGAGAGGCGTAAGCCTTCCTCTGAGTTCACGTCATTTGGTAAGCCTCCTCTCCCCTTCCTTATCACGGTGGTGGTGGTATTATTCTACACATCAGAAGTTGAATTTCACCTTTTTTACGTCACCTCAAGTTTGGAATTGTGATTGATATTACACATTTCAAGGACTGTTAGACGTTCACTTGATGGACGGTTCCCAGGATAATAAATTTTTTTGAAAAGAAAAGTTTTCGAATTTGAATAGTTTTCCAATTTCCAAAGAGAATAAAATAGAATAGAAAATAAAGGAATAGAATAGAAAAAAAAATGTTTTCTATTCTATTCCTTTATTTTCTATTCTATTTTATTCTTTTTAGAAATTGGAAAACTATTCGAATTCGAAAACTTTTCTTTTCAAAAATTTTTATTATTAATTAACAGAGTGATTACACAGTACAATGTAGTCATAATATAAACAAGTCATTAGGCTAAGTAACATGAAGACGGCAGCACTGGGACTACGTCCCAGGATAATAAAGTCAAGCTTAAAGTGGGATCTAGAGAGTCTGATCGTAGAGGAGAGTAAATTCTAATATGAACAATGAGGGACCGGCGTCCCGAAATCTCCGGGGTTGGGGAAATGGGTTACTCCCTGGATTGAGAACTGAAGCATACATGGGAGTACAGATACTGCGTGGGCAGCGTTTTTAGGTATGGAGAGGTAGAGTGGAGAAAGAGGATAGACTAGAAACTGAGAGAAGAGTGAGGAGGGGAACAAGATCGAAAACTTCAAATTTGAAAACTATTTGAAATTGTTTAGAATACTTTTTGAATTCGAAAACTATTCTGAATCGATTACAAAAACGAATAAACAAAACGAATCCCGAAAGCGAATTAAACTAATGAAACAAAAATTTACTAAACGAATTTAAGCAAATAACGAATCAAAATTAAACAAAAATTCTGCCCATGTCTAGCAGCAACCATCTGTAAAAACATTGCCACTTAACCGCAGCTGAACTGTTGGTGCAAGTTCCATCTGTTCTGATGGTCGAGTACCTGAACGGTTCCATCCGCTATCATGGTCAAGTACCTGAATCTGATGGTGAAGTACCTGAACTGTGTTTATCTGCTCTGTTGGTCAAGTGCCTGAACTGTCTGTAAAGTTCCAGCTACTATGTGGTTATGTGCCTGCATGTCTATGATTTGTGAGCTCCAATAGTCTGGAGGATGGATGATATGGACTTTGTATTCTACAGTTCTTTTAGTTCTACAGTGTTGCAATTGCTGTGCTGCAGTTGCAATCTGATAACTGAATGTCTAAAGACCCCTACACCCTATCAGATTTTCTGCTGATTTTTTCCTTCGGATTTACCAAAAGCATGTAGCGCAAGGGCCTGCCTGATTGCATACAAATTGAAACTCCAAAGGTTTGACCTCCATATTATATGGTTTTGGTAAATCTGAAGGAAAAACTCAGCAGAAAATCTGATAGTGTGTATGGGGCTTAAGACTCTGCTGTCCATCACCAGATATGGAGGTCTTTGACAAGTTTATGCTTTTAGCCACTTCAATACAGGGCACTTTCGCCCCCTTCCTTCCCAGCCCAATTTTCAGCTTTCATTGCTCTAGCGCTTTCAGTGACAATTGCGCGGTCATGCTACACTGTACCCAAATGACATTTTTATCATTTTGTTCGCACAAATATAGCTTTATTTTGGTGGTATTTATTCACGACTCCGTTTTTTTTTTTTGGCGATATAAGCGCAAAAAAAGAGGAAATTTGGAAAAAAAACTATATTTTCTTTTTTCTATTTTAAAAGAAATCCAATCAAATCTAATTTTGTCATAAATAAGCTAAAATGTATTCTGCTACATGTTTTTGGTAAAAAAAATTCCGTTAAGTGTATAATAATTGGTGTGTGTGATCACGGACATATGTATGCAAATGATCATGTACATATGTGTGCAGGTGATCACATACATATGTGTGCAGATAATCATTGGGACATGTGATTTTAGTGGGACATATGTGAGGGACATGTTTTTATTATTAGGGACATGTGTTTTTATTATTTGGGGACATGTGTGTTTTGGGGACATATGTGGGGACTGTGTTTATACTGTGTGGTGTGTTGTGTGTTTACACTAGACTGGGGATCAGTGAGTAAAAAGCTGTAAAAAGCTCATACTCACTGATCATCAGCCGGCTGCAGCGATCTGCTCTCCTCTCCTCAGCGATGACTTCTGTGTGAGGAGAGGAGGAGCCGATTGCCTAGCAACTGGCTGTTTGTTTACATCACATGATGGCCGTGATTGGACATGGCCGTCATGTGATCAGGAGGGCCAATCACAGAGCCCTCCTGCCGATCTGAGATGTGCCGTGCCCGGGTGACACGAGCACATCGGGATCGCGCCGCTGCGTGGGCACGCGCGCGATCCCGCTCCTTCTGAAGGACGTTCCTGAACTTCCTATCAGAAGTAGATGGCTCCCACCCGGCCGTATATATGTGCATTGGCCGGGTGGGAAGTGGTTAAACACTTGGAAAGGAAAGTTTGATGTTCTTACCCGCTCCTGTGCTTTCGAAAAGGAAATGTTTGGTGTTCTCCTGTTGGTCCAATATATCCCAGGTAAATCAGACATGGAAAGAAAATTAGGTACCTACACATAGATTAGATAAACTTTAGATTCCCCATTTTTCATGTAAGGTAAACCGGGGAGGGGGAGAATTATTCTTTTTGTTTACAATCATTGGGTGCTCTCCTTTCAATGCTGACATGTTGCCTTTATGTACAGTTGGAGGCATTATATGATAATTGTGAGCCAGGGGGTGGTGAAGTGATGGGGAAATGGTATATTTTATATTATTGTTGGTTCATATTGTGGTTCACTAATGAATTTGAGGCCTCCACATCATGGTCAAGGAGCCATATAAGGACATATGCATAGATTTACTGTTCACCAAAGGAATGTTATTCTTAACTGGTCAAGTCCTTGAGGGGACATATTGCCAAGGGAGTTGGCTGGAGGAGGTATTTTCAAGTTCTATATTACCACAGCAAAATCCTATAAGAGGCTAGTCTCAACCAGAACGTCCATGAGGCAAGTGTCTGGTCCTGGTCACCCGTGCCATGCTGCAAAACAGCAAAACGAGACTCCATGGCGCTAAAAAGCACCTTTAGTTAAGTATTCTTGTTATATTTTCTTTATCTTTATCTATAATTACTTTAAATAAATGTTATATTTTAAAGTATTTGTGTGATCTCTCTTTGCACATATCGAACACAACCCAAAAACGTGACGAAACAACAACTGATGATAAAACAAGTCTAAAAATATGCAGTATGTTGCCGCTTTATTTCACAATACATCTGTTTTTCCATTTCACATGGACAAACTTTCCAGGACTTAAATAGTGGGAGATGGCACGGTTAACTGAAAGCATCTACAGTGTCAGCCTCACTACAAGAACAATGTAAATATCTGTTAAATACAAATGATACACATCTTCATATTAATAGAACATCTATTGATCTTTATTCTGCCTAATAACATAAATAATTAAATAAGGTAAATACACAGCATTACCATGTTAAAACAGATCCCACTGTCAGTGACACAGTGACACAAATCTGTGTATATTTCTGGTGTGCCCAGCTTGTAGAAAAGATAAATTCATTTCTATATGGGTGAACAATGGTGCCTATAAGCCCCAATATGGTTAAATGTTTAAATACTTTTTAGGCTGTTTAAAACGGGCAATAAACTAAAACCATATTTTAAAAAAATAGAAAAATTGACTTTTGTAAACTTTCCGCCATAATTTTCTTCACAGTTTTAGTGTTACTGTAGCCAGCTGAATTCACAGCTCATCACTCTCTATCACATCACGGACTGGAGACATAAAGCTCAGCGGGGTTTCTGCGGTTGGGTACGAATTCAGAATATCCAGGTTTGGCATGGAGAATGTTGAGTAACGGTTTGAAGGAGGTCGTATTTTTTTAATTGACTGAGGAATCTGCTGGTGCCACTGAGCTGCAAAAAGTTATGGAAAATAATGTAATACTGTCAATTTAAATATACTAGTCATTACAAACAACAACACATATTGTTAGGCTATGGTACCACAAAATCTGACAGTGTGGAAGGGTGAAGGTGTCAATACATTCTGCAACACACAGTTTTCTTATACTTTAGGCACACCTTTAGCAAAAAGTTTGCTTTGAGTTTTGGATAGCGAGAGTAAAATATAGAACTCCTGTTAAATTGTTATTGAAGTTTTTGTTCTCATTCTCTCACTTCCCCAGTGGACAAGAAATAAAGGGGTCCTGGTGTCACCAGGAAAGGAAGACTCAGAGAGCAATATAAACCTGATAAACTTTCTAAGCTGCCCTCAATCTACTTAATAGATTTTTTTTGCTGCTGTCTCTGTCTCCATCAGAGCTATCCATCCCATCATGTCATTTTATGGTAATAAAGGGGAAAGTAAATGAAAGTAAATCTTCCCAAAGGGGGCAAAGCAATAAAGACATAGGTTCTAACCCAGTGGCCTCCAAACTGCAGCCCCTTACTTGCTTTTATCTAGCCTTAAGGGCATTATTCCCCCCCCACTTTTAGCAATAATGGGGAGTAGTTCCTCACACAAACATGGACAGTGGGACACTATTCCTCCCATTGACAGAAGTGATGGGGCACTATTCCTTCCATTGATTTCAATGATGGGGCACTATTCCTTTCACAGACACCAATGATGGGGTACTGTTACTTCCACGGACACTAATGATGGAGCACTATTCCTTCCCTGACACCAGTGATGGGGCACCATTCCTCTCACTGTCACCAATGATGGGGCACTAGTCCTCCCACTGACACCAATAACAGGTCACTAGTGCTCCCACTGACACCAATAATGGGGTACTAGTTCTCCCACTGTCACGAGTGCTGGGGCACTATTTCTCACACTGACACCAGTGCTGGGGCACTAGTGCTCCCACTGACAGCAAGGATGGGGCACTATTCCTCCCATTGACATCAATGAAGGGGCACTATTCCTTCCACTGATACCAACAAAGGACAACTATTACCCCTCCAAATATCAATGACAGGGAATTGTTTATTCCCACTGACTTCAGAACACTTTCTTCTTCCACTAGCTACAACCCCCCCTCCCCAAAGTTTGCAGGACAGTAATCTGGTCCTTTGTTTAAAAAGTTTCGAGAACCCTGTTCAAACCCATCCACACAGTATTTTATTAAAAAAAATAACAAATATATTGGCTGGGACTGGGTTTTTAGCCCTTCCATCTCCTGAGTAAGAGGAACATTTTGATAACATCTCCTCACAGTTAGCCCTTGTACACACGGTCGGAGAATCCGTCGGAATGTGTCCTATCGGACCGTGTTGTCGGATAATCCGACTGTGTGTGGTATGCATCGGACTGATTCCGTCAGAATATCCGTCGGACCCAATTTTCCAACTTGTTGGAAATATTTCCCGACCAACTGGGCCGATCGGACATACTCCGATCATGTGTATAGAATTTTGATCGGACCAAGTGCCACGCATGCTCAGATCAAATTCCTACATCAAAGCTGTTGGCTACTAGCCTGAACGTAGTCCCATCGTAACGAAATTACGTCATCACGTTCTGAAAGATCTGATTTTTCGACAACTTTGTCCGACCGTGTGTATGCAACAGTTTCGGACAAGATCCGACGGACAAAATCCGACGGATTTGGTTGTCGAAATCTCCGACCGTGTGTACAGGGGCTTAAAGACATATAAACTCTCTACATGAACACGAATACTGGTCCCCATTAGGCTGTCAAATTTGCAGTGGAAAGCTGAAAGATATAAGAAGGCTGATTCACTAGAGATATTTGGAACCTTCACAGAAAAAATTTGTACATTTTCAATTCAATTATCTGTGTGTGAAAAGCATCTAGCCATGATTTATTTTATTTCAAGTGAACAGGAATTTCTTTTTCACATGATTGGATAATTGTAATAAATATTCACACAAATTGTTCAGTTAAGGTTCTCAACTCCATTAGTAAACCAGTCTCAATGTCTCCTTTGCTCTGTTTCAATAAATGTGCGCCGCCCCCCCCCTCAATTCATTAACAGAAATATATAAAGCATTCCATTGGTTGTTCTGGACAGGGGCTTGTCTTCATTTTCTCCATTGTAAGACATCTTTCGAAATCTTTGTGGTCTTCTAGGATCAGGTAGTCCCTAACCTCTCTGGTAACCCCCTTTTATTAACAATTTTTTTTAATGATATTTATTTTAATTTGACATGTAAATGTATGCCAGGTGAGTAGAATTTATAGTATAGTGAAGATTTAGAGAGAGTAGTACATATGAATGCACCAAGTATCTCTAGAAGTACCCACTGAATCCCTTCGCTCTATCCAGCTTTTATGTAAATAGCTAACATAATGTGCATCTATCATACAACGCTCTGTGGTTATGTACAGTTCCCATACCACTCTTCTTGGTAACATGCTTCTCTTATAATACACATCAGATAACATGCATGTCTCTTTTGTACATTTTTACCAGTCCAAGAAATACTGCTTGTTTGCTAATATACCTTAGTTATAGTCTTTGTTTTTTTTCATATATTAGAATGCACTTAAACCTACCGTATATGTCAAGTCTAGCAGTACAGGACACAATCCCTGCTTCATTCTTTGCTGACAATGTATACCACCCTGCGTCCTCTTTTTTAGCTGGCTGGATGAGAAGGCACACATACCCCGTGGCATCCTGGTGCATACTGCAAAATGGACAAAAACAGCACATATCTTTCTCACAATTTGGAAAATCAAATGCGACATATAAATACGGGGCAAATATAGATGGGCATGTAAAATTGCAATTTTTTTATGCCATAATCTTGATGAATAATATTTATCAGACAACGTAGAACAGAACCTTAGTATTGTCGGCTAAACTAAGTTTTACACCTTTTGGTCAAGAGAATACTGAGTGAATTATAATTATCTTCTGATCTCCAGCCACGATAACAAGAAATCTCAGGAAAAATAGATCCAAATCACAACATCTCTCTTGAGTATTAATTTGATCACACAGTACATGGAAGTACAGTGGTACCTTGGATTATGAGCATAGTTTGTTCCAGAAGAATGCTTGTAATCCAAAGCACTCGTATATCAAAGCAAGTTTCCCCATAGAAGTCAATGGAGACTCAGATAATCCATTCCATAGTGACTTCCAATGTATGCAGTACCGCATGTGGCCAGAGGTGGGGGGGCACCAGAGACACATTCAGAATCCACTCGGATGCACTCAGAAAAACTCTGAGAAGCTCGGAAACAGTCGGGAACAGAGTGTTTCCGAATGTCTCCGAGTGCATCCGAGTGCATCCAAGTGCATCCGAGTGGCTCTGAGTGTCACCGGCGCCTCTGGCCAAATGCAGTATTGCACACCACAAAGGTTTGAATCCTGCTTGTTTTGTGAGACAACGCCTGAAAAGTGAGTCAGGATTTTTTTTAAACAATAGCTCATATTGTGAAATGCTTATTAACAGCATTACTCACAATCTGAGGTATTACTGTAATAAAACAGAGATCTGTTGTAGTATTATACACAATGAAAGTGAACAGAGCATCTCATTTCAAAACAGCATTTAGAAGCAAAGTATATCCCCCTTATTAATAAGAAGATCTGGATAAAAGTTACGTACAATATTACGAGCACACACCCTTAAGCAGCCATACATTAGTATTTTTTTTTTTTTTTGGTCAACCAGTGGGTTGCACAAAGAAAAAAAAAAAAAAGGATTCAATTACAAAATCCACCTATTTTTGGTGGTTGAAGGAATCCTCCCCCCTGTGAGATTGTGTTCTGACAGTGGGAAAACTTCTCCACCATTGGAACACACTGAGCAGTGCTGCCTGCTATAGTCATTAGTGCTGATCGAGTGAAAATGTTCCAATAGGGCGGTTGTACACAATTCGATTGGTAGATCAACTTCTATACAACCAACCTGCCCATACATGGATTAAAATTCAGGTGGAACCGGAAAAAAAAAAATCAATCCATGTATGGCTGGCTTTAGTTTTTTTCCTGAGGCAAAAAGTTGATTGGCCATTAAGGAATATTTTAGCCAATCTATTGTTGTTTTTTGTAATGGTTTCCAGGCACTAATGACTCATTGGTGTCAGAAAACTATCTTTCATTCATAGAATGCATGCTAAAGATATATTGGGCTATATAATTATGAAACAATCAACTTCTAGTTGGACAAACGTCCTTATATGAATTCCTGTGTTAATCCCAAAGACGTTATTACATAAGTATATTGTAATAACACGACAGCTTAGTTAACACAGATAATCATGATAATGAACAGTGTCAGTACATACCTTATCCTAGGTTTGTGGGCTGGAATGGTTTCATTGTCTTTCTTCCAGTAGAAGACTGGAGGAGGCATTCCAATAACTCGACTCTCCAATCTAACTGGATGACCCTCTGGTACCCCAGAGTTCTGCAGCTTCTCCAAAAATACAGGTGGTCTCTGCACTTCCTTTGCTGAAAGAAAATTGGGAAAAATGTAGGAAGGTTAAATAGGTGCATTTTTAAAAACAGAATGAAAATCTACATCTAGTAACCTCCTCTCCAGCCACTACTTTTGTCCCAGCCAGCAAAAATGAAGTGCTTCCTGGCATGTTGGGGCCAGTGACCTCCACTCATGGTGCAGTACTCAAGCCTAGCAGGCAATAGCTAGGCCTAGTTACTGTAATGCCGCGTACACACGTTCAGATTATCCGGCGGACTTGGTCCAGCTGCCCAGAATCCACCAGACAATCTGCCCGTGTGTGGGCTCCAGCGGACTTTTTCTTCTCAAAAGTCTGGTCGACTTAGAAAGAAGTCTTGACTCAAAATCTGTCCGTCTGTGTGCTAGTCTGCCGGACTTTTGAAATGAATGGACTTGCCCACACATGGAGTAAAGTCCGTTTATTTTTCAACGTGACTCCAGGTACACAGGACTAGCACAGGAAGTCAATGTCGCTGCCTCTAGCGGCGAGATTGACACCTTGCGAGCCCCGTCACCTGGTATGGATTTAAAAGGGAACCCCTACGCCGAAAAAACGGCGTGGAGGTCCCCCCAAAGTCCATACCAGACCCTTATCCGAGCACGCAGCCTGGCCGGTCAGGAAAGTGGGTGGAGACGAGTGAGTGCCCCCCCGAGCAATATCAGGCCTCGTGCCCTCAACATGGGGGGTGCTTTGGGGAAGGGGGCCCTGCGGCCCCCCCACCCCAAAGTACCTTTTCCCCATGTTGATGAGGACAAGGGCCTCTTCCCGACAACCCTGGCCGTTGGTTGTCGGGGTCTGCGGGTGGGGGGCTTATCAGAATCCGGGAATCCCCCAGATCCCGGCCCCCCACCCTATGTGAATGAGTATGAGGTACGATGTACCCCTACCCATTCAGCTGGGGGAAAAATTGTTAATAAAAAAACACAACAAAAAATACTTTATTAGAAGCTCCGGGGGTCTTCTCGCCTCTATCTTCTGCTCTTTTACTAGCTCTTTTACTAGCGGAGGAACCCGGCTTTCTCCTTCATCGCCGCCGCCATCCAGGGGCCTTCTTCCATCTTCGGGGGGCTTCTTCTGACTTCAGGGGTCTTGTTCCGGGCCAACGCTAGTAAAAGAGCTGGTAGAAGTAAGCGGAGGCCCGGCAAGAAGAACTGAAGAGTGGCACAAGACCCCCGAAGTCGGAAGAAGACCCCCGGACGGCAGCGGCGACGATGGAGAAAGCTGGGCTCCTCCGGTAGTAAAAGAGCTAGCGGTAAAAGAGCAGAAGATATCGGAGGAGTCCAGCGAGAAGACCCCTGAAGTCGGAAGAAGACCCCCGGAGCTGTCTAATAAAGTATTTTAAAAACCTGTGTTGTGTTTTTTTATTAACACTTTTTCCCCCCAGGTGAATGGGTAGGGGTACATCGTACCCCATACTCATTCACATAGGGTGGGGGGCCAGGATCTGGGGACCCCCTTATTAAAGGGGGCTCCCGAATCCTGATAAGCCCCCTGCCCGCAGACCTGACAACCAATGGTCAGGGTTGTTGGGAAGAGGCCCTTATCCTCATCAACATGGGGACAATGTGCTTTGGGGTAGGAGGGCCGCAGGGCCCCCCTTCCCCAAAGCATCCCCCCATGTTGAGGGCACGAGGCCTGGTACGGCTCAGGAGGGGGATGCTCACTTGTCCCCACCCCCTTTCCTGACCGGCCAGGCTGCGTGCTTGGATAAGGGTCTGGTATGGACTTTGGCGTAGGGGTCCCCCTTTAAATCCATACCAGGTGACGGGGCTCACGACGTGTCAATCTCGCCGATGGAACCTGACTACCTGGAGCCACATTCAAAATGAACGGACTTTACTCCGTGTGTGGGCAAGTCCGTTCATTTCAAAAGTCCGGCGGACCCCAGCCTTAGTCCGGCGGACCTAGTCCACCAGGAAAGTCCGGTCGTGTGTGGGCAGGTCTACTCGTTCGGAAAGTCTGTTGTAGTGTCATATTTTGCTCCCCATCGTAGAATGCTCCGGAAGTGACGTTGCGGCCAGAAATTTTGCACTGCGCATGCGCCATGCGTTCCAACACACTTGCGCCATGCGTTCCAAACACTTGCGCCATGCGTTCCAGAGAATTTGAGACAATGCAGTTCAGTGAGACCGTCAGATAATGTCATGAAAGTGAGGGGAGGTAATCGGGACGTTAACTTTAGACAGAGTGACGTTATCTTTAGACAGAGCGGAGAGCAGCGGAGAGAGAGTGGGCTAACCGTGGCTCGGGGAGGGGATTACCTCCCCTCACTTCCGTGACATTATGTGATGGTTTCACTGGTCTGCATTGTTGCAAATCCTTTGGAACACATGGCGCTTATGTTTGGAACGCATCGCGCATGCGCAGTGCTAAAATTCTGGCTGCAACGTCACTTCCGGAGCATTCTACGATAAAGAGCAAAATATGACACTACACCAGCGGACCCCTGCTGCAAAGTCCAGCGGGTTGTCCGCTGGACTAAGTCTGCCAGATAGTCTGATCGTGTGTATGCGGCACTACATGTCAGATGGGGTGATATCACCTGACACCAGCCAACATGTGGTATTTTGGTAGTGGTTATGGCAGAGGAGAGAACTGTGGGGAAAACACTGAAAAGGTCAATATCAATAGGTTGGTGAGGTTCCCGGTGCCTGTACACAGGCACTCTCATTTAGTGGGCAAGGTGGCAGTGCCACTTTCATTTTATTTAAGTAATATTGTAGTACATGATGCTCTGACCTGTCCTAGGATAGGATATCTCAGGATAATTATCAGTAAGACTACAGGTCTGTCTGTGCTTACAGTACTGATTTCAAATAGCGCACAGACACAAGCCACAGTTACTGAATTCTATTTAATGCTGTGGTTCATTTGACCTGCAGTTATCAATGATTTTTTTTTTTAGCAAGTGACCGGTATTGCCTTCAAGTGCTTACCTACTGTTCACGCTAGGTATAAAATAACATATCACATGCAATCTTACCCATCACACTCAGCTCTAAGCTGAATGAGTTTTGTCCTGTCTTATTAGTGGCAATGCAGGTGTATGTCCCGCCATCAGCTTGTGAAAGAGGATCAATGAGAAGTGAGTGAATTCCATTCTCTCTGACCAGCATTTTGTGAGTAACATCTGATGAGACGGGTATTCCATTAAGAAGCCACATAATGTCTGGTGGCGGTAGACCACTAACCTGTTAAAACAAATAATTTTTTCAATTTCTTTCTTTGAATTAGTATAGGAAGGGCATTTAATAGAATACCATTAAGTAGACCTCTATATTTCTTACCTTGCAGTCTAACCTGCATAACCGCCCTTCATGTGCCACCATATCTCCAGGAGCTTGGAGAAAGTATGGCCGGAAGAATCTTTCCTGTACAGTTTCACTTTCCACTTCTGTCTGACGTGGCCTCACCCTACACAAGGGATATGCAATCTTAATAAAAAAGATGCATTCATTTATAACAAGATAAAAAGTTTGTTCAGCCCTATTTTTAATGTACAGTGGTATATGCTCTCGACAGGTCATTGCTGTAATTCAGATGTGTCAAACACAAGTCCCATGGGCCAAATCCGGCCCTCAAGTCCATTTCATGAGGACCTCACACCTCTGCTGCAGCTGCAGCATCCCCCTCCTCGCCACACCTACCTTGCCTCAGCAGGGGGCAGCAGTGAGAAGCACATCTGCAGCACCCCCTTGTCTCCCTGCCTGCCCTGGTCTCAGCATTCAGCAGACTCTGGCAGTTGACATCAGACCTACTCTGGTCCTCCTCCAGACCCTGTGCTTTCTGCTTCCCATCTTTGTCCCTGCTTCTTCCTGGCAGTGGCACAAGGAGTGGATTTATATAGTTTTACAGATACAACCAGCCCATTAAGGGCAACCATATTGATGATGCGGCCTGCTACTAAATTAAGTTTGATACCCCTGCTTTAATTGCTTCACATTTCATCTGCATTTTTTGTTTTATTCATAATATACAGGAGGGCAGCTAAATAATTAATTGAATTTCCTTCTCATTTTCTTGGGATTTATATAGGTCTTTGTGAGTTCTCTCCACGTAGGATCTATAAGATCCTAGGACTGACGATCTGATTCTGGCTTCACCATGTAATTAATTGCCCAGCAGAGCAAGCATGTATTTTACAAGTGTTTTCAACTTCAAAAACAAGTCAGAAATTAAAGTTCCCATATTACTGTCCTGTGTAAACTATTAATTTATGTACCAGCAGAAGTAGCACAGCAGTCATGCATGGCAGGCAATCATATTTCTATCCCTTTCCCCTTTTGACACCAGAAGATTGAAGTCTGAGTGTTTGCTCTTGGTCTCAGCACTTTACACATAATCAATGCACTTTACTCATTATCACTACTTTTGCATTTTCTTTAACATGTGTAGCCATGTCCCAACCCTCCTTCAGTCTAATGAGAACCTCCGGGGCCAGAGATAGCTGACATCCTTCTGGATATGGTGGGTTGAATGGCATAGTGGGTGTAATGCAAGGTAGATTAAATGGGCGCCATACACTTCTTTAATGCAAAAGAGATTTTATTTCTCTTAACAGAACTTTGGGAGAGAGGGTTAGGGCCAGGACAACCTTAGGTAGTTGCAAGATTAATTGGCAGACTCCAAGACTTCAACAGTAGGATAGCCATTCAGGGAAAGGCATCCAGCAAGACCCCACATCTGCATGTGTAGGAATGCTGTCTCCTATGGTAACAGTCTTTAACAGTCCCTAACACAAAGTGTAACAGTTCCTTCACTTCCACTACAGTCACTTCTTGTAGTTCTTCAGCGCACTGAGCTCCCAGTCTCTCTCTAGACTAGATAATTCAATGCCACTGAATCCATTGAGCTCCTCAACTCTTTGTAGTAGTATCTTCCTCAAGCTTCACTCCCATCTCTCTGCTGGGTCCCTTGCTTGGCACTCAAGATACTTCTCAAGCTTTACCCCACTGGCCTGTTCTGTCCCTGGCTTGACACACAAGGCTGCTCTGCAAGCGTTACCACTGCTGGCTGGGTCCCTGGCTTGATACCCACTGAAGTTTCCCGATTCTTCACCATCCCCGGTTGGTGTGAATGCTGCTCCAGTACTTGCTTCAGTTACTCACTGTGGTCCCTGGTAGTAAGGTGGTTGGTCCCTTAGTAGCGACAGCGTCCCCTCTAACTCGGACTACTAACAGGTTCTGCGGCTGGCAGAACCGTCACTTCTGGTTGGACTGCAAGCCGCAATCCCAACCCTGCGCTGCTCTCTTGCTTCTGGATAGGCCCTCAGACAGCCTAGCAGCCAGGATTGCCCGGGATAGGCCCAAACTCTGGCTTAGCAGCCCAGGCATTACAACAAACGTCCACCCAGACAGGCATCCAGGTGGCACAGAACACTGATCACCTGACTCCACCCAAATATATAGGTTCTCCCAGCAGACCAAGGGATCCAAGAAAACCCCTGCCCATTTGCTGAGATGCCCCATATACCCATAATCTGACCTTGCAGTGCCCCTCTCATATCTAATGCCACCAGGCACCCGGCCACCTAGAGGCATAAGAGAGAAGTGCAGCAATTACAGACTTAGAGTGAAATTATTTGATCCGCGACAATTAGCCAGGGCAGGTAAATTTAGGAGCAACCCTGCCTAAACACCAGGGTGCTACATCTGTAAGCCTGTTTATACTCATGCACAGAAACAAATATCGGACTCTTTTCAGCCACATGACTGTTCTGAAAGATGGGAAACCTTCCAATGGGGATGCTTCCAGTAAAAGCTGTCTGAAAGATTTAAAAATCAGCAAGTCAGATACCAAGTTAGCTCAAGTCTTTGCCAAGCTGACATATTGCACAAACCCACCCATCTCAAGCAACGAAATAGCTCACTGAACAGCAATCCTACTCAAATTATCCAAGCATTTTACAAACATATGTCAGCCATGACAACTAAACAACATTCTTTTAACCACCTTAAGGCGTCACGTTTTTTTCCATGATTGCAACACCAATAATCACACAAATGCTCAGAGACGCTTTAGAGGCAGAAATTACTTCAATGGAGGTTCAAAACACAATCAAGTCTCTTAGGCCTAACAAACAACCTTCAACTGAGTGGTTTACCATAACCTATTGTAAGAAATTATCCTGTATCCTTTGCTTTATGTCCTGTCTGACTGCCACATTTAACAGTTTGCTCAAAAGCAAACATTTCTGCACAATTTCCTTAACAGCAGCCATGTGCATCATGATACCCAAGCCATCTACTGATTTCTCTAATTGATCAAATTACCCCCCTCCTCATCTTACTACTACATTTAGACATCAAACTATTAGCCAAAATATTGACCTCCTGTCTCAACACAGGTCTGCCCACCATCGTTTTCAAAGACTCAAGTCAACTATGTACCTGTCCAAAAGGGTAGAGACAATATTCACAGAATCCTACAGCTTAATCAACTCTTTAAATCACACTAATGACCCTCAATATTACTGTCCCTTAATACCCAAAAGGTATTCGACTTCCTTCTGTTTTTTCTATGTCTTAGAACAATAGGGCTTTGGAGTTTATGGTGCAAAGTCCTATATTGTAATCCACCAACTTTTATAAAATATTCTGCATGTTGGCCATCCCATTTTCTTACCCTTGCTGGAGCATGCCAGGTTTGTCCCCTCTCCCCTGATCTCTCTGAAACTATTCAAACATCATTCACGTTTCAGTTGACCCCAAGTTGCCTTTCCTAATTGGGGATCTTTTTGACTAGTTACTATAACCCTTTCCCGCCGAGCATACGCAGATATGCGTACTCGGCTTCCGGGGGTTATACCGGGATGATGCCCGCACCTGCAGGCATCATCCCGGTACCGTTTTTTGCAGCAGGCGATTGGCTATCCAGGCATAACAACCGATGTGGCTAAAAGCTGCTCGGCTGTTATGCCAGAGGAGCGGGAGGGGACGTCCCCCCCTCCCGCCGCCTCCCGCCGCTGTTACCGGTGCTCCCGCTCGATCGGGAGCACCGATTCGTGATCCGACGCCTCCGGCTGCTGGGGAGGAACTGGAGCGAAGCCGTAATCGGCTTCGTTCCAGTCTCCTCATCGTAAACACGGAAGCGACGTCATGACGTCACTTCCCGTTTACTCGGCTGCCAATGGCGCCGGTTTTAAAAAAATATCCGGTATTCAGAATCGCCGTTTTCGGCGATCTGAATACATTGAAGTGTAAAGGAAGGGTGGGGGGTCTTTAGACCCCCGATCCCTCCATAAAGAGGACCTGTCACCACCTATTACTGTCACAAGGGATGTTTGCATTCCTTGTGACAGCAATAAAAGTGATCAATTTAAAAAAAAAAAAAAAAACAATTTAGTCATTTTAAAATAAATAAAATAAATAAAAAAATAAAAAAAAATTTTTTAAAGCGCCCGCCGTCCCCGCGAGCTCGCGAAGCAAAGAAAACGCATACGGAAGTCGCGCCCGCATATGTAAACGGTGTTCAAATCACACATGTGAGGTATCGCCGCGATCGTCAGAGCGAGAGCAATAATTCTAGCACTAGACCTCCTCTGTAACGCTAACCTGGTAACCGTAAAAATTTTTTAAAGCGTCGCCTATTGAGATTTTTAGGTACCGTACTTTGTCGTCAATCTACAAGTGCACGTAATTATAAAGTGTGACATGTTTGGTATCTATTATCTTTCACATTACGCAAAAAAATTGGGCTAATTTTACTGTTTTGTTTTTTATTATTCATGAAAGTGTCCTTTTTCCCAAAAAGTTGCGTTTAAAACACCGCTGCGCAAATACCGTGTGACACAAAATATTGCAACAATCGCCGTTTTATTCTCTAGAGTCTCTGCTAAAAAAATATATATAATGTTTGGGGGTTCCAAACATTTAGTTACATTTAGTTGAGACACTGTAATCAATGTGGCTGTAATTGTTTGTTAGGTAAAAGCATCATTTTCTTACTGTACACAGTGAAGCTGCAATCTATTAGTCAGGTCTGCTCAGTGCGTACAGCTGCTGTCAGTCTGGTCTATAGCTTCCTCTTCAGGGAACTTGAAAAGTTTCTGGATGATTGGTGTGGAGTTATGCAGATGGCAACATGAATATGGATACAGCCCTGACCTATCCCATAGAGGCAGGCTCTGATGGCAAGCCTGAGGGCCTAGATGCTGAGACCTGGGTGCTAAAGAAAGTTGGCTGAGGAGAGACTGTTTGCAGAAGATCTGGTTTGGTATCACCACAGTAAGGTGTTGCTTGGAAGTTGGAAGGAGGCAACCAGCTGTCCTTGGGCCTTGTGTAAGTACAGACGCTTAAGAGATCTTGGAGACCTTTGTGCTTTTGCCACCCCTCTGGTGCTGGAGAAAGTCAGCTGTGGGCCTATTTAAAGGGAACACTGGCTGGTGTCCTAAAGAGCTTGTCCATATATTCTTCCATTTAAAAGGGACTCTGTTTTTGTAGCTCTAAGAGAGGAATTTATAGTTTACTACTGCTACTACTACTACTACTACTACTACTACTACTACTACTACTACTACTACATTAAAACTAAAGTCTACTGTTTGCTATAAGCACAGACTTTAATATAGCTTGTCCTGAAGAATACCTAGGTCCTTAAGTGAACACAGTTCTAGTTTTTGGAGTATCTCACCTACTTCCCTCAACCCTATCCAAGTTCCCAAAAATAAAAACAAATAAAAAAAACACCCCTAGACTAGTCATTGAAGAAATGTGTGAATGAGCCTGTGTGTGCCTGGCTGCAGGGCAAAGTCTGTGGGGCAGACCCGGACAGTGATCCTATGGCTCCTACGAGTGTAGCACTTCAATGTAAATAAAACCTTATTAAAAAAAGAAAATCTGACTTTACATTATTTTGTATCTTGGGGAATTAAAGCCAATTCAATCTAGTGGGACACATATACCAAAACTAAACATATCAGTGGTTGTATCCATTCCCTACTTTGTCTATAACTAATAAAAAATAAATGAAAAAGTTTTGGCTTTAGATGTACTTTGGCTAATCTACAGATTGCTGAACCATGATGAACAGCAGTAAATCGAGAGTCTGGTTTCCTTCCAGACCTTATGCCTGTGCCTGCACCAAGCTTTCTGTGCATTCCTTTATAGTACCCCTAATGGGTCCTCATGTTTTGGGTGCCCATTTGGGAATAGTAGCACAAGCTACACAGGTAATATGTAAGTCTCCGTGCTTGTGAACTGTGAGCATTCCAGTTTAATAGGTCAGTATGAAAAGTGAAAACCAATGACAGGAGTATGTAATAAAGACATTACCTGTGGGCCAGTACAGTAGGAATTGAACGAGGACGTAGTGGAGCTGACTGTACAAGTAAATGTCCAGAGCAGCTGATTTTTCCCTGAAAAATAAAATATAATCTACATCAACAATGGTAAAGTATAACATAAGAAAGTGTTAAGGCTGGATTTAATACTGAGTAAGACATTTAAGAAAGGGCATAATTCTTCGGTAGTTATCAGTCCATCTGTAGGCACCCTTTAAACACTAAGTAAATCTGTGTTGAATAGTTCTGATCTGACAGAAGGCTGCCAGTTTAATTTATGAATTCCCAAAATAAAGTCAAAACTTATGTTCAGTATAAAATAACATGTATTATATGGCAAATTGCATCCAAAGACCAACTATATTATTCAGCCTATATCGGGCATTCCAGTAACAACTGCGCCATCTTGAGGCCATAATGTCTTGTGCATTTGCGTCCCTCCTTGGTTACATTCACAAGGGTGTCTAAATTCCAGAGTTCTGCTATGTTTAGAAGAGTTTTCGAAAAGTTGCTGGACCCACACAATGCAAAGAAATCATGTTGTTCTTACATAATGATTAGCAACGTTTAGTTGCATACAGCTTAGCTGCGTTTAGGAAAAGAGGGAAAGTGATGCATCCAGGGTCGACTATCTGTGGCTATCAAGAGCTATCTGCAATTAAACATGAATTTCATTTAGCTACAGATAGCTGCAGTGTGTTTTTGAAATGGAATGGGTTGTGTTTGCAGCCACTTTCCTGGGTACATGGAGGAGGAAAAGCTCATGATTGCCTGTGCCTGTGCTGACATTCCCAACAGATCCACTGATTACCTGCAGCAACTGATGTCACCCCTCTCTAACTGTGTCAGGGCCAGTTCACACCATATGCAGTCCAGTGCGTTTTTTTTCTGCATCAAAAATGCATGGATAGTAGGTTAAATAGTTTTCAATGGCACAGTTCATACCAGTGTGGTCAGTTTCAGTGCGTTCCTCTTCCATAAAACAAAGTAGAACATACTGCATCTCTTTCTGAATTGAACTGTAATGGAACGTGGTAAAACACATTAAAAATGCACGGAACGCACCCAAACACACCAAAAATACACTGGAACACACAAGTCCTTATTTAAGGTGAAGAAAAAAGAGGGGGGAAAAAAAGCACTGGAACGCACCAAAAAGGCATCAAAGATGTTATCAAAAACAGATGAAAAATACGAATGCAGAAAAGCATCTGGAACGCATGCGGACTGCGTTTCTATGGTGTGAACTGGCCCTCAGTCATCTTCTGTCAAGCAGGCACGCAACAGTAAATGCAAGCTTTACTCTGTATTCCATTTCAATTGCACAGCTCTATCTTTTGCTCAGAAAACTACCCACCAAAAGGAAGACAAGGTGCTTGGTTTATAACATTCCCCAAGAATGAGGTATTGGGAAAAAGGCCTGAAAACTCTGAAGCAATTAAACACAACTAAACTTATTTAGAAGCCGCAACTATCTGCAGGAAATATTTTTAACTCCCCATTCGTTGAGAAGAAAAAAAACATTCCCCTCTGTGTGATCTGTGTACATTGCAAGAATTTTAAGAAACTTTGTTGCAGATTCCTACCTTTTGTTATTCTGAAGAAATCCCTGTGTGTTTGTCTGTGTCCATGTGGTAACTAAATCTAATGGGAGTGGTTTCATAATTATCAATCAGCTGCTGCACATGCCGGGCTCTAATGGCGAAAATTGCAGTGTCTGCATCCCTTTCGATGCGATTTCCTATTGGGAGCATCTCAACAAAATTACATTTTTGTTGCAGGGGATGCCTGATAACTGACTTGCATCTTAGTGCAGACTTCTGGGAAAATCAGTGACCAATCACACAAGCAGGAAAATACATTTCTAAGGGGCATTCTGTACACATTCTGTGTACAGAACACCTCTGGGTAGCCATATTGCATTGCATCATACAAAAAATTACAGAGCTGCAAATTGAAAAGGAAAGGTCATTTTAAATAACATTCAATTACAATATGACTTGTGTCGCAATTATAAATGATATATATATATATATATATATATATATATATATATATATATATATATATATGTGTGTGTGTACGTGTATGTGTGTGTATATATATATATATATATATATATATATATATATGTGTGTACGTGTATGTGTGTGTATATATATATATATATATATATATATATATATATATATATATATATATATATATATATATATATATATATGTATTATTATTTTTTTTACCACGAAAGTGGAGTTACCCTTTAAGTGCAGATTACTGGTGTTAAGTTGTAAGCTTATGATCAAACAAATGTGCATATGGTTTGCCTAACATTTTCCCTCTAAAAAGTTAAGACTGTAATGTAATTTATTATAAAACTACACCAATTAACCACTACATTAGTGTACATCACACTATTTTGTTTTTATACAAGTTTTAAGCAAAATAGAAAATCCTGAATTTGTAATAAAGCTATTTATTTATTCAGACTAGTGAAATGTTCATTTATAGAACATATTCAGGCTAGTGTTGTATGTGCTACCTGCTTGTTGCAGACTGTAAATATGAATTTGTATTATTGTAAATTAAATTACAATTTTGTAATAAATGTAATAAATAAAATTATATATTTTTAGATTCCTGAACATTATAAATAAAAAAAATATGCATACAAAAATACAATCCATTTTGGAATTCAGTGAAAGCCATGTTGTGTCTGTAATTGTCCTCACTACCTACAGCTATGATAAGCTTAGCTGCAGAAGTCCATTTTTTTATTTTAATTCTTTCAATTCTTTCAATTCTTCCACATTTATATAGCAAGTAAAGGCATGGGAAGAGTAGTACTGCATGTTATAGTATTTGTAAACTCACACTGGGCCAATGTTCTGTCACTAGTTTAGATGAAAATAATGCTCAGCAAGGTTCTTTTTTCAAATAAAACATTAATTTGTATTTAATAATCTTAAAAAAAAATACATAATATTTAAATTGCATATAAAAGCTGTTCATGTTACCTGAGGATTTGCAGCCATGATTGTATAATTTCCATCATCATCATTATTGGCATATTCTATATGTAAAGAACAGGATCCATCTGCTTCTCTCCTCATGTTACAGTGTTCATTTTTCTTTGAAATCTGTTTGCCATCTTTAAACCAGTATACCTAAAACAGTTATAATGTCAAAAACATAATATAACATTAGCTTTAACCTGTTACATTTAAAAACAGTACGGGTGATCAGAGATTGGTAAATCCGATGCTGTGACCTCTAGCTCAGTACAGGCTGTAGGGGACTTTGACATTTCATTTATGGGCAGTGCACACAAAGTTGATCTTGTTTCTTTGGTAGATGCTGGAGAGTTAAAGCGGGAGTCCACCGGGACTCCGCGTTTTTTTTTTTTTTTAAAAGCCAGCAGCTACAAATACTGCAGCTGCTGACTTTTAAAATAGTGACACTTACCTGTCCAGCGCGCCCGCGATGTCGGCACCCGAAGCCGATCGCTAGGTCGTCTGTCGGGTCCTGCCGCCGCCATCTTGGGTATGGGAATCAGGAAATGGAGCCTTTCGGCTTCATTTCCCGGTTCCCTACTGCGCATGCGCGAATTGCGCTGCGCAATAAGGACGCTCCCCGCTGCCTCTGGGAGCTGTGTGTTTCCCAGCAGGCAGCGGGGCACTTGCGGGAAGGGGCGGGCACTTGCGGAAAGGGGCGTAAGTTACTCCCCTTTCCGCAGAGAGCTGTCCCGGAAGTGGGTGCAGTTACCTGGATTATCCAGGTAACTGCACCCCCCTCCCCCCTGAAAGGTGCCGATTGTGGCACCGGAGGGGGGGAGGGTTCCGATGAGCGGAAGGTCCACTTTAGGGTGGACCTCCGCTTTAAAGTAGTTGTAAAGTCTCAAGGTTTTTTTTACCTTAATGCATTAAGGTGAAAAACCTTCTGTGCTGCAGCTGCCCCCAGAGCCCCCTCCCCCCCTTTTCTCACCTCAACCCATCCATTCCAGTGACGAGCACAAGCCCAGTAGCTCCAACCGCTGTTTCAGTCCCCATTGGATAGATTGAGCTATTGTCTCCCACTGCTGTCAATCAAATCCAGTGACACAAGACCGAGTCCTGCTGTCTGTGTCAATGGGCGCAGCAGCGGGACTTGTGAGCGCGCCCGCACAAGTGCCCCCATGGAAAGCGGCTCTCTGTGGGGGCACCCCTTGAAGAGGAGGAGCCAAAAGCGCCACTGGGCCACCCCAGAAGGAAAGTATCGGGCTGCTCTGTGCAAATTCTTTACACAGAGCAGGTAAGTTTAACATGTTATAAAAAAAAAAAAAAAAAACAAACCTTTAAAATCACTTTAACCCATTTAACAGTTTGGGAACCTTCGAGAACCATATTGGTAATATCTCTACAATGAAATCCTGGGTCTGCATATTCATTTTTCATTTATTCTATATCAGAAAATGCAACACTGATTTTTCTGTTGAATCTCTCTCCAGCGATGTCCACGAGTGTCTTAGCCATCCGGCTCTCCTTGTGATTGGCTGAGACAAAGCAGCAGCGCCATTGGCTCCCGCGGCTGTCAATCAATGTCAGCTAGCCAGAGGGAGAGGGGAGAGCGGGGCCGGGTCAGGGCTCTGTGACTGAATAGACACACAGAGCTGGGACTCAGCCAGGGTATCCCCATAGAAAGCTGCTTGCTGTGGGGGCACTCAACAGGAGGGAGGGGGGCCAGGAGTACCGAAGAGGGACCCGAGAAGAGGAGGATCCATGCTGCTCTGTGCAAAACCACTGCACAGAGCAAGTAAGTATAACATGTTTGTTATTTTAAACAAAACAAGACTTTACAATCACTTTAAGCAGATGGAGGCTGTACAACTAGCACTACACCATAATTACAAATAAACCCCATTTTTCTTATGAAGCCTGCTCTTATTACTCATGTCCAGTGCTAAGTATAAGGCCTTCTCTGAGTATACCTAAAGTATACCTAAAAGCATTCTGATTTTAGTTTTAGATTGAGTGGAGAAGGATTGCAATCTCTGCTGCATCTTTACTGCTGTTAGGGAGATTTACTGCCTCTATTTGTCCTATTTACCATTATCAATGAGAGTGAAAGTAAAGTTTGGGTGGTCACCAGAACCAGAATATAATGGAACCTTCCAATGGGCAAACTAGTATCGGTGACCCTGGTGACAACCAGGATTTCTCTCACTTTGGAGGGATTACCACTCATTTCCTGTTTGGCTATGGCACAGGATATAAAAGGGAAATCTTCCCAATGGGACACAGATGGCAAAAAAATCAACTCTAAAGACCCATACACACTATCAGTTTGACCTCATATTATATGGTTTTGGTAAATCCGAAGGAAAAAGTCAGCTGAAAAACTGATAGTGTGTATGGGGCACAGCAGCTACACTATCCAAAAAAACAAACATTTGCCTTTAGTTCTACTTTATTTCACACACTATTGCTACATATGACTGTCATTTGTACCAAAAGCTTCTGTTTGTTATAATGATACAGATACTGAAGACATTCTAAGTTTGGTTCTTACAAGAGAAGAATGTTTTTTTTTATTTTATTTTTATAGAAATCATACTTACCTAGGTGGATGCAGCATCTGTCCCCCTGCCGACTCTAAGTCTGGGTTCACACTTATGCAATGTGAATGAGTGCGATTCTCATGCAGATTTTTTCTGGAGTTTAGTGCGATTTTGCATTGCAATTTGTGCTAAGGACAGTGTAATTTTAATGCAAATTGAATGTGTTCTTCGGATGGGATTAGGAGCAGCTCAGATTTCTGTGAGGGGCGGGGAGATATGTAAAAATCTACACAGGAAAAGCAGCGTTCGCACACATCTGAACACAAGATGCGATTTCATGTCAGTTTCCACTGATGTCTATGGAGAGGAAAACTCACACAGGACTCTTTTTGTTGCTGCATTGCATTCGCATAGCAATCACAACGTATAGATGTGAATGACCGTCATTGAACATTGTTTTTGGATGACATGCACATCAAGGCTTTTTGTAACACATCAAATTTGCAACAAATTTGCATCAGTGTGAACCGGCACTAAGACTGAGAACCGAGCGATCAAAGACCGCTGATCGCTCAGTTCTCAGTGCCCTGTGAGTCATTGCTGTCTGCTCTGCTTATCCCCCGTGTGCTCACTGGAGCCAGCCTAGACTGACTCTGTGATGTCAGCCGACAGCAGGCTAAAGCCTGAAAGGCTGAAAATAGGTCACAGGAGTGCAGGACAAATTGTACTCCTATGATCCACAGCAGAGGTACAGCCAAACAAGCTTTGGCTGTTCTTCTCCTTTAATGCCTAGCTAAAGCGGTTATAAACCAAAGATGCTTAACAAAAAAAAAAAACTGCAAGGCAATGGCATAATGTGCTAGTATGCATCGCATTCTAGCATATTATGAAATACTCACCTTGGAACAAAAGCCTTGCAGTGCTGTAAAGTCACCACTGAGAGAGCTGACATGTTCCCTCCTCTGTCTAGCTGGTTTATGAGCTCCGGCTATGTTGTTGGCCAGAGTTGCGATGACCTCACTCTCGCGCATGTGCGTGGGAGCATCCGTTTCCGGCATGGGTTTTGAAGGTCCGGCCCTGCAAGCCAGATCTTCAGAAGGCATGCGCTGCTGATGTCATTGGCTGCATGCACTCTGAATCTCTCCCAAACTGTGCATGTGTAGGAGATATTCACAGTACCTACAGGTAAGCCTCATTATAGGCTTACCTGTAGGTACAAGTGGTAGCACTTTAATAGATTGGTCTAATGTGACTTAAAAGGATAATCACAGATAAAGATACAAGTATGCTTTCGTTTTTACATTGGTGTGGTGGTAACAGCCATAAGTGGCTTATCCAATAATTTAAGAAGAAACTACAGTGGTTTTAGGTTAACTGTATTTATGTATTTTTCAAACTGTATAAGCTGATAAAAATGTATAAAAATCTATTTTAAAATTAAAACGGTATTAAAATCTTATTGTTTTGATTTTTTAAATAACAAACATGTTATACTTACCTGCTCTGTGCAGTTATTTTGCACAGAGCAGCCCGGATTTTCCTCTTCTCAGGTCCCATGCCAGTGCTCCTGGCCCCCCTCCTGTCGGGTGCCCCCAGAGCCGTTGCTTTGTGTGTCCATTCACACACAGAGCCATGGCTCGGCCACATCCCCTACGTCTACTGATTGGCTCACTGGCTGTGATTAACAGCAGCAGGTGCCAATGGCTCACACTGCTGGCAAAAGCCAATCGAGAGTACGAGTCACCGGAGAGCCAAGACTCTTGTGGAAATCACTGGATTGAGAGGGGGCTCAGGTAAGTATTAGGGGGGCTGTGGGGGACATAGAATGCACGAAGGTAAAAAACCTTGTGACTTTACAACCACTTTAAACATTGGATTCGGGATGTTTTCATTCTTTCATATATGCAATGCATATCTTAGAAAAAAGAAAGAAGATCCAGAGGAGACTGTGCAGGACAGGAGATGGTGTACCTTTCCTCTTAGCCACTAAGGGGTTGAATTACTAAAACTGGAGAGTGCAAAATCTGATGCAGCTCTGCATAGAAACCAATCAGCTGCCAGTTTTATTTTTGTCAAAGCTTAATTGAACAAGCTAATATTAGAAGCTGATTGGCTACCATGCGCAGCTGCACCAGGTTTTGCACTCGCTAAGTTCTATGTGTGTGTCCCGAGATCCTGTAATTCTGTACACTACAGCACAACAGAAAATCAGCACTCTGAAATTCAGGAGCATCAGATTTGGACTTGCCATCAGCTGGCTACAAAAGGGTAAATGTGAGACATTGGGGGTTATTTACGAAAGGTAAATCCACTTTGCACTGAAAGTGCACTTGGAAATGCGTTCACTCTAAATCTAAGGGGTAGATCTGAAATGAGGGGAAGCTCTGCTGATTTTATCATCCAATCATGTGCAAGCTAAAATGCTATTTTTATTTTCCTTGCATGTCCCCCTCGGATCTACAGTGACTGCACTTCCAAGTGCACTTTCAGTGAAAGGCGGATTTTCCTTTAGTAAATAACCCCCATTTAAATGCAGTTATACTTGAATAAATGTATATAAAATAAATATTGTCTACTCCTGAACATTACACATTCGAGAAAACATATGTAAAACACTATTCATTCTCTTTAAGCGCTCCAAACCATTTCACTTACTTTGGGTATAGGTATCCCAACAACTTTGCACGTAAATGTGACTGATGCACCTTCTACAACGCGGAAATTTTTCAGCCTACGATCGAAGATAGGTGCAATGCATTTTCCTGTAGGGATCTCATCATGTTCTACTTCATCATCTGATTCATCTACCGGGGTGCGCTCCAAGCGAAACTCTATCTCATTCATCAGCCTCTGTTCGAAACTTGATATTTTATATTCCTACAAGTATGGAAATTTAACAGCTGATTAAAGCTTGTAGGAGGAGTTTTCATTCTGCACTGACTGTAATATCAGGATGCAAGACCCCCGACCCTCTATCTGGACAGTGCTGATTGGCCCTGTGCCCAAGAAAAAAAAAAAAAACTCTCTAGCAATGCACACCAAACTGAGCATGTGCAGCCTGTCCCTGGCTCTGTATTATCAGGTAATATATTGAGGACAGTGGAAGGAGGAGAAGATCAGAGAAGACAGGATCAAACAGCCTTTTTACACAATGCAGAGGATTAACCCGTTAGGTTCCACAATGAATATAACGAGCATGCTTTACTGCATATAGAGACTGATGCTACTGTTGTGGGTTTAGTAACACTTTAATTATACTGTTCTTCAAGTTGCAATTTCATTGAAACCTCTGTAAGGGATTGATGTTCCCGAAGTGGGATCTCCTATTGGCGTTGGTCTTTTTTTGCATCAGATGCCTTCAACCAAAGTGGCCCCTGTGGTACCTCTCGCTGAAATCTGCTTTCCTGGTGGCAATTGCATCAGCCAGAATAATGTTGATATTAGCGACCTTGGGAGTTTAAAGAACCCTTTCTCACCATTTCCCGGATAGGGTGGTACTCATGCCGATGCTCAAATTTGTGCCTAAAGTAGTCCATATCATACAAGAAGTTGTCCTTCCTATGTCCCTTTTGTGGTGTACCCAAGAAGTTAGCCCATTGGATGTGGACAAAGCTTTAAAATGTTACATCAAGGTGACTTCTGGCATCAGGAAGTCGAAAGCAGCTGTTTGTTATTCCAGGATTCCAGGTGGAGCGCACAATGATTTCATGGCTTCAAACAAGATTATTGCCTCTTGGTTGTTGAAACTCATCCCTAGGCCTACAATTTGTAAGGGTTGACTGTGCCAGGGGGATCACAACACTCTCCACTAGAAGAGTCTCGACCTTGTGAGTGGCAGCAGGCCGAGTGTTCCCAGAGATGATATGCATGGCAGTTACGTGGATGTCAATATAAAAGCAGCCTCAATGACAGTTGAGTTTGACAGATGCATCCTGGCATCTGCTTTTAGCCAGAACTAAGGAGTGTGTAGAATTATCCCTCTCCGTGTGGCTAGTTAGTTCCCAGCTATGCTGACATGGAGCCATCAGGGAAAATACAAAATTGAATGACAGATACTTACCGTAATTTTCCTTTCCTGACAAGTTCCATGTCAGCACTATTCCCACCCAGCTTGGTAGGACTAGTTACAGAATGCCGAGGCTGCAGTTGGGCTCAAATTTATGAGTTAGGTTCTGGTGGCATGGGGGGGGGGGGGGGCAGGGCCCATACCCAGCTGTACTGACATGGAGCCATCAGGAATGGAAAATTATGGTAAGTATCTATAATTACATTTTCTGTTTTCTGCTAGTCTGTCTAACATAGAATCACTACTGAAGTGAAAATCCTCAACTTTTGAAAAGTTGATTTTTTGCAAACTTTCTTAATATGCATAGTTGTTCTGGACCACTAAGAAAAATGGGACATAACGTATCAGAATAAAAGCCAAGAAAATATTCCCTGCAATGGCATCCCATTCCAGATTGTTTTCATGACAGGTTAATCCTAAAATAACACCTGGTTATCCTACCAGGAAATTCCTTGTTTAGGCCCTTCCTGTTACAAAGTGTTAGTTTGCTCCTGTTTCCTAATTGTGCTTCTGCGTTGTCACCTTATCTTGTGCATCTCTGATTGAGATTATAAGTGATCATGCTGATATACAGTCATACAGGTATTGTCCACTGCTGCCATTATCAGGAAGCCAGTCCAGAGGAGCTGACACTAGTGTGAGTTCATGTAGACAGGAAGTGGCTTTAAAATGCTTCGAGTGGGATCATCAAGTTAGGGCTTAAATCTACTTTAAAGCCACAGGGTTAGCATGAAAGCCAAGCAGTGAACATTTTCAGGAGGATAACATAATCACTATATAATAGACATTACACACCTGTTGCCGAGGGAGTGCATCCTCTCTAAATGAGAGTTTCTTTTCTAACTCCCGTACCACCAAATTCTTATTTTCACGAATTTGATCTTGAGGTGTAAACCTTACAAGATTTAAATTTTTCTTTAATGTAGCTTGAGGAGGCCTGGGATTAAAAAGACATTGTATTGTTACTATATTATAATCTGTTATTTGAATAACATCTAGTTCTAGGCACATAATAAAATGATCTAAAACTGCATTCTGTTAAAGATATTAGACATCAACCAATACAGGGGTATAGACATGATTACTTGAACATCTGCACATTTCGTTTTGTTGTTTTTTTTTTTTTAAACTAAATCTGTTTTTAGTTGTCATGGCCAGCCTCACCTGGGTTTACTCCTCTTAGGCCCCTTTCACACGTGACGGATCAGTAATGATCCGCCCCGTGATGATCCGCTTGCTCAGCGGGGACCGCTCCGTTGTCCCCGCTGAGCCGGCGGCGGACAGGGCGGTCTGACACCGCCCTGTCAGCTCTCCACTCTCCTCTATGGGGATCGGATGAGCACGGACCGTCTGTCTGTGTTCATCCGATCCGCTCTACAGACGGATAGAAAAATAGGATTTTCCTCCGTCTCAAGAATCGGACAATTGCGGAGGCGGACAATAGTGGGTGTCTGCAGATGTTCATCCGCAGACACCTGCTATCCCATAGGAATGCATGTATGTCGGTATTTCATCCGCAAACGGATGGATGAAATACAGACATAATGTCTACATGTGTGAAAGGGGCCTTATGGACACTCAGAACCATCTTTAGCCTAGCACATAAATAGAGAGTCCCTCCGGCTCCCTCTTGTTCTCCTTTCTTGGTCGACTCCATGCCAGCAGAAACAGCGAGATAGAGAGAGAGAGCATGGCGCTCCCCCTGCCGAACCTCCCCACCCAGGTTCAGTCTCTCCTGGGGCTTGAAGGTCCAGAGTGATAGAGGTAAATCTTCTTAAAAACCCAGACACCCTTAGTGATGGGGCCACAGGCATAGATGGCTTAAAGAACCTTACATTTCTATGGCTGTGGTGTGCTATTAGCAGGATCCCTCTCTAACCTGTCTTTCTTGTGCTATACTAGGGCTACCCGGCCAGTCTCCTCAGCTTTTCCTTAGGCTGATGCTGATGTCCCGAGTAGGAGAGTGAGCAACAGGCATTGATTATCAACTGCTCTGCATAAAACTGTAAGTCGCAATGGTGGAGGCTCGGAATTCCACAGTGACAGCAGCCCACTGTGTAGGTCAGTGTGCAGTGAGGCTGCTGAATTCTCTGTGTGGTGTGGATCTGGTTCTGGCCATTTTTAGTGTGCTTACATTGTTTCTTATTCTCTTTTCCCCTTCCTGATCTTCAATCAGCTCTCTGCTGTCACCCGGTGGAGCCTCTGCTTCATTGCCTCTCACCTGCAGGCTTTCTACTATGTACCAGGTGCTGGAGGCCAACGGAGAGAGAGGGCTTCCCAAGTTACAGATCCCCCTGAGGGTGAAACATGAGAGGTCAGCAAGATGTTGCAGGTCTAGGATAGTGCCAAGACTGGAGCCAGGTTGGAGGAAGCCATAGTAAGGAGCCAGGTGGGTATCAGAGCAGACGTGGTGGATAGCTGACCTCAAACATAGGAAGCAGGAGGAGGTCAAGCCAGGTCGGTAACAGGAGACACAGGAACAGGAATATCATGGAGATAACACACTGAAGGAGCCGAAGATCAATCAGAAACTGTAATCACTGACAGGCTCCCTTATAAAGGCTCATGGGCACCAAAACTAGATTGTGAGCGCGTATGTCTGAGCGCCAGCACGCATGCATGGTCTGGCCACACTTGTGCGCGCACCTCCTTGCGCACATGCACTGTGCATGCATGTGCGCCTGTGTGCATTGGTTATGCACCAGTGAGAATTCCTGTGGCCATGTGTAGTACTGGCCGAGCTGCCAAGTCCTTGAGCACTTCTATTGCTGTTGGTGCCCTGACACTTTCCCTCTGGTGCGACCTGGTGAAATTACTGCCTTATTGCCAGTAAGCTATGAAGAGATCTTAAAGGGCCGGAAAAAAAGGATTATACTAATCTTACTTTTTCTATCTATAGCTATGAGCTTTCCACAGCCACACAAGGCACAGAGATCGTCAGAAAGGTAGGAGGGGGCTATGAGGGACAGGAAAAGAGTGCTCTACACCAGACTGACTAAGTGTTTATCTTTTAAGAGCAAAAGCCCTAAAAAGAAACATTTAAGAAAGGAAAAGATCCGCCAATGCTCAATTTCACAGCAACCAGAACCATACTCTAGCCATATGCCTCACTCCCCAGGTGGGCCTCGCTGCAGTAAATCTCCAGCCGCAGAGCCAAAGAAGTCAGAGGGCAGCCTGCTGAGGGCCTGTGTTGGGACCCAGAAAACTCCTGTGTGCCGAGTGAATTAAAGATGTGGCCACAGATAAGTAGGTGGAGGCGATCAGAATCAAGGATTATATCCAGGAAGCCATAGCCGATAGTGTACATCTAGTTGCTAATACAAGCCCGCTGAAGAGTAGGCCTAAAACAAGAGGTACCCCAGAACAGACAGGGTTGTCTCCAGTGCTGGAAATATCGAAGGAATTTTCCAAACGTTTGTTTGATATTCAATTTATAGATCCATATATCACTGCTATAAAGGAAGCCATAGAATAGGAGCAAGACTCTCAGTCTCCAGAAAAGATAAAGAGATACTTTCCAAACCTGAAAAAGCAGGGAGCAACATTTCCGTTTATGATGCAAAACCAAGAATTATTTGAGGACGAATGGGAAAAACCTAAGAACAAAACAAATAACCAAATTCGTTTTACAAAGCTATATCCGTTTAGAGCCACCAATGACGATTTCTGGGAGACACCGCCAGGGGTGGGCGCAGTCTTGCAATACCTGGCAAGGCAGGTATCTCTTCCCTTAGGAGACTCCACCATCTTTAAGGACCCGATGGATAGGCGAGCAGACGTAGATCCTAAGAAGATATACTCGGTGGCAGGCGCAGCCTTTTTGCGATCATATCGCTGACCTCCATTTCTAGGTCCTTAAAGGTATAGGTCACAAACGTGGAGACAGCAATAAGATCTGGAGTGGAGAGGGCCAGGATCATTACGGCATTGAAAGAACTAAATCTGATAGCAGCCTTTCTGGCAGAAGCATCCATAGACCTTGTAAATTTGCTAGCGAGACTCAGAGCACTCTGTGATGCTGAAAATGAGAGGCAAGATCATATAGGTCCAGACAGGAATATGCGAGGGGCCAATGGAGAGTAATGCAGAACTCCTTTTTAAGGGGTGTGAAATCACGAGTAGCCCAGACTAAAAAAAAAACTTTTTGACGGTGTAACCATCCAACTCTTTCAGGTGGGCGCCAGGCCTTTTGGAGGGGCGGAAAAAAGGTCAGGGATCAATGGGTCCAAAAGACAATAAAAATGGGCTACAAGACAGTGTTTCAAGAGAAACCACCGAATATCTTTGTCCAGACAGACTGGCCACAAGTTTGGAGGAAGTGAGAATATTTGCTAGAATATGTAACCGAATGGCATCAGAAGAATGCAATTATATCAGTACCTCTACAAAGGCACAGAAAAGGCATTTATTCACTGATCTTCTTGGTACCCAAGGTATCAGGGGACCTCAGACGAGACTTAGGCTTAATATCTCTGAACCTATTCATCGATCCCCAAGGATTCAGGATAGAATTAATGTATACATCAGTGATACAGCCAGACAATTGGCTGATATCAATTGATCTGGCAGATGCGTACCTGCACATTCCAATAAACAAGCGCCACCAGAGGTATCTGAGATTCACATTGGGAGAAGACCATTATCAATTCAGATGCTTGCCTTTTGGGATCAACACGGCTCCCAGAGTTTTCTACAAAGTGCAACTATCCACCATTGCAAACATTGTCTAAGAAAGATAAGAATCTACCATTACTTGGATGATATCCTGATAGTAGCCCAATCAAGTGAAGAACTGAACACGAGAACACAACCGGGTATTACAGATCCTCTCCGACTTTAGTTGGCTTGTAAATTCTCTAAAGAGCCATTTAATACCATCTCAAAAGATGGAGTACCTGGTTCTGATATTCAATACACAAAGAGGACAGATCTTCCTACCTGATAACAAAGTGGCCGAGCTCATAGCTTGCGTTGACACATGTGATGAGATCACCTGTACTTTCAGGAAGAGACTGCATGACACTCCTGGGGATGTTTACGGCAGCAAAGCCTGCAGTAACCTGGGTGAAATTTCACGCAAGAGCTTTTCAGATGTCTTTCTTATGTTAGTGGAGCGGCGCATCCCTAGAGCAGAGGATCTGTTTGCCAACACGAATCCACCAGAACCTTGTATGGTGGAGGTTACCGGACACCCTGTCGCAGGACATGTCCCTCAGCCCAGCAGATCTTCCCTCCTGTTCCTCTGATCTTGAAGACATTATTGAAGATTTTGAAAGAAATGACCCATGCCATCCTGATACTACCCTTCTGGCCTTGAAGACTATTACAGATGGTGTCAACTCCACCAATATCACTGCCCCTGAAGAGAGACCTACTGAAGCAGCTCCAGTGGATCCATCCAATCCAGGGAGGCTGCAACTAGCGGCTTGTCTCTTGAATTAGCCAAATTACCACACTATTGAAGGCAAGGAAAGCCTCATTGAACACCATGTATTCCATAATTAGGGGATGATTTGTATTCTTTGCTGGAGAATGAGGTGTTCACAGGCCGCAAGCAGGCAGAAGAGCCCTTAATACAATTTCTCAGGGCGATAATGAGAATACGAACTCCTAGGAGGAACCTCTTCCCAACCTGGATCTTGGGCACAGTACTAAAGGCTCTGCTAACAACCTCCATTAGTTCCCACAGAGACATGTCTATTGTGGTTTCTAACAGCTAAATTAACCTTTCTTACAGCCATTACGTCAACCAGAAGGGTGTCGGAAATAGCAGCCCTATCTTGAAAAAATCTGCTTGCATTATTCTGGCAGATAAGGTAATTCTGCGGCCCTCACCAGCCTCCAAGGTAATCTCTAAGTTTCACATAAATTGGTAGTCAATCGTACCAAGTTTCAAACAGCCACTGGCACAAACAGATGAGCTAGACCTTAGACCACTGGTCAGCTTATTTACAACGTACCTACTGTGTGCCCAATAGATACATAATCCAAAAGTCTATTCATTTTACCATCAGGACCTAAGAGAGAGGAGGCAGCATTGGCAAAGATCATATCAACTTGGATCACCAGGACAATTAGCCTGGCATACAAGCAACAGGGCTCCTCCACAGGTGTTATAAGCTCACTCAACAAGAGGGGTGGCAGCCTCATGGGCAGTACTTACCAGAGTGTTGGTGGAAGAAATATGCAGAACTGCCAGCTGGAGTTCCTGTGCGACCTTTGCCAGACACTATAAACTGAGGGTAATGCCAACTAGTACAACTAGATTTGAAACTGCAGTGATGTTGACCTTTTCAGACAAAATAAAGTCTATTTGTGAAGCATGTTATTTTATTTGATTTTCCCACCCTAGATAGCCAAGTTAGATCCCAGGTGGGCTAATGTGAGGCTGGCCAGGAAAATGGAAAATTATTACCAATACTTATTATAATTTTCCTTTCCTGGCAGGGCCTCATATCAGCACAACTTTTCTTCCCTCCCTAAGTGGTCTGTCGCTGATAAATATAGAAGAACAAGAGGGAGGGAAGGGGAAAGGGTGGGGCTCTCTTTTTATGTTCTAGGGTAAAGGTGCTCCTAAGGGTTCATAGGAGGAGTAAACCCAGGTGTGCGGACGTGAGGTCGGGCCAGGAAAGGAAAATTACGGTAAGTACTGGTAACAATTTTCTGTTTTTTGCATAGTAGGGAAACAAGAAACAAACTGGGGTATAAAACAAGTTAGAAAACACTATTATTGGATATTGTAGGATTATTCTGATGAAGTAATATTACACAATAAACCTTGATAACAAAAAAGTTACATGCTCATATAAATTATAATACAGTTTATTTGATGTGCTCGTATAATCAATTTTTGTATACCCATGAGGCAAGATGCTGTGTTTTAAAGACTGAAAAATAACATTTGTGTGCATTTGTGTATGAAGTTTGAAGAGTATAGTCAGACAATAGTTTGCCTATGTTCTTTTATTTAGGGTGTGCAAAGGGGGAAAGCGGGCATCTATGTTCAGGATGGGAAAAGTGGGTTAAAGTAAAGTGCATTAAAGCAGGAGGATGAATCTGTTTTAAGGATCATCTGCATATTTAAAATGTATTTATAGCCAAATAATTTTTGTTTTTTTTATAATTGGGAAGCATTAGTCAGGTTTACTGCTATCCAATGCTCTGTTAAGCCGGCCATAGATGGTTTGAATCTCGGCTGGTTCAGCAGGAACCGCTCAAGATTCGAACCATTTAAGGTTCCCTACCCCTGATTTAAGGGCAGACGGAATTTACCCAAGTTGATCGATTGATCAACTTGGGTACAACAAGCCTGTCAGATTTTACATGTAATTATTGCGAGTGGTTGCTATAGCCACTAGCACTAATCACTGTGTTCTCCCAGTGGGGGCGGCTTCCCCTGCCCCCCAACTTGGAGAACATAATGTCTCCACTGGAGAGAATCAAGCGATTTTACCTCCTGCAACTCATGACACTCTAGTCAGAGTTCCAGAGCTTTGATGCCTATAGCTCTGTGTAATGTTTTACAGACATGGAGTGGTGGGTGAGTTGTATCCACTGGGTATATATCTTTAGGAATTTCTTACTCTTATCAAGAAGGAAGTTAGTAAGCTTTTCATTAATGAAGAAAGTGTCTAAGTGACAGCAGACCTCTGTGAAAGAAACAATTAGCTGTTTCCAAGCTCTTGCTATAGTTTGTTTAGCTGTCAGTAAAACATACGTTGCCAATTTAAATTGAGATCTTGTCAGACCTGGGGCTTTAAATGTAGTAAGATGTGCCAAGGGTTTCTAGGGAGGGAACATGTCAGCAATGACTGTAAGAGTTTAGGAACTTTCTTCCAGGGCCTGGAGAGCACAGGGCAAGTCCACAATATATGGAGAACATCCCAGGAACAGAGCAGCCTCTGAAGCAGGCGCCGGTGAACGATGAATAGAGGTGTGCTAAATGAGACAGGACAATATGCCAACTCAATATAAAAAGAAACAAATGCTCCTGCGCTCAAAAGATTGCCTTAGGGTAAATAGGGAAAAAGGTCTCCACAAATAACGACTCTGCATCAGCTGTACTGCTACTCTCAAAAGGTCAGGGGAACTCAGAACAAACTCTAAAAGAAAACAAGGACCGGGGGCGCACCAGCCTTGGCATTACCTTTCTAACACTGAAATGTATTTAAAGGTAAAATTGCATACTCACAAACGAGTGGTAAAAAAATGCAGATAATAAAAAGTCCATCATAAGCATCATCCAGCAAGATCTGCTGGGTGAGATGAAAGTCCAAAGAAAACGGACATGTTTTGAGGGGTATTCCTTCTTCTTCATATACCATATGGGGATGATTCAAATTTAAGTTTATTGATGGAGAATAAGGTTAACGTGGACCAGATTTGTGTCCAGTCTTCCTTATCTCTGGCCTTTTTAAGGTTCTGTTCCCATTTAGAAATGTAAGCATGATTGTTAGGACTTTGGAGGTCATTCATTTGCGAGGAGATGAGTCTGGGAAAAAGAGGTATGCGACGGCAAATGTGCTCAAATATTGAGAGTCAGGGTGTCAGGTCTTTATTAGAAAGTACAGTTTTTAGCCAATGCTCAATTTGTAAAAAGTTCAGGAGATGGAGCCTGATACTTGTCCCTGATTTCTGCCCAAGCGTAAACAGTGTGACTGTTGATGAAAGAGTAGAGGTTATAGAATTTGTGAGTCACCAGTGAAATGCACTGGGTGACTCTAGCCCTGGAAAGTATAGTGGGTCACCTAAAAGATGGAGAAGGGGCAGGTGTGGCAAAATTAAATTGCTAGAGTACTTAGTGGAGGCTCTGAGTTTGTGGCTCATTAGAGGGCTTATAGATCTGAATTTTGAAGGGAGTTATGTGAGCAATCGGAGAGAGATCAGACAGCAGTAAAGTGCCTCCAAAGCGACCCATAAGAGAGGATGTTACTCAGTATGAAGAGCGATCAATTAAATAATCTTGACAGCTAGTAATTATTTGATGAAATTTAGGACACCCAAGCCCCCTTATTTCTATTGTATGAAAATAGTATGTCTTGAGACTTGTGGCTTTTTGTCAGCTCAGGCAAATAGGCATAGGAAGATATGGGGCAGGAAGGGTGCGAAAAAGGTATAAAAGCTTTAATAAAATTGTCATTTTTATGGCAATAATTCTTCTTATTAATGCTGTAAGACCAAGACGAAAGTAATGCTTTTAGGCATTGGAGGGTTGAGGTGGACAAGGAAGTGGATTTCATTTGATAGCGAAAATAACTTCTGATCATAAATTAACCTTCATATCTCTTTTTGTCCACATAATCTCATAATTTGAACTGAAGAAATAAGATTGTATTCATGAACAAAGTATCTCAGTGATGCCAACTGATGCAAAACAATCCATAATTTTTTGGGCAGTCGACTAAGTTTGATTGATCTTTATCAAAATTGAGTCGAAATTTATCAGAAGGGAAGTTATGGCTATTTGAATGTTGGCGGACTTAGTCATTTTGATCGAAAATGCACATCAATTGAAAAAAAAAAAATGAAGCGTGTGTAACCCTCATTAAGGAGCCCTGGATAGCAGTTAACCCTGACAGGGGTTTTAGCCTCTCTCTACTCTATTAAAACTAAAAATAAGTATACAGATACAATTTGATGATACTTAATAAATTGTTTACAATGGGGTGGCGGTACCAAAGGATTAAAGATTATAAAGGTCCATGTGACCTTTATCAGAGCGTGGGCCTTGACTAAAAGGACTGAACTTCAGGGTGATATGGTGTCACCTTATACTCTGTGGCGTAATCCAAGCTTATGTCACTTTTTTGCTTATCCAGATCCAATCATCTGGACTAGATATGGGATAAAAACAGTGGGTGCAGTGGTTGGAAATGGGGTGTTGTTGACATTTGATGTGCTCAGAAGTAAGTACCGCTGGCAGAAAAAAATAAATTACTCTGAATAATTCACACATGAGATACACACAATCTATAAAGTGCTTAGTGCTCATAAAATACATTGAATAAAGTGCAGCAGTGCTCCAAACTTGTTAGGTGCCACACTCCTCCTTCGGTGATCCCACTCACCAAAAATAATGGCTCCTCAGATTTGTAGTCTGGGCCGAAATAGGCTGTGATCTGGGGTATGAGGAATGGTTGCTCGGAGGCTTCTCCAGAAGGAAATCTTAAAACAGAGAGGATTCAGCACAATCCATAGATGGGAAAACAGAGAGAAAACTCATAGTGAAATACCGGTAAAATAAAGTGCAAAGCGCAAGCTAGGTGTCACTACAGGATAGCTGGCAAAAACAAGCATTAGTTAGAAATCATCTGAGATTCCGCCACTGGTTGTTGTGTGTTCCACGGATGCGGAAATTGCGTCAATGGTTTACTGTGGCACCTAACAAGTCTGGAGCACTGCTGCACTTTATTCAATGTATTTTATGAGCACTAAGCACTTTATAGATTGTGTGTATCTTAAGTGTATACGTTTTATATACGTTTAGTTCACAAAGCACTAGTTATTATGTCTCACGCTGAATTGCTCAGAGTAATTAGTTTTTTTCTGCCAGCGCTGTTTATATTCTTTTCGCTGTTTAAGGTTGTAGCACCTTTGCACAGCTGTTGAAATCTTTTATATATCACAATTTGATCAACTTAGCACAAGTTTTTTTATTGTTTATTATCAGAAGTATCAGCTCCCCAGCTCGCACCTGTTTCCTTTCTTCCAGTTCAGACATGGTTTTTCTGTCCAATTTGGGTCCTCCACTCTGGATGTGTGGGATGGAAAACTGGAATCACTGCTCAGGGATAAAGACCTACCTAAAGCCTTGTCTACTATCTACAAGGAATTATTCATAGATACTGCAAAGGCTCTAGCAACCTGTCGTGCTGCATGGATGCCGGATTTCCTGCAGCTTGACAATGATGATTGGGATAATGTATGGAGCACCACATTTGCTAGACTGGTGTCGGCGCATGATCACTTGATACAGTTCAAGTTCCTTCATATGATATACTAAACCCTTACTAAACTAACAAGGGTTTTCCCTGTTCACACGTCGAACTGTTGGAGGTGTGATACACCTAGGGCAGATTTTTTACACATCTTTTGGCTTTGCCCACACATCCGGCAGTTCAGGGTGGGGGTGCTGGACTGTGTTAGGTCGGTCACTACGATCACCATTGCACCATCTATATAAGTCTGTCTGTTGGGCTTGGTGGACACTTTAGCACCCAAAAATGTGATCCGTACTTTGCTCACCTTGCGCTTGTAAAGTGATATCGGCCCGTACCATTATAGCCTGGAAGGCATTGATTAATAAGGCTCTACCAATGTATGAAGCCACGTATCTCAATAGAGGGGTACCTGATAAGTTTAAAAAGGTGTGGGGTGGTTGGATAGAAATCAGCTCAACAACATCAGATTAACTGCCTCCTGGTTGATGGTTGTCATATGTGGTGAGCAGTGAGGCTTGTGTAAGCCTGGATGGGCACCTATAACGTCCCCTGGTACAGCAGGGGAGGATATTGTACTGCATATAATGAATATGTATTTCTTTTATTTGGAACAGGAGCTGCATTGTACACTGTTGCTGTTAAATTGTAGTGCTGAATGTTTACTATGTTCCAAGTTTGTATTCTTTTTTCGCTATGAGAAAAATCATTAACCCCTTGCCGACCGGCTCACGCCGATATATGTTGGCAGAAGGGCACGTACAGGCATATTAACATATCTGTACGTTGCCCTTTAGGATGCAGCATTGTGGGCGTGCACATGTGCTGCTGGCGGCGCTTGCATGCCTGCCGCAAGCTCTGTAAGTGTGATAGCTGATCCCGTGGACTCGATGTCTGTGGGGATAGCCATGATCGTCTCACAAAGAGGAAGAACAGGGAAATGCTGATGTAAACAAAGCGGTGATCAGTGTCACGCCACACGTAGCCCATCCCCCCTACAGTTATAATACATCCCTAGAACACACTTGACCCCTGCAGCGCCCCCTGCTGGTTAACCCCTTCACTGCCAGTCACATTTACACAGTAATCAGTGCATTTTTAATCGCACTGATCGCTGTATAAATGTGAATGGTCCCAAAATAGCGGCAAAAGTGTTACATCTGTCCGCCATAATGTCACAGTAATGATAAAATTTGCAGCTCGCCGCCATTACTAGTAAACAAAAAAAATTATTAATAAAAATGCTATAAAACTATCCCCTATTTTGTAGACACTATAACTTCTGCGCAAACCAATCAATAATTGGTTATTGTAATTTTTTTACCAGAAATATGTAGAAGAATACGTATCGGCCTAAACTGAGGGAAAAAAAGTTTTTTATATATATTTTTTGGGGATATTTATTATAGCAAAAAGTAAAAAATATAGTGTTTTTTTCAAAATTGTTGCTCTTTTTTTGCTTATAGCAAATACCACCAAAAGAAAGCTCTATTTGTGGGGAAAAAGGATGTCAATTGCTTGGGAGCCACGTCGCACGACCGTGCAATTGTCAGTTAAAGCAATGCAGTGGTGAATCACAAAAAATTTTCTGGTCTTTGGCCAGCCAAATGGCCCGGGGCTGAAGTGGTTAAAATAATTTTCAAAAAAAAATTATAAAGGTAAATGTTCACTGAGTTTTGTGAATAAGATGAAGCAGTGTTCACTTCCATATAAAAATCATGTTCATTTCATAACATTCACTTTGGAAGGTGAAAAAACCCATTGTTAAGTGAACAGCCAATTGGGCAGTCATTGTCATTTAAAAAATCATTTGAACCTGCGTGAGAATTTTGGACATCTGTACTTATGTGTTCCAAAATAATTGAACGAACCGTTGTTCTAAACGGCTTTGGCCATCTTTCTACATGCAGTTCCTGCCCTGTCCTAGACTTTGAATTAAAACAGTCACATCATATGAAGAAAACTATCCCACATTTCTGAGTGTGATCAAAATGAGCCTATCTTATCAGTGAACCTCATTGCACTACTGCAATACACCTAAACCCCATATAAATAAAACCTAAGAATAAAATGGAGGACTTATATTTACCTTCAAAATGCAAAAGGAATTTTATAGGAGAAAACAACTACATCTCACTCTTATCCTTTATGACATCATATCTATCCCATTGACATTAAAGTGTTTGTAAAGTCACATAGTGACTGGTATCACCTCCGGATTATGCTGGCATTAAATACTGTGTATGCGTTTTTTTTAACATAAAAAGGCTAAATACCTTTTCTTACACCGCAGCTTTGTGGTCAGAATGCCTCTGCTCTTCTTCCCTGACCTATGGAAAGAAGCGGGAGGGGTTGAGATTCCCCTGTGAGGTCACCCGGCCATCCGAGGGAAGTCACGTGACCGCAATGTGGATGTGTCAGAAAAGGTATTTAGCCTTTTCATAAAAAACAAAAAAAACACATACACTGTAGTTAATGTTAACATGTATTTTTGCTGCATATTGCAGCTGAATAGCGGTGGTAGGGGCAGGTAGGAGAGTCGCTCTCATGCTGACCATGGTATTGTGTCTCAGCAACCATGATTACTGTGGTCAGGATCAACCAGGTATATTGCAAAATAGGAAGGGGCAAATTACATGGCACAAGCACTGTGCTATAGATCATGCCTTATTTTTAGGGTTACAACCACTTTAACAGCTGCAAATATATATGTCCCATTGAAATCCAACCTCATCTATCAATTGGCAGATATTAACAAGATAATGATTTTATATGTGAGAGACGACCGTGATTACTTACATGGAAGAACTCTTTGGCAGGCCCATTGAATTTGTTGGAACTGGTGTTGGAGGTAATGAAGGAAGAACAGAACTAAGAAAGGCAACAGGGTTTTGAATTCGTGGAGGAGAGACAGGAGTTTGTAATACAGTCTGTGCTTGGAATTGATTCTTGCTTGGCAGTGTAGAAGGTGGTGAAGATAATGTTGAATCTGTAGCATTGAATGGAGATTGCCAAGTAGAGGACAAAAATGTTGCAAACTCAGGGTAAGTGCTGGTGGTATTCTGAGAGGCAGCTGTCCATGGCCTTGTAGGTGCAACAGTGTTAGCTGTAGGCAGTGGGTATACATTTACTAGATCTTGACTTGAAATTTGCTGCTGAGGACGAGCAAACATGTAAGGTGATCCAGAATTTGGGACAGCTGTATTCAGTGGGACATCTCTTGCTGTGGAATTGGAGGTTGAAGGTTGAAATTGCTGCTCATTGATAACCTGATTATGTAGCTGTTGTAATTTCATCGCATCTCTGTAAAATACACATTGATATTTGTTAGCAAACTCTTACTTGGGTACCACCCTCTAAGAAGATACTAATTATTACAACTGTTCTGAGGAGAATACGGCTTAACGTCTGTAAGTAAATGTTTATTTTACATAGAGAACATTCTTTTCTCCTTTAGTAAATCAACACTATTCTCTTTATCACCCAGAACAGCATTACATTCATGGGGCCAGTAGGCAGGTATGTGTGAAAAACCTATGGAACACATAGAGTGGTAATGGTGGCTTAGAGATTTCATTGAGTTTTTTGGAAGAACTAAGATGATGTTTGTTCAGTCACAACTTTTAAAGTGTATGTAACAATAAACTTCTCTTATGTGGGTATTTATTGGGGCACATGTTGGATATACCATTGAAAGTGTTTTGTTACATCTGTATGATAATTTGATAAATAAAATATACCTGTTGATCTTCCTGGAAATCTTGTGAGCAGATAACTTCCTGTAACCTCTGCCTGTGCCAACTGTTATCAATTACATTGACTACATTGACTACAGAACTACACCCTTCTCTGTTTTGGACAATATAGGTGGGGTTGGGTTCCATATTCCTATTTTGTTTCTGTTGCCCTGATACAGAAGGTTGAGAAATTGTTATCATCCTTGGAGAGGAAGTGTTTTACTGCCAAAATCACCAGGTAAAAAAAAAAAAGCTAAAAGCTAAAAAAAAAAATGGTTGAAAGAAAACTATGCATCCATCACCTCTGTTTGTATTGAGGATTAGATATCCTTTAATTGAAAACACTGAAAAAATTATGGTTTTCAAATTTTTTTTTAGCCCTATAGTAACTTTGTTTTATTCTTTTTAAAATTAGGGCATTTTATGGTTTCTAAGGTGGTCATAGTTCAAGTTACATTTTCTTATCACACATGACTTTGTATACCCATATAGATACTGTATCTACATTACAGTTCAAACATTTTGGAACAACCCATTTCCCATTTTTATTAAAATATACACAGTTACGCAGTTCAATATCTCAAGGACATCCAGTCTGAGAGGGATCCCAAGGTGTTCCTGAGGGAGTGGGCCGATCTGGTTACAAGGTGGCCAGTCAGGTTTTTCTGGGAACTGGTCGCTTGATTCTTTGGTCGCAGGAAGGGTGAGCGGGCATTTGCCCATCCTTAAAGACACGATAGTCAGGCAACATTGCCTCACCAGTACCCGCATTTGTAGGAACATTGCACCCTGATGAACAGTCACCACATTCCACTTTGCCTATCAGGATACTACTAGCATCCTACATCAAATTTTTGCCTACCAGGATACTTTGAAGTACCCCTTTGTTTATCTTGTTCAACAGGACACCAAGTGCACCAACGCCAGGCTAGCTGAAGATCCTGGATATCTCCATTGTGAGGACCCTTTCTGTTACTCATTCAGGATCAGTAACTTTAAAGGGGAATTCTCACATTAAAGGTTAAAGTGATAAATTGCATTTATGGCATATTGCCTGGGTCTGTGATTTCAGGATTTGAGGGAAACAGACTGACTGTTGTTAAGTCAGATCAGTTCCTCTTTATGCCTGAGTGCATAGGCCACTCTAGACCTATTTAAGTTGTTTGATTGTGTTATTTTGAAGTCTGCATTTTAAGTTTGGTTGACACTATTAACCCCCCTAGCGGTAATCCCGAGTCTGGCTCGGGTTAGGAATTTACTGATAGGAGCGGTAACCCCGAGCCAGACTCGGGATCGCATCGCTGGATGCAGGGGAGGACACAGTGAGAGTTACTTACCTTGTCCCCTGGATCCAGCGATTTCCCCCGCGCTGTGTGATCGAGCTGTCCTCCGCTCGATTCACAGTGCCGAATGCCGCCGAGCTCCGTTCCCTGCGACGGTATGGCGCACGGGAGCGGAGAACGGTGGCAAATTCAAAAAAATAAAAAGACACAAAACATACACAGCACTGTAATCTCACAGATTACAGTGCTGTATTACAAAATACACACCCCCTTTGTCCCTAGTGGTCTGTGCAGTGCCCTGCATGCACTTTTATATTATAAATACAATTTTTTCTGCCTGGAATTTGGAGATTGCCCATAGCAACCAAAACATGTCCCTTTTTCAGTGTTTTAGGATTTGATTACATTATTGAATAATTTTTATTATTCTTTTTTATATTATAAACTTTATCATACCGGGGATGTCCGCTAGACTCTGGTTTGAAGAGATTTAAGAGAGTTATTCCTAAGAATCACAGGACTACAAAATAAAACGCCAAATTTCCATGCAAAACAATTGTACCACTTTCAGCACCTAAAACTGGACTGAATCATACCGCCAGGGAGGTTAAATACCACAGTTTGCCATTCTTTACTATTGAGTTACCAGATCACTTTTTGTTTGATTGTGAAAAGTCTCCCAGTAAACAAACTTCTTGTTCACTACATCTGTGTCTGTTGTACTGTGTTTGCAAGTACACTGTTTGCTAGGTATGCCAGAGGGGAAGTTCTTTTGGGTTTGAGAGGCAAGGTAACGGACTGAACAAACAAAAACAGCTCTTTCAGGGTTATCACTACAATTGGGGGTTCGTCCAGGATAATTCCACTACTCTGCAATCAACTCCTCAAGACAGCACCCCTACAAGTGCCAAGATGAACCCCCTTCTTTGACTTAGTGGTGTTGTGAAGAAGTTGCCTGCTTAGATTTCAGCATGGTGATTAAACTCCCTGGGGAAGCCTGGGCTGAGGAACAAATCAGCCAAGCGGTGAAGACAGTGTCCCCAGACAGGAAGGTGTGGGTCATTGCTGTCAAAACAGACCGTGGGACCTCCTGCATCTTTGCACTGTTAGAGAGGAGACAAGAAGTCCCTGAAAGCTTCAAAGGTGCCAGTGTGCAATCGGCCAACAAGATGGAGCTTTGTATAATCCATCTGAAGGTTCCAGATGAGGGTCCTACCAGCTCCAGTCAAGCCAAGTCAACTACGGAAGACGTTCCCTCCCCATCACCTCTGGCCATGATTGGACCAGAATTCTTTGCTGCCCTGGGAAACTTTGTGTCAAAGTGTCAGAAAGACCCTCCAACATACTCTGGCACTGGGTATCAGAAGCTCAGGGCCTTCTCTGGAAGACAATCAGTGCCTACAGGGGAGGACAACTTTGAAGAGTGGCTGGACCAGGACACACAAGCCTTGCATGAATGGGACATTCCTGAGACCCATAAGAAGCCATCCACAATTTGAAGCTCAGCAAGCAAAATTGTGTTGCCCAGGACTACCTGAACATTCTGCAGGATGTGTTTTGGCGCACAGAGAGGGTTTCTGATCTAATTTACCAGTTTGAGCACACTTACAAAAATGAGGGAGAGAAGCTGTCGGAGTACATAAGACGTTTGGACAAGATTATACACCAGATCCTGCTGAAGAAAGGACTAGACCACTGGAAGGGGGATGAAGTCCGAGCCCAGCAAGTCTTGAGGGGCACCCAGACCTTGGACCCCATCAACCTGCTCTTGTGAACCCGGCAAGATGGTAGCATCTTGAAGTATCCGGATCTGATCCGGATTGTGTAGGAAGAGGAGACCATGCTGGAAAACAAAAAAAAGAAGTCAGAGGCCAGGATCTGTTGAGTCAGGATGGCCAGTGCAGCTGATGGCGACCCCCAGGTCGAGCTTCATAAGACTCAGGTGTCGCAGCTGATAGAGATGATGACCCTGTTAACCGCCAAGCCCACTGTTCTACCCAGCGATAAAGTTTCAGTGCCCAAGAAGTCCTCAAGCTCAATGGTTGCTCAGGTGGAGAAGCCAGCAAACCAAAGAATCAGCTTCAACTGTGGAGGAGTTGGACATTATTGATGAGCATGCCCAAGCCCAGTGAAGTCTGAAGCACAGCACCAAAAGTCACCTGGAAACTCCATAGGGCCTCGGTGAAGGAGTCAACCAGGTGCCCATCTACATTAGCTAGCTCCAGAAAAACCAACATTGCAAAAAGACCGTAGCGGAAGTCCAAACCCTTGCAGAGGGCACCCGTTGTTGCCTCCCAGCGACTCAGTGTCCCACTCCCTTTGACCCATGCTACCCGGCGCCGGAGAGTCAATGTACACCAGACCCCCAGAGCTCAACTGACTCAAGCCAGATCAGAACTTCCGCAAGAAAGGAGCACGGATACAAGCCACCGAACAGGCCAAGGTTACCACCTTCCCCAAATTCCCTGCCAAGCTAGTGGGACCTTCTCCCATTGTCTCCATCTAAGTAGAGGGAATCTACAAGAAGGCTCTACCAGTCAAGCTGACCTTCGATCCCCCTGTAGCTGGGAAAGCTGAGACCTTTGAAACTTTGGCCCACCAGGGGCCAGTAAGAGTTCTCTCATCACCGGGACTAATACTGATCTTGTCGGAAGACTCTTGACACCTCTTGTCCAAGAGCAGGACACTTCAACTACAAGTGTGCACCCAATGTTGAGACAAGCCTATCAGCATCTGGTACAAGAACAGAAGGCCCCAGCTGAAGGAGTGGGAAAGATCTGGCGCTTGGACCAGAGTGAGAAGGTGTTACAGCCTGGTGAAGTGGCCTGTTTATGGGCATCTGTCAAGCTAAATTGGATTATGGTTATCACCCCTGTTTTTTCATCTCCCTTCCTGTTGTCTCCTTCTGTTTGCAAGTAGGAGACGTTTGTAAGTTGGGTGTTTGAAAGTAAAGGGGCCTGTCCTATATGCTCTGCAGAAATGTGGGCCTAAGGTGTTGGTGTTGCCACAACACTGTAAGCCCTCAAAGTGACTCTTGGTGGGTGCTGGAGCGCCCTGCTATGAACGATTATATCAAGAATTGTAATTACATGCCATTGTTGAACAGTGATAGAAAAATTGGGCCTTTGGTGGTTGTGGTGGTGGTGCTGGTGCCACAACACTATAAGTCCTCACAGTTACTCTTGGTGGGCGCAAGAACGGGCCCTGCGGTGAAATATTATATCAAGAATTGTAATTACATGCCCCTGTTAAACAGGGCTGAAAAATTGGGCCTTAGCCACTGGTGGCGTCACCCAGAACTAAAAATGTTCTTCCAAGCTATCAGCAGGATCATTGAGGAGGAAGAGGATAGTCAGTCAACATAACAGGACAGTCACTCAGCATCAGCATAAGCAGTCTTGAAGGGATGTGACATTTAAAAAAAAAAATTGGTTACATCAGCTTCAGGTGCTTGGTAGCTGGTGGTGATCTAAGACTGATTCATCTTTATGAAGGTCAGTCGATCAACCGAGTCGGTGGACAGGCACACCCTGTGATCGGTTACAAAGCCTCCAGCAGCACTGAAGGTGCATTCCAAAAGAACGCTGGATGCAGGACAGGCCAGTAGCTCAATTGCATACTGTGCAAGCTCTGGCCAGTGATCCATCCTCAAGACCCAGTAAGCATGAGGATTTTCGGTGGGAAAGGTGTCGAAGTCTGACCTTGCCCCTAGGTATTCCTGCACCATGTAAATCAGACGCTGACGATGGTTGCTGGAACCGATCATACCTTGTCTGAATGCATTGATCAGACGGCCACCTTCTCCACCGCTCCTTCTGTGATTGACCAAAGCCTCAGCAACACGTTGTCCAGGACCAGGAGTTTGTAACCTCCCAGTCTCTGGGAACGCGTTGCACGGACCTTTCTGCAAGGCCTCCCGGAGATGTCTCATCCTCTGCTCTCTCTGCGATGGCAAGATAAGGTCGGCAACCTTACCCTTGTTCCGTGGATCAAGGAGAGTGGCCAGCCAGTAATGGTCCCTCTCCTTGATCCGAAGAATACGAGGATCCTTCCGCAGGCTTTGCAGGATCAGGGAGGCCATGCAGCGTAGGTTAGCTGAGGCATTCGGTCCGGAGTCCTCTGGGTCACTAAGGACAACATGATCCACAGCCACCTCCTCCCAGCCACGTACAAGTCCACGTGTTTCTTGGGACTGTAAATCATCCCTAAAAGACTGATGCTGATGCTGAGTGCTAGGCTCTACCTCCATGCTGACACAAGCCTCCTCCTCCTGTGTGATGGGTGGGACAGCAGGAACACTTTCTGGATAAAGGGGGCCTTGAGAGGCAAGGAAGTCCTCCTCTTCCTGCCTCTGTTCTGCCTCAAGTGCCCTGTCCATTATTCCACGCAGCGTATGCTCCAACAGGTGGACAAGAGGTACAGTGTCACTGATGTATGCCCTGTCACTGCTCACCATCCTCGTGGCCTCCTCAAATGGTGACTGGACAGCGCATGCATCCCTGATCATGCCCCACTGGCGTGGTGAAAAAAAACATGCTCCCCTGACCCTGTCCTGGGGCCGTAGTCGCACAGGTACTCATTGATGGCCCTCTGCTGCGTGAGCAGCTGCTGCAGCATGGCCAACGTTGAGTTCCACCTGGTGGGCATGTCACATATAAGGCGGTTCTTGGGCAGGTTCAACTCCTTTTGGAGCTCAGCCAGCCGAGCACTGGTATTAAATGATCAGCGAGATGCACACAGACTTTCCTGGCCTGCCTCAGGACATCCTGTAAGCCTGGGTACATGCCCAAGAACTGCTGCACCACCAGGTTAAGGATGTGAGCCACACAGGGCACATAGGTCAGTTGTGCCTGTCGGAGGGCGGAGAGGAGGTTGGTGCCATTGTCGCAAACCACCATTCCTAGCTTAAGCTGGCATGGCGTCAACCACCTCTCGGCCTGCTCCTGCAGAGCTGACAAAATATCTGCCCCAGTGTGGCTCCTGTCCCCCAAACAAACCAGCGAAAGCACGGCATGGCATCTTTTTGCCTGCGTACTTGCGTAGCCCCTTGAATGCCTATGGAGCACTGCTGGTTCAAGGGCATCAGGACAAAGCACTGGAAGAGGCCATGGAGGAAGAAGAAGAGGAGGGGGTGGAGGAGAGAGGTGTGTCACAACCAGTAGTAGCATTTTGGTGTTAGCAATTTAGCCAAGCTAGCATTCAACCGCTGGGCATGTGCATGGCTGGGAGTGAACTTCTTTCGACAATCCAGCAGCTGGGGCAGGGAAATTTGCCTGGTACAATCGGACGTGGGTGTACTGCTAGCAGAGTGCCCACAAGTACTTGGCTGTGACACACCTAATTCTACACCTTCATTCCTCTCAGTGCAGGTTTCAGAGAGGACTGAAGGTCTAGTGGGGTTGGAGATCCCAGCTGATTAGGAGCAAGGAGAGGTCCACTTTGTTCTTTGGTGTGGGTCTTTAAGGTACGCTTGCCAACAAGCTGCATGGCAGGTCAACATATGTCTGGTCAAGCATGTGGTGCCCAAGTGGCTGATGTTTTGGCCAAGCAAGATACGCTTGAGACATATGTTGCAGATAGCAGCGGTGCGATCTGATGCACTCATCTCAAAAAGGCCCACACCAAAGAACTTTTGGAATAACGCACAGAGGCAGCGCCCTGCACAGGCGGAGCTCTGCGGTGTGATTCAGTCGGTGTGCTGCCCCTAAGCTGGCCCCCAGAGGGCGTCCTGCCTCATTGGAGATGTGCCTCCTCCTCCTCTCTCCTATCAGGCACCCATATGGAGTCAGTGACCTCATCATCCCCTCCCTCTTTATCACTGGAGCAAACCTGGCAGTATGCTGCAGCTGGTGGACACAGTACACAGACTGTAATTACTGCAGCTGCCTGCCTGTGTTACAGAAACAGAACAACACCAGCAATAATGTGTAGCTTCAGGTGTATACTGTGCAGGAGGCACACAACACCCATGGTAAATGCTGCAGATGCCTGTATTACAGAACACCAGCAATAAGAGGTATCTTCAGGTGTATACTGTGCAGGAGGCACACAACACCCACTTTAACTGCTGCAGATGCCTGTATTACAGAACACCAGTAATAAAGGGTAGCTTCAGGTGTATATTGTGCTGGAGGCACACAACACCCATCTTAACTGCTGCAGATGCCTGTATTACAGAACACCAGCAATAAGGGGTATCTTCAGGTGTATACTGTGCTGGAGGCACACAACACCCAATTTAACTGCTGCAGATGCCTGTATTACAGAACACCAGTAATAAAGGGTAGCTTCAGGTGTATATTGTGCTTGAGGCACAGAACACCCAATTTAACTGCTGCAGATGCCTGTATTACAGAACACCATTAATAAAGGGTAGCTTCAGGTGTATATTGTGCTGGAGGCACACAACACCCAATTTAACTGCTACAGATGCCTGTATTACAGAACACCAACAATAAGGAGTATGTTCAGGTGTATACTGTGCTGGAGGCACACAACACCCAATTTAACTGCAGCAGATGCCTGTATTACAGAGCACCAGCAATAAGGAGTATCTTCAGGTGTATACTGTGCTGGAGGCACACAACACCCACTTTAACAGCGCTAGGTTCACAAGAAAAGAACACACTGTCCTTGCCTATCCTGCTCTTTTCCTGAACGCTGCAACACACTACACAAGGCCACCGTGATGGCGGCCTTATATAGTGTGGGGCGTGTACTAAACCCCCTGAGCTATAATTGGCCACAGGCATCCTGTCTGTGGCCAATTATGGCTCTCCTCGCTGCCGGCGCTGTGATTGGCTATGCATGCAGGGTCACAGTGCATGCCTGGCCAATCATAAGCCAGCAATGCACTGCGATGGCGCAGCGCATTGTGGGCCGTGAGCGTCACACGAACATGGAGCTTTTGGAATTAGCCGAACAGGCGAACACCAAGCTCATCCCTAGTCCTGGAGCGTCTGTGGTCCATTGCACTTCAAAAGTTTTTTTTCCCATTGTGGATCAGAACATTCAGCACATTTATTTGGACTTTATTTACATGTTGTTTGCTTTGTATATTCACATCTGTACTCATCCACACTTGGTGACATATGTTTATTAACATTTGCGAGCGCCACATTTTCATAATTTTACATTTCTAGTGAGTAGCACTTTGTATGTGGCAGCTGCTTTAGTTTTCTTTTTCACAGTTTTTTCACCATATAGCAAAAGTTTAAATTTTATAATATTCACTAGACGGGGGAAGAGAGCCTGCTTGAGGTGTAATAATTTGTTAGCAGTGAAGTGGAGGAATTCACAGAATGTTTTCATTCTGTCCTCGCTTCACGCAGAGACGGCAGTCCAAATTCCTATGGTGACTGGTGTTGTCCCTCCTTTCCTGACCAACCTGGTCTCTGCATCGGTGAATGTTTCAAACGCTACCACACACTAGTGGAGTTTTAGCATAGGGTACAGCATAACACAGTCCTAGGCACACTAACACTGGGTCTCAGGGTCTCGAAAGATGTGGTGGCCATCACAGAGACCCTAATCCGCAATGTTCAATTTACAGTTTTTTTTACAATAAATATAAAAGTGAAAAAAGGAAAAAAAAAACACACAAAAAATAAATAATACTATGTTTTATTGTATTTGCTTTGCAGGTATGGTATGTTATACTGTAATGTTACTTTGTTTTATTGTTAACCATCATTTGCTTAGCAGGTACGCCATTCAGCTGCAGCACAGGTTTACTTATCTTGACAGAAACACTGTTTGCTCCCATGATATATAAAGCCGCGACTCCAGCGCTGTCGGAGGTGATTTCACCACCACAGTTAAAAAAAAGAGCATATATGCCGAAGCATGGGGGCAGGGGTGGAGGAGCAATTTGCCTCTAACATTAGGGGCGGATTGCCCCCATGCTTCGGCATATATTTTTTTAGGCACAGATTGCAATGTTTTATTTTTACTATGTTTTATTGTATTTGCTTTGCAGGTATGGTAAGTCTTACTGTTATACTGTAATGTTACTTTATTTTATTGTTAACCATCATTTGCTTAGCAGGTACGCCATTCAGCCATTCAGGTTTATTTATCTTGACAGCAACAGCATTTGCTCCCACGATATGTAAAGCCGTGACTCCAGCGCTGTCAAATTCATCACAATGATGATTTCACCACTACAGTTAAAAAAAAAATGGTGCATGTATGTCCACCATTAGAAGTGGGTGGATGAAGGGAGGTATTCTAATGGTAGGCATGCCCACCAATCAATCTCTTTTTTTTTATGCAGCAAAAAAGAACATTACAATGTATGCCCAACAAGGACATACTGGTATGTGGCTGGACTTTGAGTGGTTATACCACAATGATGCCTGCAGGTTTAGGTATCTTAGTATCATTCTTTTAAGCCAGCGGTCAGCTTTCATATAAAAGCAATCCTAGGGGCTAATTAGCCTCTAGACTGCTTTTATAAGCAGTGGAAGGGAACGAACCCCTCCCCCACCATCTTCCATGGTTTTCTCTGGCTCTCCTGTCCCAACAAGGAACACGAGAATGCAGCTATTGGTTCAGCCAGCTGACCATAGAGCTGATCAGAGACCAGAACGGCTGCAATCATCTCTACGGCCTAAGAAGCTACAAACGTTTCATGACTTAGGTTTCGTCAGAACAGCACCATTGGGAAATTGGCAAAGCATTTTATCACAACAATCTTGGTGTGGTCAGATGCTTTAAGGGCAGAGGAGAGATCTAGTGTCTAATAGACTCCAATTTAAAAAAAAAGAGTACCTGTCACTACCTATTGCTATCACAGGGGATATTTACATTCCCTGATATAACAATACAAATGATTTAAACAAAAAGATGAATGGAACAATTTAAAAATACAATAAAATAGCAAAAAAAAAAGCACCCCTGCTCACACGCAAAGGCGAACGCAAACGTTGGTCTGGTGTCAAATGTAAACAGCAATTGTACCATGCATGTGAGGTATCACCGCAAAGGTCAGATCGTGGGCAGTAATTTTAGCAGTAGACCTCCTATATAGATTTAAAATGGTAACCTGTAAAGGCTTTTAAATATGTTGCATGTTTGTGCGCAATTTTAAAGCATGTCATATTTGGTATCCATCTACTTGGCATAAGATCATCTTTTTTATTTCATCAAACATTTGGGCAAAATAGTGTGTTTTAATGCATTAAAATGAAAAAAGTGTGTTTTTTCCCAAAAAAAATCGCTGCGCAAATATTGTGTGAAAAAAGAATTGCAACACCCACCATTTTAATCTGTAGGGCCTTTGCTTTAAAAAAAATGTATAATATTTGGGATTTCCAAAGTAATTTTCCTGACAGACTCCATGGCAGCCTACGTATGGGTTAATCCCGCCTCTCATACCTCATAGGACCCCACTCCCATAAATCTTTGCGTCTAGTCAGAGACCACGTTACTTTTTTGTCCTCCTCCTAGGACCAAGGTGTCTTACCTTATGAAGTTTTCAGATCCAGGCCTGGTGGTTTTGCACATGAAAATCAGGAAGGCGGTATTTTCTGGAGTCCAGCTTTCCCAGCTATTAGCAGGGTGGACACGGGCGATTTTGAAGCAATGCCATGAAGAGCTTACTGTCTAGCCATTGGCTGGGAAGTGGCAACTTGGCCAAACTTCTTTGCTATTAGCGGAAGGCCCCCTCTTTTATGATGCCCCGGGAGTGCAGTGAGTACTTCAGGCTCCCAGTCCAGGTCAGATCACGCTTGTGCTGTGGTTGGTAATGTATATATTGTTTTTTTCCTGTCATGGCAGGAGTTTTTGTGTGTTCGTTTGTCCATTTGTTTTTTGCTTTTTTTCCTGGTCATGTCGGCTGGGACGCATCTGCGTTCCAGTTCGACGCTTTCTGCCCCTGACTGCGCAGCTACCACGTCTCGATCTCGATCGAGGCTTGGTTCACGCATGCGTGATTGGGGCAAGATGGCGGCGGCCGTCTTGGCGCAAGCACACTGTAGGCGCAATGACGTCATCACTCGGCGGCAGATTCAGATGCTTCAGATCTCAGGCAGCTGCTCCCGGTGACTGCTTCTCTGATCTACAAGGTAGGGGACTTAAGTACTCCATTGTCAGTCTATGCTGCCTCTGTATTCTTTTTTTTTTTGCAAACACTGTTTTATTTGTGTTTTACTATTGATGTTTTTAGTTGTTTGAATCTGTCGCTATGGACATATCGCCGCCCCCCAGTGGCCAACCCTTATGCCACAGGTAGGATTAAAATTTTTAGTTTTCATTCTACCTGTAATGTTTTGGGTTAGGATCAGGATAACGTTCTTTTTTTGTTATTTTCTTCAGCCCTTCTAGGTCTGATCCTCATTTGACAGCACACAAAGATACTGACCAGTCTAGGTCGCAAAATCGCCATTCTACTTCAAGTTCTAGACATATTAGGTCACCCTCCAGACATCGCAAAGAAAGGTCTAAGTCTGCGTCTGGTCGCCATTCACACCGCCATGCCAGCCGCTCAGAGAAAAAAGTTTGCTGGGGTTGTAATGCTCAGGTCCCAGAGGGTAAATCCCTCTGTGAGCTATGTTATGATAGAGCCACGAAGGAGAGAGGAGCCGGGGACCAGCAAGTGGAAGCTCTGGTCAGGAGAGTAGTTCAAGAATCGCTGAACAAAACTGATTCTGATCGGCCATTTATCCCTCCTTCCGTTACAGCTCTAGCCACTGAAATATCCGAAATGGAAATTCCTGGTCCCTCTCGTCATAGTCCCTCATTTAGTGGATCATCAGACAGCGAGGCAGAGGTGGTTGAACTTGGTGCCAGTTTAGATTCTTCTTTAGTTCCGCAGTTGGTCAGAGTGGTTAAAGACGCATTGAGATGGGAAGAACCCGTGGAAGCACCCTCTAAACAGAGGAAATATTTCAAACATCTTAAGAAGGAACACCCAAACTTCCCCTTCTTGGGTGAACTTGGCGAAATTATCCTGGATGAGTGGGGTAAAGTTGAGAGGAAAAACTCCTTGATTTCTAAGATAGCGAAAATGTACCCATTTAAGAGTGATGAGGTAAAGCATCTAGAGTCGGCACCTCTTATTGATGCAACTTTAATGAGGTTAGTGAGTTACACTCCCTCTGGAAGATACTGTGTCCTTCAAGGATGGCTTAAAAAGGAAGATTGATGTGGATCTAAAACGTATTTATATCACAGCAGGTATGGCTTGTAAACCAGCCTTAGCCCTGGCAGCATTGTCCAAAGCTATGGAGTCCTGGACGGATGGTGTTGGTGCAGCCCGAGGAAGTGTGTCTGAAGATTTGGTCAGGAAATCACCAATACATGAGCTGAAGCTTACATCAGTCTTCCTGGGGGAAGCATCCCTTGATATTAATCGCCTAGTAGCACATGTTATGCTTTCTTCTATTACAGCTAAGCGTGCCTTGTGGCTACACGCATGGGTTGCAGATCCTGCCTCTAAACAGGTGTGGTGCAGGATTCCCTTTGAGGGATCCTTCCTCTTCAGGAACAAGCTGGATTCGGCCATTACTCGTGCTACAGGAGGTAAGTCAGGGTTCTTACCCCAGGATCGCCATCTCTTGGGACAGAGAAGACCTCAACCCAGACAAGATCCAGAGCATGCCAGAGATTCCCATCGCTACAGGCCTGGCCACGAATTTAGAAAGAACTGGAGGAGAAATCTGCCCTCTGGCCAGAAGTCCTTAAAGACAGCTCTGTCCGGAGGACGGGAAGCTTCCAAGTCCTTTTAAAATAAAACCTGTCCAGGTGGAGCAAGTTGGGGCTCGTTTACTCCTTTTTCAGCATGTCTGGGCAGTCTCGGTCAGGGACTACTGGACGGTCAAAACAGTCTCATCGGGTCATTCATGGCTCTTCAGCAGCTCGCCCATACACCAGTTTGTTCCTACAATTCTACCACACTCAGAAGAAAAGAGACAAACTCTTCTGTCTTATACAGAATCCCTGTTGGCTCAAGGTGTTGCCATTCGGGTTCCAGCCGGGGAAAGGTTCCAAGGGATTTACTCCCCCCTTTTCATGGTCCTCAAAAAGAACGTTTCCTGGAGGCCAGTCATCGATTTGACACACCTGAACTCATTTATAAGGAAAGAAAAATTCAAGATGTAAACACTGCAAACAATATGTCAGACGATTCAGCCAGGCGACTGGCTTATTTCCATAGACCTGAAAGATGCTTACTTTTATGTTTCAATTGCAAAGGATTTTCAGAAGTACCTTCGTTTTGCAGTGGATCAAACACACCTTCAATTTACATGTCTCCCGTTCGGGCTTACAACATCGCCTCGGGTGTTTTCGAAGCTCTTACTGGCTGTCGTGGCTCTAATCAGGGTCAGAGGTATCCGGTTACACCATTACCTGGATGACCTACTCTTACTTTCTCAAAACAGAGACCAACTCTTGATACATCGAGATCAAGTCATCTCTACTCTGACAAAATTCGGTTCGCTGTTGAACAGGGAGAAAAGTCTAATCCCAACACAGTCTCTAATTTTCCCCGGAGCCCAATTTGACACGGTGAAGAGTACCATCTCCTTACCTCCAGAGAAGATTCCGGTGATTCACGACAGAATTTATCTTGCCATGTCATCTCCCCTTCTCAGGGCCTCACAGTGTCTGATGATAATAGGTACCATGGTGGCCACAGCTCCGATGGTGAAATGGGCGCAATGGAAGATGCGGCACTTTCAGAAGGGCTTTCTCCAACAGTGGGATCCGGGCTCCCGAGACCATCTTCTTCGGATAACCTCTTCACTGCGGGAGAGTTTCCCCTGGAGGTTACAGCAGAAAAATCTTCTCGATTGCCATTTGATAGCCCCGGTCTCATGGGTAACAGTGACAACGGATGCCAGCAGCAGAGGTTGGGGTTCTCTCTGTCTGACAGAGGTAGCCCAGGCGTATGGGATTTTCCATCTCAGAAGGTAGTCTCAAATGTGCTGGAGCTCCGTGCCGCCTTCCGTGCCTTACAGGCTTTTCTCCACCTAACATCAGGAACCTCAGTTCTCCTAAGGATGGACAATATGACAGCTGTGTCTTACATCAAGAGACAGGGGGGCACCCGCAGTCTCTCCCTACTGAAGGAAGTAAGTCTGATCATGTCCTGGGCCTAGTCGAATTTGATAAATCTGACGGCGGTCTATCTTCCAGGAATTCAAAATGTCCAGGCAGATTTTCTCTCAAGGTTTTCCCTGGACAACAACAAATGGTCTCTCCACATCGAGGTGTTCAACTGGATTCTGTCTCTGGGAATCGTGCCAGAGGTAGACCTCTTTGCCTCCCCGTGCAATTTCAAACTAAAGAAATATTACATGAGGTGTCGTTGTCCCCAGGCCTTCGGAGTGGATGCCTTGACGGAACAGTGGAGGTTCCACAAGGCTTATGCCTTTCCCCCAGTTCCGGTCATTCTCTGATTTCTATCGAGGCTCAGGTGGGAAGAAGTCAAAATAATATTGGTTATTCCGTACTGGCCCAACAGACCATGGTTCCCACTCCTGTTGTAGCTCAGCACCAGGATCCAGTTCCTCTCCCTTCCAGACCGGATCTCTTGTTGCAGGGAACAACTCCTCACCCATGCCCATCCCAGCTCCATCTGATGGCCTGGTTTTTGAGAGGGAAAGGCTGGAAGCGTTAGGCTGTCCTGATACAGCCATTGCTACTTTACTAAATGCCAGAAGACCAGATACCAACAAAGTTTATCAGAGAATTTGGTCAAAGTTTGCGGCCTATGTGTCTACAACCAACGGTTCGTGTAGAGATTCAAAGATACAGGATGTTATAGGTTTTCTACAAACAGGTTTGGATTTGTCCTTATCAGTGAATTCCTTGCAGGTTTCAGGTTTCTGCAATCTCTACCTTCTCAGGGGTTTCCTGGGCCAGGCATCCTCTCACTAGGCAGTTCTTCAAAGGAGCAATAAGGCTCAGACCTCAGAGAAAACCGAGGTTTTCCAAGTGGGATCTTCCGTTTGTATTGGATTTCTTCTCAGATATACATGTGGGGCAAGCATCTATCAAAGAGCTCTCTCTTAAAACTGCCTTCCTAGTAGCCATAACGTCGGCTAAGAGAGTTTCTGAGATTAGTCCTCTACGCTGCAAGGAGCGATTTCTCACTTTTTTCCAGATCGGGCAGTCTTGATTCCTATGTTAGGATCAAATCCAAAAGTAACAACTGTATTTCATGAAAATCAAGATATTGTCCTTCCAATTTTCCAGTCAAATGAAGACTCCAGTACTCATCCTCTAGATGTTGGGTAAGTCCTAAAGCAATACTTAGAAGCCACAGCTCCTTTCCGGAAATCAGATCACCTGTTTATTTATTTCAATGGGAAAAATAGGGGTTTGCGTGCCTCTTCCAGAACCATCGCAGCTTGGATTGTTCAAGCCATCCAAAGGGCTTATAAGGATAAGGGTTTGGCTCCTCCAGAAGCGGGGACTGCTCATTCTACTAGAAGTGTTTCTACATCGGGGGCGGCTTCCCGTCATGTTTCCCCGGAAGTGATTTGTAAGTCGGCCTCATGGTCGTCAATTAATACATTTATGACGCACTATTGCGTAGAACCGGCTTCTTTGTCTTAGGTTAATTTTGGTTTGAATGTCTTATCTGTTGACGGTGCCAATTAAACCTTTTCTTTCTTTAACCAGCAATTGCCCACCCGGGTGTGTATGGCTAGTTATTTGCCATATGTAGGCTGCCATGGAGTCTGTCAGGAAAACTGAAAATTTATATCAAATACTTACCGTAATTTTCCTTTCCTGATGGACTCCATGGCAGCAGGAGTTCCCTCCCATTTGCTGGAGTAGGCTAAGTTACGGAATGTGGTCTCTGACTAGAAGCAAAGATTTATGGGAGTAGGGTCCTATGAGGTATGAGAGGCGGGATTAACCCATACGTAGACTGCCATGGAGTCCATCAAGAAAGGAAAATTTACGGTAAGTATTTGATATAAATTTTCAGTTTTCTTGCAAAAACAAAAATATTTTTTCATGTAAACAAAAAGTGTCAGAAAGGGCTTTGTCTTCAAGTGGTTAGAAGAGTGGGTGATGTGTGACACATCATGAGGTGTCACACATCACAATGGGGTCATTTGGGGGGTTTTGTGCTATCTTGTCATTTCATGGCCTCCGAAACTGTGATAGGACAAAGTTGTCAGAAAATCCGATCGTACTTAACGTGATGAAGTTATTTCGTTAGGATGGGACTACGTTCAGGCTAGTAGCCAATAGCTTTGGTTTAGGAATTTGATCTGAGCATGCGTGACACTTTGTCCGATCGGAATTCTCTACACATGATCAGACAAAGTCTGATCGGATCATGTTGTCGGAAAATTTTATAGTTGGAAAACTTGGTCCGTCGGATACTCCGACGGAAAAAGTCAGATGGAGCCCACACACAGTCGGATTATCCGACAACACGGTCCGATCGGACATCTTCCGTCGGAATGTCCGACCGTGTGTACAAGCGCTTAGAAAGCCTGAAGGCGGTGATTGGTTTTTTTCGGGTCCTGTACACGGCTAGGCTCCCAAAAAGTCTCACACATGTGGTATTCCGGTACTCAAGAGAAGCAGCAGAATGTATTTTGGGGTGTAATTTCACATATGCCCATGGCACGTTTGAGCATTAGATCATTTAGTGACAACTTTGTGAAAAAAAATAATTAATTTTCCGGCAACTTGTGGCAAAATATTAAAATATTCCATGGACTCAACATGCCTCTCATCAAATAGGCTGGAATGTCTACTTTCCAAATTGGGGTCATTTGGGGAGGGGGTTGTGCTATCTTGGCATTTTATGGCTTTCAAAACTGTGATCTGTAGTGGAGTGAAATCAAAAATTTACACCCTTAGAAATCCTGAAGGTGGTGATTGGTTTTCGGGGTACTGTACGCGGCTAGGCTCCCAAAAAGTCTCACACATGAGGTATCTCCATACTCATCAGAAGCAGAGAAATGTATTTTGGGGTGTAATTCCACATATAACCATGGCATGTGTGAGCAATATATCATTTAGAGACAACTTTGTGTCATTTCTCTTTTTTTGTCATTGTTCAATCACTTGTGACGAAAAAATTAAATATATATGGGCTCAACATGCCTCTCAGTAATTTCCTTAGGGTGTCTACTTTCCAAAATGGGGTCATGGGGGGGGGGGGGGGTTGTACTGCCTGCCATTTTAGCACCTCAAGAAAGGTGCATAAACTAAAAGTCATAAACTAAAAGCTGCGTAAATTCCAGAAAGTGTACCCTAGTTTGTAGACACTATAACTTTTGCACAAACCAATACATATATGCTTATTGAAATTTTTTACCAAAGACATGTGGCTGAATACAATTTGGCCTAAATGTATGACTAAAATTGAGTTTATTAAATTTTTTAGAAAATATTATTTTTTTTTCAAAATTTTTGGTCTTTTTCCGTTTATATCGCAAAAAATAAAAATCGCAGAGGCAATTAAATACCATCAAAAGAAAGCTCTATTTGTGGGGAAAAAAGGACGCAAATTTCGTTTGCGTACAACATTGCATGACCATGCAATTACCACTTAAAGCAGCACAGTGCCAAAATGTAAAAAGTCCTCCGGACATTGAGCTACCAAATCCTCAGGGGCTGAAGTGGTTAAATTGCTTATATTTCTAAAAAAAGAAAGTGAAAAGTGCTGTTCTGAAACTTCTGATCAGCTGATGTACTTTTTAAGCTGGCAAACACCACTGACTTTATCTTCCCATGAAGGTGGTGGCTATTATTTATAATAGAGAATCTAGAAGAGTAACACAACCATATACTTTTTATATAACTCTGAAAATTACATTATTTTTCAGTTTTTGGTAGCCAAAACTTTTTTTTAACCTTTGACAGTTTATTGCTCACCCTTCTACCATTTCAGGTTATTGATTGAACTTGAACTGCTTATATTTCTATAAAAAAAATTGAATAGGTAGTGTTCTGAAGCTTCTGATTAGCAGTGCATGCAATTTTTTAAGTGGTAAACACCACCGACTTTATCTTCCCCTGAACGTGGTGGCTATCACGCATAATAGAGAGTCTGTAAGAGTAATAAAACAACATATGAACTGGAAAAGATGGTTGGTTGCTATGGTTGCTACCAAAGACTGTATGAAAATCAAGATCACATGCTGTCAGTTTGTTTTAAATCATATTTTCATATATGTGATTTTCAAGTATTCAAAATTCTTTTCTGTTATCCCAGCTGTATGTCCCTCTCACTTTACTGATATTTTACGCAGACAATAATTGCATATAATGACTGCATATACAGAATAGCATTTCATAATGAAAATGAGTACATATATAGTGTATTTAACACAAAATTACTTACAGTTTAGGCTTAGCAAATACTGGTGGAGGTTCCTTTGAAGATGCTAAAAATGCTGCGTATGACTGGCCATTTAACATATCCTGATTATTCGACTCATAGTTCTTTGCATCTTCAGATGAGGTTTCACTTCCTTTGTCATCTTCTGGCAGATTAAAATGAACTCTTAAGCCAATTTTCGAACTTGGTCTTGGCTCATTGTGGTTCACTAGAACTCCCTCCAACTTGGGTTTTGGGGGTGATTCGACCACAGGTGGTAGCGGTGGTGGCGGTGGTGGTGGTGGTGGTGGTGGTGGAGGTGTTGCAGTTGCTGGCAAAGGTTCCCGTTTAAAAGCATCAATATTGATTGTGGTAATGGTTATGGGAGTTTGATTTTCATTTTCATTGGAACCTATAACAAGAATGCATTATCAGGAATGCATGCAATAAAGCATATAAAAAATAAATTTGAGGTACTCTGCAATAACTGACATGGTAGTTTGTCCTTCATTATTTATTTATGTAATGAAATTTTGGGTATGTGTCAATGGGTGGTTTCTTGTTTAAATCAAAGGAGCTTGCATTCCCATGCAAGCCTTTGGGAATGTAAAAATCCCTTGATGCAAGTACAATGCAGGTCAGAAGGAGGGGAACTACAGACCGAATGCATGTGTGTCCCGGTAGTTCTAGTGCTAGGACCGACAGGGTAATGTTTACCAGTGATGTCGGGTCTGATTTTCCACTTCAGCTTAGATTTCTCTTGTGGTTTAAAAACTGGTTTAGCCTGAACTACAAAGCATAAAACACCAACAACAGTCAGTTATTTTCCAAAGCATGGTTCCAAAAATATGGTACAGTTCCAAATGATTATTTTCAGTCATGGTTAGTCCCATTGCCAGATTTTATCAGAGGGGAATGCAATACTGCAGTGCTTACTAATCAGTAGAAAATGCACCCCGCTGTAATCTCTCATCTGTTCTCCAACTGGTAATCCAGCTGCATTCCTCCACCATATTGTACAAGTGCTGCTCCCCAACTGCAATTCTCTATTCCCGGGACCACCTTCCCTTATATCCTGGACACATCCCTCCTGAAAGCAGCTTAACACTAGGAAGGGGAATCCTGACAATGTGGGCTGCACCCTGCTACACATCTATCATTGAATTCTGAATGATTCCGCCCTCGTTCACATTGAATGCGGCTTTGAATTTGCATGACTTCATTTGAAATCGCACAATTTCAAAACCGCATATCAGTGCAAAGTCAGGTGCGACTTTGAAGACATCTGTGCAGCTTCATACACAGATGTCTATGCAAGTCACACCTGAAATCACCAAAAGTAGTGCATGAACCAGGTCTTTCAAAGTGAAAAAGAATACAGGATAGTATAGTATAGTATAGATAGATGATCATCTTTTTACCAACATGGCAGCACAAACAGCACATCTCAGCAATCTTTAAGCAAATCTGAATTCCATTGCACTTGACAGAAGAAAAGAACGTCCCATAAGATATGACTGATCTGTGATAATCTGACAACCACACACCAAACTCATCTTTATTTTTTATCAGTGGTGAAACGGGAGACGCTCTGAGAAGGGGATACACAAGTTGGAAATACCAGCAGTGTCTTTTAAAGGGACCGGATTGATGATCTCCCTAAAAAGAGATCTTGTCAGCTGGTAAGCCTCACTGAATCTGGTGGTGGAGGAATTTCTTTCTCTGGGTGCACTTGCTACATACTTAGAGGGTGTGTTTTACGGAGTCACCTAAATGGACTGAAGCCTCATCTTCTTGTCTCTCTCCCCTTTTTTGGACTGTTCACGTTTTTAATCAGTTTATGATTTTATTTGTATTATTTGTGGTTATATCAATTTTCTTTTTTCCACACAGGATATATTATGTTATATTATTATTCTAGCACTATATAAGTTCTAGCGCAGCTTTCTTTTCAAATTATTGTATATTGTGTGTGTCTCACATTAAGTTGCAGCAAGAATTTATAATTTAATTTCCTGTTTCACTGGTATAGGATTTTTTAGTATTTTCTGGACAGCACTGTTTTCCAAGATTTTTTACCTTAGCCCACATGCATGACTAGCTTTAGTTTCATGAACGAGGTGAAGCTGTGTTTATTTAATTATTGATGTGCAAACTAATATACTGATTTTTCACTGAATTTTCTCTTGCACATGATTGAGTATTTAACCACTTGCCGACCACTGCACGCCGATAGACACCACACAATGGTGGGCAAATGGGCGTATCTGTATGTCCCCTTTAAGAGCTGGGGATAGCAGACGTGCGCGTACAGCGTTACAGTGAACATGGGACTGGCGGACTTGATGGCGATCATGTCATGGAGCCTCAAAACTGGGAAGTGCCTATGTAAACAAGGCACTTCCCCATTATGGCTAGTGTCATGACAGAGATCACTGGTCCCTGCCATTGGGAGTGGTGATCACTGTCATGTGACTTGAAGCCCACCCCCCACAGTTAGAATCACTCCCTAGGACACATTTAGCCCCTTCATCGCCCCCCTAGTGGTTAACCCCTTCACTGCCAGTGTCATTTACACAGTAATCAATTTATTTTATAGCACTGATCACTATATAAATGACAATGGTCCCAAAATAGTGTCAAAATTGTCCAATATGTCCGTTATATCACAGTCCCGATAAAAAATCACAGATCGCCATTGCTAATAAAAAAAATTAAAAATAAAAATGCCATAAAACTAGCCCCTATTTTATAGACGCTATAACTTTTGCGCAAACCAATTAATATACGCTTATTGAAATTCTTTTTACCAAAAATATGTAGAAGAAAACATATTGGTCTAAACTGAGGAAAAAAATATTTTTTTTATATATTTTTGGGGATATTTATTATAGCAAAAAAGTAAAAAATAATGCATTTTTTTTTTTTAATTGTCGCTCTTTTTTTTGTTTATAGCGCAAAAAATTAAAACCGCAGAAGTGATCAAATACCACCAAAAGAAAGCTCTAATTGTGGAGAAAAAAAAGACATCAATCTTGTTTGGGTGTAACGTCGCACGACCACGCAATTGTCAGTTAAATTGACGCAGTGCCGAATCGCAAAAAAGTGCTTTGGTCAGGAAAGGGGTAAAATCTTCCGGGGCTGAAGCGGTTAAAGGAAACACAGATTCACCTTATTAACAAATCAAATGGAACATACAACCTGCAAAATGAACACTTGCTTTGTTAAGTGAACAGTACCTACTTCTTTAGTAAACCACCCCCACAATCCTTATATAAGAAACTTGTTTTTCATATTAATGGAATTAATGATATAAATCTTTATTGTTTTAAATAGGCAAAGCTGTGCATTGCTATACATCAGAGCAGAGATCAAATATAATGTTATGAAAGCTGTGTACAAGGGAATGTTGGTGTAATTACAGTGAAATGTAGGGAATCCAAAATGATGGGCTGTTCAGTAGATGGTTCTATAATGAGGAATAGTGACTGATATATGAGGAGCATGCCAGCCAAGTGCAGAAGACAAACATGATAATGAATTATGCATTTGGGTACAGCCAGGGTCAGCAAGCAGTGTGACACAGCAATAGATCAAGCACAGTAAATCTATACAATTTAACATGTTATTAATCTTTAATTTAGCCAAAAAGGATGTTTTAATTGTGGTTGGATGCTGGTGATCTGAACTATATCTTTCTGGAGATTCCAGCTCCAGAGGTGTAACTGCAGAGTCTCCTGTTTGGCCACACCAAGTCACCCTGCTGCTTTTTCTCAATGCAGAACAGAAATAAAATCCAAAAGATGGAATGATGTGGCATGTGGAAAGACATAAAAACCCTGGTAATGTATTCCAGAATATTAGGTGGGGTGGTGCATCATTAAGCCCAACAGCATTCGTCCAAAACTGAAATATGGGTTTTCAATAGAAACATTAAATGTTTATATCCATAACTGATGAATAATCATTTAATAACTATCCAAGTCAACCTCCCCAGGATAATACTATCCTACCAGTCATTAGATGTTGTGGCTGCATTCATGTTTTCACGTGATGATCCAGCAAAAAATATGCTTTATGTCCTTTCATGGCTGTACTCTTTCCTTAAATTTATGTATGGATTAGTCATTGATGTAATCAAAGCTGGACTACAAACATTTCTTCCTTGTTTGATTTCCACCACACGGGGGTGAAGGGATAAGCAGTGTACTGAAGGAAGATCACAATGGGGTTTATTTACTAAAGGCAAATCCACTTTGTACTGAAAGTGCAGTTGGAAGTAAAGTCACTGTAGAGCCACAGGGTATACGCAAGGCAAATAAACAGCATTTTAGCTTGCACATGATTGGATGATAAAATCAGCAGAGCTCCCCCTCATTTTAGATCTACCCCTTAGATTTAGAACGACTGCACTTCCATGTGCACTTGCAGTGCAAAGTGTACTTACCTTACGTAAATAACCCCCAATGTTTGTGCTTTCAGTTAATTTCACAGAAAGCGACAAGGACACAGGAACATGAGGTATTTTTCTGTACTTGCTAAAAATGTTCATAGCCTAAAAGGTGAACATATAATTTATATTCTTGGGTTTATATTCTTGGGTTTAGATATCCTTTAAGTCAGGTTCCCTGACACTCTGCTGTTGAGAAGTGGCTTGGCAATTAAGGTTGTTGCACCATCCAAATTGGAGAAAGAGGTAAACTGGAAATTCCATTCCTATCAATATACAAAAATTATTATTATTCAGGAATTATATAGTGCCAACAGTTTGCACAGCGCTTTACAATATGAGGGCAGACAGTACACTTACAATACAAATCAATACAGGAGTGATCAGAAGGCCCTGCTCTTTAGCGCCTAAAAATAGCTCTTTTGTGTAAACAACAAAGCTTGGTTCCTTAAAAGCTTGAGAAAAGAGAACAAACACAACATTTTGTTGCCAACAGCAAACAAGTTTCAACTGCATCATAATTCTTGAAAACCAAAAGTTTTAGCGCTCGTTCATACCATGCTTGCATGAAAACTGATGAGAAAACCGCACAGATTTTACTTGCAGAGACATCAGTTTCACATCAGTTTACATCAGTTTTCATGCTCGTTTCAGTCAGTTTTATGCATGTTAGTTTTCATGTACATCAGTTATGTGTCCTGTTCACCCCAATGCTGATGTCACATCAGTTTTTTTTCCTGTGGAAAAAACTGCATACACGTTGCAGATTCCTGCACAGAAAAAATCTGCAGGTTGTGGTGTGAACAGGGCATATAGAGAACAATTGTTTTTTTTTTTTTTTGTGTGCCCTTGCAGAACGCGTGCAGAAAAAGTGATGTCTCTGCACCATGGTGTGAATGAGACCTTAATATAAGGTCATTTATAAATAATACTTTTACCTTTCACAGTCAAATAGGCAATGCTTGAAGTGGTTCCATATTTGTTGCTTGCTGTACATGTAAACATGCCAGAATCTTCAGAGAAGACTTCTGCAATGACTAAAGTGCATATCTCTTCTGTGGAAGAAAACACAATCAGTTTTGTATCTCTCAGCTTCTATATTTTATGTATTATTAAAATAATAGATCGATACACACTAGCTGTGTTTCATTTTATGCATGCTCTGCAACACTAAAATCTAGGATATTAGCAATTCCCCTCTAACCCCTCCTTCCCACCCTCCCTCCTAACTATCCGCTAGTATGGAAAAAAGCTATCCAAATGCCCATTTTAATAAAATTTAAATCTATGATCATGTGACTTATTTGGGTCTTTTTATTTTAGGTGCCCACATTGCTGCCTGTGTGGTGTGGCACCTCCTAGTGGTGGAGGCAACATTAGCAGCAGCAAGGTCCTCTCTCATAGGCTCCAGAGGCAGGAGAACTCATGGGATAGTGAGGGGACTGGTGCCCTAGATTATAACATGCAAGGAAAAATGCCTGGTCCTTAGGGCAGGAACTTATCTTGGCTCATAGAGGAAGAGGCGTTTGGAATCAAAACTGATAACTAAGGTAAATGATGCACAATGTACTATTTCAATTTTATTTTTGCCTGGACTTGGGTTTAAAGAGCAGAGATCTTACCATTAGAGCCCCTGAGAGGCATGAAAGACTATCAGGTCTTTTACCCTCCAGCATCTAACAAAAAAGATATCAGCTTTGGGCAGACTGACCCTTTGTTATTGAAGTAGCTGTTTTATATTAAATAGGTTGTCATAAAGCATGCCTTATACAAAATATTGGATTGTCAGTGTATCCAGCCAGCTAACCACTCACAAAACGTAAATATGCGTGTCATGTAAACATGTTTTAATAACTTTTAAGGATCATACGGGATTGCATTCAAGGTTCAAGCTATTACCTGGTTCCGCCATAGATCGAGGCTCTAGAAAGACAAAAATATAAAAAAATAATTTATTCCTATCTTGATTTCAAATTACATTTTCTTGAAATGTAAGGACTTATAACATAATTGCTTGTATGAAAATTGTTAAAGTCTCTTCCCTGTCTAAGAATGTGTGATTGTGAAAGTTATTCATTTTTAATCTGGGTCCTGATAAACCCTGTTACTATCCTACTTGTTCAAATAATTGATGTTTTTTACAGTTCACTCCAATATCCATGTGTTGATGAATATTGTAATTTTTTCTTTAGAAGTTTAATCGTCTTTGCAATTGAACCTCTCATATGTCATTTGTATTTTTGTAATGGTCTACAGTTATCTTATTGTTGATACAATAAATTGAGATTGAACTAAATAATGTGTGATTGCAATTGGCTTCTGCTTGCAACAGCTATAGCATTGTTTGTTTTTAACCACTTAAGGTCTGAGCCTCTTTTTTAGATGTGCTGTTTACAAGTTAACCACTTCCCACCCGGCCACTGCATATGTACGGCCGAGTGGGCGCTCTCTCCTTCTGTGTGGATGTTGAGGAACGTCCCTCAGAAGGAGGGGGATCCCTCAGAAGGAGGGGGATCCCTCAGAAGAAGTCGTAAATAAATACCACCAAAAGAAAGCTCTATTTGTGCGAACAAAATGATAAAAATTTAATTTGGGTATAGAGTAGCATGACCGCACAATTCTTACTGGAAAAGTGAGAGCGCTGAAAGCTGAAAATTGGTCTGGGAAGGAAGGGGGCGAAAGTGCCCAGTATTGATGTGCTTAAAAACATTTTTTTTTGCTAGAAAATGACTTAGTACCCCCAAACATAATACATTTTTTTCGAACCCCCTAGAGAATAAAATAGCGTTGGATGCAATTCTTTCTGTCGCACCGTATTTGCACAGCAGTCTTACAAGCGCACTTTTTTGGGAAAAAATAAATTTTTTGAATTAAAAAATAAGACAACAATAAAGTTAACCCAATTTTTTTAATATTGTGAAAGATAATGTTACGCCAAGTAAATTGATACCCAACATGTCCCAACATGTCACGCTTCAAAATTGCGGCCGCTCATGGAATTGTCGACAAACTTTTACCCTTAAAAATATCCATAGGCAACGTTTAAAAAATTCTACAGGTTGCATGTTTCCTACAGAGGAGGTCTAGGGCTAGAATTATTGCTCTTGCTCTACCAATCGCGGCAATACTTCACATGTATGGTTTGAACACTGTTTTCATATGCAGGTGCTACTCACGTATGCGTTCGCTTTTGCACGTGAGCTTAGCAGGACGGTTTAAATTTTTTTCTTATTTATTTTACCTTTTATTTTATTTTTTTACACAGTTTTTTTTTTTTCTTGTAATAGAAAAAAAGCATGACAGGATCTCTTAAATATGAGATCTGGGGTCAAAAAGACCTCAGATCTCATATTTACACTAAAATGCAATAATAAAAAAAAAAATTGGCATTTAAAATTATTATTTTTTTAACCCTCCTAGCGGTAATCCCGAGTCTGGCTCGGGTTAGGATTTTACTAACAGGAGTGGTAACCCCGAGCCAGACTCGGGATCGCATCGCTGGATGCAGGGGAGGACACAGGGAGAGTTATGCCGCGTACACACGTAGCCGTCTATCCAACGGACTTAGTCTGGCGGACTTCCCGCCAGACTGCTGGCGGACTTCTCGCCAGACTGTCCGCCGGACTTTCCGAACGGGCTACTTGCCCACACACGGCACTTTTTCAGCGGACTAATACGGCGTACTAAGTCCGCCGTACTATCCGCCCTACTGAAAGGACTCGCCCACGCACGCGGAGGAAAGTCCGCTCATTTCGAGGGCGTCTCCAGGTAGGCGGGGCCCGCGAAGGAGACGTCGCTGGCCCCGACACCTGGTATGGACTTAAAGGGGAACCCCAACGCTTGCCCCCCCACCCCAAAGCACCTTGTCCCCATGTTGATGAGGACAAGGGCCTCTTCCCGACAACCCAAGCGGAGGAGCCCGGCATTCTTCTTCGTCGCCGCGGCCTCTTCTTCCGACTTCGGGGGTCTTGTCCCCCTCTTCGGTTCTTCTGCCGGGCCACCGTGCCTTCTTATAGCTCTTTTACAGGCGGCGGCCCGGTCTTCTGTCGCCGCCGCCGCTGCCGCCTTCCGTTCTTCTTCTTCTTCTCCTTCTTCTCCTGGAGATGTTGACTCAAAGCTCTCTCCGGACGCAAGGGACGCGCTGCGCGGTGACTTATATAGGGACAAGGGGCGGGGTCATCGGTTGATGTCACATGGGTTGATGTCACATGGGTTGATGTCACATGACGGCAGTCCCAGCATCCTCAGGGACTGTGACATCGTAAGGGGGCGGGGTCACCATGTGACATCAACCCATGTGACATCGACCGATGACCCCGCCCCTTGTCCCTATATAAGTCACCGCGCAGCGCGTCCCTGGCATTGCGGCCGGAGAGAGCTTGTGTCAACATCTCCAGGAGAAGAAGGAGAAGAAGAAGAAGAACGGAAGGCGGCGGCGGAGGCGGCGGCGGCAACAGAAGAACCGAAGAGGGGGACAAGACCCCCTGAAGTCGGAAGAAGAGGCCGCGGCGACGAAGAAGAATGCCGGGCTCCTCCGCTAGCAAAAGAGCTACAAGAAGATAGCGAAGGAGAAGACCCCTGAAGACAGAAGACCCCCGGAGCTGTGCAATAAATTATTTTATCTTGTGTGTTGTGTTTTTTTTTGTACTTTATTTTACAGGTGAATGGGTAGGGGTACATTGTACCCCATACTCATTCACATAGGGTGGGGGGCCGGTATCCGGGGGCCCCCTTATTAAAGGGGGCTCCCGGATTCCGATAAGCCCCTCGCCCGCAGACCCCGACAACCAACGGCCAGGGTTGTCGAAAAGAGGCCCTTGTCCTCATCAACATGGGGACAAGGTGCTTTGGCGTGGGGGGGCCGCGCAGCCCCCACTTCCCCAAGGCACCCCCCATGTTGAGGGCACGCGGCCTGGTACGGCTCAGGAGGGGGGGCGCTCGCTCGCCCCTCCTTTCCTGCCTGGCCGGGTAGCGTGCTCGGACAAGGGTCTGTTGTGGACTTGGGGGGGACCCCCACGCCGATTTTTTTTGGCGTTGGGGGTCCCCTTTAAGTCCATACCAGGTGGCGGGGCCAGCGGCGTCTCATTCGCGGGCCCCGCCTACCTGGAGACCCGCTCTAAATGAGCGGACTTTTCTCCGGGCGGGAAAAGTCTGTTCATTTCAAAAGTTCGGCGGACTGGCACACACATGATTGTCCACCAAAATGCGAGTCCAGCGGGAAGATTCTAGTGCAAAACTACTTTCTAAGTCCGCCGTACTTTCGGGTCAAAAAAGTATGCCGGAGCCTACACACGGGGGGATTGTCCAGCGGACTAGAGTTTGCCGGACTTTTCCACCCGCTTGTTTGATCGTGTGTACGCGGCATTACTTACCTTGTCCCCTGGATCCAGCGATGTCCTCCGCGCTGTGTGATCGAGTTGTCCTCCGCTCGATTCACAGTGCCAAATGCCGCCGAGCTCCGTTTCCTGTGACATTACGGCGCAGGGGAGCGGAGAGCGGCGGCAAATTCAAAAAAGTAAAAAGACACAAAACACACACAGCACTGTAATCTTACAGATTACAGTACTGTATTAAAAATGACACACCCCCTTTGTCCCTAGTGGTCTGTGCAGTGCCCTGCATGCACTTTTATATTATAAATACAGTTTTTTCTGCCTGAAATTTGGAGATTGTCCATAGCAACCAAAAAGTGTCCCTTTTTCAGTGTTTTAGGATTTGATTACATTATTGAATAATTTTTATTATTCTTTATTATATTATAAACTTTATCATACCCGGGATGTCTGCTAGACTCTGGTTTGAACAGATTTAAGAGAGTTATTCCTAAGAATTACAGGACTACAATATAAAACGCCAAATTTCCATGCAAAATAATTGTACCGCTTTCAGCACCTAAAACCAGACTGAATCATACCGCCAGGGAGGTTAAATGGACCTTTAAGAACTATGGGCCACTTCCGCCCTGCAATGTCATGGAAACAGGTGGGGACCATCTTCCCCTCACTCGTCTCCATGCCAAGGAAAGAGGAACATCCGATCGCCTCCACCGCTTCCGACGGCTCCGGTAAACGGGCACCGGAGCGCAGCGGGAGGGGCAGGCCCCCTCTCCCACCACCGATAAACGTGATTTTGTGGTGAATCCTCCACAGAGTCTACTTTTATCTTGAAGAGGACCGCCGGCCGAACAAGAGGATACCAGGGTCATGGCAGCTAGCTGCTGCCATAACAACGATATCCCCCATCAAAGTAAGGAACTATATCGGTGTGCGGAGGTCCGGAAGTGGTTAAGTTGGGTACAAATTAAACCTACATTATTTATAAACCTTCAGCTAGCCAAAGACATATGACAATGTTTGCCAGATGTAAAGACAATACCCTAAATAAACAACCTTTCGTAAAAAAAGATCATTCTATAAGTAGTAAATTTCTCTACCACAAAAAGTGTAAAAAAATGAAATAAAAAAATAATTTTATATATATATATATATATATATATATATATATATATACACACAAGGTCTGTTCGGAAATGTTCAGCCATTAATTATTAATATGTAACAAGAACAGTTTGTTCACATGCGTGAACAATGACGACTACACTGTACAAGCCAGTGGGGGCCATTGTAGGCTGACACATCATTGTTTTTTGCAATATATTAATAATTTAGGCCTTAAACTTACTAATGAGATAATTTGTCTAAATGTTGTAGCTTATAAATAAGGAATTTATAACATCACAAAACATCTTATACAAACCAACTAAGAAGCTGACAGTAGTAAAAAATAAGACAGTATTTACATACTTTTCTGCAAAATCCGAAAATCTGGAGAATCTTCAATCAGAGTTCCTTCCCTGTACCATTCCACCTTTGGATATGGAGATCCTTTCACTCTGCTCTCAAACACAACTAACTGACCCTCAGAGGCCGTTATGTCCTGCAATGTCTGGTAAATAAAACGTAGGGAAAAAATAGGAAATAGCAGATATTGGGACATGTTTAGGGTGTCAAATTATTTTTAGTTTCACAAAACAAAAAAAACAAAAAATGCAAAGGTATTCACAAATTGAAACATAGACGTATAAACCTGCCATCCCAGAAAATAAAAGATTACCAAAATATACTCTTTGGATAATATTGTGCAGAAAAGTCTATTAAATGTCTGGAAGAATTGGATTAAATACGTTTCATTTTCTGTTTCACTGTGGAAAAAGGTAGATGATTTGTATATAATATAGAAATCTAAATTGTGAAAAAGTGACCAACTATTCTTAGTAGATAAAATGGATTACTTTTCTGTAATATTCCAGTCTGGGTGATTTAATAACTGATTATTTAATCAATTATAAAAAAGATGTATTGTTTGTATAATATATTTGCCTATATTTTCTGCCTAATTACAGCAGATTAAAATAATTTACCTTGGTGAAAACAGGAGCAGCCATTAATGGTCTTCCATCCAATCCTTGTAGGTACGTATTCGGGTCCTGTGAAATATCAATGATACAGAAAGGAAAGTAAATTAAAATTAACAGCTGCATTTCTCAAAATACATTTTAAATAGTGTAGGGAAAGGTTAAATCACTGATAGGTTTTTATTGCTGTCTATGTCTTGGCTGAGAGGAATCACCCTGTCTTTTTGTCTTGATGCCCATTATATTCAGAATTCAATATCTACCCAATAAACTGGACATTTAGCTATGATGGCTGTATCTTTCACATTCAAAAATGTAGGTGTCTGTTAAATTTTTGTATCTATGTTTAATTTTAGAGCATTGTATCTTTTATATTCAATGATATGCACTGCAATTACATCAGTTGTATGTTTAAAAAATCGTACCTGGCTAGATTTAAGCTTTAAGAAAGAAAACCGGATGTAAAAGCGGATGTTATTTGCTAAATCTGGGACTATACAAGACTCCTGAGCTTTTGTACTAGAGAGGCAGAAAGGGGTGTTGCAAAGCTTAACTTTTACAGCAAAGGTTCAACTTCCTATATATGTGACTCATTGTGATTTACTCATTTAAGATATATCATATTTTTCTATTATTAGCTGCTATATATGAATATATCACATATTATTTACCTGTTGTATCATTGTTGGTTGTACATTCTGTACAATTGTGATTGGAACATTTATCTCTTGGCAAACAGCTTCCTTTGGTATCTCTGGAGTAACTAATGACAGATGTTCAGCCTGTGACCTTCACAACAATACAGCAAAGTCAGTGACATGTTGGTATTCATTCATCTGAATATTTTGGCTCAAAATGTACTAACACAAAGACAAAAATACACAAAATAGCAAAAAATGTTTAAGGTAAAATAAGCAGATCACAATTATAGCACAGCTGCCAGTGTAACACATATTCAATATTCAATAGTGTATACTATAACTATGGTGTGACAATATACAATTATGCCGGGTACACCCGGGAAATTTTTTTTTGTTCAATCCAGTGGGCTGAAGGAAAAAAAAACGCACAGATTACAGTGATCAGTACTTGCAACTTTTAGCTGTGAGCACTGATTGGAATCTGGTTTTCCAGCATGCTCATTCAACAGAAGCCGGACATAAGACTGGCTTCTGTCAGACGAGGAGCTATATACAAGGGCCCAGAGTTGTCTGGTAACTGCCAAATCAACCATTTTTAGCTTGTGTGTACTTAGCTTTAGAGATTTATAAAACAACGTAGGGACATTTTTAGATTTAAAAATTTGTCAGGGAAACTGTCTGCTTTAACAGAAAGTCTCAAAATAATAGTGTGGAGTCACTTTGGGTGGGGTGGCCCGTGCAACCCAGCTTACCTTAGAGAGGTCAGGAAACTCCTTGTTCAGCTTCCCAGGCCCCTCTTATGTGTAAGTCACCCTGTGTGTTTTGTTTATAAGACTTGTTGAAAAGTTTGAATGCACCTATGTTTTATGTTATTGAATATAAAGTTTACCCCGCCCTGTATCTCTATACCAACAAGGAGGGAGGATTCTCTCCAGGGATATGTACTTGTGTCTGTTCTTCAATAAAAGTTTTATGCTTTTATCCACCCTACACTGAGTTAGGGCTAATGATTGGGTGGGCTAAGGGATCTTGAATCGTGCTGGTACAGGGTTCGTCACATTGGTGGCAGTGGTAGGATAGTGCTTCCTTGCTGTGAACACGTCCAAACCACCACTGAGATCCAAGATCGGGATAGCAGACTTTGGTTGCACCAGCGGAGATATGGACCTGGCATCAGAGTCTGCGGGGCTGCTGCAGATCGCCCTTTCAGTATACCCCAGGACTGTGTCTGCGAATAAATACCTGAAGCTCAGGCAGTGGATTCGGGTGGAGCTCTGGACTGGAGCCCTCGAGGTTGCTGGTATGCACCAGGGAAAGTGTTTTCCAACCCCAGGGCAATGTAGCCAGTGACCAACGGGAGTTACGAATGCCATTCCTGGGAGAGCAGCCCCAGGACCAATGGTGTCTGAGTTGGACAGGCTGGTCCAGCAGGAGATAGAGCTGGACAATCAATTTCATACTCTTCAATGGCACGCAGAGCACGAATATTTAGGGAAGACAACAGAATGCTCTCCGGAGGGCTATGACTTTGGCAACCGTGGATTGCTTTGGGGGAGCCTTACAGATGGTTTTGGTGATGAAGAGGAACTTATCCTTGAGGACCTGCGAGAATACAGAGAGGTTTGGTCGTGCAGGAGTCTCAGAGCTTAAACCTGATCTGGAATATTTGGTAAGGAAAGAACAGCACCTGTAAAGGGCATACACTGCTAGAATACGTTCAGCAGCATGCCCCAGAATCAGCAGCAGAAACTCTGGAGATTGCCATTCCCAAAGCTGAAGTGCTGACAACAGGGCAGAGTTCTGATAGCCTCTGCCCAGCACCAATAACATCTTCTTGGTTCCACGGACAGGAGATGGTGAACCTCTATTCCCAGACACCAGTTCCAGAGACTGGGGATTTAGACCTTTCTGGTGAGGAGGAACAACTCAGTGAACCTCCAGCGGAAGAGCTGGCTTCAAATCATGGTCCTGTTGACTTCTACACAGAACAATCAACTCAGCAGGAGCTCCTGGGAGAAAATGCAATCGGCACCTCACAACTGCAGCTTGAGCTGGTGTTCATGGATGGGACAGCGGTCTCCACTGACAACAAACCTGCAGAAGAGCTTGCAATAGGGCAGGGTGCTGCTGGTCTGGGACAATTTGCTTAGGTTACTGTGTGGGTACAGGCATTAGGGCAGCGGTCATCAACCCTATCCTCAGGGCCCACTAACAGGACAGGTTTTATGTATTACCTTGGAGAGATGCAGACTAGAATACTGCAATCACTGAGCAGAAAATGATATCACCTGGGATGTATTTCAGTTATCTTGCAAACCTGGCCTGTTAGTGGGCCCTGAGGACAGGGTTGATGACCACTGCATTAGGGGACTGGAACTATAGACCAAAGTCAACCAATCTGGGGTCTCCTTCTGTCTCAGTCTCCTGGCGAAAGGGGAGATATGTGACGGGAGTCACTTTGGATGGGGGCCCGTGGAACCCAGCCTACCTTGGAGAGGTCAGGAAATTCTTTGTTTAGCTTCCCAGGCCCCTCTTATGTGTAAGTTTGCCTGTGTCTTTTAGGGGCATAGGGTGACCGAGAAGCCACACTTCTTCCAGCCATGCCTATGGGGTTAATGTTGGTCAGTAACGCTACCCCACCCTCTTTACTCTGTGTATTATGCATGTTCCAAGCATGAAGAAAGCATTGGAACATGGCTGCATTTTTGTTTATAAGATTTTTTGAAAGGTTTGAATGTGCCTGTGCCTCATGTTATTGGATGTAAAGTTTACCCCACCCTGTTTCCCTATGCCAACTGTGTCTCTATGCCAACAAGGAGGGAGGATTGTCTCCAGGGATATATAATTGTCTGTTCTTCAATAAAAGTCTTATGCTTTTATCCACAGCTAGGGACTGGGTGGGCTAAGGGATCTTGGAACATGCTGTTACCTGGCAAAGGAAGCTTATACGGCAGACATACTCCTCAGGAGTATGGGGCTCCATCATAAATAGTAATAGCATATACCAAAAGTGGGCAAGCTACAATGTCAAAGAGAAAGAGCAATTGGAGGTCAAAGCTCACCAACAAGGGAAAATTAAGACTAACAGGATAATGTGAATGTCACAAAAGGTGAAACTCTAAAATAACCAGAGACAGATCAGCACTTGGGCAGGGCTAATCATCAATAAAAATACTTTATAGGTGTACATCGGTATGTGTGTATATATATCATGTACAGTTTTAATTTCATAAAAGCTAAATATTTCTTGATAAAATTTAATAAATTTCACTTGCATTTAAGTCAAGGAATATATAAATGAATGTATTTAATCATGCAGCATACCAAAATAAGAAACAGCTCAGACTTTATTGTAAATAGTAGGTGGCATTTGTATTTTTATTAAGTTGACAAGATATTTTATTTGGGTGCACACTTTGAAATATATGGACAGAGGTGCATGTCTTAGTTCTGATAGTATAGTCCTCTGAGGCAGGCTGTAGACAGACAAAAGTCTCACTAGAAGGGATAGGTAGTAATAGGTAGTAACTACCAGTGTCGCAAAGGTCGCACCTGCAACCAGGCCCTTTTGTTCCACCACCATGGAGGGCCCATGGCGGCCGAGTGGCTACCGAATCCATTTCTCTGGGTTTGACCAGCTGTCTCAGTCTAAGTCCTGTGCAGAAGAGGGAGGAATTCAAAGAATTCAAAGAAGGACCAGGCGACAGCACTGCAGAGGAGGGGACATTGCTGCCATAGTGTGTGCATGGCAGAGTTCAAGGGGTGGGGAGCATGGTGTCCCTATTTTTTGATTGGAAGTGTGGTGTCCCCATGCCATTTATTGATTGGAAGTGTGGTGTCCCCATGCCATCTATTGATTGGAAGTGTGGTGTCCCCATTCCATTTATTGATTGGAAGTGTGGTGTCCCCATGTAATTTGCTGATTGGGGAATATGTTGTCTACATGTCATTTATTGATTGGTGCCCCTGTGCCATTTATTGATTAGGATCATGGTGCTCCCCCATGTCATTTATTTATTGAGATTGTGGTGTCCCAATGTCATTTATTGATTGAGGTCATAGTGTCCCCATGTAATTGAGTGGGATTGTGGTGTCCCCATGTAATTGACTGGGATTGTGATGTCCCTATGTCAAGGGCAGAATTACCAGGGTTGCAAATGTCACACTTGCAACTGAGGGAAGGGCCCCAGGATCAAAGGGAAGGATTCTGGGACTGATGGAAAGGGACCAGTGGATTTATGGAAAGGACCCTGGGGCAGGTTTAGGGGGGGCCCTTAATGGTTTTCAAGGTTCTAGTTATGTCTCTGGGTAATAAGATATGTGCCCATTCTCTCTCACACTGTTGGAATGCCAGAACCCAACACAGTGTTCTTGGCAACACTGAATAGAGTTTCCTTTGATCCATTGAAAAGCGATCATCACTTGTTTGTACATGTTGGAAAACATTTGTGTCCGGTAACAAATGTTTCTGATGCTCAAATGTACATAACACCCTTTAGTAAACATCTGCATTTCATAGTTATCCAACTATGACAGCACGTGGGTGTGGGCATAAAAAATGTATGGTAAAAGTTCTAGTCCATTTTCTTCACAGAAATGGGAATAATTATTGCTCACTTGCACTGGGATTTGGAAACATCCTGGGAAATCTCTGTGAACAAAAATGAGTGCTTATAATGCTCAGAAGTGCTCAATATACTTATCTACTAAACGTCTACATCACCCAACAGTTGTTCTTCAAGTGCAGATAAAATCAGCTATACAGCTGGCAACTATCAGTTTATGTATTTATTTAGGGGCACATATGATTTTCTTCTGGAGTTGTTGCCTGGGAAATGTCCCATTCTTGAAATGCTGACTGGGAGAGATCCTATTTTGGAGCTTCTGATTGGTAGAGACTCCATTCTGGTGCTGCTGCTTTGGAAATATTCTATTCTTGAGCAGATGACTGGAAGAGATCCCATTCTGGAGATGCTGACTGAGAGAGATCCAGTCCAGTATGGCTGACTGGGAAAAGTTGCATTCTGGTGCTTCTGACTGAGAAAGATCCCATTCTTGATTTGCTTGATTACAAGAGATCCTATTCTGCAGCTTCTGACTGAAAGATATACTGTATACCATTTTGAAGCTGTTGACTGGGAAAGATCACATTCTGGGAAAGGTCTGATTTTGGAGAAGTAGTATGGTGAAGAGTATACTTTGATAATTGTCTCACCTAGTTAGCTGGCTGTGCAACACGTAAATAATATGAGTTCCTGATAAATAGAGTGAACCATCCACCCAAGTTTGTACATTTATCTTTTGCCCAAACCACACCTAACATCCTAATTATTACTCTTGCCCTACTGTAAGAAACAAGCCTGAAGAAAATATCTTCCCAAGTCTATGTAAAGACGAACCAGCCTTGACCTGTAGTGAGTAAATATGGAGGCTGCCATTGCTGAGCTCTTTTTCTGAAAATACTCTAGCTGTTGTGTTTATCCAATGGCTTTAAAACTTTAAAAAGACTCTTAGGGGAAGGGGGAAAACCAAACTTATGCAGGTATAAAGTGCAGGCATTAGAGGTGTACATACCTGCAGCAGGCTCTCAAACTTATCTGTCATGGACAAATCTCAGGCCATTCTGACTTCCTGATAGTGCTGAAGCTTGCCTATCCCTTACTGCCTCCTGCCCATTCCATAGTTCTGGACCAATAGGGGTAGGCAGGCAGGAATAGAGCTCAGTCGCAAGCTCCAACACTCCCTAATGTGGCAGAACAGCCCAGGCTTCAGCTGTGATGGGAAAATTTGGAATACCGCTACAGGTATGTGGTACCGCCAGGGGCCTGCACTTTATAGCTGCACTTTGCCTACCTTGCCCCCAGTGACAGAATATCTGTAAGTCCCCTACCTGCAATAAATATACAGATTAGAAATGCTAACCTCACTCTGATTTTCCTGATTTGCAAGCGTTTTCCAAATAAATCAGCCAGGTAGCTATCATTTTCAGAAGGTCAGTAATGGCATCCTCAATATATCTCTAGATACATGCTTCCTTTATAAAAAGAGAATATAATAAAAAAAATAACTGAACACCACATACGTACTGATCCAAGTCAGTCTTGCTCGTGTCACCTTCAGAATCAGAGGATGATGCTCCTAAGCAAAAGTAAAAAAAGAATTGTTACATTTATTACAAGTATATATATATACACACCCATTCTCACTTAAGAATAGGAGCAGAGTGCAAGTATCTAGTGGAAGACTAGATACTGCTCGGATAAGGGTCTGCTATGGACTTTGGGGGACCCCCACGCCATTTTTTTCAGCGTAGGGGTTCCCCTTTAAATCCATACCAGGTGACGGGGCTCGCGAGGTGTCAATCTCGCCGATGGAGGCAGCGACATTCACTTCCTTCGCTAGTTCCGTCTACCTGGAGCCACGTTCAAAATTAATTGACTTTTCTCCGTTCATTTCAAAAGTCTGGTTGTGTATGTGTAGGTCTGCTCATTTGGAAAGTCCAGCGGACCTCCGCTGCAGAGTCCGGCGGGTTGTCCGCCGGATAGTCTGATCTTGTGTACGCGGCATTACAGTGCCCATAAATATTTGTTTATAGTTTATTAGTTGGTAAGGTTGAATAAAGGCACTATTCCATCCAGTTCAACCAGTGTAGGTTGACAGTGAAAAACCCCCCTACACAACTTAAGGTTAAACCACTTCTCCTCCAGTCTCATTGTGTGGCCCTGTACCTGACATTAAATAGTTTCCTACCTACGTTGGAATCACCATTGAGATATTTTCATATTGCTATCATATCTCCTGTCAAGCGTCTCTTCTCCAGGGAGAATAAGTGTAGTGCCCTTCTCTGAACTCATTCCAGTTCCAGTACTTCCTTCCTGAGGATTAGTGACCAGAACTGGATGGAATACTCCAGATGTGGCCGAACCAGAGTTTTAGAAATTTGCAGGATTATAGTTTTATCTCTGGGGTAAATTCTCTTTTTTTGCATGCTAATAGTCTGCTGCTTTGCTTGCTGCAGCTTGACATTGCATGCTATTGCTCAGTCTGTCTTCTACTAGGACCCCCAGATCTTTCTCCATCCTGGATTCCCCCAGAGGTTCTCTCCCTAGCAAGTAATTTGAATTTATAATTTTAGCCCCCCAGTGCATTACATTTTTCAACATTAAACCTCATTTGCCATATAGTTGCCCACCCAATTATTTTTATTCAGGGTTTCTTGTAAAGTTTATATTAACTGGTATGAAGTTATTGCCCTACTTATTTTTTTTTCATCAGCAAAAACTGAGATTGAGCTGTTTATACTAACCTCTATATCATGTAAGAATAAATTCAACAGAATTGGTCCTAAGACAGAGCCTAATGCCCCGTACACACGAGAGGACTTATGTCCGACAGACTTCCAAAGGAGTTCCGCCGGAGTTCCGCCGGAGTTCTGACAGACTTTTCGGCTGAACGGACTTGGCCACACACGATCACACTAAACTCCGACGGATTCGAACGTGATGACGTACGACCTGACTCGAATAAGGAAGTTTATAGCCAGTAGCCAATAGCTGCCCTAGCGTCGGTTTTAGTCCGTCGGAGTAGCATACACACGAGCGGAGTTTTCGAAGGGGACCGGGTCCGGCGGAGTTCCTTCGGGAAAATTTGAAGCATGCTTCATTTCTAAAGTCCGTCAGACTTTGGCGAATCAAAAGTCCGTTGCAGCCCACACACGATCGGATAGTCTGACGGACTCGGTCCTTCGGACTTTGGATGTTGAAAAGTCCGCTCGTGTGTACGGGGCATCAGGGTGCCCCACTGATCACTCCAGACCATTCTGAATACATGTTATTTATCACCACCCTTTGGACATGCCCCTGTAACCAGTTTTCTATCCATGAACAAACCGTATGGTCCATGCCCACCATCCTCAGTTGGTAGATTAAGCGTTTGTGGGAAACTGTATTGAATGCTTTTGCAAAATCCAGATACACCACATCCACAGGCCTTCCTTTATCCAGGTGGCAGTTCAGTTCCTCATAGAATGTTAACAGATTGGTTTGGCAAGAATGAACCTTCATAAACCCATGCTAATTACTACTAATGATACTGTTTTCATCAGAAAATTCTTAGATATAGTCCCTTATCATCCACTCCAATAGTTTACATACTGCCCAGTCAATATCTGGAAAGTTTAAGTCCCCCGTTATGATGAAATTGCCCTGCCTCGCTGCCATTTCTAACTGTAAGAGGAGGTCCAACTCCTCCTCCTCTTTCAAGTTAGGGGGCTTGTAACATACCCTCCTCACTATTAATTTCCCACTTGCTTCTTCCCTTTGAAGTTCTACCCACATGAATTCCACCTCCCCCTTGCCCCATTTAGGATGCCATTCCTCTCTTCCACCAGTATATCATTCTTGATATATAGGCACACCCCTCAACCTCTTCTATCCTCCCTGTCCCTCTGATACAGGGAATACACCTGGAAAGTTGCCAGCCAGTTGTATGAGCAGTCAAATAAAGTTTCTGATATTCCCACAAAGTCCAACTTTTCTCTATTTTGTTAGCTAGGCTCTGGGCATTTGTGTATATGCCTCTCAGTTTTGTACATGCACATATTATTTTCACCTTTTCTAAAGCTGGGATTTTGATCTGTTAACTCATTCACACAGGGTTTAGGCATTATGGTTATATTTTCACTAATGCCTCCATTAGTACCCTCTGTCCTTCACTGACTGCTGCCTATCGCTTCCTCTGAACCCTTACCACCATCACCTAGTTTAAAGGCCCCTCTAACTTCTTGGCCATCCTTTCTCCCAACAGAGACATGCAGACATGCAGCAATTACCTGTGGATAATTGCTACTGGGTGCAAACAGAGGCCGATTATCCACACGTAATCCCTGCATGCCCCAATACATGAGAACATCTACAGACACTGTCAGTCTCTTGTTGATTTGTATAGAACTTCCCGCCTGCAGCTGTTTGCATACACCCCATTGAGTCTCCCGCAGGAATTTGCTGTCTGCCCCTAATAACAAGCATGAATGGGGCCATTAACTTCCAACCTGCCAATATTTACATAAAATGCCATCATATATGAACTATTGAGCCTTTTCACATCTCACCAGTGCATAACACTAGACCTAAACTTTGGTCTAAAAGAGGAATAATTAGATAAAGGTGAGGGCTTAGCTTCTGGATTTTTACAAAAAGTCAATATTTGTATATCAGTAATAAAGCTGCACATTTTGGGAAAGAAGAAGAGCATATAAAACAGGATTAAGAAGGTATCACTATATTTACATGCCTGGGAATAAAAAGGTTTACTGTTAATTCCCCAAGCTAAAAATGTATGGATACTTCCAGTAATCCTTTGCCCATTATGCTTTGCATAGTAGGAATATCTTCCTGACATGGTCACTAACTGCTCATATTGAACTACTCTTTAAAAGAAGTGGGCAGTGTCCTAAAATTTCACTATAAGCAGATCTACAGCCACTGCTGGCATCTAACACTTCTGGATGTGTTGAATACCTGGTACCCCACCACATGCGCCACATTATAAATGAAATAGAGTTTGATATTCAAAGTACAATTTCTGTGTTTGCAGATGACACCTAGCTATGTAGTGGGAAAACGTCCCCCACAGGAATTTTCCAATTTACAAGCAAACTTAATGCACTGTTTAATTGGGTAACTATGGGGCAAAATAAGTAAGTATAATGTTGATAAATGTAAAGTTATGTGATTGGGGGCTAAAAATGTGCATGCGTCATACATACTGGGGGGGGGGGGTGGATGGATACAACTGAAGGAGTTAATAGTCAAGAAGGATCTGAGTATTCTAATAAATTATAGACCTAATAATAGCAAGCTGCGGTTTCTAAAACAAGCAAAATATTCTGTTGTATTAAACAAGGTATGGACTTAAGAGAAAGAGAGAGAAACTAAATTCTGCCCCTGTATACAGCATTAGTAAGACCTAATCTGGAAAATGTAATTCAGTTTTGGGCACCTGATCATAAAAAGGATATCAGAAAACTGAAGAAAGTGCAGAAAAGGGCAACCAAACTGATAGGAGGTAAGGAAGACCTTGGCTACAAGAAAAGATTAACTGACCTGAATTTATTCTCTTTTGAGAAGGAGTGATGAAGGGGGATATGATCACGATGTATAAATACATACTGTATTTATTGGCGTATAACACTCACTTTTTCACCATGAAATTCGGGTGCAAATAGTGTGTGCGTGTTATACGCTAATCCAAAAAATTTTTCCTGAAACTTCCCTCTTAAAATTAACGTGCGTATTATACACCTGTGCGCTTTATATGCCGATAAATACGGTAAGTAGTCCATATAGTGAACTTGGTGTAGAGTTATTTACTTTAAGGTCATTACAAAATTTATGTCTGGACAGTGAGAGCTGTGAAAATATGAAATAGACTCCCTAAAGAACTAGTCTGGCCAGCTCAGTAGATTGTTTTAAAAAAATAGCTAGGTGCATTTCTAAATGCACAAAATATAACCAGAAATTAACTATTATAGGCAATAACACCAGAGACTGTTGGTCCAAAGAAAATCTGATTGTCTTCTGAGAAGTCAGGATTTAAAAAAAAAATTCCCCTTCTGCAGCAAATTGAACTATGCTTTATTGGCTGTTTCTGCCTTCCTCTGGATCAACAGTGGGTATAAGAACCCCTATATAAAGGTTTTCAAGCTTTTTTTAATGTATTTATTCTATTTTTTTTTCTATTGGTTAAACTGGTGTCTTTTTTTCAACCTGACTAACTATGCAATCCAACTATGTAAAACTCCTCAGTCTTAATTGACTGAAGACTTCCAGGTCAGTGACATGTAGGGTATTAAGATGATATTCCAGAGCCTTCACCCTAAAATATCTTAAAAGATTAAAAAGATGAACACATCTCAAATGCTACTGGTTCTGTAGCTACTTGTTAGCTCTTCGACATTATTAACCACTTGCCGACTGCCCCATAGCACTATTAGCCCTTGTACACACGGTCGGAGAATCCGTCGGAATGTGTCCTATCGGACCGTGTTGTCGGATAATCCGACTGTGTGTGGTATGCATCGGACTGATTCCGTCGGAATATCCGTCGGACCCAATTTTCCAACTTGTTGGAAATGTTTCCCGACCAACTGGGCCGATCGGACATACTCCGATCATGTGTAGAGAATTTTGATCGGACCAAGTGCCACACATGCTCAGATCAAATTCCTACATCAAAGCTATTGGCTACTAGCCTGAACGTAGTCCCGTCCTAACGAAATAACGTCATCACGTTAAGTATGATCGGATTTTCTGACAACTTTGTCCTATCACAGTTTCGGAGGCCATGAAATGACAAGATAGCACAAAACCCCCCAAATGACCCCATTGTGATGTGTGACACCTCATGATGTGTCACACATCACCCACTCTTCTAACCACTTGAAGACAAAGCCCTTTCTGACACTTTTTGTTTACATGAAAAAATATTTTTGTTTTTGCAAGAAAACTGAAAATTGGCTACTAGCCTGAATGTAGTCCCATCGTAACGAAATTACGTCATCACGTTCTGAAAGATCGGATTTTTTGACAACTTTGTCAGACCGTGTGTATTTCGGGCAAGATCCGACGGACAAAATCCGACGGATTTGGTTGTCGAAATCTCCGACCGTGTGTACAGGGCCTTACTGCTACAGAGCGGCCGCACTGCGCAGAATCATATATATATATATATATATATATATATATATATATATATATATATATTTTTTTTTTTTTTTTTTTCTGTACTTCCAGGTATCAAGTGCGCACAGCTGGAAAAAATATGTAGGCAGAATACACAAAATATGTAGCAGAATACACAAAATATGTAGCAGAATACACATTGGCCTAAATTGATGAAGATATTTGATTTTTTACATTTTTTTATTGGATGTGTTTTAAAAACAGAAAGTAAAAATTTTCTTTTTCAAAATTGTCAGTCTTTTTTTTTTTATAGTACAAAAAAAACAAAAAAAAATGCAGAGGTCACCAAATACCACCAAAAGAAAGCTCTATTTGTGGGAAAAGGGACATACAAAAACACAGTACCATATCGCAAAAAATGGCCTGGTCAGGAAGGGAGGTAAATCTTCCGGAGCTGAAGCGATTAAGGCAATTCAACTTGTAGGCACAATGCGTTATGCAGAGAGGGAGTATTTATACAATACAAATTGGGTTATTGTGAAACTATTGTATGGAAAGTGAAATCTGAGATTAGATAGAGAGATGCGTCACTGGCTTGCCTGGCCAACCTTGCCTGCTATTTGTGTTCATCTGAATCATGTTTCCCAATTGTCTATATTTAATCTGTTCTGGAAAATTAGCATGGAATTGTGTAGTGTCATGTCTAATACAACAGCAAAGATGCTAAAGCTTCTACAAAGGGAATGATTCACGTTTATATAAATTACCTTCTACATAAATCTCTGCAGAGGTTGAATCTGTTCCATAAATATTTGATGCAAAGCAAGAGTATCGTCCAGTGTCCTCTTCAAAGGCCTCAGTGATAACTAAAGTATTCAGATCTCCAATTTTCTGTATTTGGATATATGGAGAGTTTTCAAGTTCTTTTCCTTCACAGTACCACCTGCAAAAGTGCAACAAGTAATGCATTATATTCTGGCTTTTCTGAACAACCATCATGCAAATACAAAAGGAGAAACAACCATCATGAAAGTACAAAAGGAGAAACAACCATCATGAAAGTACAAAAGGAGAAAAGTAATGGGAAAGTGCAACCAAAACGGTATAGGAAGGAAGCCAGATCCTATTCTGGGAAAAATTTTTGGGCTGAAAATGACAAGAGAGAGAAGACACCGATTGATTCAGCCCTCAAGATTCCCCTTATAATTCAATATTAGTTTTAGGTGGGCTTAAAAATAAAAAGTGGATCAATAGACAGAGGAAGGAAAAACTATGTGAACCCCTTGGAATTAACTGTTTTTCTGCATAATTGTCATCAAATATGATCTGATCCTTATATAAGTCAATACAAAAGGCTGATAGCTGATAACACACAAACAATTGTAATCTGTCATGTAGTTATTGAACACATCCATTAAACATTCACAGTGCTGGAGGAAAACGTAAGTGAACCAAAGACTTCATGGTCCACAATGGGAAAGGTGAATGGTGAGGAGTACCGGGGCTTTGTGACACCCACATATTAAATGATCATACAAAATAATGAAAATGTAAAAAAAAAAGTGTATTGGTATATGGGTTATTGAAGTTGAACCAAAGACTAATTACTTCAACGAAAGCTAATTGCTACTACTACTACTACTACTGCTAGCTGATTGCTAGTAGTTTGCACACCTGTAGTCCAGTTAATGAAACCCATTTGGAGTTGTGGTTTACAGTTCTTTTGATTGATAAAAGACACTCAAACATTTTGCTATTTATAAAAAGCATCAGCTAATGTAAACTATGCTGTGCAAAAAGGAGCTTTCTGAAGACATGCGATCAAGAGTAGTTGATCTACATAAGGCTTTATGAAATTAGAATTACTTGTGTGTTATTAGCTTAAGCAGATTGTGGTAATCTATTGTTGTGATTTAGATGAGGATCAAACTACAGTTTACGGCAAATTCCTGCAAAACACAGTTAATTCCAATGGGTTCACATACTTTTTCTTGGCACTATATGTATTGTTCTGTTAAACTAAGAGAACATCTTCAATGTCTACCTGTGAACTCTGTTCTTGTTGTTGTGTGGTCAGTGTTTGGTTCTGTTAATGGCTCTAATGCAGTATAGCTGGTTTATACTTCTAATAAAGGGGAATAGCACAGATTCTGATTATAAACCTTAGCCTACCTCAGGAGACAAATTCTGGGGAAAATCTACAGCATGTTGCCTTTTCATTTAAGTAGCCAAAGCAGGGAATCCCACTGTCAGCCCGATCTGAAATATCCACTTGAAAATATATGATGTTACCAGAATTGATTATGCAGAACACTTATGCCACGTACACATGATTGCACATTCCGACAACAAAATCCATGGGATTTTTTCCGATGGATGGCTCAAATTTGTGTTGCATGCACACGGTCGCACAATGTTGTCGGAAATTCCGAATGTCAAGAACGCGGTGACGTACGACGAGCTGAGAAAATGGAAGTTCAATAGCCAGGGCAGCTCTTCTGCTTGATTCCGAGCATGCGTGGAACTTTGTGTGTCGGAATTGTGTACACAAGATCGGAATTTCTGACAACGGATTCTGCCGGTGGAAAATTTGAGATACAGATCTCAAATTTTGTGTGTCGGAAATTCTGATGGAAACTGTCCGATGTAGCCTATACACGGTCACGGTCAGCGTGTATGCGGCATTACAGATAATCACACTACAGACCCAGTTTAAAAACTATTTAGTTTAAAAACCACAGTTGATATACAGTGTGTGCAAGATTTACTAACACTGGTGCTCACAGGAGATGGTGCAGCTGTGCATAGTAACCAATCAGTTTTTAGGTTTTATTGTTAAAGCTTATAGAAGTGGTTACTATGCACGACTGCACCAGATTCTGCATGCACCAGTTTTAGTAAATATCTATCTATCTATCTATCTATCTATCTATCTATCTATCTATCTATCTATCTATCTATCTATCTATCTATCTATCTATCTATCTATCTATCTATCGTATATTTGACAATTATTCAAACGATTCCCTCGTTTGCAAGGCATAGAGAAAAGATTATTTCACCGAGCGTGCCCCCCAATGCTTATGACCTGCTCTCTCATTAGAGGAAGGAATTAGTCCCTTAACAAGTCTCACACCCTCCCATGGTGGTGATGGTGGTTGGGGGGGGGCGTTAAAGGACTGATTCTTTCCTGTAAACTAAAGAGCAGGTCATAAACACTTGGGGACTGAAAAACATTAACTGTGCATATACACAGTGCCATCTTAATAGCATCATGGGCCCCTGGGAAAAATAATGCTTTGGGGCACCAACAATGAAGATGGTGACCTGCAGCGTGCTACGTGTGCCGTGGCAAACAGTGGGTATGGCTAAATTATGCTACATATTGGACATGGCTTTTTAGGCTGATTAGAACTTTTAGTTTGATTTTGAAAAAAAACAATTGTTTACGTTTTTTATAATGCTGTTGTCTTAACAGACCCCTGAAGTCTCACTTTTGATACAATGAAAGGGACTGAGGAAACATATTTCCCATTTGGGAATGAGTTGGTGCATGGAACTAAAGGGATCTAGGGGGACTCTGAGGGAGGAAAAGGGATTGAAAAGGCTCCAAGGCAGGGATAGGCAACCTTATGCCGCGTACACACGATCGGAATTCTCGTCGGAAAAAGCTCTGATGGAATTCTGACGAAATTCGGCTCAAGCTGTCTTGCCTACACACGGTCACATCAAATTCCGATTCCGAGTTTATAACGCGGTGACGTACAACACGAACGACGGGACTAGAAAAAGGAAGTTCAATAGCCAGTAGCCAATAGCTTCTGTCTTGTAGTTGAATCTGAGCATGCGTGATTTTTGGCGTGTCGGAATTGCATACACACGATCAGAATTACCGAAAATTGAGAAGATGCTATCATTTTTTGGCTGGCGGAAATACGGACAACTAAATTCCAAAGGAGCATACACACGGTCGCATTTTACGATGAAAAGCTCTCATCTGTCTTTTTCTGGCCGGAATTCTGATCGTGTGTATGTGGCATTAGACAGATGGAGATCTACTTGAACAACACTGATGAAGTCAAAGATCACCGTGCACAGTGTCCTGTTGTTAGGGCTGGTTCACACCAGAACGTTGTGCCAGTGCATGGACTACTGTTTGTGCAATTCTGATGTCATTTGCAGGCAGGGCTGGATTTACATCTAAGGAGCCTATAGGCAGGGAATTCTGATGCACTCCACCAAACAAAAATAAAAAGACAGTAAGCAGGTTTAAGGAGTGCATGATGCTCAAAATGCAGGATTAACGCATGCTCTGCGCTCAGAATGCAGGGTTAAGCAGTGCGTTATGCTCAAAATGCAGTGCCAAGGCTTGCGTTGTGCTTAAAATTCAGGGTTAAGTCGTGCATTGCACTGAGAATGTAGGTTTAAGGAGGCTGTTGCTCTCAGAATGCAGGGATCAGGAGTACTTGCTCTCAGAATGCAAGGATCAGGAGTATTTGCTCTCAGAATGCAGGGATCAAAAGTGCATTGCTCTCAGAATACAGGGATTGGGAGTGTGTTCTGCTCAGAATGCAGGGATCGGGAGCGTGTTATGCTCAGAATGCAGGGATTGGGAGTGTCTTATGCTCAAAATGCAGGGATTGGGAGTATGTTATGCTCAGAATGCAGGGATCAGGAGTATGTTATGCTCAGAATGCAGGGATCAGGAGTGTGTTATGCTCAGAATGCAGGGATCAGGAGTGTGTTATGCTCAGAATGCAGGGATCAAGAGTGCGTTGCTCTCAGAATGCAGGAATCATAAGTGTATTATGCTCAGAATGCAGGGATTGGGAGTGTGTTATGCTCAGAATACAGGAAATGGGAGTGTGTTATGCTCAGAATGCAGGGATCAGGAGTGCGTTATGCTCAGAATGCAAGCATCAGGAGTGTGCTATGCTCAGAATAAAGGGATTGGGAGTGTGTTATACCCAGAATGCAGGGATCAGGACTGTTTTGCTCTCAGAATGAGAGGAATCAGGAGTGTGTTGCACACAGAATGCAGAGACCAGGAGTGTGTTGCAGTCAGAATGCAGGGATCAGAAGTATGTTGTGCTCAGAATGCAGGGATCAGGAGTGTGTTGCGCTCAGAATGCAGGGATCAGGAGTGTGTTATGCTTAGAATACAGGAAATGGGAGTGTGTTATGCTCAGAATGCAAGGATCAGGAGTGTGCTATGCTCAGAATAAAGGGATTGGGAGTGTGTTATACCCAGAATGCAGGGATCAGGACTGTTTTGCTCTCAGAATGAGAGGAATCAGGAGTGTGTTGCACACAGAATGCAGAGACCAGGGGTGTGTTGCAGTCAGAATGCAGGGATCAGGAGTGTGTTGCGCTCAGAATGCAGGGATCAGGAGTGTGTTGTGCTCAGAATGCAGGGATCAGGAGTGTGTTGCACTCACAATGCAGATATCAGGAGTGTGTTGCACTCAGAATGCAGGGATCAGGAGTGTGCTGCGCTCGGAATGCATGGACCAGGAGTGTGTTGCAGTCAGAATGCAGGGATCAGGAGTGTGTTGCGCTCAGAATGCAGGGATCAGGAGTGTGCTGCGCTCAGAATGCAGGGATCAGGAGTGGGTTGTGCTCAGAATGCAGGGATCAGGAGTGTGTTGCGCTCAGAATGCAGGGATCAGGAGTGTGTTGTGCTCAGAATGCAGGGATCAGGAGTGTGTTGCGCTCAGAATGCAGGGATAAGGCATATATTGTGCTCAGAATGCAGGGATCAGGAGTGTGTTGCACTCAGAATGCAGGGATCAGGACTGTGCTGCGCTCAGAATACAGAGATTAGGAGTGTGTTGCACTCAGAATGCAGGGATCAGGAGTGTGTTACGCTCAGAATGCAGGGATCAGGAGTGCTTGCATTCAGAATGCAGGTATCAGGAGTGTGTTGTGATCAGAATGCAGGGATCAGGAGTGTGTTGTGCTAAGAATGCATGGATCCGGAGTGTGTTACTCTCAGAATGCAGGATCAGGAGTGTGTTGCGCTCAGAATGCAGGGATCAGGAGTGTGTTGCGCTCAAAATGAAAGGATCAGGAGTGTGTTACGCTCAGAATGCAGGGATCAGGAGTGTGTTGTGCTCAGAATGCAGGGATCATGACTGTGTTGCACTCAGAATGTAGAGATCAGGAGTGTGTTGCGCTCAAAATGCAGGGATCAGGAGTATGTTGCGCTCAGAATGCAGGGATCAGGAGTATGTTGCGCTCAGAATGCTGTGATTAGGAATGTGTTGCGCTCAGAATGCAGGGTTCAGGAGTGTGTTGTGCTCAGAATGCAGGGATCAGGAGTGTGTTGCGCTCAGAATGCAGGAATCGGGAGTGTGTTGCACTCAGAAGGCAGGGATCAGGAGTGTGTTGCACTCAGAAGGCAGGGATCAGGAGTGTGTTGCACTCGGAAAGAGAGGAATCAGGAGTGTATTGCACTCAGAATGCAGGGATCAGGATTGTGTTGTGCTCAGAATGCAGAGATCCAGGAGTGTGTTGCAGTCAGAATGCAGAAATCAGGAGTATGTTACACACAGAATGTGACCCTGCCCATAACATTGTCCTCTGCCCCTTCACCCTCCCCCCCCCCCCACACACACACAGTCATGTCCTCTGCCCCAATTTCCCCTATTACAGTAACCTCTGTACCCCCTTCCCTCACATAGCAGTGTCCCACTGCGCAACAACCATGTACATTGCATGGCTGTAGGGTGGTTATGGTGCAGCCCCATTCATGGTGACATGCTATTTGCTTTTTGTCACATGTACTGCCCTGAACTGAGTGGTCAGGGATAAAGTCATGGCTCAACTGTCTGCTTTTACTGGCCTTGTTTAGACTTGTGATTATGAGGGTGGCAAAAACAGGTTGTTAGAACATGATTTTACCAATACCCCCTGTTGTTTTCAGTGGGCAGTATTGCCCATTGAATGTTACCAATTTAAGTGCAGCTGATGGTCAGTGTATTATGATCTTGATGTCAGAACACAATGTGCTGATCGGGGACATTGTGTGGATTGGAGGAATCTGACTGTTCTTCGATCAGACTTCTAGCTAAGGACTTATACACACGGTACGATTGTTGGCGGAGGATTGTCTGCTGACAGACTGTTGTCCTAAAATCTTACCGATAGTATGCTCCTTTTGACAATTGTCATTCAACTTTCGGCCAACAAATGTTGGATGACAGGCTAGTAAATTTTCAATGGACAACAGCTTGACATCTGATTTTCATATGCTCAGTACACAAATCCATCACACAAAAGTCGAAAGTACAAATACACATGGTCGGAATCAGTGCTCACCAAACATGAAATTAGCAGAAGGGGCCCAAACGGTGGCGCTCAAGAGCTGAAATTCCTCGTAGTATGTCACTACGTTCATGTTTATGGCACGACAATTGTGTACCGTTAGTATGCAAGACAAGATCCTGGCACACGCCTTTTTGCCAAAAATGTGATGCTCGGGTTTGCCAACAATCGTAACATGTATACGAGGCTTTAACCCCTTGCCGGCTAGCTGCCATCGTGCCGCGGGCATGAGAGGCAGAACAGGGAAGTGTATGTGTAAACACACAAATCCCTGTTCTGTTCTGTGAGTGTTGACAGATCGTGAGTTCCTATTAGCTAGGAACCATGATCCATCACTTCCTCTAGTCAGTCCCCCTCCCCCTAGAGTTAGAAACACACCTAGGGAACACAGTTAACCCCTTGATTGTTAACCCCTTCCCTGCCAGTGAAATTTTTACAGTAATAGGTGCAATTTTATAGCACTGATCGCTGTATAGATGCCAATGGTCCCAAAAATGTGTCAAAAGTGTCTGATGCATCAGCGATAATGTCGCAGTCCCGATAAAAATCGCAGATCGTTGCCATTACTAGTAAAGAAAAATAATAATAAAAATGCTATAAATCTAGAGATAAAAAGACGCTATAACTTTTGCACAAACCAATCAATATACGCTTATTGTGATTTTTTTTTTTACTAAACACATGTAGAAGAATACATATCGACCTAAACTGAGAAAAAATTTGCTTTTTTTTTTTAAAAAAAAAATGGGGGTATTTATTATAGCAAAAAGTACAAAATATTGTGTTATTTTTTTTCAAAATTTTCGCTTTTTTTTGTTTATAGCGCAAATAATAAAAACCGCAGAGGCAATCAAATACCATCAAAAGAAAGCTCTATTTGTGGGGAAATAAGGACGTCAATTTTATTTGGGTGCAATGCCGTACGACCGTGTAATTGTCAGTTAAACCGCCACAGTGCCGAATCGCAAAAAATAGCCCAGTCATTCAGCAGCCAAATCTTCCGGGGCTGAAGTGGTTAAGGAAAACTACTCATCTATGGGCAGTTTAAATAGTTGCAGAAAACGTGTTAGGCTGCAGGACAGTTGGAAGAGATAAAAAGTGAGCAGGCATAGAAAGGGTGCAAAACAGTCCATACATTCATCTGTCTTGCACCCTTTCTATGCCTGCCCACTTTTTATCTCTTCCAAATGCCCAGAGATGAGACCAGAGGCTGCAGTGCTGTTTAAAATGCAGATTTATGGACGGCAGAGGACATAGAGTTAACAGAGGAGAGGGGGGGGGGATCAGATAGGATGTGTGAAAGTGTCCAACTTATGGCAAACTGAAAGTGTAGATAGAGGGAGAAGCAGAGGTTGAGCCTTTTGTAGCATAAATAATTGAAAGAAACTCATCTGGAAAAAAGGTGGAGTGAGCCAGTGCTCCAATCTACCAGATTTAAATTTACTGACAAGATACCCAAAATTTACTGGCAAAGCCATGTTTACTGGCATTTCCAAAATTATAGATTTAAGTGAAAGTTTCAGTATTTACGCTACAAGTACAATGACAATGTGCAATTAGCAATGTGATTTAAGGTAGATATTAAGGCAAAAACATATTTCTTATTTTATTTTCGATATAGTAAGTCGTTTAGGGTCAAGACTCAGGAGGGCAAGAAATTAGAATGAGTAGGCACCACTTGGCTCCCTTGCACTGCATCATAACATCACACAACACACTCAGGCACCACCTCTGCCAGACCCACTTCCCGCCGGCGCTGCCTGTACACACTGTAGCAGGCACTCGAATAGTCTCGGCCAGCTCCGGACCGAATATGCACATGCGTATTTACAAGTGTCACAGCCATATTTTTTACTAGCAGCCTTTTTCTGTCACTGGCATTTACTGGCAGGAGAAAAATGCCAGTTTTTTACAGGCTGCCAGTAAAAATACTGATGGTTGGCAACACTGGAGTGAGCAGTGAAAGGGGAGTGAGGAGTATTTCCACCCCAGTGCCAGCATCTCCCTAGGTCTGGGCCCACCCTGATGGGGCCCCATGTGCACCTGGGGCCCCTGGGCAGTGCCCAGGGTTGCCCGCTGGGTAAGACGGCCCTGCATATACATCAGAGAGTAGAGGAAACTCTTACTGTAACATGGGATGTAACATTCTGAGAAGCAGCAGCTAAGAGCGGGGCAAAATATATTTGAGGTGTGCAATCAATCTTTTACTTTTTTAGTTCTTCCACATGCGTCTCTCTGTTTTTGGCATGGAGCCCTGTACACTGAAAATATTGCTTAGAAGTTCTTAAAGAGGAAGAAAACCTCCCTGTATTGTTTGTACCTATAGGCAAGCCTAAAACGAATTGGCTCTTTGGCAGCTTCTGCCTCTCATACACCCTCCCTCCTGTATAGCAGATACTTCAAGAGGATGACCATCATTATACAACATCAGCTGATCACAGACTTGCTCTTAAGACTGAAGAAATAGTAGGGCTGAAACTAACTTACTCTTCTATATTGGAGTATCAAGGACAGCTGGCAGATATACAGTTGAAAATTAGAGATCACTGAACACTGAAATTGTTTATTTACACATTATTGTATTACAATGTAGACTCATAAAACTTCAATGGTGTTATCTTTTAAGCTTTTGTATGTTTTATATGCTGCTACTCTATCTGTAATGTTTTTGTATTCTATGCAGAACATGGAAAATCCTTTATAATTCAGTTTGTATGCTTATACATATACAGTGGGGATCGAAAGTTTGGGCACCCCAGGTAAAAATGTGTATTAATGTGCATAACGAAGCCAAGGAAAGATGGAAAAATCTCCAAATGGCATCAAATTACAGATTAGACATTATTATAATATGTGAAAAAAAGTTAGATTTTATTTCCATCATTCACACTTTCAAAATTACAGAAAACAAAAAAATGGCAAAAGTTTGGGCACCCTGCAGAGTTAATATATTGTTCTGCCCCCTTTGGCAAGTATCACAGCTTGTAAACGCTTTTTGTAGCCAGCCAAGAGTCTTTCAATTCTTGTTTCCGGTATCTTTGCCCATTCTTCCTTACAAAAGTGTTCCAGTTCTTTGAGATTTCTGGGCTGTCTGTCACGCATTGCTCTTTTAAGGTCTATCCATAGATTTTCAATAATGTTAAGGTCAGGAGATTGTGAAGGCCATGGTAAAACCTTCAGTTTACGCCTCTTGATGTAATCCCCCGTGGATTTTGAGGTGTGTTTAGGATCATTATCCATTTGTAGAAGCCATCCTCTTTTTAACTTCAGCTTTTTCACAGATGGCATCACGTTACCATCCAAAATTTGCTAAAATTTTATTGAATCCATTTTTCCTTCTACTCGTGAAATGTTCCCTGTGCCACTGGCTGCAATACAACCCCAAAGCATGATTGATCCACCCCCATGCTTAACAGTTGGACAGAGGTTCTTTTCATTAAATTCTGTGCCCTTTCTTCTCCAAACGTACCTTTGCTCATTCCTGCCAAAAAGTTCTATTTTAACCTCATCGGTCCACAGAACTTGTTTCCAAAATGCCTCGGGCTTGTCTATATGTTCATTTGCAAAGTTCAAATGCTGATTTTTGTGGTGAGGACGTAGAAGAGGTTTTCTTCTGATGACTCTTCCATGAAGACCATATTTGTATAAGTATCTCTTTATAGTGGAATAGTGTACCACAACTCCAGTGTCTGCCAGATCTTTCTGGAGGGATCGTGCAGTCAAACGTGGGTTTTGAATTGCTTTTCTCACAATACTGCAAGCTGTTCTGTCTAATATTTTTCTTGGTCTTCCAGATCTTGCTTTAACTTCCACTGTTCCTGATGACTGACATTTCTTAATTACATTCCGAACAGAGGATATTGACATCTGAAAATGCTTTGCTATCTTCTTATAGCCTTCTCCAGCTTTGTGAGCGTCAACTATTTTCAGTTTCAGTATTTCTAGACAACTGCTTAGAAGAACCCATGATGCTGATTGTTGGGGCAAGGTCAGATGAGTCTGGCCATTTAAAACCTTTGAGATTGACATCACCCGGTCTTCCCAGACGATGATTGAGAACAATCCATGACACTGGCAGGTCCCAGCTTTGCAAAGGGGCCAGTGCATGCTATAAATTCTGCAGGGTGCCCAAACTTTTGCAGATGCCATTTTTTCGTTTTCTGTAATTTTGAAAGTGTAAATGATGGAAATGAAATCTAACTTTTTTTGACATATTATAAGAATGTCTAATCTGTAATTTGATGCCATTTGGAGATTTTTCCATCTTTCCTTGGCTTCGTTATGCATATTAATACACATTTTTACCTGGGGTGCCCAAACTTTCGATCCCCACTGTAGGCAGAAACTTGTTAAAACTAACATTTTCCATTATCTTTCAACAGATCCATCTTTTTTTGGTTTCTTATTGAAGACTGTGGCTGGTCACACTGGGACACCCATGCTACTGAGTTGTTCTAACTGTGGCTGGTCACACTGGGACACCCATGCTACTGAGTTGTTCTTCCAACTGTGGCTGGTGGCGCATTCTGAGACCCAGACATCTCAAGTCTCCCGGAAGGTGCGGAAGACTGCCAGTTCTACAGCAGCTCCCGCACAACCGCAAATGCCTCCCGATCTCCCGGGAATGATTGGTGCGGCAGGGATCAGCTGTAACCATGATCTCCTTTGTATAGATTTTTAGCTGACAGCTGCTTCTCCTTCTCTCCCTCTCGCGGCTGACGGCTAAAAAGGGACACAGGGAGATCGGTGATCACAGCTGTCCCTCCAGCCGCACCGATCATCTCCAGCTGCTCTGTGTCCCCCGACCCCATCCATATCCCGGGGGGGAACTAGTAATAGGACACAGTGAGCGAGATCGCTCCTGTGTCCTGTGATTACTGAGCAGAGTAAACTGTGCCCAGTTTATGAATGAACAGAAGCCTTTCTCTCCTGTTCATTCATCTTTAGTCCTGAGAAAGGGACTGGGGAATCTCTGTCCTCAGTCCCTTTGTCTGTCTCAAAGGGGAGATGTCGGGGGGGGAAGGGGGGGGGCGATGGGGCGTTTGCAGGCGTGAAGCGCCACCTCCCTGAAATTAGTTTTTGCAGGTTGGGATGTCTGGAGACCTGCAGTGGTACAACATATTATGAACCATATGAACTGCAGAATTAGGCTTGCCTGCCTTTGGCGTGGACAGGTTACAGAATACCAGCAAACAGAAGCACAGCAAGTGTCTATGACATGATAGTAATTATAGTGATAAGCGAGCTTAAATAACTGCAATGTGACAGACTGCTGCATCAACAAGCGGCTGAACACAAATAAATCAAACTGTCGTAATTAGATACTAATTCAAATATGAAAAGCATGGAGAGTCTTCAAATAACATCTCAAAATACTCCTCCAACACAAGTCATTGCTGAGGCCAATGGTGTAAGTAAGGAATTAGATTATTGTATAAAAATACTGAATATCCCAAAAGACTGTTTGTATGGAGCTAAGTTTATGTCCTACTAACTGTATTAGTGTAAATAGTACTAAGTCCTCTGAGTAATTGACCTCCACAGAGAGATCTATGGTCTTTCTAGAGCAGTGGTCATCAACCTTATCCTCAGGGCCCATTAACAGGCCAGGTTTTATGTATTACCTTGGGGAGACACAGACTAGAATACTGCAATCACTGAGCAGCAAATTATATCACCTGTGATGTATTTCAGTTATCTTGCAAACCTGGCCTGTAAAGCCCCATACACACTATCAGATTGTCTGCAGACTTTTGTCTTCAGATTTACCAAAACCATATAATATGAGGTCAAACCTCAAGAGTTTCAATGTGTATGCAATCAGGCAGGCCCTTCCACTACATGGTTTTGGTAAATCTGAAGACAAAAGTCTGCAGACAATCTGATAGTGTGTATGGGGCTTTAGTGGGCCCTGAGGACAGGGTTGATGACCACTGTTCTAGAGGACAGCTTATTCTCTGCACCTGGAACAAAGCTGTTTGAAAAACCCTGAACCCTGAAGAATAATCTTGTATTGACAAGACTTCAGTGGCAATGGAGTCATTTTTTATTTCATTTATTCATTACAGGTACTTATATAGCACTATAAATTTTTCAGTAAAGATTAAGCAATATAACATATGTGAGTTCACTAAATATAAAGATCGAATCACATTTTAGGACCCATAATTACAGGAATCCAGAGGTTTACAAACTTTTTTGCGCAGCTGTAAAATACTGTCATATTATCATGTGATTAATTATTTTCTCCCACTCTTGAATATTGTGTCACAATCTGCAATTAATTCTTAGGCATACATCAACTGGCATTTGATGTAAAAACATAAATTAATATTACTTATATGTGAGAAAAAAAGACTGTTCTCACGAATACCTTCCTGCCTGGATGAACTACTGCGAGGAGAAGAGTAAAGGAGGACTCTGAATTGCTGCCACTGCAAGAGAAGGACTGGTAAGTGGTCCATGGAACTGGACTGACCAGTAACAAAAAGGAGTATAAAGGACTGGTGGTTTGCTGGGAGAGCTAGGAGGGATACTACTGGCTGCCCCCACAGAAGTGTAGGTTAGACCTGTCCACTGCATGGATGGACAGTCTAGGAACCTGAGGTGCACTGTAGCAGGGCAGAGGGACCTACACAATACAACAGTTTTACTGGGAGTAGTGTTACAAATGATAATGTTGTATGCATCACCAATGGACCCTTAGTCAGCAAATAGTAATACAACAACAAAAAGCCCACAAAAATGTAACAGTTCACACGCAAATAAACAATGTAACGACTTTAATGCAAATAAATATATCTACAGCAATCACATATGTAGCACCCTCTAGGTAGGTAGGTGCTAGAGTGAGGATTTTTGGTTAGGCCTAGGTAAATTTAGGCAGGCCTGGTTTGCAGCCAGGCCTGTTTGTTTTGATTTGGTCTGGGCTGGGAGTGGTTCAGGGTAGCAGCTGGTGACTCACAGGCAGTCTCACTGAGACTTCCCTCGTCTTTCTAGAAGATTCTAGAAAGAGAGGAGGAGCTGCCTGGAGTGCTTTGGGGAATCTTGACCAATCCCCAACCTGGATTGGCAGGGGGACAGGCCTCCTTAAATACCTAAGGTCAGCCCAGCTGGGGAGGAGTTGGAGCTGTTCAGAGCTTGGGGATGGAATGCTAGGCTGTCGGGGCCTTTGAGGGAGCCCCCCAGTCTGGGGGGGGGGGTGACCTTGGGCCTGGGCTCGGGTGTGGACAGGGCCCTTAAAGAAAATGTGGAGGTGTCCTGGACATGAGGCACAGGAGGAGCAAGAGAGGAGACCCAACGTTTCCTGCTGGTAGACACCACGAGGCAGAGGAGCAAGATGGCAGAGGGTGGACGTGTATACCCAGCACTTACCTGGTGGCCTGATCTGCTGGAGCGGACACTGGTGGACAGTTGGAGCATCGCGGGGGATTTGCCCAGGGGATGGTGGAGGGGATGGAGCGACTGTGCCGGCCGTGTCCAGAGTGCCGGATACCAACTGCAGTGGTCAATGCATGGATCCGGTGTGGCCATTGTGGCGAACCACTCACCCAGCTTGCATCCAGCTAGCTGGAGCCACAGTACTACAATGTGGACCTGCACTCAGAACTGTGTCATGTGCAGCCCTAGTAGTCCCGGAGAGGGCCTGGAATCATCCCTGAAAGGTGGAGTGGAGTCTGAGCCTGGTGACTCCCCTGCGAAGATCAGTTGCATAAGGGAAGAGGAGTCTGTCATGGCCTATGCCCTGGTCGGGGACCTGGTGACTGTGAGTAGTGCCATGCAGGAGCCAGATGTCCCTGAGATCCTTATCATCCCACCCCAGTCAACTCTTCTCTACCAACAATTCTCTACTTTGCCCTCCACCGCCTCCACCCACCAACTCACTCACTGCCCAGGAGATCGGCAATCACTTCAAACAGAAGATTGATACAATTCGCAAGATCTCTACTGTTCATATATCCTCAACGCTTTACACCTCATGCCCACAGGTACAATCATAACAACATCAGACAAGGTTGCTAAACCACTTGCTAACGTCCATCTTACCACCTGCCCTCTGGATCCTATTTCCTCACATATGCTACGTTCACCCTCTGGCTCTATTCTACACTCTCTAACCCATATTTCCAATCTCTCCCTCTCTTCTGGTATCTTTTCCAACTCTCTAAAACATGCACTTGTCAGCCCCATGCTTAAAAAGCCCTCACTGGACCCATCCAATCTTAACAGCCTACACCCCATCTCCTTTCTCCCCTTTTTATCCAAACTCCTTGAATGTCACCACCTTGCTGATAATAGCCTTCTTGATCCCCTTCAGTCTGGATTTTTTCCTCAACACTCCACAGAAACTGCTCTCCTAAAACTAACAAACGATCTACTAACGGCCAAAACCAATGGACACTATTCTGTACTCCTACTCCTGGACCTCTCTGCTGCCTTTGATACGGTTGACCACCCCCTCCTCCTCAAAAATCTCCACGCCTTTGGTCTCCGTGACTGTACTCTTCGCTGATTCTCTTCCACCTTTAGCGTTACTTACAATTCCACTTCCTCCTTTCCTCTTCCTTTCTATGTTGGGGTCCCCCAAGGTTCTGTTCGTGGACCTCTCCTATTTTCAATGTACACCTCCCTGGGTCAGCTGATAGCCTCCCATGGCTTCCAATACCACCTCTAAGCTGACGACACCCAAATCGATTTGTCTACCCCTCAGCTCACTCCTTCAGTCTTCTTACGTATCATTCATTTACTATCAGATATATCAGTCTGGATGTCACACCACTTCCTCAAACTTAATCTATCCAAAACCAAACTTATCATTTTTCCTCCCCCACGTACCCCTTCCCCTGATCTCTCTGGCAAAATCGATGGCACAACCATGAGCCCATCTCTGCATGCCAAGGTCCCAGGTGTAGTCCTGCACTCTGAACTCTCCTTTAAGCCCCATATCCAATCACTATCTAAATATTGCCGCCTCAACCTCCGCAACATCTCCAAAATATGCCCCTTTCCAATCAATGACACAACATAGCTCCTAATTAACTCCCTGGTCATCTCTCGCCTTGACTACTGCCACTCCCTCCTCATTGGTTTACCTCTATATAGTCTACCCCCCCTCCAATCCATCATGAATGCTGCTGCCAGACTCATCCACCTTACCAACCACTCTGTGTCAGATACTCCTCCCTGTCATTCCCTCCACTGGCTTCTGCTCACCCAACAAATTAAATTCAAAATCCAACTACTTACAAAGTCATCCACAACTCTTCCCCCAGCTACATCGCTGACCTAGTCTCAAAATACCAACCTAATCGTTCTCTTCATTCTTCTCAAGACCTCCTGATTTCTAGCTCCCTCGTCACCTCCTCCCATGCTAGCCTCCAGGACTTTTACAGAGCTTCTCCAATCCTATGGAACTTCTTACCCCAATCCGTCCGATTATCTCCTACTCTATTTGCTTTTAGACAATCCTTGAAAACCCACTTCTTCAGAGAAGCCTATCCTACCCACACCTAACAACTGTATTTTTATTTTCTCCATCTGATCATCCCCCACAGCTATTACCTTTTGTTCCACTTCTAGATTGTAAGCTCTTATGAGCAGGGCCCTCCGATCCCTCATGTATTGAATTGTATTGCAACTGTACTACCTGCCCCATGTTGTAAAGCGCTGCGCAAACTGTTGGCGCTATATAAATCCTGTATAATAATTCTATTTAAATTTAGTAATAAGAGTTGTTTCACACTCCCACCAGATGAAGAGTCAACATTTACATGCATTATGTACTCTGCACTTTTAAAATGAGTAATTTAAGAACACTAATTGCAAATGCATGCATTTTGTTTGACACAAGAAAGCAAATCTTTGATTTAGGTAATCCATGGGCAAATTATGATACTTGCCAGTCGTGTGGTCAGTTTCTAAACCATACAGAAAATTGGATGAAACATAGGGGTTGATTTAATAAAACTGGACAATCAGCTTCTAACTTCAGCTTGTTCAATTAAACTTTGACAAAAAAAAGACCTGGAAGCTGATCTTCTATAATAAATAGTATGCAGAGCTGCACTAGATATTTGATAAATCAACCCCATAGTTCCATAAAAGGTAACAACTCTCTACCAATGAATCCCACTTCTCAAAATACACATGTAATGGTGCAAGATAATATAGAAACACTAATTCGAGCTAGAGAAAGTACGCATAAGTATTTTGTGCAACTGTTCAATTACAATAATTGGAAAATATTGTATATGTGTTTTTCTCTACTTTCACATAAATTTCAGGAGATTATTTTAAACTACTGGCAGCATTTTAAGCCATACTAAGAAAATGCTAAGCTGAATAAAGAAAAGTGATCATGTATTTTTTTTTCTACACTGCAGTTTTCTTAACAGCCTGTGCTCTGCAGAGCACTGCAACATCACTTTTCCATGAAAGTCTTGGGAAATCCTAATACCATGTGATATAAGTGGGTGTTTTGACAAAAATATTAGGCAAAGTTTTTTGCCTAATGTGTATCGTGGTGAAGCAGAACTGCACATATCCTTGGAACCAAGTATCTAAAAGGCTTTCAAAAAGAACTGCTGATGCCGTAAAGTGGAACTTCATTTTGGATAGGGTATGGGAGGGTTATAAGCTATGTCAGTTTTTTCCCTCTGTGAGATTTGCCTACAGTTCCTTGTTCCATAGCCAAAACAGGAAGTGGGAAGAAATTTCTCCAAAGTAAGGGAATCCTTTCTCACCAGGGTCAACAAAACTAGTACCCCTATTTGAAGATTTTCCTTCTATCCCTGTTCTAGTGACACTTTTGGTGATACCGGTAAACTGCTAAAAGGACAAATAGAGCTGAAGAATCGCCCTAACAAAGACACAGAACAATAAAAAGCTGACAGGTGTTCTAATCCATCTCCATCTCCAGTTTTTCCTTTAGTTATACTTGGGTTGTATCCTTTTTTGAAGTTGTGTGGGTTAACAGAGGGCCATGTTCACAGGATCACTAAACATCCCAACAGGCTCCTAGTTTTGGATAACTGAACATTACTTTCTATATACACATTTAAACTACTACGACAGATTGGTTTTCAAAAGACCCCATGGTAAGTGATATTGTGAAATCGGACAAAACATAAGGAAATTAGTCACTTGGCTTACTAACTAGTTAACATTACCTACCCTACCCTAGAAAATGGTGATCTATTCAGTATTCTTTGCTTGGTCTCTTTGTTTTTACGAGTTTAAAGTGAATAGCAACTGGACATTACAAGCATCAAAGCACCATGAGTCAGTGAAAGTTTTACTGGCCTGAAATGATATGCACTAAAATATGATCATGGTGTTTTTCTTTCCTGATCTAATAAAAGAAAACATGTCTGGATGGAATAAAGTTTCATAATAGACCCTAAGTGCAGCGTATAGAACATGTAAAATTTGGGCACTGAGGTTTCACTGGCTGACAGGTGGTGAAGAAAGAAACCTGTTGTGATCTTATCTGTCAATCATTGCTTACTCATTTGGAGGTTATTTAATATCAAGAGTGTTTCGTTGTCTCTGCTCATCTATTAGTATAGAATTATGCTGAGCAATCAGAAAACATTGTTTTTGCATACTAATAGAAATCTGGTTTCTCTGAATCAATATCTGCACAACTCACTGATGATCTGAGGCTAACAGATGGCAGGAGGGGGATTATTTTTTTTAGATCATGATAACTATAAGCATACTATGCATTTGTATCAAGCAGAATTTTTTGGTCTCAACTTTAGAATACAATTTTACTTAACTTCAATCAACCTTTTACTTGCAGCACTCTGTCTGAGAAAACCCTTGATGCTGCTGGTTGGGTTGAGGTCATAGTATAATACAAAGATAGGTTATTTTCCAAGCATGCATACCAGTTCATAAATTACCTGGAAGTTCCATTTAAATTATGAACATAATAGTACAAAAAAGAAAAAAATAACTGGTTGGGTTCTCTTCATCACTTAAATACAATCAAAAGCCAGTAAGCAGCGCATTTTAACACTATAAAAACCAAACACACGAAGTGCCATGAAAAGAATGTAGAAATACAGACACTTATGCTTTGCACCATGGATTAAATAAATATAATATATACAGTATACCTATATATATATATATATATATATATATATATATATATATATATATATATATATATATATATAATAAATGTAATATAGTTAAAAAATGGAAGTTTGCTGTTTAGGCTAGGTACTAACTAGTTCACTATCTCAGTAAATACCTATAAATTTTTTTCAGTTTTTTGGTAAGTGTTTAACAAGTAGTCTGATAGGCGTTCCAATTGCTGACAACACACTCAGAAAATAGGAAATAGTAGGGCAAAAGAAGTATTATTACTCATTACATTATATTTAACGGGGACAGTTGGGTTGATCACAGTCACTTATCATTGGCTGTTGGTGTCCCAGTGACTACTTGATAATGAGCATGTGCAGTTCCCCTTTTGCCTGCAATTCACTTTCTTGCAGTCAGCAGCTGTCATGCTGTTGAGCTGTATCCTCACCCCCTACCAGTGGCGAACGCTCAAACAGGGCCCCTAATCTACATGCAGGGCACCAGATGCATGGATTCCAATATGTTTTTGAGGGGGTCTGTTTTTTTAGAGGCACATGATTAGAGCCTGAGCCTGCAAAAAGGGTGGACTCGGGGTGTAGGGTAGGGGCTGATTGGTTGACTGGCTGGGGGGGTGGTTAGCTGGCTGGGGGCCGTTCCCCACAAGAAAACTGAGCACCTCCAGGCTCCACTGCCCCCTACTAATACCATACATACATTACTCTTACTGAAAGGGTTTTCATACCACACTGAACAAATGGCTCTTATTGTTCGAATGTTCACTGGTCCAGTGGGACATTCATTACACATTACTATCATTGAGGAAGCTTCCTGCAGTACCTTTCTTTTACAATGAAAATAGATTATAATGTGATCCTTTGCTGTATTCAGAATGTGCAAACAGCTGAATGACTCAAAGGAGAGACAAACCCAACCTCCCCATCTTTAGTCCACACAGCTCTGTATAAAATATAATTTTAGAGATGCAACCCACTCCGAACGGCTGCTGCCACTGCCAGACTGTCTATTTACCTGTGTTTTTGGTATTACAAATATGAACATTTTACACCAATGATGCTAAAAAGTGACACAATCATTGTAACATTCACCATTGTCCTTCTCCTTAAATCACTCTTAGTGGCAGTTTATGTGGGTGAGGGGGTGTGGAGCCACACCAGGTATTGCCACTTGGAGGGGGGCCTGGTGCAGCTGCCAGTGACATGCAGAGTGGCAGTGATGTGGCAGGTACTCGAACGCCCTCTGCCATCCAGCACCCAGCACTAAAGAAGCTGGAACTGTCAGGTAGAATGACCTCTGCCTGAAAGTAGATGTATATTCCTAGCGGATGGCTAGAGAGGCAGCAGTTTGTGAGTGGGTATTATTATAGCCTAATATTGAACACCAATGCTGAGGGGTTTACCATTACTACCCCTAACTACCAATAAGATGGGGATTATTGCAGCTATTTACACCAACGATGGGGTTTACTATTGCTGCCTCTGACACCAATGATGGGGCTTATTTTACCCTCACACTACAAGCTATATACCATAAAGCAACATCCAATTTATTGGCCATGCCTCCAGGTGTTTGGAGGCTGTATTTTTCTTCTTGATCCTTTCAAGATGTCCTTCTAATGATTTTTAAATTATGTCAACTATGCTGGTGATAGCATCTCTGAACTTCTGCTAGTTGGGTGGTTTGAGATGTTACGTTCAGTCTGCTCATGTTGTTGTTTGCCCTCCACCAGCCAATTCTGCTCCCATCCCCAGTGTGCATGATGTTTGAAATCATGATTATTACAGAAAATTATTTTGATATGTGGGAGCTGGGTTGTTTTCTTAAAGGCAAATGGGTGGTTAACCTGCAAGGGAATTTTTCTTTAGCTTAGCAAATATGGAGGATATTCACTTTGCATAGATTATACAATGACATGCAAGGTAAAAAAAAAAACTGTATTTTTGCTTACACACGATTGGATGATTGATCTGTTAGCAGAGCACCCCCTCATTCACTAAACTAAGGAAATATTCCCTTGCAAAGTGAACAGCCTATTTGCCTTACCCCCAACCCCAATACCTTAACATTTATGGCACACATATGAATAACTGTTGCAAAATTTAGACCAGATACAAATACCGGTAATCTTACTCTTGCAAAACCCTTTTCTTTCTTTCTTAGGCCGCGTACACACGGGCGGACTGTTCGCCCAACTTTGTCCGCTGAACAGTGTTTGGGCGGACAGTCCGCTCGTGTGTGGGCTTTCAGCGGACAGTTTCAGCGGACAGTTTGACGGACAAGGTTTTTCGGAATTTCCGAAAAACTGTCCGCTGAAACCTTGTTTCAGCGAACAGTCCGCTCGTGTGTAGGCTTGTTCGTCAAACAAAGTTCCGCGCATGCTCAGAAAGGATTTTCACGCCGAAAGTTATAATGCAGTGTATAGGACGTCGTATTTTTCGTCCCGTCGTACGTGCCGTTCACGTCATCGCGCACGGTTTCAGCAAACTGTTCGTCCGTCGTGTGTGGCCATGTCCGTCCATGCTAATTTTGAGCGGACTGTTTGCCGAAACTGTTTGACGGACAAAGTTGGGCGAACAGTCCGCACGTGTGTACGCGGCCTTACTTTCTAAATTAGCAACCCAAAAGTACTGTACTTCGTTGACTTTTGGAATACTTTTTGCTATTAATGAACTTTATTCATGTATTTGCTATATTTCTTATAATGGCGTCTGCTGTTATGCAATAAAGGTACTTTGCTTTTACATTTACATTGACTCTACCTGATTAACCACTTTTGGCACTGTGCTATTTTAACTGACAATTGCGCGGTCATGCAACTTTGTACACAAATTCAATTTATACAATTTTTCCCCCACAAATAGAGCTTTGTTTTGGTGGTATTCGATCACCACTGGGTTTTAAACATTTTTGCCTTATAAACAGAAAATATCAGTAAGAGTATATTGATTGGTTTGCGCAAGAGTTATAGCATGTACAAACTATGGTATATTTATTGGAATATGTATTATTTTTTTTATTTAATGCTAGTAATGGCGGTGATCAGCAACTTATAATAAGACTGTGATAGTATGGTGAGAAATCTGACACTAACTGACACTTTTGCAACTTTGTGGGAGCCATTGACACTATACAATGATCATTGCTAAAAATACACATTGTCACTGTACTGGCTGAGAAAGGGTTAACATCTAGGGCGATCAAAGGGTTAAAGGTGTGCCTAACAGTGCTTGGTGCATTCATTGTGTGCTGTTTTTAGTAAGTAATGTGCCGGTTTTTATTCCCTGCTTTGCAAGGAAACAAAAACCGGCACATCCCCACTGACAGAACAGAGCTCTGTATTGTTAACGTTCACAGAGTCTGCCCTGTCATCTTCTTCGCTGATCAGCAGGTGCTGGCGGTCATTTCATTGGCCGTCACCCACTGATCAGTTTGTGCTGTGCGCCCCCTACCCAGAAGTGCTGGATCACATTCTAGATACCCGATCCAGCACAGGAGAGACGCTCTGCCACTGTACTCCTACGCGAGGCAGTTAGCAAGCGTTTAATATGGGATTGTATATTATGCTCATTTGCACATTATATAAAAACAGTACTTTTATACCTTACTTCTGGAGCTGGAATTCCAACCACAATGCAGTCCAGTTGTACTCTGCTTCCTTCTATAACTTCCCTACTTTTTAATTTCTGAATAAAATTTGGAGGCTGCCCAATAGTCTCTTCCAAATAAAAAGAGGAAGCAGGGTTGGTTTCTACTTGCAAAGCCTCATTATCAGTTTCTGGTCCAATGGCTTTCAAACTCTCAGGTTCTTCAGATACTGTCAGATCTATTCCTGTATCTACTGGTGAAAAAACAGGCCTCTCTCGGTTTTCGGACTGGCTGGTGAAATTAGAGTGGTCTTCTTCAAGAGTTCCACTTTTTAAATCACGTTTTCTACTTCGATTTTTTAATGTCTTAGGCCTTATCCGTTTGGAACTGTTGGCTTTAAACAGTGAAGAAAGCTCTTCTATGAAATCTGCCGCTTTATTTAGAAACTCTTTCTTAGACTCTGACTCACCCCCATAAGGATTACTCCTCTGTGGCCTTTTTGTATCTTTAATGTCTTCCCCAGAGTTCTTTGTATCCTTTATGACATGTTCTTGTCTATAGTTAGTCTGTTCTTCTTGGTCAGTGGTTAAAGGCTGGCTTACTGGTGGTTTCACAGAAGATTTGGTTTGTTTTTTCAATTCTCTTGGAGGACATTTAACAACTGGTACGTCTTTTTGTTTTCCATCATGGTCAATCGATTGTCTTGCCAAATGAACACTTTGGTCTAATTCCTCCTGGCTCAGGAAGGCAGAAAGATCAGAAAAGTCATCTGTTCCCCCTATATCATCAACTTTATCAGAGCAGACACTGTTCTCGTGATGTGTTATAGTTTCACGTTGATAGCTCTCTCTCAGAAGCTGAGAAATTGATGTAGAGCCTTCTATATTATCGTCTTGCATGCTGTTAACAAAAAGAACAAAGTCCAGCCACGTAAATATAATGGTGGCTTATTCTTCAGTAATAAATGCTTAAAACCTCAGCATGCCAATGAACTATATATACAGTTAACTTAAAATATAAGTAATAATTTTTATATAAGAACATTTAAGAGGAACATCTCTAAATGTACATTGTGGATTATGGAAACCTTATACAATTATACAGCTTCTAATTTACTACAAACATAACAGATATTTGACAAGATACCACTGTCTGAATAGACATTATTTAAATAATATGCCCCATTATTACTATACTTGTTAAGTAGGACCCCTTAAATTTGGTTTAAAGATATAAAATAGCTGGTTTCAGAGTTTCTGACTTCACACCATGTGACCCCAACTAGTGTTTAAATACACTATGTGTGAAACAACTTCATTAAAGTTGGTCAAAGAACAGATATATTTTTGTGGAAATATCTAACTTTCAAGGGTAATACAGTATTAACCCACCAACAGACACTATTAAAAAAAGCATTTATCAAAAAATGTGTAAATGAAAAAAGTTACCCTTTGGAGAATGTTTCCAAAATTTTACTGCAAAGAGAATGCATATGCAATTTGGTGTATGTCTAGGCTGCGTGAAACAGCTGTTGCAATCAATAAAAATTATAAAATTGTAGCGAAATTAATAAATACACATTAAATGGAATTCAATGCAAAATGTTTTAAGTACATCAATTCTGTCATTTCCTTTTTAGTCAATAAAACATAGAGTAGTAAATACAGAAAAAAAATGCGCTAGTGCCCTAAAAATATGAAAGCAGCCAGCACAGCAATAGATAATAATGCGTAATAAATGACAAAATAAGTAAGAGCTAAGAAAGTGAGAAAAACCTTTTTAGGGTTAATAAAATATAGGCAAGTATATAGTAGGTGCAACTGAACGTTCACTGTGTTATGTGTAAAAATAAATTGACATAAATATATTATCATACATCAAGAGACAATAATAAATGACCATAAATGGTTAAATGAAAAAGGTGATGAATATCCAATATGAAAGAAAAAATTGTTGAATAGGTTAAACGTGTAAGGAGAGCAAGAGGGAAATATCCACTAGGTATATCACATATGTGCATAAATGTTGACACAAAGATGACAGTTATACTGGTGCTAAGAAAAATATCCAAAAGGATACTAAAGTGCAAAGGAGAAAATGTCCAATGGATTCATTTCTGAAATGGCAAAGACAAAAACAATGTTCCCGTGAATAGTCCAAAGAAGGAGAATGGAGTCCCAATGCCAGCAACAATGGTCACATGCTTGAAAAAGATCCACCACCAATATGGAACAGGCTTATCAGTACTAGTGGACTCAATAAGGCTTATGCCCAATGAGTCAACCAGGCAAGGGGTGTAACCACACCAAAAAGGGAGCTTTCACGTCACTCTTTCCTGAGCACAATGGAAGGTGATCCCTTGATCTTTATTGCAGATCAGTCTTTGGATGACTCGATTGTTTAAACAATGATACACAAAAGAGCCAAGCTGTATTTCTCGATGAGAAGCAATATATCCAAAAAAGACAGAGAAACTCCATATAGTGTAAATCAGCAAGATGTAAAATTTATTTTAAAGTCAAGAATAAAAAAGCGCTTATTTCAAATATCACTCAGCATAACACAATGGCACTGACAGAGCTTGTTCCAACTCGTTTCATCTAAGGAGACATCATCTGGGGTGAGATGACGTGTTCTTAAACAAAATGCTCCAGTTTGAGCACTGTCTGTGCCATTGCGTTATGCTGAGTGATATTTGAAATAAGCTCTTTTTTATTCTTGGACAAAGTTTTTCTCACTTTCTTAGCGCTGCACTTATTTTGTCAATAAAACAGGTTTAGGGAAATCTATTAAATATAGACAGATGGCAAAAACTTACCGGAGAAGCTAAACCTTCCCCACTTGATCCAAAATGTACATAGAAGATTGACATCACATCAACAAAGCTCTCCTAATATCATAGCAAAACGGTTTAAAGTTTATCTGTTTAATTTCCCTTAAAAAAAGAAAATTACAAAAAATGTAATTTTAGCTCTTATTTCCCCATATTTCAGATAGATGGGTACTGCTTAGCCACAACTGTATGATCATGCCAAACACTCATTTTGTCTTATCTCTGCTCAGCCTACTGAGCCATAACTATACAGTACTTAATTATGGTTGGCTAAGGCATTCTGTAGTATCCTTCAGCTCACCCATAAAACCACAGCAGCAGTACTAGAAATGTGGGGAAAGCGCATAGGGGCAAAGAGAAAAGAAAGACACAAAAAAGTTCAAGCAGCTAAATACATTCCAGGTGCATCAAAACAAAAAGTGTGCAAAGTCTCACAAAGTCTCACAGCAATTTTTATTTAAAAGGGAGCCACAGCCTGAGTAGGTAGCCTGTCTACTGCCAACATATGCAGGGAACCAGAGGCTCAATAATTGTTTGTCAGAGGCAATGTCAGATGTCTGTAGAGAAACCACTGCTTATATGCATAGACAGCAAGAGTCCTGGCATGCTGGCAAGGGAAAGGTTTTTTTAATCAGACTAAGGCTGCTTTTCACAGAAAACAAACTGTAAGACTTGTGCACTAGTTTTGTTTTAAAGTACCTGGAATGTATTTAGTTAATTTAAAATTAAAGTTTAATTGCATTATAAGGGATACATGTTTTTTTTATCATCTCAAGTACCGCTTTACACAAGTCTATTTATCACCAGTGTCTCCTGATCATGTATTAAGGTTTTCCAAATAATATTTCTTGTGTTTTATTTTTATTTTTAAATATTTTTATTTTATAACTGGATTACCATTTGGTAATATTGGATACAATTACATATGATTATATGATAGCAATCTAAAGTGTTACCAGAAATGTGTCCCATAGACTACTGGTTGAATGCTATGATATAAACCAGGTGTCTCCAAACTTGCTAATCAACGGGCCAGTTTAATGTCCTTTGGGCTTCAGGGGGGCCAGACTTTGGACAGTGGAAATAAAAAAATGCCCCAGCATTGGTTTTAGTGGGAGGAATAATGACCCATTGTTGGTATGAATAGGAAGAATAGTGCCCCATTGATGGTTGCAGTAGGAGGAATGGTGCCCCATAATTTGTGTCAGTTGGTAAAATAGTGCCCCAAGAACCAGATAAAAGCAAACAAAGGGCCACATCTGACTCCCGATATAGACCACAGGGTAAAGTTAGGGTATCTGTGTTTGCAGGGATGAGAAAGGGAACCACTATTTTGGGTACAAAATCGATTTCATCCCAAAGAATCAATTTTTCATTTGTGCACATCTTTCCATACAGTGCCTAAAGTGGTTTATTTATTCAGAAGACCAACTGCAGCTTAAATAAGCAAATTGTCTAGCCAACTGTTCACATTCTGTGTCTATGATATGCAAAGACATAAGTCATGTACATAGAGTTTAGCTGTAAGCTTGAACTTTAGATGACACATAACTCATTAGGATAGATGGGTCTACGTAGGTGATTGGTTTCGGCAGCTTGTGCACAGACACGATCAGCATGCAAACATTTTCTTTCTTACGTTCACTAGTGACAAGACAGGAGATTTAATTACATTGTACAAATTTTTACTAGAGCAGCACATTTGATTTCTTGCCATAAAGAAATATTACAGATCCGATAATACTATCAGTAGTGATCTAAAGGGGACCTGTCATTGTCTTTCTTTGACATATAACATTTAAAAAAAAATATGAGCAATATAATGTTATGCCACTCAAGGTGTATACAATTTATTGCATGTGCACCCAAATATCTAATACCACCAACAATAACAAAAAAAAACTAAAATATTTGTTTGGCCATTTTAAAATTATAACAGTCAATATAATAATTAAATAGATTGTATATAAAACAATACAATAAAAAGGAAAGTTACATTTTTGGTTTAACCTCATTCTGCTTGTGTACAGTACATCCGGAAGGTATTTAAAGCCCTTCACTTTTTCCACATTTTGTTATGTTTCAACCTCATTCCAAATTCCTTATTCCAAAATAGATTAAATGAATAATTTTCCTAATAAATTCTACAAACAATACCTAATAATGTCAATGTGAAAGTTTGAAATCTTTACAAATTTATTAAAAGTAAAACATTTCAAAAAATCACATGTACATAGGTATTCACATGCTTTGCTCAATATTAGGTTGAAGCACCTTTGGCACTAATTACAGCCGCAAGTCTTTTTGAGTATGATGCTACAAGCTTGGAACACCTATTTTTGGGCAGTTTCTCCCATTCTTTTTTGAAGGACCTCTCAAGTGTTATCAGTTTGGATGGGGAGTGTCGGTGCACAGCCATTTTCAGATCTCTCCAGAGATGTTCAGTCAGGTTCAAGTCTGGCTGGGGCACTCAAGGACATTCACAGAGTTCTGTAGTCACTCCTTTGCCTCAGTCTGAGGTCCAGAGTGCTTCGGAGCAGATTTTCATAAAGGATGTCTCTATGCATTGCTGCATGCATCTTTCCCTCGATACTGACTAGTCTTCTAGTTCTTGCTGCTGAAAAACATCCCTATAGCATGATGCTGCCACCACCATGCTGCACTGTAGTGATGGTAATGGCCAGGTGATGAGCGGTGCCTGGTTTCCTCCAGGCATAACAAAGGCTAAAGAGTTCAATATTTGTTTCAGCAGAACAGAGAATTTTATTTCTCATGGTCTGAGAGTCCTTCAGGTGCCTTGTGGCAAACTCCAGGTGGGCTGTCATGTGCCTTTTACTGAGGAGTGGCTTCTGTCTGGCCACTCTACCATACAGGCCTGATTGATGGAGTGCTGCAGAGATGGCTGTTCTTCTGGAAGGTTCCCCTTTCTCCACAGAAAAATGCTGGAGCTCTGTCAGAGGGACCCTTGGGTTCAGAGTGACCCTAGGGACCCTCAGGGAGGTGACCACCCACTCTAGGAGTCCTGGTGGTTCCAAACTTCTTCCATTTACAGATGATAAAGGCCACTACTGTGCTCATTGGGACCTTCACTGCTGCGAAATTTTTTCTGTGCCCTTCCCCAGATCTGTGCCTCGATACAATCATGTCTCGGAGGTCTATGGACAATTCATTGGACTTCAAGGCTTGGTTTGCGCTCTGACATGCAGACAGATGGGACCTGATATACGGGACCTTATATATGGGACCTTATATAGATAAGTGAGTGCCTTTCCAAATCATGTCCAATCAACTGAATTTACCACAGGTGGACTCCAGTCAAGTTGTAGAAACATCTCGAGGAGGATCAGTGGAAACAGGATGCACCTGAGTGTCATGGCAAAGGCTGTGAGTACAGTAACTATGTACATGGGATTTTTTTATTTTTAACAAATTTGCAAAGATTTCAAACAAACTTCTTTCACATTGTCATTATGGGGTATTGTTTGTAGGATTTTGAGGAAAATTATGAATTTACTCTATTTTGGAATAAGGCTGTAAAATAACAAAATGTGAAAAAACGGAAGCAGTGTGAATACCTTCCAGATGCACTGTATATAGCAGACTAAGAGTAGTAAGTGGTTTTAATTTTAATTTAGGGATGGTACCCATAGGGGACATTGAAAGGAAAACATGAGCCTACCCCTGGGCTTTTTTTTTATACAATAAAAACAAGCTATATTACTGGTTATATATGTAGGCCTGGTGTGTTTTAAATGTTGTATTAAATATTGTGGCTATTGTGTTGTGTTATAATTATTTGCAATGGCAAATAAATCTTGAAGCACATGCAGTAAATTGTAAGTTTAAAAGAGATATATAACCATGTACTTAGGGATGTCAGAACAGTGGATGATGATTGAGTAATATGTGTTGAAATGCCAATTGGAAGCCTTTGTGGGAGGGTGACAATACAGGGGCACAATTAGGACACAGAGTTGTCACCCTGTAACAGAAAGTGGTTGTCATTATATATTTGTCATAACTACAATGTATCACACCATAAATATGCAAGGTGTTTTCTTTTCTTTTGTTTATGATTTATTAAAATCATAAAAAATAGAGTTACATTAAAAAGTTAATGCAACAAGAATCAGCATGCTTTCTACCTGATATTTTACTACTCTAGAGTCCCTGGATACCAATGTACAGTCCCTAGTTGCCACCTCATCCCTTTAAACCCAACACGTTAATTACACAGGTTCTGGGGCCAATTTAATGCAGATAAGGCATCAAGTGAGTTTAATTATCACCTTAATCAGTTCAGTTTTAAAGGGATGAGGTGGCAACCGTACTTCTGTAGCAATACCTATACTGAATGTTATGTGTGCCCCCCTAGTAAGTTGACCACCACTGCTCTAGTCCAAAACATTTTTTCAAGTTTTGCAAATGTGCCTATCTTTACAGATAAACATTTTACACGTGAAAAATATATTTAAACTTTTAGGGATCACTTAAAAAGCAGCGGCTTGGCTACATCTTGGTTATATCACTGCTTAGGAAATAAAAAAAAAGCGCTGCACATTCATAAAGTACTGTAATGGTTTACAAATATGCCAGAGTCCAGTAGCCAGATCGGGTAGTCAGCCAGTCCAAAGTTCATAAACCAGATCTGGTAATCAGCCAGTCCAGACGTCAGGGATCCAAGGTGAGCAACTGCAAGCAGGATGGAAGCCAGGTGGGATGTCAGCAAGCCAGTCTTGAAACAACAGCAGGCGATGGTTCCTAGTGATGTGACCAAACGTGAAGGCAATGGAGAAATGAGCTGGAGACTTTAAATAGGCTGGCAAGACGAGCATCATCGGAAACAGCTGGTAACTGTGGAGAGAGAAGAGAGCTGGCAAGTAGCCGATAGTTGAGCGGCCAGCCCAGAGGAGGAAGGGCTAAGCCAGCCCTGACAGCACCCCACTGGCTTTGGAACTCTGCTGCTGATGAGATTGAACTAAATATAAGTTCTGTAAGAAAAAAAATCTGTGATGAGGGCCTGTTGTGGCCCCCCTGCTAGATCATCGTCACAAGCTATTAGTTATCCATCCACCTACCTACCAGATGCTTTCCCTCAGATTAATGGACCCTAAGAACTGGGCGAAAAAACTCATCCACACAAGGCCGGCCATCCCCTGTCACGGCTGCTAGGCGGGATCCTTCTCTCTTAGGGAGATTGCAGGCCCTGCTGGCTGAACTAGCTATGGAGTCTGAGACTTCCCCATGTGTGGCTCCCCTTGCCCCCTCCTCCCAAGATAGCACTGTAGTGATCCTGGCCGCCACTGAACAGAGCAAAACCTCCATGCTGGTGAGAATTGGGACTCAATCAGGACTCAAGGTAAACTGGGACAAATCCCAAATTTTACAGATAGATAATGCCATGAAGGATGTAACAGATCCCATCCTAGAGTTGCCACCTGTCCAGGATTCACCTGGACAGTTCGGGTTTGGAATCATGTGTCCGGGTTTCAGACTGCCCGAAACCTGGACACATTATTTAGACTGGACTATGGCTTCCCAGCAGGGTTGCTGGCTGCAGTTGTCTAAGCTGAGAGTGTCTGTTACACTCTCTTTCACACTGCCCAAAGCCAGAACTAACAATCCCCCACCATGCAGATGGGAGAGGCGAGAGGGCTTGATCTGCACCTCTTCCTACCCCTCTGGGTCAGCCCTCAATCCTTAGAAAAGAAAAGTGAGGGCTGTGAATTTGAAGTTCAGCAGCCTCAGATACATCTGGATGAGAGGTGTTGACTGCCAAGGGGTGAGTGAGCCATCCCTGTCTGTGACTGAAGTCTCCTCCTTCTATCTCCTTCCTCTGAGTGGGTACACAAAGGTAAACCGGGGTTCTCAGAGCACACGTTATATCAGAGCTCCCCTTTACACCTGAGGCCACAGTGTTCCCCCTTCAATCAGAGTCCGCTCTGTACACCAGAGTTCTCAGTGTCCCCCCTTAAATCAGGGTTCCCAGAGGATCCCTTATGTCAGAGTCCCCAGAGTTCTCCCTTACATCAGAATCTGCAGAGTCCCCCCTTACAGTGAAAGGAAACTCTACAAGTTCAGATATAAAAGGGGGAACTTTATGGACTCTGATGTAACTTCATATGATTAGAAATGTTATTTAATAGCGAAATATATGTATAGTTTATTCTACAAAAAAAAAGAATGCTGTGTGCCCATAAAGTGTTCGGGTTTGGCTTGAAGAAAAGGTGGGAACCCTATCCCAACCTCCCTTTACTATGGACAGACAAAATTAAATACCTAGGTATTTACATCTCCACATCTACCTCTGACTACCATACCCTTAACTTAGAGCCACTAATACAACTGACGAAAGCAAGACTGAAGGTGTGGGCACATCTCCCCCTTTCTCTAAGTGGTAGAATTAATCTATTCAAGATGAAGCTGCTACCTGCTTTCCTCTATGTTCTCAGACATGCCCCTGTCTGGATACCCCAAAAAGTATTTCACCTGATAAACACCATTTTATTGTCTTTTCACTGGGGCACCGGTCACCCAAGATTTAGGCTGACAGTGCTACAGAGACCTTAGGAAGAGGGAGGTCTGGCTTGTCCTGACCTCCATTCCTATTTTGTTGCTGCCCTGTTATCCCATGCCCACAACTGGCTGGTCTCAGATGACTCCAATGCAGCGGTAGGAAGCAGCAAGTTTTGGGTCTTATGAGGCACTACGGAACCTACTTTACCGGGGTCTTAGAGCTCCCTTCCCTCTTACAATGGCAATGAGCGCAATCCTGAGGGCATGGTCAGTGGCAAATTCCTTGCGCCCCATGCCTCCTGGACACATCTCCCCACATAACCCTCTTTGGTTTAAACCACAACTGTCAGAATTTGGGTCTATACCCAGTCCCAGTGTGTGGGCATGCAAGGGCATCAAATATGCGAGTCAGATCTGTACTGAGGGCTAACTACAGACATTTGATAGATTGAAACAACAATATAACCTACCTAATTCCCATTTGTTTAGGTTTTTGCAGCTTAGACATGCCTTTAACACTCAGTTTGAAAATGCACAAGGGGCCTTTTACACCTAAACCTTTATCCACCATGTATAAAACATTATTTCTTAACATTCACACGGGCCTTGAAAACCTTAAGGCGAAGTGGGTGGTCGATTTCCCTACACTAGATACAGAAGATTGGGAGGAAATGTGGGAGTGTCCCTTTTCACAGCTAGTATCAGCTAGAGATTGATTAGTGCAATTCAAAATACTACATCAAGTGTATTACACGCCCATGCGCCTACACAAAATATATCCATCCATCCCAGCTTCTTTCTGGAGATGCGACTCGGATTTCATTCATATTTTTTGGAAATATTCTCAGATTAAAGTCTTTTGGGCTGAGGTCACCACTTTTATTTTGGCTGCCACCACCATTCCTGTGCCATTGTCAGTGGAGGTATGTCTGTTGGAACTTGTAGAACTGCTGGCCCCTCGCTGGGCTAGCAGAACCCTACTAGGATTATTACTTTATTATGCTTGTAGGTTTGTAGTACTCCGATGGAAGGCTTCATCCGCATCCTCAATACATTTTAGAAGAGGTTAGTGAAGAAGAGGTTAGTGAACTTGGCTCTGCCACTATACAAGGCTACTTACCTGTCGTGTGTCTGTGCTAAGAAATTCTATAAAATATGGGACATGTGGACAGAATCCCTGTCCACTAATGCAGACTCGGTGGGCAATTAGTAACGCTCTATTAATTACCTGTAATGGCTCAAGTGGCATCTCTGAACTTGTAGGCTTCCTTGGGTTGCTCGGTCAATAGTTATGGGGAGAGGGGAGTGTGAATGTGTAAAGTGTACTTCATTTCATTTCATAAATAATTAAAATAAGCTATGTGGAGTATCTGTGGAAATTGAAGAATACTTTAGATAATCTGCACAGGTGGTTGATCGTACAGTAGGTTTAGTTGTTTATTATTATTTTATTTTTTAGTTTGTGTGTGACCGAGCCTGGGTATGCCCAGTAAGCTCTGTATTTCTTTTTTTACCTTGAAATGACAATAAAAACAACTTTAAAAAAAAAAAAGATGCTTTTGCCGGCAGTGTGTCCCCGGAGCCGATACATGTGCCTGGCAGGCGCGATGACCGCCAGGCACCCGCGATCGCTCGTGACAAGGTGAGAACCGGGATCTGTGTGTGTAAACACACAAATCCCGGTTCTCTCAGGGGAGGGGAGACAGATTGTGTGTTCATACCAACACCAATCGGTCTCCTCCCCTAGTCAGTCCCATCCCCCCCACAATTAGAACACACCTAGGGAACACAGTTAACCCCTTGATTGCCCCCTAGTTTCAACCCCTTCTCTGACAATGACATTTATGCAGTAATCAGTGGCTATTTTTAGCTCTGATCGCTGTATAAATGTCAATGGTCCCATAAAAGTGTCAAAAGTGTCTGATCTGTACGCCGCAATGTCACAGTCCTGATAAAAATCGCTGATCACCACCATTATTTAAAAAAAATATATTAAAAAAAAATCCCATAAATCTATCCCCATTTTGTAGACGCTATAACTTTTGTGCAAACCAATCAATATACACTTATTGCGATTTATTTATTAATTTATTTTTACCAAAAATATGTAGAAGACTACATATCGGCCTAAACTGATGAAGAAAATTGTTTTTTTTATGGGATATTTATTATAGCAAAAAGTACAAAATATTTTGTTTTTTTCAAAATTTTCGCTCTTTTTTTGTTTATAGTGCAAAAATAAAAACCACAGAGGTGATAAAATACCACCAAAAGAAAGCTCTATTTGTTAGGAAAAAAGGACATCGATTTTGTTTGGGTACAACGTCGCACGACCACACGATTGTCAGTTAAAGCGACACAGTGCCGTATCGTATGGTCAGGAAGGGGGTAAATTCTTCTGGGGCTGAAGTGGTTAAGAGAGAACTCCAGGGGGCTTTGCCAGAACAACTTTAATCAATGGGATGGGTGGATAGTGATATCCATTTTTTGTTATAAATGTTTGGCTAAAGGGACATCTTCTTTCTGACGCAGCTGTATCTCGCAGAAACTTATGACTGAGCTGTCTGATAAATAATGAATAATTGCCATGAGTCATTTAGTTCTGTATGTTTAATTTTACCTTGTGCTATTGATCTATGCAACAGTATATATATACAACAAGTGGTAAAGAGAAATGTGAAAAGAAGATGAATGCTCAACCTACTGCCTGGATATATAGTCATATTATTATTAATATGCAATATTTACCCAAGAAAGAAAAAAAAATGTTTTTTTTATTCTAACTATAATATATAAAGTATGCACAAAGAAAAATGTGGATATTATACTGCTAATTTTGTCTAAAACAATCCCAAAAACGTAGCCCTTGTACACACGGTCAGAGATTCCGACAACCAAATCCGTTGGATTTTGTCCGACGGATTTTGTCCGAAACTGTTGCATACACACGGTCGGACAAAGTTGTCGGAAAATCCGATCGTTCAGAACGTGATGACGTTATTTCGTTATGATGGGACTATGTTCAGGCTAGTAGCCAATAGCTTTGGTGTAGGAATTTGATCTGAGCATGGGTGGCACTTTGTCCGATCGGAAATTCTCTACACATGATCGGACAAGGTCCGATCGGATCATGTTGTCGGAAAATTTTACTGACAAGTTGGAAAACTTGGTCCGTCGGATACTCCGACGGAAACAGTCCGATGAAGACCACACACAGTCAGATTATCCCACAAAACGGTCCGATCGGACACATTCCGTCGGAATCTCCGACCGTGTGTACAAGGGCTTGTACAAAGTAATCAAAAAATCCAGCTAGAAATATCCATAAATAATCACTAGCTAGTTACCACCTAAAATGTGTCATTCATTGGGTTTACCCATTAGAAAGCCCTACCAGTCAATATACAATGTTCTGACCATACAATAAAGTCATACTTGAAATCAGTGCTTCCCATTCGTCTCCTAGCCTGAATGCTGATTTGCAAGGGATTATATAAGGCTAGTGGCAAGACTGATGTATCAATTTTAAAAATCCATGTATTTCTTAATGAATATACACTTTCATGACCAGTGACCACTGATGCCTAGATGCCAAGATCAAATTTAGCAGGATCAGGAAGCATTGTTAACAATAACTCTATAACGGAGGCTATGCGGGGGGGTGGAGTACCATGACGTAGGCGCGCGGTGAGGACGACCTCCGCATCCGCCTCCTCCCTCCAAACGTTTGACCCGCTGGATCCCTGCGGGAAGACGCAGCCTATGACAGACGCCGGCGTAAGAGTGGAGCGCCGACGACGGGTCTGAGATCGAGGCTTGGACACGAGGAAGACCCGCAAGCTGCACGGCACACGTTAGACGCTATAGAGAGAGACGAGACATGGCAATCCGAAGCTCCGCCGGACCAGAGCAAAGGGGAGAAACAGCCTGATAGCTCAGCAGACGACCCGGGATTCAGCTGGTCGGACCCTAAACGGGTAACATCAACAGGCAGAGTGTCAGCAAAGGACCCAGCAACCGGGAGCAACACGGGACGGACCCTGAGCGTAAAGGTACCGGACGGGGTAGGGGGACGGATCCTGATACCAAGTGAGTAAACTGCCATATATTGCTGCATAAGGATTCTACTGAGAAAGGACTGTTACAGAAATGTTTGCAGACGATCTGAAGTGATAAGATGTAAATTGGCTGACCTGGATTCACATGTCTGTTCATTAAGAGGGGAAAAGGGTTCTTGCATCCCCCAATCTATTGAGACCCAAATTACCATAGCCCTTTAGATGGTAAGGTGCAAAAGGTATTTCAGCCACGAAGCAAGTAAAATAAGCATTGCGATTAACTCTGTAACTCTATAGACCGTCCTGGAAATATACGGGTGGATGATGGAGGGTGAACATTCATAGAAGGTCTACATACGATCCCCTGACCAGACCAGATCCCCCCCCCCAGAAGGAAGGTACTCCCCCTACCTGAATGTTGGGAAAAAGCTACATTGGAGTAGAGGGGACTTCTTGTGAACTGTGGTAGAGTGGAGTTCGGGTGCCGGTATCTGAGCTAGCCGTCGGTGACCAGAGGGCCCCTTCTTCAGAGTGGGGAAAAGCTCGATCTGAGATACGCGGGTCCCCCTACCTCCTCTCGAGTCTGTCTCTCCAAGTCCCTGCCTCAGAAGAGCGAGTAGGTTCTGAAACCCCTTTCAGGCGGTAGCAAGACATCAGCCGAGACCATCCTGTATATTGGCCCCCCAAGATTCGACCCACCTGGAAATAGGCTATCCACCTATGCCATTCGACCTCCTCCGGAGATAAATGCACCATCCTAGCCCGAGTGTCTGGAAGGAAAGTTTTCTTACTATTCCTGTACACCCCTAGTGGGTACACGGAAGGTTTGTCTAGACATTGTGGTATATCTGATGTAAGTAAGGAGAGCACAGGTTGACGCTAAATAAGGGCCACTTTTTGGGCTGAAGGATCCACTTGAAAGGACCGTAAGGAACTTACCTCCCCTAGTAGTGGGTTGATCAACGTGACACTTCCCAAGTGTATGACTGAGTTCAGACGGGGATAACTGCACCTCCCTGATTTTTATTTTTCATTCTCTTTTCCTTCTCTCCTTGTTTTGTTGTGCGCACCCTTCTCCAACTTATTGCCTCAGAAGAGTAAGAAGGTATCAAGCCTCTTTAGGGTGCATCCGAAGATTCCCCCAAGGGACAACTCCGTCAGTCCACATAGGTTGACGGGGAAGAACATCATATATATATTTCTGTATTTTTCTCGTGTGTTTATTACAGGTGTACAACGATACTTCTGTATATTTGTGTGTAAGCAAAGGAGGGGGGAAAATGAGGGGGAAGACAAAATCAGGTAAAAGGGCCCCCCGATAGCCAGTCCCGGTGGGATACAGAGATATATGGCATGTAATAATGCGAACACCAGCATATTGGAGGAGGGGCAGGAAAGCCCAAAACAGGGAGGAGGAAGGAGGTCAGGGCCGAGTAGACAGAAGCTGGGAGAAGAAGGTAAAGGTGCAAAAGCAGACGGGGGTAGAAGTGGGGGGAGGAAAGAAACAAGCCCAAGTATTACAAGCACTATAACCCAAAGCTCCCACAGAGGCCAAGGGGAGAAAGAGGGGGAGAGAGCAATGGGAGAACCTATCACTGAGGAAGAGACCCCGCGTCCCAATCCCCAAGTGGATCCCGCCCCAATAAAAGAGATGCTGGGAGAAATGTTTGCAAAAATGGAGATGGCTTTAAAGACAGAAATAGCGGGAGTACGGACAGATATAGGTAGAGTTCTGGAGAGGGTAGAGGAGGTCGAAGAGAGAATGGACAACCAGGAGTTGAGAATAGAGGAGATAGCAGAACAGGTACAGATCTTACGGAGAACAAATAGGTCCCTCCTTTACAAACTAGAAGACCAGGAGAACAGGAGCAGGAGGAAGAATGTACGCATTAAAGGTATCCCTGAAAAATATGGCGCCGCAGAGCTGAGCAAAATAGTGCAGCAGGTTTTCAACCCATTATTACAAAGAGACCCAACTGAGAACATAAAACTAGATAGGGTTCACAGGATAGCAGATCGGGGAGGAGTAAGCAGGGAAGTAACACGAGATGTGATTGTGAGGTTCCACTATGTAGAGGAGAAGGGGCAAATAATGGAGAAATTGAGGGCAGTTTCAGGGATCCCCTTTGAGGGTACAGAACTGCGAGTATTCTCAGACTTAGCTCCAGAGACATTGAGGAGAAGAAGACTCCTAAAACCCCTAACAGAAGTTATGACCGCTGCGGGCATCTCTTATCAGTGGGGTTTCCCAGCGTGCCTGCGGGGGCGAAGAGACGGCCACCTGGCGGTACTTCGCTTCCCGGAGGACCTAAAAAGGTTTTGTGAGAACCTAGAGATTACTCCCCCCCCGCTACCTGGTTGGCAGGAGGAGATAGATACGCACTCCCCCCAAAGAAAGCTAAGATGGCAGAGAAGGAGCGCTAAAGGGAGGAACGATGGAGAGGAAGATAACAGATACAGGAGACAGCAAAGTTGAGGGCTCGAGGGATCCAGGGGGAAGGGAGGGGAGGGGGCGGAGGGGAGGGAATCGTCGTCATTGGGTAGGTACTACCAGGTATGAACCCCCAAAGAAACATGAAGTATAGACACTGTCAGAGAGACAGAGCCAGGTTCATGTACATCTATTGGGGGGGAGAGACCCCCCACCAACGCCTGCAGTGGCAGAGTTGGGGGGGAGGGAGGGAGGGGGGAAGGGGGTGCGGGGTGGGGAGTAGTGGAAGGGGGGGATGTGGGGTTTTGTTTTTTCCCTTTTTTTTTTTTTTTTTTTTTTTTTTTTTTTTACCTGTCCTTCGTGTCCTCCTGGTCCGCTGGAAGGGGTGGACCCACTCTGGGTCGGTGGGTGTGAAGTAATAAAATAGTAGATACCAATGGTTCTTATTAACGTAATAACATACAATGTAAGGGGATTAAATACAAGTGAAAAAAGGTACAAAATCAATAAAGAACTACAATTTATGGGGGGAAAAGTTATATGCCTCCAAGAAACCTATATTACTAGTAGCTCCGGGATAAGTTTATCATCTCATCAATTTCCATTGTGGTTCTATGGAGATTCCACATCAGCACACTCCAGAGGAGTAGCGATTGGGTTTGAAAAATCAGTAAGATTTGAGATTGAAGACCGACTGACCGACCCAGAGGGGAGATACCTATTCTTAAAGGGCAAGTTGGGAAATATGAAATGTACGATCGTTAACGTGTATGCACCAAACAGCAATCAAGAGAAATTTCTGCTGAGAGTATTAAGCAAATTAGAAGATTTCAGAATAGGAATGGTAATCTTGGCGGGTGACTTAAACTGGTGCCTGGATCCTAAGCTGGACTCCTCAGGGGGGGGCTCATGGAGATCAGAGCATCAGTATAGGAAAATAAATAAAGCACTTAACAACGCTCAGCTACACGATGGGTGGAGGATTACCCACCAGAAAGAGCGGGACTATACCCACTTCTCCTCCGTACACAAAACTTTTACAAGATTAGATTATATTTTTGTAGGACAACAACTGGTAGCCTTTTTAAAAAAAGCAGAAATTAAGCCAATTACTCTGTCAGACCATGCCCCTGTAAGTGTCCAACTAGATATACAGGGTCAGATGGGGACAGGAAGCGCGTGGAAATTAAATGATTCACTCATCCTTGAACAAGATGTAACTGTAAAAGTCCTGCAGGAATTAAGTGATTTCTATACGACGAATGACACAGGAGAGTGCTCGAAGGCTACTATTTGGGAGACCCATAAGGCGGTTATCAGGGGGACCTTGATTGGAATTGGCGCAGGGAAAAAGAAAGACAGGGAGAAGGCGAAGAGACAGTTATATAAGGAGATTGAGGAGTTAGAACAAACTTCCAGACCCAGAGGGCTCCAGGAATCACAGGAACTACAAAAAAAAAAAAGAGAACTAGAAGAATATCTAGAACAAGAGAGGAGGACAGCTTTCCATAGAATAAATAGGGAGAGACACTTGTGGGGTAACAAATCAAGTAAGTGGCTATCTAGAAGAGTAAAGGAACAGAAGAACAGGACTTATATATCGAGGATCAGAGATAGGGAGGGGGAGATGAAATTCGCAACATCGGATATTGCAGAGAACTTCCAGGCATATTATAGTGCATTATATAGCATAGGAAGGAGAGGAGAGGGGAAGGAGAAAAGGAAAGAAATAACCAGGGATTACCTAGAGAAGTTTAAAAGCTTAAAAGTGTCAAGTGAAGATCTGCAGGAACTAGAGAACCCTATTTCAGTAACGGAAGTGGAAAGGGCAATTAAGGAAACAGCTATGGGGGGAAGTCCCGGACCAGATGGCTATTCCATCGTGTACTACAAAAAATTTAAAAATTTCCTAGCACCCAAGCTTTGCGACTATTACAATGAGGTGGGGGATGGGGGGGCCTTCCGTGAAGAGGCCCTGCTTGCCCACATCTCATTGATTTTAAAAGAAGGAAAGGATCCAGCAGCGATGGAAAGCTATAGGCCGATCTCATTACTGAATGTAGACGTAAAGCTATATGCGAAAATTTTGGCAGAACGATTTAAATCTCTCCTCCCCAAGTGGATCCATACCGACCAAGTGGGTTTTGTCAGGGGACGAGAGGGAAGGGATAATGCTTTAAAGTCAGTAATGCTGATACAGGAAGTAATTAGAAGAGAGACTCCCACTCTGCTCTTGTCGGTGGATGCCGAGAAGGCATTTGACAGAGCAGATTGGGAGTTCATCAATGAGACCCTGGAACATCTGGGGCTGGGCGAGAAAATGATGCAGAGGGTAAAAGCATTGTATAAAAAACCGACAGCTAGGATTAGGGTGAATGGCTCCCTGTCTCGCCCCTTTGAATTATTCAACGGGACGAGACAGGGATGCCCTCTTTCCCCGATTCTTTTTGTGATTGCCCTGGAGCCATTATTGGCAGCAATTCGGGACAATCAGGACATACGAGGAATAGCAGTAAGAGGGAAGGAGTATAAGGTGTCTGCATTTGCGGACGACCTGCTCTTGTATGTGACGCACCCCAGAGTATCAATACCAATGATAGTGAAGGAATTAGAACAATACGGTCGAATATCAAATTTTAAAATCAACCTATCTAAATCAGAAATATTAAATTTGAATGTATCCAAAGAAATTCAGAAAGACCTAACCGCAAGCCTACCCTTTAAATGGAGTGGAGGGGAACTGAGCTACCTAGGGATTAAATTGACGGCAAAAAAAACGAAATTGTATGAAACAAATTATATACCCTTGCTTAATAAAATTAAATCCCAAATGGAAAATATGAAACATAAAAGAATATCGTGGATAGGCAGAGTGAACGTAATAAAAATGTTTATATTGCCAACGGTACTATATACATTCCAAATGCTCCCCATCGCCCTCCCGAGTAGTTTTTTTAGAAAATTAAAATCTCTTGTTCTTGCATTTATATGGTATCCCAAAAAACCTCGCATTGCTCACAAGGTCCTAGTAAAGGAGAAGGAAAAGGGAGGAGTGGGGCTACCAGATTTTAAAAAATACTACGAAGCCATAATATTATCCAGGATAGCAGATTGGATACATAACTCAGAGGGGAAGAACTGGGCAGAGTTGGAAATAAGTTTAAGCGGGACAGACTTAACAAAAATGATTTGGATACCATCCCAAGTAAGGAACTTAGGAATAGGCGCTAGCACGATCACAAGGCACACACTGAGAACATGGGACAAAATAAATAAGTCACACAACTGGACATGTAACTCCCCCTTAATGTCACTACTAGACACAAAATATTTTATACCAGGAATGGAAGAGCGAATGTTTTATAGCAGATGGGCACAGAAAGTAGAAGTAACACTGGGTGAGGTGATGATAGGAGACAGGATTTTAACATATAGGGAAATTACTCAACAATGGGGAAATAGACCCTTAGATAAATGGAGATACAATCAACTAGCACATTTCACACAAGGGCTCCCACAACCCCTACGAGGAATGAATGATTTAAGGCCACTAGAAAAATTATTTAAGGACCCACAAAGTACAGTGAAAAGGATATCCAAAGTATACAAAGTATTAAGAGGTGAGGGAGAAGGGGAATCACCCATATATTTAGGGAAATGGGAAAGGGAACTGGGGACTCTGAGAAATGACGAACAAAGGAATAAAATATTAAAAATGACATACACACTAGCGAAAGACTCACGAACATATGAAATGGCATATAAGTTAATAGCGAGGTGGTATATGACTCCCATAAGAATGCAGAAATTAAGAAAAGGAGAGGACTTGATGTGTTGGAGGGAATGTAATGAACAAGGCACGTTTAAACACATTTGGTGGGATTGCCCAAAAATAAGACCCTTTTGGGATAAGATAATTGAAAATATCTACCTGATAACTGGAATGAGGATCAGGAAATGCCCATGGTCTTGCCTGTTCCACGACACAGACATGGGAGTAAGACAGTATAAAGCTACTCTTATCCCCTACCTCTTGAATGCAGCCAAGGCCGTAATCCCAATTCATTGGGGAGACCCCCAGGGGCCGACAATCTTAGAGTGGGTGAAAAGGGTGGATCAGAGTAGACTGATTGAAGATTCGATCAATAAAACCCTGGAGCCAGAGAGTGCAATCCAAGGGAAATGGCAACAATGGCTGACATTTATAGAGAGTGGGACCTGTCTTGTCTGAGTAAATAGGAGTGGGGAGTAGAGGAGGAGAACGAAGGACACGGGCGGAGAATGGGGGGCACAACTCCGTCCGACTTTTTTTTTTTTTTTTTTTTTTTTTTTTTTTGCCCGTGAGGGGGGAGGGAGGGAGGAGATGTATTCTTTTAAATGTATTTTGTAAGAAGAGAGGGCTAAGGAGTCGGTAGCTTTGTAATAGGTAATACGACTCCACCCTCAAGATCTGTAAAATAACGTGTGAATAACTTTTGAAAAATTCTGTCTTTGAAAAATAAAAATAAAGAATATATAAAAAAAAAAAAAAAAAAAAAAAAAAAAAAAACAATAACTCTATAACTAGTTTGCACACCTAAACAATTTATACATATAAAGACATGTAAAGGTTTTATTTGGTACACAGACAAATGCACAAATATGTAACAAAAATCTTAATTTTTTTCTTAATTTTTCTTTTTTTATGAATTTATTATAATTTTTAATACTGCAATTGTATATGAGAGTTACACTACTTAATAGATAGGACTGAAAGTGAACAATGCAGCCTGTTGGTGGCAGTGTTCATCTGCAAGCTAAATACATTCATTTGACTTTCATCACAAGATCACAAGATTGCTTTAGGTGATTGTAGCTGTATAAGTGCACTTGCGATAGAAACAATTGAGTACTGTCCATGAAACTTTTTTTATTTGCACTAACATACAATTTTTCAGGACAAACTTTCGGGGTATGTCCCCTTCTTCAAGGTCCCAGCAGTATTCACATAGTATGTGAATATATATATATATATATATATATATATATATATATATATATATATATATATATATATATATATAATTCTGCTAAAACCTATAAATCAGTACTGCTGGGGCCTTAGACAATTGTCATTCAATGTGTGAGAGCGCTGAAAGCTGGAAATTGGCCTCCGCAGGAAGGGGTTATAAGTACCCAGTAGGTAAGTGGTTAAAGTTATTGTAAACAATATTTTTTTAAATAAAAAGAGATGTTATACTTGCTCTGTGCAATAATATTGCACAGAGTGACTTTATACCTCTTTTGGATTCCCTTAAGGGTGCTCTCTGCTCCTTTTTCCTACAAGTGCCCCCTCAGCAATGCGGCTTGGCCACGCCCCACGCTCCTTCCTTACAGGATTTGACTGAAAGCAACATGCCCACTGCTTCCTGTGTCTACTGTGTGAAGAGGAAGAGAATAGAGAGGGACTGCAGATGGGAAAGCGCTGGATTGGTGGAGGAGTCAGGTATGTGTTTGGTGAAGGGCTGGGGAGGTAGTGAGGAACAGATAATGGGATATTTTTTTCCTTAATGCATAACCACTTTCAGACCGGACCAATTTGCTGGTCAAAGACCAGACCACTTTTTGCGATTCGGCACTGCATCGCTTTAACTGACAATTACGCGGTCGTGCGACGTAGCTCCCAAACAAAATTGACATCCTTTTTTTCCCACAAATAGAGCTTTCTTTTGGTGGTATTAGATCACCCCTGCGGTTTTTATTTTTTGCGCTATAAACAAAAATAGAGCGACAATTTTGAAAAAAACGCATTATTTTTTACTTTTTGTTATAATAAATATCCCCCAAAAATATATAAAAAAACATTTTTTTCCCTCAGTTTAGGCCGATACGTATTCTTGTACATATTTTTGGTTAAAAAAAAATCGCAATAAGCGATTATTGATTGGTTTGCGCAAAAGTTATAGCGTTTACAAAATAGGGATAGTTTTATAGCATTTTTATTAATAATTTTTTATTATTTTTTTTTACTAGTAATGGCGGCGATCAGCGATTTTTATTGTGACTGCGACATTGTGGGGGACCCATCAGACATTTTTGACACATTTTTGGGACCATTGTCATTTATACAGTAATCACTGCTATATAAATGCAGTGATTCCTGTGTAAATGACACTGGCAGTGAAAGGGTTAACCAGTGGGTGGCAGTGTAGGGGTTAAGTGTTCCTAGGGGTGTGTTATTAACTGTGGGGGGGTTGGGCTTTTATTTAGTGAACATTGATCTCTGCTCCAATCACATGGAGCAGAGATCAGCGTCACTAGTTGCTAGGCAGAATGGAGAAATGCTGTTTACAACTGCATTTCTTCATTTGGCCGCTCCGTGAGACGATCGCGGGTATGCCCGCGGCGATCGAGTCCGCGGATCCCGCGACCGGACTCACGGGGGTCCCGACCAGCGCGGGAGCGCGCCGCCGGCGGCGCACTCCCCGTGGCAGGGCGGCAAATTTAAAGGGACTTACATGTACGCCCATTTGCCTGCCCGTGCCATTCTGTCGACGTACATCGTCGTGTGCTGGTCGGCAAGTGGTTAAGGCCAAAAATGCTTAGACTTGTCAGGTTCAGCAACTCAAATTCAAGATTTAACCCCTGAACCCCTAAAAAACCTCATATAATGTATAATCTTTTCTCACACTTAAACTCCCCAAAAATATTTTGGGTTGGAGTAGTGCTTTAACCACTTGCCTACCAAGCACTAACACCCCCTTCCTGCCCAAGCCATTTTTCAGCTTTCAGTGCTGTCACACTTTGAATGACAATTGTGCAGGCATGCTACGCTGTACCCACATTTTTTATCACTTTCTTCATACAAATAGAGCTTTTGGTAGTATTAAATCATTGCTGGGTTTTTTAGTTTTTACAAAAAAAAGACCAAAAATGTTGAAAAAAAATGTTTTTTACTTTTTTTCTGTCAGTAAATTTTGTAACTAAGTAATTTTTCACCTTCACTAATGTGCTCACTTATGGGCACTGATGAGGCGGCACTAATATGCCGCACTGATGGCCACTGTTAGGTGGCACTGGTGGGCACTGATTGGTGGCACTGGTGGGCACTGATAGGTGGTACTGATGGGCATTGATGGGTGGCACTGATGGGTGACACTGATGGGGATTGAGTGACAGCAGTGATGGGCATTGATGGGCAGCACTGATAGGTGCCACTGATTGCCTGTGCTGACTGACATCGCTAATGGGCACTGATTGGTGGCACTTGTGGGCAGTGGTGGGCACTGGTTGCTGCCACTGGCGGGCACTGATAGCTGGCATTGGTGGGCACTGATTGGTGACACTTTTTTTCTTTATTGTAATCAGGGCACTGATGATCAGTGCCCTGATTACATTTCTGCATATGGCCATCTATGTATTGTTAGAGTAGAGCAGTCATGTGACCAGGTCAGTGAAAAAAACGGAGCTATTGAGGTATATGGAAGTTTCGTTTTACAATATGAGTGACACAGGAGCAGTGTGGTAGAGGCTGGCAGTGATTTATCCTTAACTGTAGAGATTGTTGGCAGTGCTATCCCAGGAGCCTGGGGGTCTCCTGGGAGTGCAGGGGGGATGTGTACTGGAAAGTGGCCTGTGTAGGGGGAGGGGGGCTGTATACTGGATGGGGCCTGTGTACTAGGGAGGGGGGCTGTGTACTGGATGGTGGCTGTGTACCAGGGAGGGGGGCTGTGTACTGGATGGGGGGCTAGTACTGGGGGGGTGTACTTTGCAGGGGGAGGGGGACTGTTTACTGTAAAGGAGGCTGTGAAAACATTTTTTCCTTAAACTTCCCTCTTAAAATTGGGATGCGTGTTATACGTCGATAAATACAGTAAGTTTTGAGTGAATCTTGCAGGTGAGAAGTTTATGCAAAATGTTTTTTTCACAATGTTACATTATTTATTCTCTATTCTGTAACACTTGTTACAAATGTAGCACTGACTCTCCTGTCTATTAATGTATGTTAGCATGTTATAACAGAAGTCTATGGATGTTTCTATGGCTTAGTGTTTGGCGCCATCTAGGGGCCAAACACTGAAAGTGAACTTAAATAATATTTGGCTTTCAAGCATTGAACTATTTACAGGAAGCGACTGTTATTTACATTGGAGTGTTGACCCTTTTTCCCAGGATGCCGAGTGACCTACCCATGGACACCCTCTCTTGCATTGTATGCTGGATAGGAGATAAAAGGACCTGAGCCGCCATTTTAGATCTCTTGGGAACGCATGGCCTACCTGTGAGGACTTGTGCAGAGGAAGCGACTTATTTCCTGTGCGGAGCGCAACCCTGCTTGGTTGTGTGAGTGACCTGAAGTGCCAGCGACTCAGAGATCGGATTGAGAGGATCTGGAGATACTCATTTGAGCATCGGAAGACTAGGTCCACCTGTCAGGACGGGACGGAGTGACGGAGCCAGCTGACGCAGAGGCAAGCTGCAACTACAGGACCAAAGTTACCATACCAAAGTTCCGATCCAGTTGGTGAGCAGGTTACTACCCACCGTTTTCTAAATCATTGCACCTAGTCAGACTTATATACAGGCCTTGCTGGGATACTTAGTCCCACAGAGGAGGAGTATAGCAACTGACGCTAGGCAGGCATAAGGCCTACGTACTATCCCACTTCAAGCACTCTTCATTCAACTTTAACTGCTTTAAAGGATTACAAATTTATATGGAGTTACCCTTGCTAGCGAAGAACCAAGAAGAGTACTTTAACCACTTCCCGACTGGCGCACGCTGATGTACGTCGGCAGAATGGCACGGGCAGGCATATTGGCGTACAGGTACGTCCATTTTTAAATGCCACCATTGCACCACAGCTGTGTCAAGGGGACTGAGGCAAGTTAGTGGGGCTTTGTTACTAGAGTGCATGCCCAAAATTAAATCAGCCGCTCCTTCGGGAGTCAGTGCTACACAAATAAACTGTAATTCATTTAGAGTAGAATAAACCAGAGAAGAGAAAAAAGAAGCTCGCCAGCAAGTGGTACTTATATTTAGCATACGCTGTGACTTGCTGTCACAGCAGACTTATGACTAAGGGCCACACTGACTGGCAATGGGCTAATGCTCTGTGATCTTCTTTAGCAATGGCAAGTTGATCCAATTGCCAAATATAGGCAACCTTAATGGCACAAGTGAAGTATCACTTTCTGATATCTCAACACAGCCCTTCTATGTCAACTTGTGTTATCGTTTCAATCAGGAAATCAAACATTGTTTACATTTTTATCAGTTGGTGTATGTGGCTATAGCAGGCACCTACAGTAACTAATATACAGTATATCTGCACCACTACAGACATAATAGTGGTTTGTTGGAAAACAATCTATCAACATTTTTTTCATGCAAAAAAAAAATATATACTGTATATTACATTGGTAGTTTGTAGATTGGCTATAAAGGGTTTTTATCTGCACTTGCCATGAGACTGTGGGGAATTGACCAAAACTTCCAAACTTGCTTTACTTCCTTTTTTTATTACTTTATAAATTTTTCCTAATTTTAGTGTTCAACCTGCTGAAATTACTTACAGTATCTCCTCACATTTTTCTGAATATTTTATTATATCTTTTCATGTGACAACACTGAAGAAATTACACTTTGCTACAATATAAAGTAGTGAGTGTAAAGTTTGTATAACAGTGAACATTTGCTGTAACCTCAAAATAACTCAACACACAGCCATTTAATGTGTAAACCACTGGCAGCAAAAGTGAACACACCCCTAAGTGAAAATATCCAAATTGGGCCCATGTGACTCGTTAGTGGTACAGGGTCTCAGGTGTGAATGGAGAGTAGGTGTGTTAAATTTGGTGTTATCGTTCTCACTCTCTCATACTGGTCACTGGAAGTTCAAAATGGCGCCTCATGACAAAGAACTCTCTGAGGATCTGAAAAAAGAATTGTTCTACATAAAGATGCCCTGGGCCAGGGATATGCAATTAGCGGACCTCCAGCTGTTGCAGAACTACAATTCCCATGAGGCATAGCAATACTCTTAGAGCCACAAGCATGACAGCCAGAGGCAGAGGCATGATGGGACTTGTAGTTTAGCAACAGCTGGAGGTCCGCTAATTGCATATCCCTGCCCTAGGCTATAAGAAGATTGCCAAGACCTTGAAACTGAGCTGCGGCATAGTGGCCAAGACCATACAATGGTTTAACAGGACAGGTTCCACTCAGAATAGGCCTCGCCATGGAAAGTAAAAGAAGTTGCGTGCACATGCTCAGCATCATATCCAGAGGTTGTCTTTGGGAAATAGACATATAAGTGCTGCCAGCATTGCTGCAGAGGTTGAAGGGGTGGGGGATCAGCCTGCCAGTGTGCAGACCATACGTCGCACACTGCATCAAATTAGTCTGCATGACGGTCTTAAAGAAGCTGAGGGTAAAGTTGATGGACTGGCCAAGCATGTTTCCAGACCTAAACCCTATTGAGCATCTGTGGGGCATCCTCAAACGGAAGGTGGAGGAGCGCAAGGTCTCTAACATCCACCGGCTCCGTGATGTTGTCATGGAGGAGTGGAAGAGTACTCCAGTGGCAACCTGTGAAGCTCTGGTGAACTCCATGCCCAAGAGGGTTAAGGCAGTTTTGGAAAATAATGGCAGCCACACAAAATATTGACACTTTAGGCCCAATTTGGACATTTTAATGTCTATGCTCACTTTTGTTGCCAGTGGTTTAGACATTAATGGCTGTGTGTTGAGTTATTTTGAGAGGACAGCAAATTTACACTATTACACAAGCTAAACACTCACTACTTTACATTGTAGCAAAGTGTCATTTCTTCAGTGTTGTCACATGAAAAGATATAATAAAATATTTACAAAAATGTGAGGGGTGTGCTCATGTTTTTGAGATACTGTATCTGCAGTTAACAAACACAATTCTAATGTTTATGCATACCTTTTACTTTCCATACTTTATATCAACCTCTAAAAATATAAATTAGATGTACAATATTTACATTGTGTGAGCTTAAAGCAGAACTCTAGTCAAAAACAACAAGTAAAACATTAATAGCTTTAACAAAACAATTTTTAGCTGCAATATTCAGCTTCAATGCAGTTATTCTACCCAAAGTATTATTTTCTTCCTCTAGATGTCTTCAGTTTGATGGCCAACATCACTCAGGCTACATTTTTCGGTCAATGAAAAGATGATATAGCATGGTGATTAGCTTATTTTCCTGTCACTCTTTCTTTTTTCTCTCCTATTAAAATACATTTAAAGTTTATTTCCACCTCTGTAGCCAAACTGGGATAATGGCGGATGATTCATGATTGGGGGCCGATCAGGCCTGTCAGGGACGGGTGGCATCACCTGTTGTACGCTGTTGTCTGGAAGCTGGGCAGCAGACATGCTGACTGGTGGCTGCTTTTGGCTGAGCAGCTTTCGTTGCAATGGATGGCAGCAGTTAGCGATTGGTTATGGAGGTAATTATGCATGGCGGAGGGGGCAACACTGGATGTGGGTCCCTCACACCATTGCCCCCCACCCCCAGTGGCCGCTGTGGCACCAATTTAGGCTATATAAAGATATATATATATATATATATATATATATATATGGTGGCATGTTGTGGTTTGGATGTTCTCCAGGTAGATTCTCCTACATCATTCTTTTCTATAGAGGTTGGCATGTCTCAGGTGTAATATCTATGTATTTATTTTTTTGTATGTTTTTTCAGTCAGGCTGGTTTTCCTTTGCTGCCAAGATACATAGGATCCTGAAGAAGCTTATTAATGTGAAATTAATTAATGTGAAATTCGTCGATCTCTTGGACATATCAGCAAAGCTAAAATGTCTTTTGTACATATATGGCCTAATGGTTGTATGGGATTTGGTTTCACATGGTTTTAATTAGACCTTTTTAATATTTGTCATAGTAATGGCTTCATTCTATGTCACATATATCCCCCACTTATAATTGCCCTTTTACTTCAGAATTGAATGAAGCTGAGAATAAACAAATGTTTACCTTTTGACATGCTAAGATAATGTCACACTCACTACCCATTTGCTATTGCCAAGCCTGAGGTATCCAGAGTCTTTCCTTCCAGCAGAAAATCTTTTATTAGTTCACATATAACAGGTGGCATCTCTCTTGTGTTACTGTCACTCAATGACATTTGCAGGCCTAGCACTGATAAAGGTAGGAACAGCAACATATTTGAAATGACACTGGCTCTCTGGCATCATGTCACTGACTATTAAAGGGAAATGATCACTCTGTAGCCTAGTATTAAAGAAAAACCCACACGTCTGACTGGTATGTAAAGAGGCTGTTGTTTGGCATAACTCATGAAAAGCACAGACCATCTGATTAATGACATTTTGTTTATAAGTCACTCACAAAGATCATTTCATGCCATGCCCCCAAGGTACACACATTTGACATAAAGAGTAAAAAAACGAATGGTCAAACAAGGGATGAAATTCCATTTGTATACTTCTAGACATATTTGGCAGTGATACAAAAGTCTAGAACATGATAGGAATATCTGGAACCAAATTGGCACAAAAAAAAAATGATTTGCAACAATGGTCAAAAGGAAGTTGGGAAAATTGTGACCATGAACAGACTCTCAAAGAGGCTTAGAAATAGTCATACAGTAGTACATATTGTAAAGATCGAAGAGTTGATAGAAATATATACAACAAATAAATTTGTTTCTAAAAAAAAACAAAAAAACATGTCCCCCGATGTAAATCCTTTGTCAATCACAATGAACACCGGCCACCGACCTGCACGTAAAAAAACTCTGCTGCCAGTCAGACACGACCAGTTCCATCGCTTGTCAGGCACTGAATAACAGCACCACTTCCCTCAGTATCTAAATAAACAGAGGTGGGTAGCTGGGATCTGGGGTCCGTCCTCTTAAAGAGGGCTTCCACATTCCAATAAGCTACCCCCTGCACACCTACAACCCCAGGGCCAGGCCTCTGGGAAGGAGATCTTTGTCCTCATCAACATGGGGACAAGGTGCTTTGCCAGCGAGGACCCCCCATGTTGAGGGCATGTGGTATGGTTCAGGAAGAGAGGCCACTCACTCGCCTCCCCCCCATTTCTGGCCTGCTAGGCTGCATGCTCAGATAATGGTCTGGTATGGATTTTGGGAGGGACTCCACGCCATTTTTGTGTTGTGGGGTTCCCCTTAAAATCCATACCTGACCGAAGGGCCTAGTGAGGATTATGGGGGGAACCCCACACATTTTTTTCAATGCTGGCTCTTTTGTTCTCTTGTCAGTGAGCAATTCCATCATATCTCACTCCAATTCTGGTGAGACTATCAGTCAGAAGCAGCAGTGGCTTAGATGGTTGCATTGCAGGCATACAGATAGGAAGTCCAAGAGCACTGCCTTTTTTGGGAGGATTCCAAGATAAAGGGTATATATTCAAGGCACTGCTTCTTTACAATTAACATTTCCTGGTGCACCATGACAGCATACAATGAGTTGTGGCTCCGCCCCACAACTTGATAGGACTGGTTTACTATAAATCAAAGATAAATCCAGCTTGCAGAATTCTCCTTTTGGTCCTCCCCTGATCAGGACTGCAGTTGTGAGGTATCCCTTACCACTTGTCATTACAGCCAGGTTCAGCCTCTCCTGGGTGGAAGTCCTTCCTGTACAGCCTCTAAATGAGATATATGGTTGGAGCTAAATTCTGGTGGTCTGGGGGCATGGTTCAGCCTCTCTTGTGTGAAAGTCCTTCCTCTGCAGCCTCTAACTGAGCTATATTATTGGAGCCCCATTCTGGTGGTGCAGGGCTGTTTCTCTGTTGTCCTCCTCTCCACATCGAAGGCGCAAGGACTGCTCACAACTCCCCACAGGCAATATCTTATACAGTGCCTTGCGAAAGTATTCGGCCCCCTTGAACTTTTCAACCTTTTGCCACATTTCAGGCTTCAAACATAAAGATATAAAATTTTAGTTTTTTGTGAAGAATCACCAACAAGTGGGACACAATTGTGAAGTGGAACAAAATCTATTGGATATTTTAAACTTTTTTAGCAAATAAAAAACTGAAAAGTGGTGCGTGCAAAATTATTCGGCCCCTTTACTTTCAGTGCAGCAAACTCACTCCAGAAGTTCAGCGAGGATCTCTGAATGATCCAATGTTGTCCTAAATGACTGATGGTGATAAATATAATCCACCTATGTGTAATCAAGTCTCTGTATAAATGCACCTGCTCTGTGATAGTCTCAGGGTTCTGTTGAAAGCGCAGAGAGCATCATGAAGACCAAGGAACACACCAGGCAGGTCCGTAATACTGTTGTGGAGAAGTTTAAAGCCGGATTTGGATACAAAAAGATTTCCCAAGCTTTAAACATCCCAAGGAGCACTGTGCAAGCGATCATTTTGAAATGGAAGGAGTATCAGACCACTGCAAATCTACCAAGACCTGGCCGTCCCTCTAAACTTTTAGCTCAGACAAGGAGAAGACTGATCAGAGATGCAGCCAAGAGGCCCATGATCACTCTGGATGAACTGCAGAGAACAACAGCTGAGGTGGGAGAGTCTGTCCATAGGACAACAATCAGTCGTACACTGCACAAATCTGGCCTTTATGGAAGAGTGGCAAGAAGAAAGCCATTTCTCAAAGATATCCATAAAAAGTCTCGTCTAAAGTTTGCCACAAGCCACCTGGGAGACACACCAAACATGTGGAAGAAGGTGCTCTGGTCAGATGAAACCAAAATCGAACTTTTTGCCCACAATGCAAAACGATATGTTTGGCGTAAAAGCAACACAGCTCATCACCCTCAACACACCATCCCCACTGTCAAACATGGTGGTGGCAGCATAATGGTTTGGGCCTGCTTTTCTTCAGCAGGGACAGGGAAGATGGTTAAAATTGAGGGGAAGATGGATGCAGCCAAATACAGGACCATTCTGGATGAAAACCTGTTGGAGTCTGCAAAAGACCTGAAACTGGGACGGAGATTTATCTTCCAACAAGACAATGATCCCAAACATACAGCAAAATCTACAAAGGAATGGTTCACAAATAAACGTATCCAGGTGTTAGAATGGCCAAGTCAAAGTCCAGACCTGAATCCAATCGAGAATCTGTGGAAAGAGCTGAAAACTGCTGTTCACAAACGCTCTCCATCCAACCTTATTGAGCTCAAGCTGTTTTGCAAGGAAGAATGGGCAAGAATTTCAGTCTCTCGATGTGCAAAACTGATAGAGACATACCCCAAGCGACTTGCAGCTGTAATCGCAGCAAAAGGTGGCTCTACAAAGTATTAACGCAAGGGGGCCGAATAATTTTGCACGCGCCCCACTTTTCATTTTTTTATTAGTTAAAAAAGTTTAAAAAATCCAATAGATTTCGTTCCACTTCACAATTGTGTCCCACTTGTTGGTGATTCTTCACAAAAAATAAAATTTTTATATCTCTATGTTTGAAGCCTGAAATGTGGCAAAAGGTTGAAAAGTTCAAGGGGGCCGAATACTTTTGCAAGGCACTGTAAAGTAACAAAGAAGCAGATGTCAGGGAAGTAGTGGCATTGATTAAAGAATCAGCCAAAGAGTCGATACATGAAGCCTCTACTCGTTGGTGGCTGAATTGCCTAGCACTTCCAACCAGAGGCATCAGGTGGCTTCTGATTTGGAGTCCAAAAATGAGATCTAAATCTGCTCTTATGTAGCATCTGCCTGCAGACCTGCAACAACATTTTCAGTGGTAGGCAGAGCAATATCAAGTTTGACAGCTAATATTAATGAAGCCTTTTTGGAGGAAATGGAGAGAGACAAGGTGGTAAAAGCTTTGTAAGAGCTGAAATTGGTGGGAGAATTTGTGGCGGAGGAGTCAGTAGACGTCATTAGATGTTCTTCAAGAGCAATGTTGTCCAAGGTCATGGGAAGGAGGGCATTATGGTTGGAGCCATGGTTGGCAGATCCCCCCTCATAATTAAACTGGTCCAAGATACTAGAAAACTCCTCCAATCTATTTGGGAGTAGACTGGATACAGCAATCTCAAGTGTCAGATCAGTTGCAGGTCAGAGCTGATATCATCTGACAAAAAACAGAAGAGTCCGAAAAGTCCAGGTAGATTGCAAAAAGAGAGAGTTTGGGACTTCATATGAAGCATACGGCCAAATTAGACAACATGAACAAGCAGTGTCTGGCGGGTATATGATGAAAAAGAGCTTAATAGCATTATGTCATATCATGTACATAATATCATAGCATAGACCAAATGCATACATTTTGTATAGTTTATTATATATGAATCACATACTAACAAGGTAACATGTGAGTAGATGACATTAACAACAACCATAACACATTGGTAAAGGCCAGTAAAAAAATGTTTAAAAATATTCAATAACACTCTTGGTTTGTATAATCCTACTGTAGACATCTATATAGCTCAACGCATTTCATGGATAGCCTCCAATCTTCAGGAGCAGATGCAATATCGGTAGCTATAAACAATTATATAACAAGGATACTACAGAGTTATTTTAAAACTTGTAGAGTATGGTGGGGGTGCTTCTCCCTGGAGGGGAGGGGCAAGTCGGAATGACGTCACCCCCCAGTCGATTATGCCAGTTGTAGTATCGATGCCACATCGTGGACACCGGAATCGTGATGCATTGATACTACAATTATATTCAACACCCCTAGTAAACACACAAATCCCATTTTTTTTAGGGGAGTAGAGAAAGATTGTGTGTTCATACTAAGTTTGAACACCGATCTCTCTCTCCTCCTAGACAGTCCCATCCCCCTACAGTTAGAACACACATAGGGAACACAGTTAACCCCTTGATTTATACAGTAATCAATGCATTTTTATAGCACTGATCACTGTATATTTGTCAATGGTCCCAAAAGTGTCCAATTTGTCCGCCGCAATATCGCTTCCCAATAAAAATCTCAGATCACCGCCATTACTAGTAAAAAAAAATAATAATAAAAATGGCATAAATCTATCCCTTATTTTGTAGATGCTTTTGCACAAACAAATCAATTTACGCTTATTGCAAATTTTATTACCAAAAATATATAGAATACGTATCGGCCTAAACTGAGGAAAAAATTAGCTTTTAGAAAAAAAGAAACGAGGATGTTATTTATAGCAAAAAGTACAAAATATTGTGTTTTTTTCAAAATTGTCCCACTTTTTTGTTTATAGCGCAAAAAATAAATAGCGCAGAGATGATAAAATACCACCAAAAGAAAGCTCTATTTGTGGGAAAAAAAGGATGTCAAATCAGTTGCCAGTTAAATCCATGCAATGCTGTATAGCAAAAAATGGCCTGGTCTTTCAGCAGTCAAATCATATAGGGGCTGAAGTGGTTAAGCTATTTTTCATCATATACCCACCAGACACTCTTTGTTCATGTTGCCTAATTTGGCCGCATGCTTCATATAAAGTCCTAAACTCTCTCCTTATGCAAATTGCAAATAGGGATGGAGGCACTTGACATTCTATGTCCTGGCCTCATAAAAAGTCCCAAAACTTTTTTCCTTGATCAACTCCCAGGTAGATATGAGGAGGCAAAATCCTACAGACCGGGAAAAGATTGCAAGGGAAACTGGAGAAGTACCCAATCTTCATTGCTGAAGCCTTAAAAAATTGAAGGCGCCTGTCTTGGGGTAACAGCAAACTGAAGCTTTGAGCACACACCTGGATGGAAAATATTCAGGATCAGTAGGCCTTAATGGCTGTATTGGTGTGGCATTAGTGGAAGTTTAACCACTTCAGCCCCGGACCAATAAACACCTTAAGGACCAGAGGTCTTTTTCCAATTTCGAACTGCACTGCTTTAACTGGTAATTGCGCGGTCATGCAATATTGCACCCAAACAAAATGTGCGTCCTTTTCTTCCCACAAATAGAGCTTTCTTTTGATGGTATTTGATTGCCTCTGCGATTTTTATTTTTTGCGATATAAATGGAAAAAGAGCGAACATTTTGAAAAAAAAAGATATTTTCTTCTTTTTGTTATAAGAAAAATCGAATAAACTAAATTTTAGTCATACATTGAGGGCAAAATTTATTCAGCCACATGTCTTTAGTAAAAAAAATGTCAATAAGCGTATATTTTTTGGTTTGCGCAAAAGTTATAGCGTCTACAAACTAGAGTACATTTTCTGGAATTTACACAGCTTTTAATTTATGACTGCCTATCTCATTTCTTGAGGTGCTAAAATGGCAGGGCAGTACAAACCCCCCCCCAAATGACCCCATTTTGGAAAGTAGACACCCCAAGGAAATTGCTGATGGGTATGTTGAGCCCATTGAATATTTATTTTTTTTGTCCTAAGGGATTGAATAATGACAAAAAAAAAAAAAAATATTTTACAAAAAGTTGTCACTAAATGATATATTGCTCACACATGCCATAGTTATATGTGGAATTGCACCCCAAAATATATTCCGCTACTTCTCTCGAGTATGGGGATACCACATGTGTGGGACTTTTTGGGAGTCTAGTCCCGCACGGCACCCCGAAAACCAATCACCACCTTCAGGATTTCTAAGGGTGCAAATTTTTGATTTCACCCCTCACTACCTATCACAGTTTCGAAGGCCATAAAATGCCAAAATAGCACAAAACCCCCCAAAATGACCCCATTTTGGAAAGTAGACACCCCAAGCTATTTACTGAGAGGCATGTTGAGTCCATGGAATATTTTATATTTTGCCACAAGTTGCGGTATTATTACAAACTTTTTTTTTTCTTTTTTTTTTTGCACAAAGTTGTCACTAAATGATATATTGCTCACACATGCTATGGGCATATGTGAAATGACACCCCAAAATACATTCTGCTGCTTCTCCTGAGTACAGGGATACCACATGTGTGGGACTGTTTGGGAGCCTAGCCGCGTACGGGACCCCGAAATCCAAGCACCGCCTTCAGGATTTCTAAAGGCATACATTTTTTATTTTACTCCTCACTACCTATCACTACCTATCACAGTTTTGAAGGCCATAAAATGCCAAGATGGCACAAAACCCCCCCAAATGACCCCATTTTGGAAAGTAGACACCCCAAGCTATTTGCTGAGGGCCATGTTGAGACCATTGAATATTTTTTTTTTTGTCCCAAGGGATTGAATAATGACAAAAAATAAAAAAAAATTTTTTTTTACAAAAAGTTGTCACTAAATGATATATTGCTCACACATGCCATGGTTATATGTGGAATTGCACCCCAAAATATATTCCGCTACTTCTCCCGAGTATGGGGATACCACATGTGTGGGACTTTTTGGGAGTCTAGTCGCGCACGGCACCCCGAAAACCAATCACCACCTTCAGGATTTCTAAGGGTGCAAATTTTTGATTTCACACTCCTCACTACCTATCACAGTTTCGAAGGCCATAAAATGCCAAAATAGCACAAAACCCCCCAAAATTACCCCATTTTGGAAAGTAGACACCCCAAGCTATTTACTGAAAGGCATGTTGAGTCCATGGAATATTTTATATTTTGCCACAAGTTGCGGGAATATTACAAACTTTTTTTTTTTGCACAAAGTTGTCACTAAATGATATATTGCTCACACATGCTATGGGCAGAAGTCAAATTACACCCCAAAATAAATTCTGCTGCTTCTCCCGAGTACGGGGATACCACATGTGGGGGACTTTTTGGGAGCCTAGCCACGTACGGGACCCCGAAAACCAAGCACTGCCTTCCGGATTTAAATATAAAATGCTACCAAAAAAACTGTTAGCGATGGCAGGGATCAGGCCTGACTCTGCGATCGCTGCAGTTATGTGTTTAGTGTTTTGTAAGTGACAGTGATCGATCGATACTGCACTTGGGTGGGCTGGGCGGAGGGGCAAAACGCAGGTGCTAGCAGGTATCTGGGCTGATCCCGCTAACAATGCGTTTTTTTGGAACCCTAAACTGCTGGGGACACTAGTATAGATTTGATCAGATCAGATATTGATCTGTTCAGATTCTATACCACTACGGAAGGTTTATGCTTTGCGTGTGGGTGTTAGCGGTACTGGCACTAACCTAGCGCTGCCTGGGATGACGCAGACCCTGACCCTAAAACCTAATTGATATCACCCGCCGGGTGATCAGGGGGTTAAACCTTTATTGGGTAATAAATGGTGGGTGCCCTGATGCTATAAAAAACAAACTAACCAGAGTCACCCATAACACTTATACGGTGATCAGTGGTGAAAGGGTTAACTAGGGGCAATCAGGGGGTTCACATTTTTATTAGGTAGTATATGGGGGTCCCTGGCGCTATTTAAAAACCTGACGGGGAACCTAAATAACTAACTGGCTAACCAGCGTCACCAGTGACACTTATACTGTGATCGCTGGTGAAAGGGTTAACTAGGGGGAATCAGGGGGTTAAAACCATTATCGGGTAGTATATGGGGGTACGTAACGCTATAAAAACCTGGCGGTGAACCTAAAAAAATAACTAGCTACCTAACGACACTAGCGACACTAATGCAGCGATCAGAAAAACGATCGCCTAGTGACACTGGCAAAAGGGGGTGAAAGGGTTAACTAGGGGCAATCAGGGGGTTAAAGCCATTATTGGGTAGTATATCGGGGTACCTAGCGCTATAAAAACCTGGCGGTGGGGGGGCGTGTCCGGCAGCCGAACCTGGAAGGACGCACATTGTGAGTGCTCTCCTCCAGCCCGCCGCTACAAGGCACTAAATCGGGGACCCACCTGCGCCTTATGGGGAGATCACGGGCTACTCGTTCCTCCTCACTCCGGGGAACGCCTCAGCCTCCGCCGGGACCCGCCGCGGCCTTTAAAAACTACTTCCAGCCGCCCGAGGCCTTGCCGGGCGGAGGAAGCAAGATGGCGCCGGACGGCGCGGAGCCTCACGGACGGACTCCTTCGGCCCCCTCTGACCTCCGGACGGATGCCGCACATCAGCCCCCGCTCCCCCTGGAGCCCGCGGGGGAGCGGGAAGCCTTCTACCACCCCTCGGACCCTGCTCTGGATTACCAGGAGGCCCCGGATGGGCCGGCCAGGGATCCTCTCCTCGCGCTAGGCCGCAATGACAAGATGGCGCGGATCGGGCGCCCGGCGTCCTCCCAGGTATGCCAGCCCTCTCCCCTGCCTGCAACCGCACAGCCCCTGTCCCAGTCTGCCTTCTCCCAGGACGTTTTGCAGGGCAGGCAATTTTCAGGAGAGGCCACCCAGGGTTCCCCATCTACCACTCCCCCCTCTGTGCTCTGCGGGGAGCAGGCCACAGATCCACCACCCTCCCTGCTGCATACCCAGTGCTCAGAGGCCTTCCCCCGCCTTCTCCGCTCAGCTCCTCTCCCGAGCACGGCCCTCAGCTCATCCCTGTCCCCCACATCCCTGGGCATTTTGGAGGACTCTCGGGAGTGCTCGGACTGTCTCCCTAGTGGGGATGCTGGAACGCCCCTGGCGGCTGTGGGGGGGGGGGCACGGTGACATGGCCGCGGCCTGCCTCTCCTAAGGTGCAGAGGCCCCCCCGTTCTCGGGACTCTAGTGAAGTCAGGGTCCGCTCAGATGCCACCCCCTCCTATGCCCAGGTGGCCCAGGCCCCTGGCCGCCTCCGAGGAACTGCCCAACTGGACCCCTCACCCTGCCCCCCCATGCTACCTCCTGGGCTGACCCCAGGGGACCTCTGCCATCGTGGCCCCCCTCTCCCACCCGGGAACTGCAGCGGGGTGAGCCGCCTCTCCACTCTCCGCCCTCCTTGCCTTCATCCCGATGCCATGAGGCCGTCCGCCCTGACTGGCAGATATACCTGCAATCTATGCCGACGAAAGAGGACTTTAAACAGCTTATTACGGAGGTACAGGCCACTTGCCGCGCTGAGATCAAGTCCCTGCACACTGGCCTCAAACATCTATCTGACAGTGTGGAGATGGTGGAAGAGGAGGTCCAGGAGACCAAGCTGGCGGTCCATCGTGCTCAGGTGGAGACCTCGGACCACCGCCTCCTGCTTCGGGATATGCAACGCCACGTGGAAGACCTCGACAATAGAGGCCGCAGAAACAACATCCGCATTCGCGGCCTGCCTGAGTCGGAGGGCGCCGAGGACCTTCAGTCTTCACTGCAAACGCTATTCAACGAGATGTTGGGGGAAGACCCGGACAAGCACATTGAAATGGATAGAGCCCATCGGGCCCTGAGACCCAAAGGCCCGGCCTCCAAACCCAGGGACGTTATCTGCAGAATTCACTCCTTCCCGCTCAAGGAAGACATTATGCGCAAGTCCCGCACCATCCGAAATCTGGCCTTCGATAACTCACCGATTCAGCTTTACCCGGACCTCTCCTGGATCACGCTCCAAAAACGGAGGCTGTTGCAGCCTCTTCTCAGAGCCCTGCAAGACAAGCACGTTCTATACAGATGGGGCTTCCCCTTCAGCCTGACCGCGAGACACCAAGGGAAGTCGGCAACTCTCCGCTACCCGGAAGATCTTGTCCCCTTTTGTGACACTCTTGACATCCCTGTCCCTCATCTGCCTGATTGGGATCTGGTCGCCTCTCCCCCTCCGATGCCGGTGATCTGGCAGAAAGTCCCTTCAGCCAAACGGCGCAAAGGCCCGGATCCCCACCGCGGGTCACCCAAGCGTGACTGAAGTACTGGCCCTGTCCAACGGACGTCTCCCCTCTACGGTTTTTCCTTTTCCCCTATTTTTGGGGTTTTGCTACTTTTTTCCCCCCGATTGCCGGAGCTACATATTTTACCAGTTTTTTTTCCTCGGGCTGGCCTAGGTTGAGTCTCGAACCGGATCGACTCCCGGGTTACTGCCCCCCCCTGTGGTTTTCCACTTGTTGGTTCCTTTGGTGGAGTGGACTGTTGGTGCCTCCCTAACCCGACTTTTATTTTTGGGTTGGGGAGTCGATAAGGAATCGTGCAGATCCGGTGTCCCTATAGGACTTTGCACCCGCAAGACCGCCAGTACACCTTCTTCTCCGCTCCCCACGGCACGCACTCGCGCATTGATCACTTTTTTGTTAATAACGCGACACTGCGGGCGGTCCAATCTGCAAATATACTCCCCATCTCCTGGTCAGATCACGCCCCCATAACTCTGACTCTAGCGCTGGACTCCCCCCTCTATAAGCCCTGCACCTGGAGGCTGAATAACTATCTCCTGCAGCATGCTCCGGCAAAGGCAGAGCTGGAGTCTTCGCTCCGGCACTACTTTGTTGAGAACGACACCCCAGACGTCTCCCTTACTACCCTCTGGGCCGCCCATAAGGCTGTCATCCGGGGCGCTGTATAGCTCTGTCTTCAGCCTTGAAGCGGGACGCACGGACCGCCAGGTTGCTGGCGGAAAAGCGACTTAAGACCCTTGAAGCCCGTCTCTTGGTCTCCCCCTCCGTCCCCACCCTTAAGCGAATCGTCCAGACTAGGCAGACACTTCGGGACCTGGCGTTGGGATCGGTTGAGAAAGCTCTAGTCCGCTTACGACAACTGTACTATGACAAGGGGAACAAGGCACAGTCGCTACTGGCCCGGAAACTGGCGGACCGTACGGCGACCTCTGCCCCGGCCCAAATTAAAAATAAGGGGGGGGACCTTTTGACCCACCCCCAGGCGATAGTGGATGCGTTCGCGGACTATTATACTGACTTGTACAACAGACCGGACATCCCCCACAATCCCCCAACCTCGGACCAGTCCGCCCGCATTACCCAGTACTTGGACAATATAGTCCTACCCCGACTGCAAGCCGTGGACCTCCGAGAACTGAATGCCTCTGTTACTGAAGAGGAGCTCTTGGAGACTGTGAAGACCCTCCCTGCCCACAAGTCCTCTGGACCGGACGGGCTCCCCTATGAATACTACAAGGCGTTTATACCCCTCTTAAGCCCGTACATGACCAAGCTTTTTAACTCCTTTCTCCAGCAGACCCCGGTCCCTACCGACATGCTAGGCTCGTTTATCTCCCTTATTCCCAAGCCAGACAAAGACCCGACTGTTTGCGCGAGTTACCGACCTATAGCCCTGCTGAACGCTGATTTGAAAATTTTTACGAAGCTCCTAGCGAATCGCCTTAACACAATCCTCCCTTCCCTAATACACAAGGACCAAGTGGGATTTGTCCCCTTGAGACAGGCAGGGGATAACACTATAAAGATCATTGATCTCATTGACGTGGCGAATAGGGATAACCTAGGATCTTTGGTTCTCAGTTTAGACGCCGAGAAGGCGTTTGACCGCCTCAGCTGGCCTTTTATGGAGGCCACGCTACACCGCATGGGCTTCCGGGGCCCGTATCTGCGAGCGGTGCGGCACCTCTACACCACCCCCTCCTCGCAGGTTAAAACCCCCTTCGCCACGTCCTCTACTTTTACTATCACTAATGGCACCCGCCAGGGCTGTCCGCTCTCTCCTCTCCTTTTTGCACTATGTGTGGAGCCTCTGGCGGCTGCCGTTAGAAGCAACCCCGATATTCGGGGGATCCCGGTCAGGGGCAAGGAATTCAAGATTTCGCTCTTCGCAGATGACGTTATCCTTACCTTGGCTCAGCCCGGGATCTCACTCCCCAACCTCCACTCCGAGCTGGACCGCTATGGGGAACTCTCCGGCTACAAAATTAACCCGTCCAAATCGGTGGCCCTCCCCCTAAACATGGAGGCGTCTGAGACGACCCGCCTACGCTCCGCTTTCCCGTACAAATGGGAAAGCTCTTCCCTTAAATATTTGGGGGTCCTCCTTACGCCATCATTCCACTCCCTGTATCAGGCCAATTTCCCCCCCCTCTTTCGGGCGATTAGGGAATTACTACGTAAATGGAAGGCCCACCACATATCGCTCATAGGACGGATCACGTCTATTAAAATGGTGATCCTCCCCAAGCTCCTGTATCTGTTCCAGACATTGCCGATCCCAGTCCCATATGCACAGTTACGCGCGCTCCAGAAGGATCTGTTGAAATTCGTATGGAACTACAGAAAACACCGGGTCCCGAGCTCTGTCCTGACGGCCTCGCGCTCTGACGGCGGTTTGGCGTTCCCCGACCTAGTCCGCTACTACCAGGCCACTCAGCTGCGGGCCATAGCCTCCTGGTTTCCGCAGAAGTCTTATAATAGGTGGTCGGAGATTGAAAAGATCTGGCTGGCTCCTGTACACCCGAACAGTTTCTTATGGGGAGCGAGGATTGATATAGATTCGGGTCGACTACTGGGGCCGATGACCCAGCTTCGTCTCCTCTGGCGGAAGCTCTCCCGCGACCACAGCCTCCACTCGGAGTTCTCCCTACTGACCTCCTTCCTCTATAACCCGACTCTACCGACCAGCTTGACCCACCAGATGTCCTGGCCTTGGGCCTCGCGTGACCTGTTCCACTTGGGGCACCTAGTGGACCCCAGAACACGACGGCTGTTGTCCTTCTCGGAGCTCCAGGCTAAGCATGACCTCCCCCATCAGACGTTCTACAGCTACATACAAATTAGGCACTTTACACAATCTAGGGCCCCTCACCTACGGTTCTCCCCGCCCTCTCCCTTTGAACAGATAATCCTGGCAGGACGGGATCGCAGAGGGTTGATCTCAGACATATACCGCGTCCTCAACGCATACCACTTTCAAACGAAGGGGAAGCACTCCTACATGAAACGCTGGGAGGGGGAATTGGGTGAGGAGCTCCCCCTTGAGACCTGGCAGGGGGTGTGGTGCCAGGCAGCCAAATCCTCTCTGTGTACATTGTACAAAGAGAATTTCTACAAAATTATTTTCTTCTGGTACCAGACCCCGGATATTCTCCACAGGATATACCCCTCTACCTCGGATCGCTGCTGGCGATGTCTGAGGGAGCGGGGCTCCCTGTTCCATATCTACTGGGCCTGTCCCCTGATTGCCCCATACTGGCTTACGACTCGTGGGCTGCTCCAGCGTCTATTCGACGTTCCTGTACCCCACTCCCCCAAATTTTTCTTGATGGGCCTGTCCCAACCCGCTCTGACTAGGCCGGGCCGGAAGCTCCTTAGGCACATCCTGACAGTGGCCCGCTGCCTGATAGCCCTTAACTGGAAGAATCCATTGCCCCCGTCTAGGGAGGCCCTTTACTCCAGGATCAAGGACGTTGAGCTCATGGAGAAGATGACTGCCAGGATGAGGGACAGGCTTGAGGAGCATGACCTGGTCTGGGGGAGATGGCGGCTGCTGGAGGATTGATGGTGAACCGGTGTGGACATGGTGATGTGGACCGTTGGCACTCTATTTCTTTTTCTCTGTCTTTCCCTCTTTCTTCCCTTCTCTCTCCTCTTCTCTCCTCCACTCTTCTCGCTCATACTACTGATGGTCCTTGTTTTGTTTTAAGTTTGGCATGTAAGCTAAGCAGCAGACCCCGGGTGGCCTTTCGGTTTCCAGCACGGATAACTGACTTTTGGTGTCTTCCGTCCTGCTGTGCACCCTGGGTCGGCTGGTCTGATCCCGCTGTATTTCCCGGTACTGTACTTTTCTGCACTGTCCACTTACAATGGGCCTCCTGTGTTTTGGAAGCCATGTTACTATTGCTGTATGCCTGCACTACTACTTTTGTTATGCGACCACGAAAACTAAATAAATTGTTATTTGAAAAAAAACCTGGCGGTGAACCTAAAAAAATAACTAGCTACCTAGCGACACTAGCGACACTAATGCAGCGATCAGAAAAATGATCGCTTAGTGACACTGGCAAAAGGGGGTGAAAGGGTTAACTAGCGGCAATCAGGGGGTTAAAACCATTATTGGGTAGAATATCGAGGTACCTAGCGCTATAAAAACCTGGCGGTGAACCTAAAAAAATAACTAGCTACCTAGCGACACTAGCGACACTAATGCAGCGATCAGAAAAATTATCGCTTAGTGACACTGGCAAAAGGGGGTGAAAGGGTTAACTAGCGGCAATCAGGGGGTTAAAACCATTATTGGGTAGTATATCGGGGTACCTAGCGCTATAAAAACCTGGCGGTGAACCTAAAAAAATAACTAGCTACCTAGCGACAGTAGCGACACTAATGCAGCGATCAGAAAAATGATCGCTTAGTGACAGTGGCAAAAGGGGGTGAAAGGGTTAACTAGCGGCAATCAGGGGGTTAAAACCATTATTGGGTAGTATATCGGGGTACCTAGCGCTATAAAAACCTGGTGGTGAACCTAAAAAAATAACTAGCTACCTAGCAACACTAGCGACACTAATGCAGTGATCAGAAAAATTATCGCTTAGTGACACTGGCAAAAGGGGGTGAAAGGGTTAACTAGCGGCAATCAGGGGGTTAAAACCATTATTGGGTAGTATATCGGGGGGTACCTAGCGCTATAAAAAAACCTGGCGATGAACCTAAAAAAATAACTAGCTACCTAGCGACCGTAGCGACACTAATGCAGCGATCAGAAAAATGATCGCTTAGTGACACTGGCAAAAGGGGGTGAAAGGGTTAACTAGCGGCAATCAGGGGGTTAAAACCATTATTGGGTAGTATATCGGGGTACCTAGCGCTATAAAAACCTGGCGGTGAACCTAAAAAAATAACTAGCTACCTAGCGACACTAGCGACACTGATGCAGCGATCAGAAAAATGATCGCTTAGGCCGCGTACACACGCGGGGACTGTTCGCCCAACTTTGTCCGTCAAACAGTTTCGGCAAACAGTCCGCTCAAAATTAGCATGGACGGACATGGCCACACACGACGTACGAACAGTTTGCTGAAACCATGCGCGATGACGTGAACGGCACGTACGACGGGACGAAAAATACGACGTCCTATACACTGCATTATAACTTTCGGCGTGTAAAGCCTTTCTGAGCATGCACGGAACTTAGTTTGTCGAACAAGCCTACACACGAGGGAACTGTTCGCTGAAACAAGGTTTCAGCGGACAGTTTTTCGGAAATTCCGAAAAACCTTGTTCAGCGGACTGTTCGCTGAAACTTTCCGCTGAACGCCCACACACGGGCGGACTGTCCGCCGAAACACTGTTCAGCGGACAAAGTTGGCCGAACAGTCCCCGCGTGTGTACGCGGCCTTAGTGACACTGGCAAAAAAGGGTTAACTCTAGGGGCAATCAGGGGGTTAAATCTTTATTGGGGGGTGATAGGGGGCTACCCTGGACCTAACACTAACTGCCCTGACAGTTTTTACTGTCACATCTGACACTGAATACAGTGATCAGTAAAGAAATGATCACTGCAATCAGTGACACTGTGACTGGGGGGGGAGGGGGGGGCGGGGGGGGGGATCGGGGGGGTTTGTGTGCCTGTGTGTACCTACATGTCAGTGTAGTGTTGGTGCACACTATTACTATTAGTCTTCTCCTCGTAGTCCGGTCAAAAAGACCGCCCCGAGTAGAATGACATCACTTCCTCCTTCCTGTGTAAACAATACACAGTGGGAGGAAGTTTGTCATTGGCCAGGAGCGATCCAGAGGGGGTGGCCAGAAACTAACGGCCATCCCCTCATCACGGATCGCTGCTGGAGGGAAACGGACCGCCGTATCCAGCGGGAGGGGGTCCGATCGGACCCCCCACCCGCTGGAAGGCAGGCACGTACATCTACGTGCTTGTGCCTGCCTGTGCCATTGTGATGACGTATAATGGCAATACGGCGGTCCTTAAGTGGTTAAGGGATGTACACCTTCTGATCACTTCCAGACAGCCATGATGCCGGATTCAATGACAAAGCAAAATATTCTGGTCCAGTTTGTAGCCAAAGTAATTAAAAAACAAGCTTGTGAAAGTTCCAAGCGCCCAGAGGAGATGAGGATTCTGTTCACCTCTGTTCCTAGTAAAAACAAAAACAAGAACAAAAAGTTGGAGTTTGAGATAAAGAATCCCCCATAACATCCACAAAGGTCATACTGTCTGCCATAGCGAGGAGATGATAATATACAACTACTTGGATGGCATCCTTTTGCTAGCCTGCAATCGGGAAATGCTTATCCAGCATTGAGATGCTCTGTTACACAATCTGCAAAATTTTGCAGTAGCTAATCAATTGGAAGAAAGGCTTCCTCTGCCCAACCCAAAGAATGATGAGGCGTATTTGCATAAACAGAAAAATTCAGTAGAACTTCTATGAGGGAAGATCTGTCCGCTGATAGAGAAAGGGTCTTCCTCATTGAGCAATTGTTTCTGAATGTAACATTCTTATGTCAGATGCCAGCCAGAAAGATTGGAGGGGTGCATTTCAAGGAGCAGGCTGCTCAAGGTTATGGGATGTTCAGCACACAAGGCATAGTATCGAATGCTCTCGAACTGAGAGCAGCGATCAAGGCCCTTTTGGCTTTTACACCTTTTATAAGATGAACAAGAATTGTACTGTGCCTAGACAACAAAATGGCAGTTACATACATAAAGAGGCAGGGGGGAACAAGGCGTCGAACCCTGATGTTGGAAGTGCGAATGTTAATCGAATGAGCTCAGATTCATCTAAAAGACCTGAGGGCAATCTGTATGCCTGCAACTCAAAACTGGTCAGCAGACTCGTTGAACAGTACCTTCTTATTAAACAATGAGTGGTCCCTCTGGGATGTTCAGTCAGTTAATTCTGAAGGGAGGGTCTCCCCAGGGGGATCTAAAGACAACTCCCTGGAATATGAAATGTGGCAGAATCCTAGCAAAATGCACCATACCCAGTATTGGAAGGATAGACTTCTTAGTCTGCTAATGGAAATTCCAGTATGGATAATTGAATTATACTATTTTGCCTGAGGAAGCTCTGCTGTCCATCTTTCCTACAGTTTAGCATTGAGTCACCCCTTCCTCTGCCAGTGATGCCAGATCTGCTCTCTCAAGGCCAGTTTTGCCATCCAGCCCACAGAGACTACATTTGATGGCATGGAAGTTGAGAGGCGGAGGCTACTTATCACCAGGACCAACCAAAGTTCTACAGTTCTTACAACTGGGACTGGACAATGGCTTAGGTTCAAATATCTTTAAAGTTTCAGCCCTGTATGCACTTCCTGGGGTTTAATGGGCCCTTAACCTATTGATAATCAGGGGCAACTCCATGAAAAGAGCAGTACCAATTGCTTCCTGAGGCTATTTGGCAAAGTCAGCAACATGGTCCTCCCACAACAACATTCAAACATTCAGGCCCAATAATACCATGCTGTTGCAGTAATAACACATTGGCGCATTGCGGTATTATTAGTTTTGAATGGCAACCCAACTCATCTGCCAAAGGACTTGTGTTGCAGCACAGTGTAAAGCATGACAATCCACTAACGTGTGTTGCAGTTAGAGATAAACACGCAAACAGGCAAAAAATTTGTATGAACACCGTTAAAGTCTATGGGGCACCCACATAAAAAAAGTGCTCATTTTAAAGGCATATATGCAAGTTATTGCCATAAAAAGTGTTTGGGGACTCGATTACTGCCCAGGGGACATGTAACAATGCAAAAAAAGTTTTAAAAACTGCAGTTTTTCAGGAGCAGTGATTTTAATAATGCTTAAAGTGAAACAATAAAAATAAAATATTCATTTAAACATTGTGCCTGAGGGGTCTCCTTAGTCTGCCTGTAAAGTAGTGCATCTTTCCCATGTTCATAACAGTACCACAGAGAAATTAAATTTCTAAAGGAAAAAAAATTGTTTAAAACTGCCTGTGGTTGTAATGTATTGTCTGATCCCGGCAATATGCAAAAAAATAATTGCAAAAAAATGGCATGTGTTCCCCCCATCTATTACCACGCCCTTCAGGTCTGGTATGTATATTAAGGGAAACCCTGTGCCAAAATGAAAGAAAGAAAATAGCGTGAGGGTCCCCCCCAAAATCCATACCAGGCCCTTCAGGTCTGGTATGGATTTTAAGGGGAACCCCGTGCAAAATCCATATCAGACCCTTAACCAATCACGCAACCTAGCAAGCTGCAGAAAAAGGGGGGACGCCCCCTTCCTGAACCATGCCAAGCCACATGCCCTCAACATGGGGAGGGTGCTTTGGGGTCTCATCCTCACAAACCTTGCCCAGTGGTTTGTGGGCATGAAAGTAAAAATGTCTACTGTAATTTTTACTTTTTTTACACTTTTTTGGGTGAATGAATAGGGGTAGAATGTACTCTATACCCATTTACATAAGAGGGGCTGAGATCTGGGGGCCCCCTTGTTAAAGGGGGCTTCCAGATTCCGATAAGCCCCCTGCCCGCACACCTCCACAACCACCGGGCAAGGGTTGTGGGGATGAGGCCCTTGTCCCCATCAACATGGGGACAAGGTGTTTTGGGGGGACCCCAAAGCACCCTCCCCATGTTGAGGGCATGTGGCCTGGTATGGTTCAGGAGGGTAAGGGCACTCTCTCGCCCCCCCTTTTCCTGCAGCCTGCCAGGTTATGTGCTCGTATAAGGGTCTGGTAAGGATTCTAAGGGGAACCCTGCACCGTTTTATTTATTTTGGCACGGGGTTAAAATCCATACCAGACCTGAAGGGCCTGGCATGGATTGTGGGGGGGGCCCCCACACCACTTTTTTTTCTAAATTTTGTCATGGGGTTCCCCTTAATATCCATACCAGACTCGAATGGTCTGGTTTGGATTTTAGGGGGGCCCCCATGCCATTTATTTTTAAATTTGGATCCGGGTTCCCCTTAATATCCATATCAGACCTGAAGGGCCTGGTAATGGACTGGGGGGGGGGCTCCACCATTTTTTTCAATGATTTTTATGTATATTGCCAGGATCTGACAATACATTACAGCCGCGAGCAGTTTTAAGATGATATTTTTTCCTTTAGAAGTGTAATTTCTCTGCTCTCATTCATTACACTATGTACGGCCGCTATGTAAGCAGCCTTACATAGTGTGGGTCGAGGTGCATGCTTTGGCCAATTATGGGACGCCAATGCACTGCGATCTTGCAGTGCATTATAGGGTGCTCCACAGCACTCAAATTTGCAGCGAACGCCCCATAATGTTCTAAATTCCACGATTCAAACATCAGGCTCATCCCTAGTTGCAGTATAATGACAAAAACAAGTGCATGCACTATTTTTTGGCAGCATAGCACATATGCTCTATTGGGTAGATAGGGGATGAGTTTATAATGAATGGAACTTCATCACACCAACACACATAATGTAGGGTGAACTGGCCCTTAAAATGCTGCTTCACATAAAGGACATACAGTAGCTACTGTATCTACACACTTTGATTTGACAATGATTTTTTATCTTTAAAGAAGTATTACACACATAAGCAAATATTTATTATGATGCAGCTTACTAATCCTTAGATGTGATTATTATTATTACTATATAGGATTTATATAGCGCCAACAGTTTGCGCAGCGCTTTACAAAATTAAGGCAGACATTACAGGTAAGATACAATTTAGTACAAGAGGAATCAGATGTCTGCATGTTTTCTGTTTTAGGCTTTCTTTCTTTTATTTTCACCTGGTGTTCCAGCCAGTAAGTCTGTTGTTTTTCAACAGAACACACTCTCCTACAAATATAGCAGTTAGAGTGAAGAGACTGCTTACCACTGACAATGGTCAGCTTTTATTTGTGTAAAATCTTTATCACAAAAGAAAAAATGGTTGCTGTAACTGCAGTGTGAGCTGGAGTTTGGATTAGATTTGTTAGTGTATTTAAATCTGATAGTACATCTAACATTCCAGTCCCATAGACTTACAATGCTGCCATCCACAGGTGCCCCTGTGCTTCATCAAAGGATTGGTAAGCTGCAATATACTACATTTTTCGTTTTAGGTTCAATACTGCTTTCATTGTGTGAGGAGAATATTCATGATATGCACCATACAGTTACAGCTACAAAGTTGCTAATACAAATGGCCAAAGAACATTCATCCTTGTCAACCCTTATTTCCCATTAACTATAAGGCACCAGTTCATAGACATGACTTTGTTCACATGTAGCCAAGAAGTGACTTAGCAGTTGCTGTTCATCTGTCACTGCATTCAAGGCACCTTCAAGACATAAGTGGAAACAGTTGGTAAATGAACTTCAGAGAGATTAATTAGACATGAAATTAGTAAACTGTCCCCATTCTGTAACAGAAGAAATTCCAATGTCCCATAAGATCTGAGTGGCTGAATCCTATTGAATTGAGTGGCAAACAGTGGCACAGTCAGTGAGATATGGAATTTTTACTATTTTTGCAGGGCATTTTAAAATTCACGGCAAGGTCATTTTAAGTGAAATCTGAGTTAATGTGCAAATACTGCAGTGATGTTCTGCAAATATTTTTTAAATTTGCTGAAACATTTTATTTAGAATCTATAGTGTTTTTCAATATATATATATATATATATATATATATATATATATATATATATATATATATATATATATATATATAGATATACAGTGGGGAAAATAATTCTATAATTTTTTATCATAGGTGTATTTTAAATGATAGAGACAGAATATCAACCATAGTCAGCATTTTTCTTCCCCCAAACATGGCGAGTGCCCCTCCTTAAGAAGGTACATGTACAATCAAGCCAATGAACATCTATTGGCTTGACTGTACATCTCTTCAGATGAGACCAAAAATTTAGCTCTTTGGCATAAACTTCACTCACCATGTTTGGAGGAAGAAAAATGCTTACTATGACCCTAAGAACACCTCCCATACATTCAAGCACAGAGGTGGAAACATTAGGCTTTGGGGCTGTTTCTCTGCTTAAGGTACAGGCCGACTTTGCTGAATTGAGGGGCCAATGGACCAGGCCATGTATTGTCAAATCTTGAGAAGCAGGGAGGGTGGGTTTTTGTTGAGGGTGGATAAGCGGGGAGGGGGGTTATTGTTGAAGGTGAAGAAGCAGGGTGGGGGTTATTGTTGAAGGGCGGGGAGAGGGGTTATTGTTGAGGGTGGAGAAGCAAGGAGGGAGGTTATTCTTGAGGGTGGAGAATCCGGGAGGAGGGTTATTATTGATGGTGGAGAAGCAGGGAGGGTGGTTATTGGGGGTGGAGAGGCGGGGATCGGGGTTATTGTTTGGGGGTAGAGAGGCAGAGGTTGGGGTTATTGTTGAAGATGGAGAAGCAGGGAGGGGGGTTATTGTTGAAGGGCGGGGAGGGGGGTTATTGTTGAGGGTGGAGAAGCAGGGAGGGAGGTTATTCTTGAGGGTGGAGAAGCCAGGAGGAGGGTTATTATTGAGGGTGGAGAAGCAGGGAGGGTGGTTATTGGGGGTGGAGAGGCGGGGATCAGGGTTATTGTTTGGGGGTAGAGAGGCAGAGGTTGGGGTTATTGTTGAAGATGGAGAAGCAGGGAGGGGGGTTATTATTATTATTATTATTATTATGCGTTGGGTGTTGTAGTGCAGTGATTGACTGCTGCTGCAGAACTTCTTGGGGGGGGGGGGGGCAGAGCTGCTGGGTGTTGTAATGCAGGGCAGTGATTGGCTGCTGCTGCAGAACTTCTTGGAAGGGGGTGGAGAGGAAAGGGCTGCTAGGTGTTATATATATATGTGTGTGTAGCGGCGGCTCCTGAAGAGCATGCGCTATGCTTTTTTCAAAGTTAAAGTTATGCCTGAACTGCAGTTTGGTTTGAGTACAATTGTCTAAATTAGACTTCGGCATCAGTCTGACTGGACTGTGAGATTTTCAGCCTGGCCACAGGGGGCACTGGGAGGCATGGAACTATGGTCTGGTTAGGTGCTTAAGTTACTCTCTCTTGGAGCCTGCCCAGTGGAAGTGGCGCTCTCGCTGTGCTTTCTGGGAGAGGGTATTTAAGATGCGGACGTCACGTGGTTCAGGGTTTCAGTCCAGAATGATGTACTGACTTCATGGTCCTGGTCCTCCTGTCCAGCGCCCAGGAAGGCTATGGCCTGGGGTGCGGATCCACCCGATTTTGATATCTCTGGGCTGGCTAGCCCGAGGCAAGGAAGCTAAAGGAGGATTCTGAGGGGGTTGGGTGCCGTCTCAGGTTTAGGAGAGACCCAGGGAGGACTCTTCAGAAGAAGACCACGTACGGGTTGGTTTCTTAGTAAGAGCCTGGAAGGGCTGAAGTACCCAAGAGAATACGGTCTCGTGGATATCGCCAAGCTGGTTGAAAGATCCAGGTAACCTACCAGTGTTCTTCAAGTTTAGTTTTCCTACGTGTTCTACAACAACGTCTGTGGCAGAGACATTATCTTGTACGTTCTACAACAACGTCTGTGGCAGAGACTTGTTCCTGAGTAAGCACCTTGTTGGCTGCTAGGCCTTGTGAGAGAAGGACTTGAGTGAACGTCCAGTTGCAAATGGCTATTCTCTGGATGCAGTCAAAGTAAGCAAGTTCTTCAACATATTGACTTTGACACTAAGAGTACCTGAACTTCCTTTCCAACCCTCTGATTACAATTAAAGAGACTGTTCATTGTCTACGTTTTGCAAATAAAATCCATTCAAGTGGATCTGTTGTCAGTCTCTCAAGTTACTGGGCCATCTACCACGGGACACCCCTAGACATGAAACGAGGAGAACAGAAGGTAACGGTAAGCCCAAATCTAACCAGCAGCTCCTTCGAGGGTAGTGCTACATGTGGGGTCTCGTAGTCCGGGATTTACCATTACCCCCGCAAAGAACTGTACACGTGGTAAAGCATAGGACAGAGGGTGGTGTTTTTGAACTGCCCCATCAGCGCCATCTTTACTCAGACTTTCACTGAGGTGCGTAAGTGTGGGAGGAGCCCTTGCCGAAAAGCCTGCGAAGTTATGCAGCCCAAGCTATCAGTGGGAGGAGTCTGAGTTGTTCTTTTCCTGCACGAGACACCACGTGAGAGTGTGTTGAGTAAGGAAAAGAAGTCAGTTTAGTTTTCTCTTGAAGTGTTGAAGAGAAGATTTTTTGAGAATGCACCGTGCTCCGGGTATGCAGTCTGTATCAGGACCCAGGATGCCTACTGAAAGGGATCCCACAGGCATGCAGTTGCCCGGTACCGTGCTGACAGACACGGGCATTCGCCTGCTGCCGCAGGGGTGGTTTGTGTTGTACACCACAAGAGATATTGAGGGCCTTGGCATGTTATGCGTGAAGTGTGACGGCCTGATTGCCAACCATCGGCCGTTTGCAAGATGCAGAAGGTGTGGAGAGTACGCCTTTGAAGTGGAGCAGCCCACCGAATTGCCTCGGGCTTACCACATGAACTGGATCACAGGCATAGCAACCGAGGAGTCGATTGTTTATGCCCTGGTATCATCCATTGGAGCCTGCACTGCAAGAAGGGATGTTGCCCCCTACGAAGTTCAGGAGACTACCCCAGAGGTCGTGGACACAACCCCGGCTATGAGTACTTCTGTTGAGGTACTCATTTGCAAAGAGGGAGAACAACTCAATGCTCCCCATCGTCGCAGAGGCAGACCGTCCCCATGCCTCCTCTCTTGGCCGAATATATGGAAAAAGATATCTGTGGACAAGCACCGGAAAACTGCAGGTGTTACCATGGGAAACTGACGGCCTGCAGTGGAGTCGTCACAAAGTTTAGGGGCTAGTTCTGGCTCCGACGAAGGAGATGACTGGCATTTTGAGCCAAGGTTGCCGTGAGTACATTTGAACTTTTCTTTTAAAGGCTTCTAGTTGTTAAGCCATTCTGTGAAGTGAAAAAAATAATAATTGCATGATTATGACGAGATCCTGGTCTCAGAGACTTTTGAAATAAGCAGATGGCAACAGAGTATGGGGTTGGAATTCCCCTATGTCCCAAATGATATTATGAACATTATTGAGGAGAACCACAAGACACGATACGAGGAAGATGTTTGGAGCTACTTAAAAGTACCAAAGCTGCTTTGCAAAAAGGCTTTTTCACCGGAGTTGTATCAACGGAGTTATGGTCGGCACATTTATGGAGACAAAATTGTGATTTGCAGACCTGAAAAAGACAGTGCTGTTTATTTTATTACTACTGTGGATGCACAGGGGAAAGATTTAACTTTGCCTGATCCACGTTTCTACTGGTGTCAAGTCTTTGAATTTGCAAGGAGAGTTATTCCAGGTCTTTAGCTCTTTGCATTTCTCTTTGAAACTACTGAACTATGGGGTAGTTAGACAGAGCCAGTTACATAGAGAAAGGAACATCCACCGTGTCAAGATCACTTTACCGGACACAGAGTCTGTTCTAATAAGAGACTGCACCTTAGCGGCGCATACCACTAGGTGGCAAGAGTCAGCGCAATTTGCACTGTTTTATAAGTAAAGAAAAAAAAGGGGGTTTTAAAAGTTTTAAAGTTTAGAGGAGAGGAATCCATGGAGATTGGATGGAATCCTGCCTTCTAATAATCTGTGTACAGTGTATGTTTGCATGTTTTTTTATTATCTTTTAGGATTCACCAAAGAGCATCTATCAAGCTGCCGGAGAATGGGTGGTTTAGATAGACAGGCTTGGGTGGTAATCTTTACTGTATGATAATGCTGTGTTTAACAATGTTTTCACACATACTGGAAAGTTTATTGCTTCCCTTTTTTCCCATTTCTACCCCCAACGTTCGGGTAGTGTAAGGTTTTTGATAGAGCTAGTTTGTTATCTCTGGGTTTCTTTTCTCCTGTCTTTCCCAGATGATGAGGACGTTGTATAAATAAGCAGGGTGAGTGTGTAGCAGCGGCTCATGAAGAGCACGCGCTATGCGTTTTTCAAAGAACTTCTTGGAAGGGGGGGGGGGGGAGGAAAGGGCTGCTCTAGGTGTTTTGTGTGTGTGTGTGTGTGTGTTTATATATATATATATATATATGTAGCGGCGGCTCCTGAAGAGCACGCGCTATGCTTTTTTCAAAGTTAAATTCATGCCTGAACTGCAGTTTGTTTTGAGTAAAATTGTCCCACAATTGAACCAGCAGCTCCTTCGGGGGTACTGCTACATATATATGTTTATATATATATATATATATATATATATATATATATATATATATATATATATATATATATATATATATACTAGATATCATTTCCAAGCCTAACACTTTCCACGTATTTGAGGATGACCTACACAGTGGGGGTTATTTCCTAAAGGAAAATCCACTTTGCACTGCAAGTGCACTTGAAAGTACACTGAAAGTGCACGTGGAAGTAAAGTTGCTGTAGATCCAAGGAGGACATGCAAGGAGAATAAAAAACAGCATTTTAGCTTGCACATGATTGGATGATAAAATCAGCAGAGCTTCCACTCCTTTCAAATCTACCCCTTCGATTTAGAGCGATTGCACTTCCAAGTGTACTTTCCGTGCACTTTCAAATGCACTTGCAGTGCAAAGTAGAATTGCCTTTCGTAAATAACCCCCAGTGCTTCCCAAATTCCAAGAACACTAAAGGCTTTTAAGAGAGTATCATTTGTTCAGTGGGTTCGTCTAAACATTTGTTGCAAAAGTCATACGAATGCATCAGTTGTTAAGCATCCAACAAGGACAATTCTTTCCAGGTCCCTTTGTAGTGCTCGGTCTCCAGTTCCATACGACTTGCTTTCAAACATGTAGATGCCATTCCACCAAATTATCAAGCTCTAATTAAAGTCAATACTTTTACAGAAATCTCATTCATAATGAGCCATGCTTCTATATTATTTTTTTTGAATACAAGAAAGAAAAGAAACAAATGCTGTGCACACTGTAAAAGTCCAGATACAATGCCCACTAATATGTATTTTTCTAAAATGCAATTTAAATAAAACCATAAAGACCTGGCTACATTAATATGTCTGTAAGTGTTCTGATATATACAGTACATACTTATATGTACACCTAGGAAATCCATTTAGATAACATATGTGTAGTTTTCTCTATACACTACATTTCTGGGGTTTATAAAACAATCTGCAACAATGCATTACCTATATTACAGCTTACGTCTTTTTCTGTAAGTTATTAAGTGCAAACCTGTCATCAGCGCAATAAGTAGGCCACTGCTTGCTTCTCCTAAAAATACTACATGCTTTGTGTTATTGCTGATGGTTTTTGCCTTTAATACTTTCTGAGTCACTGACCTTGAACAAATCTATATATAAGAAAATGTCAATTTTATCTCATTTTCATTTGATGCATGCATGTTACAGGACTGTGGTTCACAACTACTGGAGCCATACATAGACAAGCAACTAGCATCAACTAGCATTTTAGAAATAGATCTGTAATGGTGGCCCACATATTTTTTAATGCATGGGTGTTGCTAGGCTTTCTTTCTGACTGTCACTGTAAAGGGAGCATCTCTCCAACCACCCACAATTTAAGAAGGGGGGTATTTCTCCACTTACGACGAATGGGAAAACAATTTCACTTACCACCAGTGTAAGGGATAGGGATGAGCTTCGTGTTCGAGTCGAACGTACGTTCGACTCGAACATTGGCTGTTCGGGCGTTCGGCGAAATCCGAACTCTTGGTCCGTTAGCGTCAAAATTCGTATGGCGCGCGCGGACCACAATGCACTGCGATGGCGCAGTGCATTGCTGGCTCATGATTGGCCAAGCATGCACTGTGACCCCGCATGCTTGGCCAATCGCAGCGCCAGCAGCGAGGAGAGCCATGATTGGCCACAGGCATCCTGCCTGTGGCCAATCATAGCTCAGGCTGTGTAGTGCACGCCCCACACTATATAAGGCTGCCTTTGAGGCGGCCTCGTGTAGTGTGTTGGAATCTGAAGCAGTGGGTGTTCTGTGTACCTTCAACACAGTTATACACCAATCGTTTTTGGCTGATTTCCTATCTTGCTCTTGTGTAGTGGTTATTGTCTGTGCCCTGACCGCAGTATACACCACTACACTATATTCACCTCACCTATATAGCTAGCTAGTGATCTATCTTTAACCACTTAACAACCGCCCATTGCCGATTAACGGCTTCAGGGCGGTTGTTTAACTCTGAGAGGCCGTTAATTAGCGGCCTCCCAGAATTCTGCTCTCGCGCGCCCCCTGGGGCGCGCACTCGAGAGCATCCGTGACCGCCGGGTCCACAGGACCCGGCGCATCACGGATCACAGTAAACGGCCGCTCGTCGCGGCCGTTTATCACGTGATCGCTCCGTCAAATGACGGAGTGATCACTTGTAAACAAACCGGCGTCATGTTATGACGCCGGTTCCTCCCTCCCCTCTCTGTACCGATCGGTACAGCGGAGGGGAAAGAGATCGGTGTCAGCAGCGATGTGGGCTGCATCTGCAGTGCCCACATCGCTGCTCACCGAATTTAACCCCTCAATTCCCTGCCAATACTCTGCAATACCAGTGCATACTCTGCAGTACCCTGCCATTACTCTGCAGTACCCCCCATTACTCTGCAGTACCCTGCCTTTACTCTGCAGTACCCCCCATTACTCTGCAGTAACCCCCATTACTCTGCAGTACCCTGCCATTACTCTGCAGTACCCCCCAATACTCTGCAGTACCCGCCATTACTCTGCAGTACCCCGCCATTACTCTGCAGTGCAGTACCCTGCCATTACTCTGCAGTACCCTGCCTTTACTCTGCAGTACCCTGCCATTACTCTGTAGTACTCCCCAATACTCTGCAGTACCCTGCTATTACTCTGTAGTACCCCGCCAATACCCCGCCAATACTCTGCAATACCCTGCCATAAATTGCCATACCCAGCCATACTCGGAGATACCCAGCCATACTCGGAGATACCCAGCCATACTCGGTGATACCCTGAAATACCCAGCCATAGACGCCCCCCACCCCTCACCGCCCTCCGGTGCTTCTACCAACTCGCCAGTACGATCAAAGCCAGAATCTTTTTTTTATTTTTTATTTCAGGCTTCCCAGCCTAGAGGTGAGATGTGGGGTCATATTGACCCCCAGATTTCACTGTAAAGAGGACCTGTCACCCCATATTCCTATTACAAGGGATGTTTACATTCCTTGTAATAGGAATAAAAGTGATCAAAAATATATTTTTGGGGAAAAAAATGTCAAACTAAAATAAATAAAGTAAAATGAACAATAAAAAATAAAATAAAAATTAAAGCGCCCATGTCCCCATGTGCTCGCATGCAGAAGCGAACGCATGCGTAAGCCCCGCCCACATATGAAAACGGTGTTCAAACCACACATGTGAGGTATTGCCGAGAACGTTAGAGCGAGAGCAATAATTCTAGTCCTGGACCTCCTCTGCAACTCAAAACATGTAACCAGTAAAAAAAAAATTTATGAAGAAAAAATTACTAAATTACTCTGCAAAATTTTATAACAGAAACAAAGAAAAATTCATTTTTTCGCAGAATTTCCGGTCTTTTTTCTTTTATAGCACAAAAAATAAAAAAACTGAGAGGTGATTAAATACCACCAAAAGAAAGCTCTATTTGTGTGAAAAAAAGGACAAACATTTCATATAGGTCCAGTGTTGCATGACTGGGTAATTGTCATTCAAAATGTGAGAGCACCAAAAGCTGAAAATTGGTCTGGTTATTAAGGGTGTTTAAGTGCCCAGTGGTCAAGTGGTTAATAATAGAGCTTGCAGTCAGTAGTGTTAGGAGTGCGTGCTGTCTGCGTGCTCTGTACCCAGTACATACCGCTATAATATAGGGCAGGCCCCTACTTTCAAACATCCAACTTACAAACATCTCCTACTTGCAAACGGAAGGAGACAGCAGCAAGTGAGATGAAAAAAGACGGATGGCAAAACAAATTATACAGGGGTGATAACCCTTCTCTATGTTTTCCAAAAAGCTTAAAAATAGTTTTTTTGACTGGAGCTACACTTTAAAAATGTACCAGTTGAAAATTACAAACAGATTCAACTTAACACAACAAACCTACACAGTCCCTGCCTTGTTTGCACCGCCTGTATACTGCTGTTCTGAGTATATAGGGCCTGGGGGCCACACGCATTTCCTTTTTTTAATATGGGTACAGGGTTCCCCTTAATATGCGTACAAGACCCAAATAGGCTGGTAATGGGCAGGGAGGGCTACCCATGCCATTTTTCTGAATGATTTTCAACCATATTGCAGGAACCAGATATAACATTAAAACCGCAAGCAGTTTTAAATGGTGTTATTTCCGTTAAATGTCATTTTGTGCAGGGACTGTTCTAAACACGGGAAACACGTGGCATTTCACAGGCATACTACAGACACCCCCCAGGCACCATATTTAAAGTAATATTTCACTTCTTTTTTTTTTACTTTAATTGTCATTAAAATCAGTGCTCCCGCCAAAACGGCCGTTTTTAAAACTTTTTTTTGCATTGACCCATGTCCCCTGAGGCAGGAGTCAGGTCCCCAAACCCTTTTTAGGACAGTATCTTGCATATTAGCCGTTAAAATTAGCACTTTCCATTTCGAACGTTCGAGTCCCATAGACTTCAATGGGGTTCTAACGTTCGTAACGAACGCGGGGGCCGTTCGCAAGTTCTGGTGCGAACCGAACCGGGGGGTGTTCGGCTCATCCCTAGTAAGGGAGAACTTTTCAACTGATGACAAATGTAAAGGGTCACTTCTCCAATGACCTCCAATATAGGGTGGCAACTCCCCACATACTGCCAATGCAAGGAAGCAATTCTCCAATGATCACCAATTTAGTGGTGCATTTCTCCACTAACCACCAAGGGGAAAACTCCCCACTGACCACCAATGTAAGGGAGCCCCTTTGCACTGACTACCAATGTAAGGGAGCACCTTTGCACTGACCATCAATGTGGGGAATACACCTTTCCACTAACCACCAAAGTAAAGTGGCACTACTTCTCTGAACATAATTGTGAGGGAGCATCTCCCCACTATGCACTAATGCAAGAGGGTACCTCTCCACTGAGCATTAATGTAGGGGGCCCCCTTTCAAAGGACCACCAATGTAAGGGAGCCCTTCTCCATAGATCACCAAAAGCCCAAGTTAATATCCTATTAATAGGAATGCATAATATCCTATTAATAGGAATGCCTTAACAGCAGTAAAGAATACTGATGTCAGAATTCTCCAAGGCTACCACTACCACTATTATCAAAGTTAGAGAGTGAAAGAGACACATACTTTTACCGTGTTCATATGCATTAAAACTGTGCACTGCCCTCATGCAAATATGAAAAATACAGATAACATACCATAACACAGTCAAATAAATATTAAAAGTACCCAAATAATTACCATTTATTCAAAATATAATACTAAATTTTTTTGCTTTCCTTGGCACTAGAACCAAGGCTAACGCAAAGTTGAACTTAGCCAACTTGGTACCTTTTTACAATCATGCTTGCAATATGTAACTATGTACTCATGAATTGTAAGCAACACTTTAATGACTACTAAAGCCGCGTACACACGGGCGGACTGTCTGTCCAACTTAGTCCGCCGAAACACATTTCAGTGGACAGTCCGCTCGTGTGTGGGCTTCAGCGGACTTTTTCAGCGTGCAGTCTGGCGGACTAAGTATTTCGGAATTTCCGTAATATTGTTCGTCCAACTTTGATTTCAGCAGACAGTCCGTTCGTGAGTAGGCTAGTTCGACGGACTAAGTATGGCGCATGCTCAGAAAGGATTTACACGGCGAAAGGTTGCATTGCTGTGTATTGGACGTCCTATTTCTAGTCCCGTCGTACGTGCTGTACACGTCATCGCGCAAGCTTTCGACGGACTGTTTGTGTATCCGTGTGTGGTCAAGTCCGTTCATTCGAAAGTAGGACGGACTGTCCGTCGGATTGTCTGACGGACTTAGTTGGCCAGACAGTCCGCCCGTGTGTACGCGGCTTTACATTTCATTGTAGACTATCAGTTGTCTACATATCAAATACATCACTCCAGTTATACAAAAAAACAAAAAATATCAGTCATACCACAGTGTGTACCGCCATGTCATTTGATGTAATTTGTATTAAAGTCCCTATCATTGTACCTTCATGCCTGCTTAAATAGCTTATTGGATTTCCCTTTGAACCTGTTTTTCAACAGGAACAGCTGTCTTAATATTATGTTATCAAAAAATAGTAACATGGTCATCATGTGTAAGGTGATGGTCATCCATTCAACAATATGTTATGAGTTAGCCAGCCAATGAATTGATAGAAAACCTGATATGTACATTTTGTCAGTAAAGCAAGGTTGAAGATGACAGCCCTAGAGCTAGTACCAACAAACACAAGTCAACAATGGCAGCTACTATATTTCCATACCAGTTCCTTTTCATGGCAAATCTGCTGTCACAAACACATATCTGCTTGAAGGAAAATGTATATCACTTAAATTAAAATGTTCAAAATCTGGTGTAAACGTACCTTACATCAACAATATTCCTATTCCAATTCATGTCACATATACAGTGATAATAGGCAACTAACCACTGTCAATTAAAATTTTCTTATACAAACAGATGTATAGGACTTGGCTAAGTTTAATTTGTGTCTCTGCTTATTTAATGTTCTACATATAACCTAGCTGAATAATGGCAACAGATATCATCAAACAAAAGCACAAATGACACCCAACAAAAATACTTTAATGTGCATACATAAGTAGGTCAGCCTGAAAAAATGAAACGGCAGCTTTTGCTGCAATACTCACCTACACGCTGGCACTGTCCATTGTAGACCCAGGCTGTCATGGTTATACACCATCACATCAGCTTAGCTCATAGTACAATACTGCAGATAATGGTGCTGCAACTATAACTTCAGTGCTGTTCTTTGAAGTACTGAATACAATATACTTACGCTGTGGGAATAGAAGACTAAAAGATGTCACATTAATTGATCAGAAGTCTAATTTGTATATAGGAAATTGAAAAAAAATATGTGTGGCGAGGGAACATTATTTTATAAACTGGAATCTGCTTTAATTCTTGTTTGTAGCCAAAAATTTGTAAACAAAATAAATAAAAAAAGCACTACAAAATATCATGTAAACGTAACATAATGAGAAAAAAAAAAGCAGACATGGAAAAAATGTTTCTTCCAGTGGATAAAAGACTGTTGGACTAATTTATTAAAACAGAGTTCCAGCCTAAATTACAGCAATGCTTGCAATTAGTGAAGACTGCATCCCCATTCATATTTGGATACTTTTTTTTAATTGTAATTTTCTACCTTTTCTTGAGTCTAAAGGCTGCACTTCCATCCAACTTCGCTGTGATGAATTATGTCATTTCTGCTTGTCCATTGGCTCCTGGAAAAGCAGTGTCATCAATCCCATGAGTCAATGGGCATCCCCCACTGCCAGCATTGCGTACTTTCACAACCAGAAATGACACAATGCTAGGAAGAGATAGGCGCCATTTTTGAATTGGGAATTCAGTCTTTGTTTAGATGTTAGCGACTGGCAGTGGCGACGACAAGAACAACAAGAGCAGCATCGCAAATCAGAGGTTATTTTATTGCACTGAACACTCATGGGATACCGCATGATGAAACTGATGGGGCAGTTCGTGCCCACTTCACATGCGCGAGAATGGGAGGTGCATGCTTGGTAGCCAGCTGCACCTAATCCCTGGAGAGAATCGCAGTGAGCTTCAGATACCCACAATCAGGATGACTGCATGCTGAATATGGAGTTTATAGTAAGTACTAAAAAATGCACATAGAACAGAAAAGGTACAATAGACAACACATGCAGATTTGTAATTGACAAGCAATGACTGTCACAGGGGTTATTTAAAAAATAAATAAATAAATAAAATATCTGGAATTCCGCTTTAAAATATAATGTATAACTAAAGGCATTTTTTTTTGTTTCGGAGAGTGGAGATGAAATAGACCATCTGTCAGTTTTTGTTTTTTTCTCTCTGTGCCGCTCTCTATTTGTCCTGTTTACCGTTATCACTGAAAGTGAAAGTAATGCCGCGTACACATGATCGGAAATTCGGCCAGCAAAAGACCAATGAGAGCTTTTGGTCGGAAAATGCAATTGTGTGTATGCTCCATCTGACTTTTGCTGGCCGAATTGAGTTTGAGAGCATGTTCACAATTTTTCGTTCGGAAAAAAGTACCTATCCGAAAATGCGTTCGTGTGTATGCAATTCCGACGTGCAAAAACTCACGCATGCTCAGATTCAACTACGAGATGGAAGCTATTGGCTACTGGCTATTGAATTTCCTTTTTCTAGTCCCGTCGTACGTGATGTACATCACCTCATTCTTGACGGTTGGATTTTGGTGTGACCATGTGTATGCAAGACAGCTTGAACGAAATCCCGTCGGAATTCCGTCGGGAAAACCATCAGAGCTTTTTCCGACCAAAATTCCGATCGTGTGTACACGGCATAAAAGAAAACTCCCAAATTTTGGGTTGACATCAGTATTCCAATAGAGGGGAAATCTTCCGATAGGGACACTGGTGACCCTGGTGACCCAACGGAATTCTCTCACATTTCACTATATCTGGTCTCCCACAGTACACAGAACACGGAAATGAAATTGTTTTAGTAAATATAAATTGCTAAATACCTTTTCTAATCAGCATTTAGAGCAGTCTTGTGACTTCTATCAGTGCCTGGTTAAAGTTTGTAGGAGGAGTTTTCATTCTACTCTGTCTATCCTATCAGGCTGCAGGACCCCTGACCCTCTCTCTGGACAGTGCTGATTGGCCCTGTGCTCTCTAGCAATACACACCAAACTGAGCATGCGCAGCTTGCCCCCTAGCCTCTGTTCTATCAGGAGATGGTTTGGGGACTGTTGAAGAAGGGGACAAACAGAGAAAACTGGATCAAACAGCCTTTTTACACAATACAGAAGATTACACCCTAATGCAGCGTACATACGATCGGAAATCTCGCAAATGTCCGATGTGAGGGTTTGGTCGGAAAATGCGACCGTGTGTATGCTCCATCGGATTTTTGCTGGCGGAATTCCTGCCAGCAAAAGATTGAGAACAGGTTCCTTATTTCTCGGTCGGAAAAATTTCCTATCTGAAAATGCATTCGTCTGTATGCAATTCGGATGCACAAAAAATCACGCATGCTCTGAAACAATTTGACACATGCTCGGAAGCATTGAACTTAATTTTCTCTGCTCATTGTAGTGTTGTACGTCACCGCTTTCTTGACAGTCGAAAGTTCAGAGAACTTTTGTGTGACCGTGTGTATGCAAAGCAAGCTTGAGCGGAATTCTGTCAGAAAAAACATCCAAGGTTTTTCTGACGGAATTTCTGATCGTGTGTATGGGGCATAAGGTTCCACACTGAGTATAACAAGCATGCTTTACTGCATATACAGAAAGATTTCACTGTTGTGGGTGTAGTAACACTTTAAGGAAAGTGGGGACAGTTGCCTGAAAAAGGGAGTTATTAAAAACGATTGTCAACACCTCCGAAAGCTGGTATGCACAGTCCCTAAGGATAAAGCCTGAAATATTATCTGAGCCTGTAGCCTTTCGGGAGTTAACTTTCTGCAGGGAACCTCTGCTAGAGTCACCCTGAGGGGCAACTCACTTGGAGAAGGGATGAGCCTGGAATGAGGGGAGGTGTTGGAATCCTAAAAACAGGTATACAAAGTGTTCAGAGCATCAAGAAGAGAAGGATACCTCTGACATTTGGCATCTTTGCTGGTGTAATCTGTAATGCCCCTAGTGTCCCTCCACATGCTCCATTGGTCATTGGTGGGGAAGTGACCCTGAGATTTGAGAGAATAGTTAGCAATGCTTCTCCTTGCTGCTCTGAGTTCATATGCACCACTAGACCTGATTGTGGAAACAAGGGAATTTTTAGCAGAAAGCAAACCTCTGCATTCAACCAGGGGTTCTGTTTGGGGTGGGTAGCAATTGTTATAGTTGTAGTAATTTCCTCCACACATTTGCTGATATAGCCCATAACAGATGATGCATGCTCCTCCAGGTCCACATTTCTGACACATAAGGCAGCATCACCAGGCCATAAAAGTCTTTGTTGTTGGTTTACTGACTTTCAGCAAGGTGCAGTAGACAGGGATCCACATAATTGGGCCACATGTTGAAAATGCTGAGTTGGGGAAAAAAGCATATCTATGTATGCCCCTTCTCTATTTGTATATGGCCAATCAAGAGTTTTTGCTCCTTGAGTGGAATAGTGAGCTCAAGTACCTTCAGTGCATCATTAGCCTCATCACCTGGGGAACATAGACAGCAATATTGAATACTAATTTTAACTTACATAGCATTTTACTGTTAAATATTCTACTGCCTCAAAAGAACAGCCAAGAAGGAATTCTCTTGTGACACAGGAAGCAATATAGGGAATTAAAATCCAGGATACTTCTGATAATAGAGTCCCTAATGCCGTGTACACACGACCGGTCTTTTCGACAGCAAAGTTCCAACGGAACAAATCCGATGGACAAATCGATCATGTGTGGGCTTCATCGGACCTTTTCTGTCGCAAAATCTGACAGACTTTAGAAATAGAACATGTTTGAAATCTTTCCGCCGGAACCAGTTCCTAGTGAGAAAACTGTTCGTCTGTATTCAGGTCTGACGGACCAACAACGACGCAAGGGCAGCTATTGGCTGCTGGCTATTGAACTTCCTTTTTCTAGTCCCGTTGTACGTCATCACGTTAAACGATTGGACTTTGGTGTGATCATGTATAGGCAAGTCTGCTTCAGTGGAACTCCGTCGAAAAGTCAGTTGAAAAGTTCATCCCGATGGAAAGTCCGGTCATGTGTATGCGGCCTGAGCCCACGTACACACGGTCGGAGATTTTGCCAACCAAATCCGTCGGATTTTGCCCGTCGGATTTAGTCCGAAACTGTTGCATACACACGGTCGGGGCAAGTTGGCGAAAAATCCGATCTTTCAGAACGTGATGACGTAATTTCGTTACGATGGGACTACATTCAGGCTAGTAGCCAATAGCTTTGATGTAGGAATTTGATCTGAGCATGCATGGCACTTGGTCCGATGAAAATGCTCTAACATGATCGGATTAGGTCCGTCCGGCCCAGTTGGTCGGGAAATATTTCCAACATGTTGGAAAATTGGGTCGGACGGAGATTTGGACGGAATCAGTCCGATGCATACCACACACAGTCGGATTATCTGTCGACACGGTCCGATAAGACTCATTCCGACAGATTCTCCGACCGTGTGTACAAGGGCTAAGAGTGTGACATCTGCAACCAGGCAAGTCCAACAAAAGCAACTGTAACTATTTTGGGCCAGAAAGACTAATAAAACTAACCCAAAATCTAGACTCTCTAATTCAAGGAGAGAGGCCAAATAGGAAAGGATAAATACTGTAGGAAGAGCAAAAATCAAGAAAGTGTGGACTTCTTATGAGGATCGCAGAGGACACCATCTTGCACAAAGTGTGAAAATGTAGGAACTGATTGACCTGAAGAATGGTCTGTAAAATGTTCCCCAGGGATTAAACCAGATTAAAAAGGGGTACCAGGGTCAACATAATGGTCAGTGCTGGAGAATAGTCAAAAGTTACTTGATAGAGAAAATATATACCTGTGCTAAAATCCCAATAGCTGTACATTTATTTGAACTATCAGGTGCTAAAGGGGTGTGACCACATATTAACACTACAAATTCTGGAAGGACCTCTGCTCACTGTTAGCCCTTGTACACACGATCGGAGATTCCGACGGAATGTGTCCTATCAGACCGTTTTGTCGGATAATCCGACTGTGTGTGGTATGTATCGGACTGTTTCCGTCGGAATATCCGTCGGACCCAATTTTCCAACTTGTTGGAAATATTTTCCGACAAACTGGTCCGATCGGACATACTCCGATCATGTGTAGAGAATTTTGATCGGACAAAGTGCCACGCATGCTCAGATCAAATTCCTACATCAAAGCTATTGGCTACTAGCGTGAACATAGTCCCGTCGTAACGAAATAACGTCATCACGTTCTGAACGATCGGATTTTCCGACAACTTGGTCCGACCGTGTGTATGCAACAGTTTCGGACACAATCCATCGGACAAAATCCAACGGATTTGGTTGGCAGAATGTCCGACCATGTGTACAGGGGCTTACAGTGCTGCAGTGTGCAGATGGACTATCTAGACTTTGAAAAGTTACTTGATTACTCAGTATAGTCAGTTCCTCATTAGAGAAGGGAATAGCAGTAACTGAGTGTTGTTGACCTTGTAGATTGAGGTGTCCCTAAGAAGACAGGAGGATAAGAAGTGAAATCATTCTGGATAAATATAATAAACACCTTAGGTAAAATGTATAAGGAACAACATTTGCTAAAACAAGTTCCTATGGAGTGGCCGGGATGTGAGCACGAGCGGACATGAGACTATGGAGCTCCTGATCCTGTCTTTTATCTATGGGCTTTTTCAGCATTACCTCGGCTCAGATGGCTCAAAGTAAGTAGCATATTGGTAAATGTAAAATAAAGGTAAATGTATTTTATTGGGATTTTATGTGATAGACCAACACAAAGTGGCACATAATTGCGAAGTGGAAGATAAATGATAAACGGTTTTCAAAATGTTTTACAAATAAATATCGAAAAAGTGTGGCATGCATTTGTATTCAGCCCCCTTTACTCTGATACCCCTAACTAAAATATAGTAGAACCAATTGCCTTCAGAAGTCACCTAATTAGTAAATAATGTCCACCTGTGTGGAATTTAATCTCAGTATAAATACAGCTGTTCTGTAAAGCCCTCAGAGGTTTGTAAGAGAACCTTAGTGAACAAACAGCATCATGAAGGCCAAGGAACACACCAGACAGGTCAGGGATAACATTGGAGAAGTTTAAAGCAAGGTTAGGTTATAAAACAATATCCCTAGCTTTGAACATCTCACGGAGCACTGTTCAATCCATCATCCGAAAATGGAAAGAGCATGGCAAAACTGCAAACCTACCAAGACATGGCCGTCCACTTAAACTGACAGGCCAGGCAAGGAGAGCATTATTCAGAGAAGCAGCCCAGAGGCCCATTGTAACTCTGGAGGAGCTGCAGAGATCCACAGCTCAGGTGGGGGAATCTGTCCACAGGGAAACTATTAGTCGTGCACGCCACAAATCTGGACTTTTTGGAAGAGTGGCAAGAAGAAAGCCATTTTTGAAAGAAAGCCATGAAAAGTCCCATTTGCAATATTCCTCCATATTATTTTTTCCATTATCTACAGTTCTCTCATGCTTTCAGTGCACAGTTTCCGGGGTCCTCCTGCATGATTGTCAAATCAGGTGGGAACGAGTACTCTGCACAGAGTGTGATAGGAAGCCTGCTTCACATCTCTATTCCCACTTAGTATATATATATATATATATATATATATATATATATATCTTTACCACCTTTGGAGGGGCTCTGGACCAGATGGCTATGTGTCATCCCTGTGTTGGACAATGATGATTGGGTTGACATCTGGGATTTCCTCTTCTGATCCCTAGTATCACTACGTGATCATCTTGTGCAATTCAAAATAGTGCATAGGGCATATTTCACCCCCTATAGGCTCCCTAAGATGAACGCTGAAATTTCATGCCCCCCCATGGAAGTCTGTCTCTTGGGCCTAGTTGAAAACTTAGTACCAACTGTAGCCAAAAGGACACTGATTGGACAGCTCCTTTTTTACGCTAGGAAATATATTGCAATGCAGTGGAAGAAACCCTCTCCCCCATTCCTTTCTCAATGGAAACAATTGGTGAACAACAATCTCAAAGATACATACATAAATAGGGGCTGCCCTACAAAATATGATAAAGTGTGGCATCAGCATCTGCCATGAAGTAAACCACTGCTTTTTAAGCTGACTAAATACACCAGGTTGCTACAGAAGTGCCAAAGGTCATAGCCTTTAAAACAATGGACACTGAGTTGCAGGACAAATAGAACGGAAGGGAAAATCTGCTGAACAAGATGGAGCATATTCAGGTCTAAAGTGGGAGCCAAAGCAAGAGGTATGAGCATCCAAACTGAAAGGGGATAATTTTCAGAGGGACCAAATGGATGAAGGAACAATAACCATCAATAAAAATGGGGGTGTATCTTCAAACAGAATGCTATTGACTTTGACATCTGCAGTTCTAGTGAGAGGCAGACTCTGAACCCCAAAAAGATAGTACATCTATAGTGGTTGAGCATTAGGTTTCTTCTGTCCCATCTACAGATTTTCTGCAATGAAGCAGGTACTCAATAAGATATCCATGGAACCATGCAACAGTTTGTGTGTCCACCTCCTCAAGTTCTCCCCAACAGATCAATATGATCTGCTTGGAAGGGTAGCAGTTGACTGATTTGTTAGCATTGAAAGGGTTTGAAAGGTCACCAAATCAATTGAATTCTTTTTCAGTTTGATTATTTTAGTCAACTCAAACGATCAGTTGAATGGTCGTGCCAATACATGTATGACCAACTTAAAGTGGTTCTAAAGGCATGAAGGTTTTTTTTTACCCTAATGCATTCTCTGCATTAAGGAAAAAAACTTCCATGATCAGCTCCCTCCAGCCCTCCCTAAATACTAACCTGAATCTGATCTCGATCCACCGATGTGCCCAAGAGCAGCAGTGCTGCTCTCTATCCCTCTCTCTCCTGCTGCAATCAATCAAAACCTGTGAGCAGAGAGCAGTGGGTAGGGCTGAGCCACTCTGTGTGTCCACACACGTAGCCCAACTTGGGAAGGAGCCTACACGTCTGCCCTGCTAGGGGGCAGACATACTGTAGAAGAGGAGGAGTGGACAGGCCCAGTGGGAGACCCCAGAAGAGGAAGTTCAGGGAAGTATACCATGTTTATTATTTCATTTTAAAAATATATAGCTTTACCACTTTAAGACATCTTGTTAAATGACGACCTGCATGATAGTGCAGACCAGCCATTCTCAACAAATGCCCTGAAACATTAGGGTTCCTCCAGAGGATGCTAGAGATAAATTGAGCTGTTGCCGATCGACCTCCCATTTGATGGTGCATGCAAAGTTTCAGAGTCCATGCCACTTGAAAGAGTCAGCTGCATGACACCAATAACTTTTTTAGCTGTCTATAAGGGAGGCATTCTGATCTCCACTGTAGGAGGCATTTATCCCACTGACCCCCAATGTAAAGGGCATTTTTCCAACAGACCTCCAATTAATTTGTTTTAAAAGGGTTCACCGAGACCTGAAAAGTATTTCAAGGATTCCTATGGAGGAAAAAGATAAGAGAAAGGCTAGACAAAGTATGAGCAGCCATAATTGTAATTGTGTGCATATTTCTATCGCTGTGCATCCCAATTAAGCATTCAATTTGACTCAGCTTAGATGGTGCTACATATGCTTTTTTGGCACTATAGCCGAATGGATGTGCCATATACCATAACAAAGTTAATTGATTGTCAAGCACAAAATAAAGAAACAAATTAAAAAATGTGTCCAAAAAAGTCACGTTGGTTTAAAATAATCCTTGTGTCCATTCTTAAATATTCAATAAATAGGAGCGAGGGCTTTTCTGTTGTAACACATGGTTGTGTTTTTCTAAATTATACACTTTTTACATGTAAAACCAAGAACAGTCATGAATTAGATTAAGCAAAAGCGAATTTGAATCATTATCCTGCACGCCGTTAAGCGATGATGGGAGTGCTGCTATTTTAATGAGGGTTGCATTACCTAGACCTAACATCTGCTGCTGTTAATCAACGGTCTGCTGGAGAAGGAAAGGCACAGAGTCCCCAGGAGCTCTGCCCTTTCCTATACGACCAGTGCAGCTGTTGTGTACTCTAATCTACAGTGCAAATCACATTGGTCTAAATATAATCAGCAGGGTCGTTTTACACAGTCTAGTATAAAGTAAGTCTTTATTAAAAATAAAAAGTCAAAGTCCATTTCCATAGATAATCACATGAAATAACATTACTTATCAGTAGCAAATTTACTTAGTGTTAGTAACCACTACTAACCATGTTAATTCACAGCACAGACTGCCAAGGAAAAAGCTGCATTTATAAACTTAAATTCTAAGAAAACATAAAGTACTATTCCATGATTAGTTACCAAGTGCACAGGACTAGTTTGTTAGCATGCTTTTCGGTATGTATATTACATTACATCCTCATCTATGTGAAGAAGTTGCAGTGACAGATCACTTGTATTTATTTTCCATAATTACCTAGAAATATGTTCCTGTGTCCAGCCCTGGCTGTCTCCTCTTAAGAGATAATATCCAAAGGGAGTTAAAGAAGCTGAAATTCGACAGTCCTGGTGATCCAAGGCACTTATCCAACAGGACAAGAGGAGGGTTATCCTGAAATTTTGCGAAAATGATTGTATGAAGCTAAGTCAACCTGTCACCACTGAAGAAGCAGCATTTGTCAGTGGCAGGTCCTGTGTTATTTTGGGCACCCCACACCATGTGCCTACAAAGCAATTCACCTCATTGGACAGGAAAACTTCAGGCAAGTGCTCGTCATTCTTGCCATAGCTAGTTTTACATGGGAAATACACTGCTTTATTTCCTAAATGATTTCCTCTTCAGGCTAATTTATTTGCATACAGATAGTTTTTAAGTGGATTTTGCACAGGTTTTAAACTAATAGGAATGCATGATAAAGAAAAATTGTATTATTATTTATGGGTATGTACTCAGATTTTTTTGCAACATAATTAACACTGTGCATTTTTACTTCCCTTGATTGAAAGCGCTCAGCTTTATTCCCTTCTTTTGTAAACAGCTACACTGTATACTGTAAAAAGCATATAAAAACTGTGACTATAATATCACCAAACACATGCGCTGACCAACCATACAAAACGCCCTTACATACACAAGATATCTCTATATATACATAAACAGCACCAAATAATACATATAAAAGTTATGTGAATAAATATTTGGGGAAAATATAACCAGGATTGTGAAAGATCCCACGCACCCTTGGCACACTAACGATAGTACATATATGGCGAAGAGTGGTTGTGGCCAAAGTGCACAGTGGGCGGGTATTAAAGGGGTATGGTTAAATAAAACCCGAGCCTACTCTGCTCTGGGTCTAAGTAAAGCTTAGTGCATGCATGAGGAGTAAGTAGCGCATGGAGATTACTGGGGGTAACAGTAAATATTGCCCAAAACGCAGGGGTAAAAATTAAGTAACGCACAGAGAGCAGAACTTAGGAGTAAGTAATACACAGAGCACAGAATTACCAAAGGGGGTGTGTGAGAAAGATAGATTGTGGAAACAGTGAGAGAGGGTAGGAGAAAATAGACTTAGACTGACTAAGACAGTTGCAGGCTGTAATTTTAATATCTGCTCCTGATGCCCATTGCTCACACAACTTCTCCAGAGACTGGCAGCAAGCAACCATTTAAAGATGAATTCCAGGTATCTATATTTTAGACATAGTTAGGTTGCTCCAGCTTAATGTATTTATGTACAGTGGGGAAAAAAATAATTTGATCCTCTGCAGATTTTGGAAGTTTGCCCACTTTCAAAGAAATTTTTATAATAGGGGTAGTGGCGGCCCTTAATCCAAGCCCCCCCCCCCCCCATCGATACGTCCAGCCCCCTAATCAACATGCGGGGTGCCAGACGCATGGATTCCAATGGGGTTTTTTCTTCTTTTTTTCTTTTTTTTTTGAAGTACATGGTTTTTTTGAAGTACAAGTACAGAGGCTCTAATTGGCTTAAAAAAAGGGCAGGCTCAGGGGGCGCAGAGTACTGCGCCCAGAACCCACCCTCTTGTGTGACAATAGCTAAGTATTTTTCACTATTGTCCTCCTGATTCTCCTCCCAGCCAATCAGGAAGCGGCCATGGGCTCTGGGACCTGATTGGCCACGGATTCTTGGGATCCACTTCCTGTTCGGCTGGGAGGAGAAGGAACGGACCCAGGGCAAGGTTTCCATGGAGGGCTCACCCGCAGCCACATCCAGCACTACGGCTCGGGTAGTGGAGGGATGGAAGGGGGGAGATCACAGTGTCATCCCAGGTGGACTGGTGATCTACCTAAGGTAAGGAAACCCTCCGCCTTCCCGTCTGTCCGTCTCCTGCCAGGGGGGTTGGTGGTGCTGGTGATCGCTGTGACCATCTCGCCCCCCCCTCACATCTCCCCCCCAAAATATTGAGCACCAGCTGCCACTGCATAGGTGTATTTTTAATGATAGAATATCAACCAGAAATCCAGAAAAAAAACACAATACAAATGTTATAAATTAAGTTGCAGTTCAGTGAGCAAAAATATTATCTGATTTCCAAGCAAAACATGCCTTAGTACTTGGTGGAGAAGCCCTTGTTGGCAAGCACAGAGGTAAGATGTTACTTATAGTTCGTTACCAGGTTTGCACACATCTCAGGAGACATTTTGATCCACTATTCTTTACAGATCTTCTCTAAATCTTTAAGGTTTCTTGGCTATTGCTTGGTAACTCAAAGTTTCAGCTCCCTCCATAAATTTTCTATAGATTTAAGGTTTGGAGACTGGCTAGGCGACTCCATGACCTTAATGTGCTTCTTCTTGAGCCACTCCTTTGTTGCCTTTGGTGGTATGTTTTGGGTCTTTGTCATGCTGGACGACCCATCCACGTCCCATCTTCAGTGTTGGCTGAGGGAAGAAAGTTTTCATCCAAGATTTTACAATACAATATAATACAATTGAGGGACCCATTGGCCCCTCAATGCGGCAAAGTCAGCCTGTACCTTTAGCAGAGAAACAGCCCCAAAGCATAATGTTTCCACCTCCTTGCTTGATTGTAGGGATGTTCTTAGGGTTATAGTCAACATTTTTCTTCCTCCAAACACGGCGAGTTGAATTGATGCCACAGAGCTAAATTTTGGTCTCATCTGACCACATCACTTTCTTACAATCCTTCTCTGAATCATTTAGATGTTCATTGACAAAACTTAAGATGGGCTTGTACCTTCTTGAGGAGAGGGACCTTGCTGGTGCTGCAGGATTTCAATACATGGTGGCGTATTGTGTTACCAGTGGTTTGTTTGGTGACTGTGGTCCCAACTGCCTTGAGATCAGTGTAGTTCTGGGTTGATCTCTCACTTTTCTCATGATCATCCTTACTCCATGGGGCAAAAATTTGCATGGAGCTCCAGACCAAGGGCAATTGATGGTTATTTTGTATTTCTTCCATTTGTGAATATTCACTCCAACATTTGTCTCCTTCTCACCAAGCTTCTTGCTGATGGTCTTGTAGCCCATCCCAGCCTTGTGCAGATCTAAAATCTATCTTGTCCCTGACATTCTTTGACAGCTCTTTCGTCTTGAACAGGATGGTGGGTAGGGATGAGCCGAACACCCCTCCCCCCCCCCCCCCCCCCGGTTCGGTTCGCACCAGAACTTTCGTACGGACCGAAAATATGTGCAAACTTTAAAACCCCATTCAAGTCTATGGGACTCGAACGTTCGAAAATAAAAAGTGATAATTTTAATAGCTAATATGCAAGATATTTTCCTAAAAAGGGATTGGGGACCCGGCTCCTGACCCAGGGGACATGGGTCAATGCCAATTTTTTAATTAAAAATGTCAGTTTTTTCAGGAGTACTGATTTTAATGACGATTAAACTGAAAAAAAAGTGAAATATTCCTTTAAATATCGTGCCTGGGGGGTGTCTATAGTATGCCTGTGAAGTGCCACTTGTTTCCCGTGTTTAGAACAGTCCCTGCACAAAATGACATTTAACAGAAAAAAAGTAATTTAAAACTGCTTGCGGTTTTAATGTCATGTCTGGTTCTGGCAATAGGGATGAAAATCATTGAGAATAGCCCCCTGCCCATTGCCAGCCCCTTTGGGTCTTGTACGGATATTAAGGGGAACCCCGTACTCAAATTAAAAAAAGGAAAGGCGTGGGGCCCCCAGACCCTATATACTCAGAACAGCAGTATACAGGCAGTGCAAACAAGACAGGTACTGTGTAGGTTTGTTGTGTTAAGTAGAATCTGTTTGTAATTTGTAATTTGTAGTTTGTAATCTTGTACATTTTTAAAGTGTAGCTCCAGTCAAAAAATCTATTTTTCAGCTTTTTGGAAAACATAGGGAAGGGTTATCACCCCTGTATAATTTTTTTGGCCGTCCGTCTTTTTTCATCTCACTTCCTGTTGTCTCCTTTTGTTTGCAAGTAGGAGACGTTTGTAAGTTGGATGTTTGAAAGTAGGGGCCTGCCCTATATGCTCTGCAGAAATGTGGGCCTAAGGTGTTGGTGTTGCCACAACACTGTAAGCCCTTGAAGTGACTCTTGGTGATTGCTGGAGCGCCCTGCTGTGAACGATTATATCAAGAATTGTAATTACATGCCATTGTTGAACAGTGGTAGAAAAATTGGGCCTTTGGCGGTTGTGGTGGTGGTGCTGGTGCCACAACACTATAATTCCTCACAGTTACTCTCAGTGGGTGCAGGAACGGGCCCTGCTGTGAAATATTATATCAAGAATTGTAATTACATGCCCCTGTTAAACAGGGTCTGAAAAATTGGGCCTTAGGCACTGCTTGCTGGTGCCATGACACTGCAACCTCTCCCAGATACTCTAGTTGGAGTGTAGGAATAATCCCTGCTGCAAAGCATTGCATCAAAAATTGTAATTACATGCCCCTGTTAAACAGGGGCTGAAAATTTGGGCCTTAGGCGCTGGTGCCATGACACTGCAACCTCTCCCATATTCTCTAGTTGGGGTGCAGGAATGAGCTCTGCTGCAAAGCATTGCATCCAAAATTGTAATTACACACCCCTGTTAAACAGGGGCAGAAAAATTGGGCTGGTGGCGTCACCCAGAACCAAAAATGTTCTTCCAAACTATCAGCAGGATCATTACGGAGGAGGAAGAGGATAGTCAATCAACATAACAGGACAGTCACTCAGCATCAGCATAGGCACTCTTGAAGGGATGTGACATTTAAAACAAAAATTATTCAGTTACATCAGCTTCAGGTGCTTGGTAGCTGGTGGTGATCCAAGACTGATTAATCTTTATGAAGGTCAGTCGATCAACCGAGTCGGTGGACAGGCGCATCCTGTAATCGGTTACAAAGCCTCCAGCAGCACTGAAGGTGCGTTACGAAAGAACGCTGGATGCAGGACAGGCCAGTAGCTCAATTGCATACTGTGCAAGCTCTGGACCATGAGTCAGCGGTAATATGCACCTTACCACTGACCGCCGTGTCCAGCGAGGCATGGACATTGCCTTCCACATGCCGCTAGAGAGAAGGAATCGCCATGGCATTTGGGGACCTGCCACTGAGGAACCGCACATTGCAAAACTCATGGAAGGGGGCCGAGTCTACAAACTGAAAAGGCAGCAGTTGAAGTGCTAGCAATTTAGCCAAGCTAGCATTCAACCACTGGTCATGTGGATGGCTGGGAGTGAACTTCTTTCGACGGTCCAGCAGCTGGGTCAGGGAAATTTGCCTGCTACAATCGGACGTCGGTGTACTGCTAGCAGAGTGCCCGCAATTACTTGGCTGTGACACACCTAATTCTACACCTTCATTCCTCTCAGCACAGGTTTCAGAGAGGACTGAAGGTCTAGTGGGGTTGAGGATCCCAGCTGATGAGGAGCAAGGAGAGGTCAGCTTTTTTCTTTGGTGTGGGTCTTTAAGGTACGCTTGCCAACGAGCTGCATGGCAGGTCAACATATGTCTGGTCAAGCATGTGCAGATAGCAGCGGTGCGATCTGATGCACTCGTCTCAAAAAAGGCCCACACCAAAGAACTTTTGACATAATGCGCAGAGGCAGCGCCCTGCACAGGCGGAGCTCTGCGGTGTGATTCAGTCGGTGTGCTGTCTCTAAGCTGGCCCCTGGAGGGCATCCTGCCTCGTTGGAGATGTGCCTCCTTCTCCTCCTCCTCTCTCCTATCAGGCACCCACGTGGAGTCAGTGACCTCATCATCCCCTCATTCTTCATCACTGGAGCAAACCTGGCAGTATGCTGCAGCTGGTGGAACATGACTGCTAGATTGCTGTCCTTCTTGAGCATCCCCTCTCTCTGCGCTCACGTGTATATTGTGCTGGAGGCACACAACACCCACTTTAACTCCTGCAGATGCCTGTATTACAGAACACCAGCAATAAGGGGTATCTTCAGGTGTATACTGTGCTGGAGGAACACCACACCCACTTTAACTCCTGCAGATGCCTGTATTACAGAACACCACTAATAAGGGGTATCTTCAGGTGTATATTGTGCTGGAGGCGCACAACACCCAATTTAACTGCTGCAGATGCCTGTATTACAGAACACCAGTAATAAAGGGTAGCTTCAGGTGTATACTGTGCTGGAGACACACAACACCCAATTTAACTGCTGCAGATGCCTGTATTATAGAACACCAATAATAAGGGGTATCTTCAGGTGTATATTGTGCTGGAGGCACACAACACCCAATTTAACTGCTGCAGGTGCCTGTATTACAAAACACCAGTAATAAAGGATATCTTCAGGTGTATACTATGCTGGAGGCACACAACACCCACTTTAACTTCTGCAGAAGCCTGTATTACAGAACACTAGTAATAAAGGGTAGCTTCAGGTGTATATTGTGCTGGAGGCACACAACACCCAATTTAACTGCTGCAGATGCCTGTGTTACAGAACACCAGTAATAAAGGGTAGCTTCAGGTGTATATTGTGCTGGAGGCACACAACACCCACTGTAAATGCTGCAGATGCCTGTATTACAGAACACCAGCAATAAGGGGTATCTTCAGGTATATACAGTGCTGGAGGCACACAACACCCAAGTTAACTGCTGCAGATGCCTGCATTACAGAACACTAGCAATAAGGGGTATCTTCGGGTGTATACTGTGCTGGAGGCACACAACACCCAATATAATTTCTGCAGATGCCTGTATTACAGAACACCAGCAATAAGGGGTATCTTCAGGTGTATACTGTGCTGGAGGCACACAACACCCACTTTAACTGCTGCAGACTCACAATAAAAGAACACACTGTCCCTGCCTATCCTACTCTCTCCCTGCACGCCGCAACACACTACACAAGGCAGCCGCGCTGGCGGCCTTATATAGTGTGGGGCGTGTACTAAACCCCCTGAGCTATAATTGGCCATAAGCATCCTGGCCATAAGCAACGGGCGAACAGCTGGTGTTCGAGTCGAATATGCGTTCGACTCGAACACCAAGCTCATCCATAATTGTGGGTTTGAATGAAAGAGATTTTGTGGACAGATGTCGTTAGGGGCACTTTCTTAAATTGACAAGACTAATCTGTGTACCACATGAACAATACTATAGCCAGTCTGTGGGAGCCAGAATTATTGTTGGTTGGATCAAATAATTATTTTACTCATTGAACTGCAACTCAATTAAAACATGTGATCATGTGTGTTTTTCTGGATGTTTGGTTTGTATTCTGTCTCTATCATTTAGAATACACTTATGATAACAATTATAGACCCTTAATTTCTTTGTAAGTGTGCAAACTTACAAAATCTACAGTGGATCAAATATCTTTTCCCCCACTGTACATACCGTGCCTAGATGATGTCCCTGGAATCTAAAAGTCACTTAAGTAGACACCACTACCCCAGTGACCTCCATGCTGAGCAGTTGGGCTGCTGAATTCTGAACACAGGAGGTTTTTCGCTCAGCATGGGCTTTACATTTTCTGAATTAATGCAAAGCGTTCTCTGATTGGATGAAGTGGAGAGGCAGGGTGGTGACGCCACACTCTCTCTCTCAGCCAATCTGAAAGAGCTTTGATTTCATTCATAGAACACAAAACTCTCTGTGAATGGCTGAGTAGCGCTCACTTCAACTTGATTTTATTCTGGCAAAGGGATGGGAAATTCCCATCACACTGCTGAACACAGCACTGTATACTGCGTGATTGATTTACTAAGACCGGAGAATGCAAAATCTGGTGCAGCTCAGCATAGAAATCAATCAGCTTCCATGTTTTTTTTTTGTCAAAGCTTAATTGAACAAGCTGGAGTTAGAGCTAACTGGCAGTGGATTTTGCACTCTCCAGTTTTAGTAAATCAACCCTAGTATGTTACCAGTGCTACATATAGTTCATACAGCACTCACAGCCACTGCATCTGATATTGAAGTACATAGTTTGTTTGGACCAGCTTGGTCCAAACAAACTGTTTAGAGTTCACTATAACCTAGAGATCAGGCCATACTAGATTTTGTTTCTGCAACATATTTGCATATCTCCCATTGTGCTGGGAGTGTGTTGCAGCAATCTTACTGAGAGCCCTGGGCCCCATACTAAAGTTTGGGACCTGGAACATCCAATCCTGGGTCAAATGATCACTGTGATAGCCTCTGATTGGCTGCCATAGTGATTAATCATTGTGAAGCTCACCTCATGTTTCTCTCGCTGTGAATGGATGAGCGAGATGCATCATATCTCTCTCTTTCCCTACAGAGAAAAAAAGGGTGTGTAAAAAAATAAATAATAAAAATAATAATTTAAAAAAATACAAAAAAATACTTAGATTACGGTTTGATCCAGGTCAGTGTCAGGGTTAGTGTTTAGGTCAAGGTCAGGGTCAAAGGTCAGGGTTAGTATTTTGGGCAAGATTTTTTTTTCAGTTAGTATCAGTGTAACATACACATGTGGTATTACTAAGATCATCAGGAGCAGGAGAATTTATTTTGGGTTGTTCTTTGGTGGAAGGTTATGCTAGTAGCAAGAAATATACAGCTAAATTTAAAAAAAAACATGTCAAAGTTGCAAAATTGTGCTTAGGCATTAAGATTTGTTTTGCCCTGAGGCCGGGTTCACATTGGTACGACACGAAAGTGGTACGACTCTGGATCCGAATTTGCCCTGCAACTTGAAGTCAGACACAATCGTCCGACTTCAATAAATGGGGATCCAACATTGATCCTGACAGTATCAGGCACTTTGTGTATGGTATGAATCTTTAGGGGAAACTCCACACCAAATAAAAACGGCATGGGTTCCCCCTTCAAGACCATACCAGACTGCAGATTTTAAGGGGAACCCTCACACCAGACCCTTATCCGAGCACCCAGCCCAGCAGGTCAGGAAAGGGGGTGGGGACAAGCAAGCCCCCCCTCCTGAAACGTACCAGGCTGCATACCCTCAACATGGGGGGTGGGTGTTTTGGGGCAGGGGGGCCCTGCGCCCCCCACCCCAAAGCACCTTGTCCCCATGTTTATGAGGACAAGGGCCTCTTCCTGACAACCCTGGCCGTTAGTTGTCGGGGTCTGTGGGTGGGGGCTTATCAGAATCTGGAAGCCCCCTTTACCAAGGGGCCCCCCAGATCCCGGCCCCCCACCCTATGTGACTGAGAATGGGGTACATTGTACTCCTACCCATTCACCTAAAAAAAAGTGTCAAAAATAAAATGCAGTACACAGGTTTTTACAGTTATTTATTTAGGCAGGTCCGGCATCGGTTTTCTTCTCCCCTCTTCGGCTCTTCTACCTCCTCTGCTGATGTCTTGTTCCTCTGCCGGTTCTTCTCTCCTCTCTGGTTCTCCTCTGCTCTCCACTGATGTCTTCTAGCCCTCTCTGCTTCATCTCCCTCTGTTCACTTTCTTCTGCCGGGTCTCCTCTCTGCACTGTCTTCTCCCTCTATTCTTCTCCTGGTGTTGCCTTGACGCGCTCTCCCGATGTAATGCCAGATCCGCCGTGTGCTATAACTTATAAATATATGGGCCAGGGCCATCCACTGACATCACATGGAGACCCTGTCCCCTTATGATGTCACCACCCATCATGCCTGGGCAGTGACGTCATACGGGGCAGGTCTCAATGTGACATCACTGGATGGCCCCGCCCCATGTCTTTATACAGCCAGGGTTGTAGGGAAGAGGCCCTTGTCCTCATCAACATGGGGACAAGGTGCTTTGGGTGTGGGAGCACAAGCCCCCCTGCCCCAAAGTACCATCCCCCATTTTGAGGGCATGTGGCCTGGTACGGTTCAGGAGGGGGAGCGCTCGCTCGTCGTCACACCCTTTCCTGACCTGCCGGGCTGTGGGCTCGGATAAGGGTCTGGTATGGATTTTGAGGGGACCCCACGCCATTTTTTTGGGGGTTCCCCTTAAAATCCATACTAGACCAAAAGGCCTGGTATGGTCTTGGAAGGGGAACCAATGCGTTTTTTTTTTTTATTTGGCGTGGGGTTTCCCTTCAAGATCATCAGAGCACCAGTTGCATGCCAAAGTCAGATCAGTCAAGACGGTGATCTGACTTCAGTAAATAATAAATAAATTGCGGCGCTCACCATAAAAGAATATCTAATCAATAATAAACTAAAAAATATATATAGAAAGTGCAATGAGTGTGAATCACCTCACAAAGTGCAAATAGTGCAATTAAATCAATGCAATTCAGGTAATTGCTGCGATAATAAATGTGCTCATATAATATATATATGCCCAAAAAGAAAAATGCAAAATCCGAGGACATAAAAAATGTGCAAAAAAAACAATTTTAAAAGACACAGTAGATATGTAAATCATGAATGTTCATAAATTCCCGTTCATGCAGATGCTTTGTGAGCTATAAACAAAGTCCATGCATAAAAGTGACTTCCACAGTGTGTACTGATCCAGTGATTCAATTCAGTGCCAAGCCAGTGCACCACCTGTTTCCCCCAGCCTCTCACCTCCAATACTTGATAAAGAAGCACAATTTAAAAGCCAGAGCTATTTCCTCCACAATCATCCAGTGGCTAGTATCCAGCTGACTTTTTCTTTCCCAGGTTCTCCACCTCTCACATAAGTAAAGAACAGAAGGACAAGGGGGCTCTCATGTGTAGTATCCAGATAAAACGATTTTAATAACAAACAATAGTAACTTACAGTTCAGTAGATAACAGCGAATAGATGTAGTAACAATCCGAACTTCCGGTCTCGGCCGCGACCGGAAGTAACAAGTGCAATACCACAGCTCCTTCCCATAGGGAACTAGAATTTAACATCGCTGGTAGGCACAAAACAACTGAGTTTACATCAACAACAACCAATAGAACACACACTATTAAGACATTTTGTACTTGCAGTACTAGACACGTGGTATATTTAATAACTTGCCCGTGCGGGAAACAGTATGTGGGGAGAACCACGAGAACGTTTGCAACTAGAGTAGGAGAGCATATATCCCTGATAAAAAGTAAGATTTCTAAACATACTGTCCCGAAACATTATAGAGAATGTCACAACAGTGACCCTACAGGCACACAATTTCTGGCCATCGACAAATACACACCCCCTTGGAGGGGTGGAGCTATGACTCGTGGTGTTTCCCAGTTAGAGACCTACTGGATATACACAATTCGATCTTATGTTCCGTTTGGTTTAAATATTGAATGGGACATCAACGCGTTCATTAATGATGGGTAGATCTATGCTGGTAATTGTCCTGATGGTTCTAGTTTCTAAGCCACTTGAATTTTTTGGGGTTCATCTTATGTGAACATGTTTGTCTATATATTTTATTTTATTTTTGGTGTAGCCGCTATTTATTTATTTATTTATGTAATGTATTGTTTTGGGATAGAATTCTATCTGCCCTCAGTGTCAACGCATTGGTCCTTGGGTTCTTTTGTACTCACTGGCTTATACAGAATTACGGTTGGGTCTTATATACACATGTGTGTACCACCATGTGTATATCCATTTCTGATAACTTCAGGAATGGACGTTCCACTGTAAGGAGTTTGTGGTGGAAATCTGTCTATTCTGTACATTTTAACATTTTCGATAAAATATAATTTGGCATGCAATTATTTTTGTTAAATTTAAATTCGGCATGTATTTTATCTTTTTTATATGAGGATAGTGTATTTTTTATGTTTTTTAATTTTATTTTTATTTTTAAACGATTATACAAAAAAATATTTTCTGTCTCCTTTTCCTCTTCTATTCGTTTTTTTTGGACCCGGTATTATCAGGGGTTCCGGTTTGAATATGTGCGCTTCAAGCGCACATCTATTTGCGTTTCATTAGCAATTGGTTGTAGTGCGTGACTATCTGCTGTCATTTTTACAATAAAGTTTAGTTTATTTGAAGTGCGCTCCAGCGCACTTCTGTTTGCGTTCCGCTGCGGGTAGACGTCGGGACGTTTATCCACATCACTTCCGGGATTCGACGTGTCCTCACGTGGGAATTCCGGAGGCGTGGTGCGTCTTAGCCTTTGTTTGGCTGACATCACTTCCGTCGCAGCTCAGCGAAAAGCGGAAGTGATGTCGGAATAATTTGTGGGTTGGCCCTTTGATTGGTCAACCAGCTTACTGGTACTCGTGACCCGGAAGTGACGTACTATGCATAATGTCACGATCTTAATATACTCACCTCTCTTTACTCAGTAACGTTTATGAGGCTGGTTTTGACGCTTATTAAGTTAAGCTTTATTCCATCATTCGGGGATATATTAATACGGGGTCAATTATTAAATAACACAGTAACGAGGCGTGGAACGCACGCCGGAAGTCTGGTCGAACCGGAAGTAATATGCGGTGACACAGGCAGATCGAATTTTCGCCCAAATTAGTAAGTTAAGTATAAAAGGAAGTGGTCTGCAGTGGAGTAGTACCCCAGATGACGTCTTTTGAGGACGAAACGCGTCGGGACTCCTACTGCAGCTCTGTTTTTATGATAAAAGCGCTTTATTCATTTGGATTCATGTAAGTTCATTACTTATTTCATTAAATTTTTTAAAACGGATTTACACTATTGTGGCCCTCATTTTTCCTCCTGTATGAGTTCTACAATGGGCGTTGAGGTTTAAAGTGGAAGATTTTCCCATCGTTTGAATACTTGATTGAGAATTCCCAGGAGAGCCTTTTTTATGTTGGACAACTCTATATGAGAATATTCTGAAGTTTGATTGATCCTTCGAATGTATATTCGTTTGGATCCATTCTATCTGGTAAGCCTACATCTTATTTGGTGATGGATATGCCACAGGGTGCCTGCATGTGGTCTTCATAGGACGAAGGTGGATGGCTCTTTCCCTCTCACGTGTGGATTGGATTTAATCGAATAACAGATTTTTTGGACTGTTTTCACATTTTTTTGGGTTCATTATAATTTTTTCATTATTTATGCAATTGCTGGGCAGTTTGGGCAAGCACTTTTGTATGTCATGCAATTTTGATACTTATATATTATTGTCACATCACTTAGTGGTTTAATCATATTTTATATAGCGCTACACTATAATTTAACATTTGGAATTTTCTTCACTACTGTATATCCTTGTGATTGTGTTAGCAGCTTTTTTGTATGTAATTTTTGGGGTTAGCGCAGTGTTGATTGTCATTGACAGTTTTTTTGGATACACAGAAAACATATTGACCTAAATTTATGAAGAAATTTGATTTTTTTCAATTTTTTTATTGGATGTATATTATAGCAGAAAGTAGAAAATATGAGGCTTTTTCAAAATTGTCGGTCTTTTTTTTCAGATATAGGCATCCAGATAATAATCTCCAAACACTGTATCATTTGTAGGATTTCCTTTTATGATCATGCAATATTCATGAATCTCTCTCAGTGTTCATAGAATGAAAAAACAATCTTATAGTGTATAACCATTTAAAGTAAAAATTTTGCACATCTAAAAAATGTTCACATCTAAAAGTATTCACTTTACACTTACATTATGAAAGTGCACAAAGCACTATGATAGCATTAGCTTTTCAGGAGAAACTGTAATCCTGCCTGTCCTACTGCAACCACATCAGATATTAATCCTCATGCCCTGTACATATGGTTGGACATTCCGACCACAAAATCTGTCAGATTTTTTCAGACGGATTTTGGCCTAAACTTGTGTTGTATACACACAGTTGGACAAAGTTGTCGGAAAATCTGATCATTCGGAACGAGGTGACGTTTGTTGCGTATGACGGGACTACATAGAGGCTAGTAGCCAATAGCCTTGGTCCCGTAATTTAATCTGAGCATGCGTGGCACTTTGTTCGTCAGAATTCTCTACAAACGATCGGAAAAAGTCTGATCGGATTTTGTTGTTGGAAAATTTGAGATCCAGCTCTCAAACTTTTTCCGTCGGTATTTCACACGAAAGTCCGATAGAGCCCACACACGATCGGATTTTCCGACAACATAATCCGATCGGACCTTTTCCAGCGGAATTTCCGAACGTGTGTACAGGGCATTACTCTTCATGGGTTATAGGCTCATCTCTGTATGTGTAGGAGGTCACATGATAGCATGACCACTTTGTCCTTCTCTATATGTTTTGTCCAATGACTTCTACAGGGCAAAATTCAAGCTGTGGGCACCAACCAGCCTAGTCAATGTTTTAATCAGCTGTTGCCAAAGGACCAGGTTGGAAAATGTGTTATTGTTCGGTCATTGTAACAACCGTGGGTGTCGGCTGTCAGAATACAACAGGAAAATACAGCGTGGATGGAGGAACATATTAAAATCTATTAGAGATTCTCCTGGCCAGGTAGCTTTTTTTCCTTCTGTACATGTGCGTAAAAAATCATATTAATTTCTGTGAAGAGGCTGTCCACTGTTGAGATGCAAATAAGACTAGCTCTCCTTCGGAATGATTAGGATTTTTGTTTGCATGTGCAAAAGAAGCTGGTATAGTATTCAATGGTGGCTATGTGGCTCTCAGCAGAAATCTAGCAGGAGCGAGGACAGGTAAGTATAACATTTTAGGGGAGGTCTCACTTAATTGATAACTATGCAAAGGTGAAGTTACCCTATAATATTTCCCAAATGATAATAAGATAATTGACTGATTCAGTTGCAACAAAACACCTTTATTTTTAGTGTGGCGAAAAGGGAGAACACCTTTGTAAGGGATTCTATTGCTGTGTGTGTTGTCTAGGCCAAAGAGACCCTGTTAATATGGGTTTGGCAGATTGTAACCAAGACCTTAAGCAAGAAAAAACTCCTTCATATGGGAACACATCCAAAAACAAATATCTTACATAGTTTCTAACCCTTCTCCACTATTTCCAAAATGAAAAAAAAAAAACATTATTTTGACGCATTTGTGAGAGGGGTCATTTTATCTGGTGAGAGCATATAATAACCCTATGGACTATATTGCACACTGGGACTTATAAGCCGATTGCTGGTTTTGATTAATATGTTGTATATAGAAAAATATTTTACTGGAGCTGAGTTTTAGCTAAATTTACATGTATTTTTACATTTTATACATCACCCAGAACAAATATCTGCAGTAATTTATTTCCTGTCAAGACCGGGGTAAATAGGTTCTGCTTCAGCACCTTTTCTCACCCTACTAGGCAATAAGGTAGGAATTTCATGGAGTTTTGATTTCATGTACATAAAGTTCTGTGTGAAACCAACATTTTCAGTGTCTTCCTACAATACAATCTGGCTATACATCAACTGGATGTTTCACTAACAAAATATTATATTGGACTACAACATGAATATATGTGAACGTTGATAATACAATTTAATCAATTTTGGTAATATATACAGTATATTGTGTCAGATTTGACCTTTGGGAAAATACATATTTTGGATTTTGTCCTGGTTCATTCAGAAGTGATGAGATCCTATGCCAGGAAAACATCTTGGAACTAGGAAAGATGAAGCATTCTGACTGGATCATTGTCCGTGGTTTGTCATTACTAAAGAATGAAGATGGTGTTTAAGGTATAATCTCAGCCAAACATACCAGTGAGAGTAGAGTCTGACAGTGCGTACCCAGTGGCTCAACATGCCATACTTTATTTCCCAACTAGAGAACACTATAACTGTTATTAGAAGGAGTGTTGAACACACTGCACATTTATAATAATAAACATAAGACAGAAGTAGTCATTGTGAGCTTTAAACAGGCCAAGCCTAGCCAATCAGGGAGCCAAAGACAGGTAACAGAACTCAGGAATTCTGCAGACTCCCAGAAATGCCCTGTCAGCCTTGAAGCTGGAATGTACTCAGGTTTCAGCAAGGATAGGAGAAGCACAGTATTGCAGATTACTGTCTCAGCCAAGAGTACCAGCAACTGTTGTTTCTGACAGTGCGTACCCAACGGCTCAGCATTCCGTACTAGTTCACTGTCCGGTGAAAAAGAAATAGATAGTGCACATCAACAAGGCCCGAGCAAATAAAGCAGGTGTTGGGTTAGTATCCATACTATACCTATTAAAACATGGGGAAGGACACAATACAAGGAAGATCAGTTTACCCACATCACTGATGGGCCTACAGTTCTGTCATCTAACCCATTTGTTCTTAATAGGACCATGTATGACCCAACAGAATGAAATTGTTATCAACCAATAAGTTTTGTGCTGCATTTATTTCATATCAAGATCTAAGCTGTAACAAACTGCTTGGAAATGCTCTTCTTCATTATATAACATTTTGTAAAACCTTAATAAAAATATATTTTACAAAAATCTATGAAACAGCAGAGTATCTCCTTCCCCAAAACATGTACACAAGTTCTACGCACATTTGTGAAAAATGCAGGGCTTAACAACTCCTGTATATGGAGTAACAATGTGGATGTGGATATGGAATTACACTTCAATATACTGATTCCAAACTGAAAATATATATGACTCTTAACATGTATACACACTGTTGAATCAAAAAGGTTCATTGGGGTGTCCAAGAGCCCCAAGCCCATCAGAATCGGGCACCAGTGCATGCAGTAATCTCTAGCAACCAATTAAGGAGCAGAAATAATTTGCTGTAACCTCTAGCAACCAACCAGTGAGCCGTAATGTGTGCTGTAACCTATAGCAACCAGTCAGTAAGCAGTAATTATATGCTGTAACCGCTGGCAACCAATCACAATAGCTGCCTGATCTGATACAGTAAACTGATTTTAAGTCTAGCTGCTATTTATTGTATGTCTCAGAGCAGGTGGAGAGTGAAATTGCATGGGGGGAGGGGGCCCAAGAAATGTTTTTTGCCCAGGGTCAAATCAATATTAAAGACGGCCCTGACGTGGTGCGATGAAGCTTGTTACAACACACCCATCAAGCCCCCTAAATGAACAGGCAATAGGATTAAGTTTTAGTTGGATTTGTCTGTCACAGGGTGTACCACTATAAACTGTGTTCATTTCAGTATTAATGCACTGAAGAGCACTGCTTTGGCCTTGTGGATAATTGGAGATGCAGGCCTTTTAATGTCTTCAGTTTCCTACTCCATCTTATGTCTCCTCCTCTCTTATATCATCTTTAGAAATTATTCAGACCTTTCCATGTGCATTAATGGGCTTTAAAAAAAACTGAGTTTTAATGCAAATTATTGCAATGAATGATAACACATGTTATGTGTGTGTTTTTATTCATTTTGACATTTTGATCATCATGGCACCCCAACACATGTATACAGAAAAAAATCCACACTGCGCAGATAGGGACGCTTAGACCTTGTGCTGCTTAAAACAGTGCAGGAGCATTTTGTTATGGGTTGAATCTTGTTTATTGCCTACTGAAAATGGTAGAGATACCTTAATGTAATGGATATCAAGGCATAAAAAAATGTGCATTGATGCATGTTCTAACACACATTGGACCCTTAGACTTTACTACATATTTCATTGAAATTATAGGCAACATATGAACTGCTTTCATGCTATTGTATCAGACCAAACCCACATGTTCCCTTAGTATGCCAACTCCACTGTTGCAGCAATACTATCAGTGGTTTATCATGAAACCAAACAATGCCACACCTGTCCAACCTTCCGCCTCATCTCTGTCAATCCCTCAACTGGCTGCTAGTTACTGAGAATATTTAACTATTCTTAAAAGATCAATACAGTCATCTATTGCCTCACTTATTTCCAGGCACTATCCCAAATACAATCCCTGCTCAGCATGTTATCTTCTACACTTCTCTACTGCAGTCACCTGTTCGCATCACCAAATCCAGGGCTTCTCATCTGCCTCTTGGCCTTTCTCTGGGATTCCTCCCTTGTAGAATTTGACACTTGGAGCATTTGTCCACATACTGTGGGGCTAATTTACTAAAGGAAAATACAGTTGCACTCATTTTCCCCAGAGCTTATTTAATGTAGTAAAGCTCTACTGATTCCCATCACCCAATCATGTGCAAGCAAACATGTTTTTCTTTTCCTTTTTTTTTTCCTTGTACCTGATTGGGTATTATTTACAAAGTGAAGCTTCACCACATTCAGTAAGTTCTGGGGTAAATGAGTGCAACTGCACTTGCAACGTGCACAGTCGATTTGACTTCAGTAAATAAACTCCAGTATGTAGTCAAGAGCACAGGTAGTTAGGACCTTACACATACAAAGCATTAATAATCTAAATATCTCAAAATCCAGATGTTGTTATGGGTTCCTTGAGCGATTAACAATTTCTGCTTCCCAATAAGTAACCACTGAAACCAATGACTATTACAGCTTCTTCAACCTCTTAAGGACCAGCCTCCCTAGTTATACTGCGGAAGGTTGGCTCTCCAGGGCGAATCGCCATTCCTGTACGTCGGCTGCTATAAGAGCTGTAAGGGGAGTGCACACGCCAGACGGAGACAGAACAGAGATCTGTCAATGTAAACAGACAGATCTCTGTTCTGTCAGGGGAGGAGAGACAGATCTGCTGCTACTAAAGATTAGCAACAGTGATCGGTCTCCTCCTCCAGGCAGTCCCTTCCCCCCACAGTTAGAACACACATGAGGGAACACACTTAACTCCTTGATCGCCCCCTAGTGTTAACTCCTTCCCTGCCAGTGACATTTATACAGTAATCAGTGGCTATTTTTAGCTCTGATCCCTGTATAAATGTCAATGGTCCCAAAAAAGTGTCAAAAGTGTCCGATAATAAAAATGCCATAAATCTATTCCCTATTTTGTAGACGCTAAAACTTTTGCGCAAACCAATAAATATACGCTTATTGCGATTTTTTTTACAAAAAATATGTAGAAGAATATATATCAGCCTAAACTGATGAAGACATTTTTTATTTATTTTTTGGATATTTATTATAGCAAAAAGTAAAAAATATTGTTTTTTTTTTTTTTTTCAAAATTGTCGCTCTTATTTTGTATATAGCGCAAAAAAAGAAAACTGAAGAGGTGATCAAATACCACCTTCTATATGTGGGAAGGACGTAAATTTTGTTTGGGTACAGCGTTACATGACCGCACAATTGTCAGTTAAAGCAACGCAGTGCCGTATTGCACAAAATGGCCTGGTCATTAAGGGGGCAAATCCTTAAGTGGTTAAAGGAGGAATTCTCCTCACTGATAACCAGTGTAAGGGACATTGTTCCCACTGACCACCAAAGTAAGGGGCATTATTCCCATTGAACACCAATGTAAGGGGCCTTCTTACCACTCACGACCAATGTTAGGAGTACCATTAGTGCAAAGGAGCCCTTCTTTACCAATCACCAATTTAGGGGGGGGGGGGGGGGATGTTCTCCACTGATTAAAATTGTAATGGAATGTATTACTGGCCAGCAATTTAATGAGCACAACACTGACCACAGGTGCAAATAGATGTAACAGAACACTTTTCTACAGACCACCAATGTAAGGGAACATTTGACTGACCACCACCAGTGTGACTACAATTTTATTGGTAGTTTCTTCTTTGGTCTTTATTATTTTTATTAGTTTCATTTTTTGATATTAATGAAAAATTATTTAGTTGTTAATATGCTAAGTATGCCGCATTATTTATTCTTTTTTTTTCTTATATCCACAAGCAGGGGTTTCCTGAGACATGGAAGTTGTTTCAAGGGTACTCCCATGTCAAGAAGGTTTGGAAAGGCAGCTTTATAGTAGCCAAATAAAATGTACACTTCCTAACTGTCATTGCTAATGCATTTTTGAAAACAGGCAGCAGACACAATAATATATGACTTCTTTGCTGTATGAAACAGATTTATACCCTTTATACCCAAACCAAGAGTAAAAAAAGGCAATCAATGCCTACCATCAATTGATATATGCTGATTTTCTCAGTAAAATTGCTGGGCATTGATTGAAACATGCTAAGACAGTCAAGTTCTTGTTTTCTTTTCAACCACTCTATGCTATAAAGTGAACCAGATGCAGGTGTCTTGTAGACTGAGAGGTTTTCCACTAGAACTGATCTGCTGCTATGATTTGTTTACTCTTATTCAAAACTGCAATAAAAAGAATAAAAAAAAAAAAAAAAAAAAGATAAAAAGCCTTCTATGTGCAGCAGCCCCTTCAGTCCCCCTAATGCTCCAAAAAAAAGACAAAAAATGGAAGGCGCACACACCTAGGTAGCCCAGCTCTAAGGAAGGAGGTGCGCCCCCGAAGCGCGTTAGCTTACACTTTGTGATGGTATATGGTACATGGTTCTGTGCTATGTGTTTTTATGGCTCAATTGAATTGCTGTTTGTGAGTACCCACCTTTTATGAATTGTATTATTTATTAAACGTAATTGTAATGTAAATGTAAATGCTATTACCTTTTGTACCACCACCCCCTCCCTTTAGAATGTAAGCTCTAAGAGCAGGGCCCTCCTGTACCTTTTGTATTGTACTGTAATTGTGTTGTCCCTCCTATACATTGTAAAGCGCTGCGTAAACTGTTGGCGCTATATAAATCGATAATAATAATAATAATAATAATAAAAAATTTAATTGTTAATGCTCTAGGTGTGCACGCCTTTCATTTTATTATTTTTTGATGTTTTAGGGGGACTGAGGGGGGCTGCTGCACACAGAAGGCTTTTTATCTTTTTTTAAATTCTTTTTATTGCAGTTTAGCAGCACTGTTGCAAAACCAGCGCTACCAATAGGGCCACGCAGGGCCATCACAAAGTAACATATGATTAACTAACAAGGACCGTATAATATAATGTACCCCTTCACCCCCCACCCCCCTCCTAAACACCAGCTCATCTCGACAACCGTGAGGTATGGAAGACAGGATAATGTGTATACGGGGTTATCATGACTAAAATAATAGCATCACAGTCTATTTGAGGTAAACAATAAGACTAAAATAAGGAAAGTGAGACCATATACCCTTATACTTATAGGAGGAGTAGTATTAACCCTGAGCCCAGGGTTGCCTAGGAGTATAAGTATAAATAACAGGAAATAGTTCACCAATGGTTAGTTAATCAACTATCCCACAGTAGTAGAAATAGAAAGCCAGGTGTGCCAGACTTTATGAATTTTTTTCTCACACCCTCGAGAGATATATGTCACCTCATAGTATGGTATTATAGCGTTAACCAGGTCTTTCCAAAATGACAGTGTAGGAGCAGCAGACCTCTTCCAGTGCAAAAGAACAGCTTTTCTAGCGTAAAACAGTAAAATATTAGGCAACGTTCTATGGGCTCTGGAAGGCACCACCTCCTCTACCAGTCCCAATAGGCAAACGCTAACTGACATAGGGATGGGGATTGTGAGAAGTTCTGTTATGCAAGAAGTCACTTCCGACCAGAAGTCCTGCATTTGGTTGTCCAAAATATGTGGTCAGCATCAACAAGGGAGTGTGTACACTGCCAGAACTCAGTCAAGGCTGTGGGATAAATGCTAGCCAACCTTGCAGGTGTATAGTAAATTTCTATGAAGACATTTTAACTGAATCAGTTTATCTCTGGCAGGGACAAGATGTCTGAAAGGTTGTTTCCACATTTCATCCCAGTCCTCACCCTGGATATCAGGTACCTCAGAAACCCATTTCTCTCTACAATTCTTCATCGCAGGTGGTGTTTTTTTAAACAATTCCTTGAAGGCTATAGAGTTTTGGAAAGACCCTCATCAGACAATAAACTTTCAAAAGCAGAAGACCCTATCCCCATATGTCGAAGTTGGATCTGAAATGCATAATGGAGTTGAAGAAAACAAAAGAAATAAGAATTTGGAAGGTCGTGTCTGCTTTTCAGTTGGTCAAAGGTTAGAAGTTCACCCTCTCTAGTAATGCCTCCTATTGGTTTAATTTTATTAATGGCCCACACCACAGGATCTGGTAGATGGCAAAAGTTTGGGAGCCGAGGGTTCATCTATAAGGGAGACGAGAGTGTGATGCCCACTTAACTTGGACATGCTAGTTTTAAGGCTGCATCCCATGCAGTAGCTTTCATAGTTAACGTAAGGGGGAGACCAGAATTAGGACCTCTGAATAACCTTTCGTAGGTAGAATAACTCATCGTAGGCTTTCATATGACCCCCAACTGACTGCACCGCCTCCAGTACAGTAGCGGAATCCCCATCATCTGACAATAGCCAACGGCAGGCAAATACCATTTTAGCCACATAATAATAATTTTGCCAATCGAGGAGGGCCAGACCACCCTCACCCCAAGGTTCTTGCAGAATTTTTATCCCTATACGTGGAGATAAGGGTGACCAAAGAAAACAGCTGATGATACAATAAAGCTGTTTAAAGTATGATTTAGGTATCCATGTCGGAGCATGTCTCAAATAGTATAAAATGACAGGAAGGATTTTCATATTAAGGATTTATCCTGCCTATTAAGCTTTTTCCAGGTCTGTACTTGCTGATTGAGTTGTGTCACTAGTGGGGTTAAGTTCATGGTCATATAGTCATGAACCCTAGCAGTAATTTGGACTCCAAGGTAAATGAGGGATGTGACCCAGCACAAATCTGGATCTATCACTTCTCCAGCTCCTTCATCCAACAGCAAAATGGATGATTTGCCCCAGTTCACTCTACGGCCTGAAAAAAGTCGCAAAATCATTAAAATAGTCAATGTCCTTTGGAGAGATGGCCCCGGGTCCTTAACGAATAAGATAAGGTCTTCTTCATATAATGCCACACATTCGTGAATTGTGCCTACTCGAATGTCTCCAGTTGGTCAAAGGGCTATTGCCAAGGGCTCCTTGATAAGGGCAAAAAGGAAGGGGGATAGAGGGCAGCCTTGCTTAGTGCCTCTACCCATATTAAAAAAGGGAGAGATAGAAATGTCCAGTCGAATTACTGCTTGGGGGCAACTATAAAGCAATGTGATCCATCTCCTAAAATGAGGCCCAAACCCCATAAGCTCCACGACCCTATGCATGAGCTGCCAGTCAACAGAGTCAAAGGCTTTTTCTATGTCAATCGATCCTGGTTGATGTGACGGTATTGGGAATTTGTAGATGAGAGATAAATCTACACAAATTTGTGTCTGTGGATTTACCAGGCATGAAACCAGTTTGGTCAATATCAACTAAGGATATAATTTTTTGCTAATCAAGACGCTAGAACTTTAGTAAGGATATTAAGGTTCATGTTTAAAAGGGCAATTGGAAAGGCTTTTAAATCTTAATGCATAGAATGCATTAAAATATAAAACCTTCTGCCTTTACAACCCCTTTAAAGTCTAGGATTGTTATAAAAAAATAAGCTCAGTGAAATAAAATCTCAATTAAATCTATTTTTATTCTAAAAGCATATACAAAATGTTGCTCTCCCTAACCCATGCTGTATAAATATCTGAAGTATATTAAAAAGCGTTATATGCAACATACTCATAGCTCATAGCAAAAACACATTAAATAGCACCATAGCAAAGGTCACATTAAAAATAATCCAGGCTCTATAATGGATATGACCTGGTTTGTACCTTTCTTCTATGCAAAAATTAATAGAAATAGATTAAACATAAAAACAATCGAGAGGTACTCACAGAGGTGCTCACAGAGGATCAAGCACCACACCCTCGCATTTCTTGCTCTACGGGCAACCTCCTCTCAGTGTGCTGACGTCACAGTACCCAAGCCCTGCCCAACCATTTTTTTCTATATGGACATCATCAGGAGTGGTCGGCATTAGACATAATGGACATAATTATTTTATAATAAATACAACTTGTTTTTGCGCAATTTAATTATTTTTCAATGAACTGTTAATTGGATGGACTATCCAGGCCATCCAGTCTATCCAGTCTGACAGCTGCTGCAGTTGGATGGTGCAATTAGCTGAGCAAACGTTTGTGCCCAGGGATGACTGCCTAGAACGCAAGAAGTCTACATTCCAGGTAGTCTTCCCTGGGCAAACTGCCCTAAGCATAGTGCCGCTAAGCACTGTCCAGCCGTAGCAGCTGTCAGATTCTCCGAGTTTTACAGGCTGCTGATGGTACGGCTGGACAGGGCATTTGTGCTCTCTGCTCTTAGCTAAAAACCAGAGCTCCATCAACCGGGCTATTTGCCCACTGTGCATGGGGACCCCGAAAAACAGCCTCTAGTTTATTGTGCCTTCCTCACCAGATGGAATATGCTGAAGGACCATGACAATTCTTCTATTATAAAAACTCTCAAGAATTTGAAAGTCTCCAACTCCTCTTCATTTGTATTCAAAGGGGAATGGGTGGTCTTCCAGGATCTCCTGTAGTCCACTATTATCTGCTGAGTTTTTTAGTATTTAGTATCATTTTTTTGTACAAATCAACCAGATGTTGATCTTCTTCTCTGTTGAGAATGAATGGTAAATTCAGATTTATTTTTGGTTCAGAGACACAAATTAAAAAAAGTCACACCCAAAGTTGTTGTAGTGCATCGTACAGGTTCCATATACCCAGAGTGACATTTACACAGACACTGATCGGATGTTTCAAATGTCAACTTTTCACAAACTTGCTGTGATGGTCCTCTGCATTGAAATATATACAAAATAAGATTGATCACCAGCTAAAATGTGACAGACTCTGTGGCTCAGTGATTTGGACCACAAGGGGCTGATTGACTTCTGCCTGTCTATGGTCATCCAACACCTGCTATTGAGAAAGCACATAATCATGTGCCTGTTCATGTATCATTAAAGTTGCCGGACTGTCTAAGTATTATAAATCTTACCTACACAGCAAAGATGTGTTTGCCAGAAAGTGAGAGAGTGAAAGAAGCTCTTACAAAGTAAGTAAACAAATTCCTGGTCTATAATTACTTCCCGAAAGAAGTATGATTCCACCAGCAGGGGGCAGAGTGGTTATTCTGGAAAGAAGTTGAACATGGGTTTACATGTAAAGAAGTGCATTCAAAAACTATTTATTATTGTGCATACAGAAATAAAAATACACATACATGAATCAGTATGATGACTGTTAGGGGCTTATTTTTAAAATGAAAGAAAAGACAGAAGAAGCAAAGATTGGAGATGTTGTCAATAGGCAATATAGGGAGGTATCATCTTTGGTTATTTAAAGAGTAACTCCAATTATTTTTAGAAAAAACACTTCTCTTTGGGTGAGATGTACATTGCAGGGATTTTAACAAACTTTGTTGTAGATTCCTACCTTTTGTGATTCAGACGAAATAGTTGTGTGTGTGTGTCCATGTGGTAAGTGAATCTAATGGGAGTGGTTTCATAATTATCAGTCAGCTGTTACACCTGCAGGACTCTAATGAGGACCGTAGCAGTGTCTGCATTCCTTTAGACGTGATTTCCCTTTGGAAATATCTCACTAAAAATGTCATTTTTGCTGATGAGGAAAATCTGACATGTATTTTAGTGCAGGAAAATAAGTAAGCCAATCACACAAGCAAGAGATTACATTTCTGGGGGGCGTTCAGTACACCAACTGTATACAGAATGCCTCCAGGTTGCCATATTGCATTGCATTTTATAGAAAATTTCAGTGGTGCAGATTGAAAAGGAAAGGTCGTTTTTAATAACATTCATTTACAATACAATATGACTTGTGTCGCAATTGTATACGCTATATTATTTTTGTTAATTTTTTTTCCCCCATGAAAGTGAAGTTACCCTTTAAGCATTTTCTACATAGCAGCAATGGCACTTCGCTTTTATTAGACCCTGCTATTTGCGTTTACATAGATACATAGTTGGCAATGTTAAATAAAATAGGAAAAAATTGGATATATCGTGCTATCACCCCAAAAGGATAATCAAATAGTAGCCAGCACAGCACCAAACAAGTGCAAACCAAAAATACATATGGTATATAAAAATGATGTGCAGCGCTCAAAGTGAATATGCAAAATCAATTAAGTAAAATGTGAATGACCACAGAGAATAGAATTATGTACTTCTACACATTCTGAATAGTGTAAATGACCACAAACAATATGTGTAAAAGTGACGTGGAAAGTCAATAAGTAATTAGTCCATATATTGTCATACAAAGATTAATATGACGTGAAAAAAAGTCCATAAAAAAGTAGCAAGGAGACCAAGAAAGGTATTTCCACGTGACATCAATATTATGTGAAAAAACAGCAATAAAACCACCACCGGTTGTAGGAAGGCTTACCAAAGTAAGAGGACTCAAATGGGCATAAGCTCAATGAGTCAATAGGGCTTGTGGTGTAAAACACCAACGCAGGGATCATCTACGCCTGTAGTCAGGATCAGAGTGGAAGGTGGCCCATCTGTCCAGAGATTAACACAAAGCAGCAATCCTTAGCCCTTGTACACACGGATGGAGAATCCTTCGTAATGTGTCCTATCGGGCCGTGTTGTCGGGTAATCCGACTGTGTGTGGTATGCATCGGACTGTTTCCGTCGGAATATCCGTCGGACCAAATTTTCCAACTTGCTGGAAATATTTTCCGACAAACTGGTCCGATAGGACATACTCCGATCATGTGTAGAGAATTCCGATCGGACAAAGTGCCACGCATGCTCACATCAAATTCCTACATCAAAGCTATTGGCTACTAGCCTGAACGTAGTCCCATCGTAACGAAATTACGTCATCACGTTCTGAAAGATTGGATTTTTCGACAACTTTGTCCGACCGTGTGTATGCAACAGTTTCGGACAAGATCCGACGGACAAAATCTGAAGGATTTGGTTGTCGGAATCTCTGACCGTGTGTACAAGGGCTAAGAAATGGCCAGTGTGATGCACTAGATAGTCTCATGCAGTCAAATATGGATGTATTTATCATGTCAAACCCCAAACCAAGCTGCTGTAAGCCCTGATGTCTCACATTTGAAACAGAGAAAGAAACTGAGGGCAGAGATTCCCGAGTCTTTCTCTGCAGCATGGGGAATCCAGGAAGTCGTTAAGCAAAATAGCCAGCAGATATGCAGCGGACAGAGCAGGAATGGAGAATTTTCAAAAAAGCTTATATTGGATTGTCAAAAACAACTATCACTTGTATTATTATTACATTGATGTTAAAAAAATAAAAGTGTATGCCGTGACTTTAGATCTCCTTTAAAATGAACCTGTCATGCTCTAAAAAATATTTAATTCTATGCTAGTGTACTCATCCCTCAGTGGGATGAAGAGTCCGGCGGATGCTGCAGAATTGGCGTGAGACATGGGCTCCCGGAGAGGTAAGAGTACCTGTCCACCAGCTCCGATGTCACTTCTTAGTACTGTAGCTCCTGGAGCTGACAAATACTGAAGAGTCTGATGGATGCTTCAGTGCTGGACCACAGTGAGACGGGGCTACTGGAGAGGTAATATTTACTTTGCTTCGGGAAACATCCAATAGGATTTTTTTAGAGCCTAAATGGTCTGAAAAAAATATTCATTATGATAGGTTTGCTTTATATATTGTTTCCACTTATAAATTAGAAGGCTTTATAAAAAATATTCTACTGCTATAAAATGAAATATCAAATATTTAGTCTTATAAACCTGTGCAGTTACAGAAAGCTCCACTTTAAAAGATAAAAAACTTCTACTATTTACACACCCATCTACCCTTCATTTAACAAGGAACTGTGTAAGCTAAATCCTATGTACAATATGTATTACATAATTTAAATCCAATATAAGCCATAAAGTATTCTCTTTTCAAAATCATTCTGCTGAAACCAATGTGTCATCTTTATAAACAGTCCTGGGTTTGTGTCATGCTATCAGTATGTACTAATAATCTAAATATAGTATCAGCTCCTGGACCACCTAATGCCCAGCTTACTGAGGGAGATTGCATGGTGTTACATGCTAAAGACGAAACATGAAAATCCATCAGTTAATCAGATCATATGGGACTTTTGTGTTTGTCAGCTTCACTACTGTGTGGTGCATGAACTACACACACTCATGTTGCATGTTAACATCGGTTGTCAACACACCCCAGCACCCAGGAAATTGTACCTGACCTTTTTTTGGGAACACATGGCAACACAATGTAGTGCATTACCATGTGTTGTCTCACTGGGGTGATATTCAAAATGAATAGCACTGCAATGCACTAACCTATGCATTGTTTGGGCCACCGCCTATTGCTACAATGCAAATGTTTTACCCAGACCTCATATATAAACATTCCATGACGATTGCAAGAATAATAAAACTTTATACTTTAAAATGTGTAAGGCGAAGGCTACCACAAAAAAAATACAACACAAATGTTAATTTAGCGAGTATTCAAAAGATAACCTTTGACAAGGTATTCAAAGAAAACAAATTGATACTGTACAGCATACAGTACTTAAACCTTGTAGCAATGGGTACTGTAACAACCAGATGGATAAAGCCATGCAGCCACATGAGATAAAAACATACAAATTGCCAGCACACCTTTATCCTTGGGACCATGTAGGGTCTCTTCATCGAGGCACATACAGTGCCTTGGAAATGTATTCACCCCCCCTAGGCATTTGTTGCGTTTGTTGCCTCACAACCTGGAATTAACATGGATTGTTTGAAGATTTGCATCATTTAAATTTACAGAACATGCCCACAACTTTGAAGACTTTTTTTATTGTGAAGCAAACAACAAATGGGACAAAATAATAGAAAAATTCAATGTGCATAACTATTTACCCCCTAAAGTCAATACTTTGTAGAGCCACCTTTTGCGGCTATCACAGCTTCAAGTCACTTTGAATAAGTCTCTATGAGCTTGCCACATCTTACCACTGGGATTTTTGCCCATTCCTCCATGCAAAACTGCTCCAGCCCCTTCAAGTTGAATGGTTTGCGCTTGTGAAGCAATCTTTAAGTCTGACCACAGATTTTCTATTGGATTTAGGTCTGGGCTTTAATTAGGCCATTCCAACACATTAACATGTTTCCCCTTAAACCACTCAAGTGTTGCTTTATCAGTGTGTTTGAGGTCATTGTCATGCTGGAAGGTGAACCTCCATCCTAGCCTCAAATCACACACAGAGTGGTACAGGTTTTGCTCAAAAATATCCCTGTATTTAGCACCATCCATCTTTCCCTCAACTCTGACCAGTTTCCGAGTCCCGACTGCTGAAAAACATCCCCACGGCACGATGCTGCCACCACCATGTTTCACTGTGGGAATGGTGTTCTTTGGGTGATGTGATGTGATGTGTTGGGTTTGCGCCAGACATAGTGTTTTCTTTGATGGCCAAAAAGTTCAATTTTAGTCTCATCAGACCAGAGCACCTTCCTCCATACATTTTGGAAGTCTCCCACATGCCTTTTCGCAAACTCAAAATGCGCCATTTTGTTTTTTGCTGAAAGTAATAGCTTTCTTCTGGCCACTCTGCCATAAAGCCCAATGCTATGGAGTGTACGGCTTATTGTCGTCCTATGTACAGTCTCTGCTGTGGAACTCTGCAGCTCCTCCAGGGTTACCTTAGGTCTCTGTGCTGCCTCTCTGATTAATGCCCTCCTAGCCCAGTCCGTGAGTTTTGGTGTGCGGCCGTCTTGGCAGGTTCTTTCCATTTGGTTATGACAGATTTGATGGTGCTCATAGGGATCATCGAAGATTTTGATATTTTTGTTATAACCTAACCCTGACTTGTACTTCTCAACAAACATTGTCCCTTACTTGTTTGGAGAGTTCCTTGGTCTTCATGGCAGTGTTTGGTTAGTGGTGTCTGTTGCTTAGTTGTTGCAGCCTCTGGGGCCTTTCAAAAAAGGTGTGTACAATCATGCAGATCATGCAACACTTAGGTTACACACTGGTAGACATAATTTCACTAATTATGTGACTTCTAAAGGTAATTGGTTGCACCAGAGCTTTTTATGGGCTTCATAAGGGGGTGAATACATACGTTCATGCCATTTATCAGTTTTTTATTTCTGAAAAAAAGTTTTATGTATATATTGTTCTAATTTTACTTCACCAACTTAGACTATTGTGTTCTGATCCATCACATATAATTCCGAATTAAAAAACATTGAACTAAAGGCTGTAATGTAACAAATAGCTAAAAAGCCAAGGGGGTAAATACTTTTGCAAGGCACTGTATTAGCACTACAGTTAATAAAAATTACTTGGAAAAAGGATAAAGGTGTTCTGATGGCAAATGTTTTTCTCATAAGCATTAGATAACTGTCACATGATCAAATTATGGTAGGATGGGTGGGATGATCTCCATGCTGCAGTGCAGAAATATTTTTGCAGCACAGCCACGCAAATGATACAGGACAAACTTCATTATTAGATATTTTTGCACTTAAAACTTCAAAGAAATCAGCAGGGAATGCAAACAAACTAGGCAGTTGACAGATACCAATTTTAAAGGCTAGCAAAGCATCAAAAGTGTAGTGCATGTTTGACAAAAACGAGTGACATCATACATGAATACATTTTACTCTCCATTTCAAAGGAAAGACTAGGGCTGTGCGAAGACCAAGGGGTTGATTTACTAAAGCTAAATAGACTGTGCACTCTGCAAGAGCAGTTGCTCCAGAGCTTAGAAAATGAGCAGAAGCTCGGGTGACTTCCATCATCCAATCATGTGCAGGCAAAAATGCATTTTTTTAAAATGTTTCCTTGCACATGCTTGAGTATTCTTTGCAAAGTGAAGCTTTACATGATTTGCTAAGCTCTGATGCAACTGCACTAGCCTTTAGTAAGTCAACCCCTTGGTCTTTGCCTTTAGTAAATTAACCCCAGAGTGTCAAGATTGAGTTCTTAAAATTATAGAAGTGCTATATATAATATACCAGGCGTTTTTTAGAGTCAGATGCAGATCCAGAAGAAATAATATCACATTATGTTGGGGGGGGGGGGATACTAAAACTTGTGCACACAGAGTCTGGTCCTACAGTGCATAGTAACCAATCAGCTTCTAACTGCAGCTTGTTTAATTAGGCTTTGACAATAAAACCTGGAAGATGATTGGTTACTATGCACATCTGCACCAGATGCTGAGTGCACCAGTTTTAGTAAATCTTTGCCATTGTCTCAATTTTCCAAGGCATCATTCACAACAGAAAAAAATATTTGCAGTGAACGAAGCATTCATTTTTATAGCCTTGAATCGGGACACTTCAATCATTTTGAAAAGATATATCACTGCAAATTTAAAGTTTATTTTTACTTCTTCATGTTTATACAAGTTGTGGCTAGACAGTAAAATTGTAATATCAACCCTTGTATCAATGATGCAGTGACAACTTACAATATTAACCTCACTTCTAGCCATATACAGCCCAAATGCCAACCACATTGCTCTAATGCCATGGGCAACTACTTTATAAATGCTCTATAACACCTTATTACACTCACTGATTAAATGTTTTTTAAACCAGATCCTCTTCTGTCCAGTGTTCTATAGTGGTATTTTGTGTGTCTGGCACTAGAACAACATCGTACTCATCTAATAGAACTAGCATTGTTTAGCCCCCACTGCTGACCAATAAGGAGATGCAAATGTACCCAGGTTCAATTCTCCAAGGGTTTAGCGAACTTGCTACTGCCATGGAGGACATGTACCAATGCAAAAAAACTCAAAAACAAATTCTGTACATCAGGTAGAAAGTGTTCTCATGGCTTTCGAGGACAACAAGAAAAATACAAAAATCCATGTTATCGAACAGTATGATTTTCATGGACAGTCCCAGCATTGGCAATAGTGTGCACTGGCTGCACAAATGTGGCTGTGGGATTGTTTTTTTTTTATTTTATTTTATTTTATAATGATCTTGGCTTACTGTATAGCAGCAGCATCCCAATCTCATTCATTTCAGTGAAAAAAAGCTTTTTCTAGGTAGTTTTATCAGTGACGTGTTTTTTATCAAACAGTAACAGTACTGTTTTGACCAATAGATGGAAACTGGAGAGTAGTTTGGTGAGGCTGTCCCTCCTCTCACTGACCCAAACTGACCTGCCATTTGACAGTTTCTATCAAACACTCATTAGGGTTTAAGCCACTGAATTTAGGGACTAATACCTCTAAACTTGAACTGCTCCTGAGAGACATTTCTCTTGGGAAACCCCTGTCTATAAAAAAACTTACAGGAGGAGAACTGGGCTGATATGTGCGACTACTCCTTCTGGCATCACTATATTAGATATCACTCTGACCATTTCCACTTGTCTTTTGGAGTTGGTGCTGGGGATCCGGGACATGCGGTGAGGTCGGTGGCTGTTGAGGCATTGGTTAGTATCAGAGCCAGATACACACAGGTTACATATGCCACCAGGGCCGTCTTTAAGGCAGGGCAAAAGGGGCAGCTGACCTGGGCCCTGTCATTGTTGTGGGGCCCAAAACAACTGCCTCATACTTGCCAACTATCCAGGTGTAAATAGCCTTGTCCCTTGAAGTTTTATTCCTGTACTGTGTCCCAATATCTCAGTGTGAAGTGCTGGTACTAATGCTGCCCAGCTCTGCCCTATTGTTGTGTGCAGATGACTCACCTGCAGACCCTGTGTTTACATGTAAATAACCGGCATTCGTATGTAAATAGCGGTGACAATACTGAGTAAATAGCTGCGGCTGGTGGCATTGATATGTAAATAAAGGTGGCATTCCTATGTATATAATGCTCCCCCGCTGTGAGGAGGTGATGTGCTGTAACCTCTAGCAACTAATCAGTGAGCAGTAATGATATGCTGTAACTGCTGGCAACCAATCGCAATTGCTGCCTAATCTGATACGGAAAACTGCTGCTATTTATTGTATGTCTCAGGCCGCGTACACACGGGCGGACTGTTCGCCCAACTTAGTTCGTCAAACAATCCGACAAACAGTCCGCTCAAAATTTGCATGAACGGACTTGACCACACACGATGAACGAACAGTCCGCTGAAAGCGTGCGCGATGACGTACGTCACGTACGACGGGACTAGAAATAGGAAGTCCAAGACACAGCAAAGCACCCTTTGGGCTCCTTCTGCTGACTTTGCGTTAGTAGAAGTTTGGTTAGAGACGATTCGCGCTTTTCAGACTTCAGCTTAATTTGTCCGTTCACTGCGGCGCAGTCTACCTGTGAGGTTTATATCTGTCTTTCGGTACGCGTGGATCAGTTGTACCTGTTATTAGGCGCTTCTGGTCCGCTCGTTTCTGGGTTTCAGGTCGTTCTTCATAGGTCTGGCGGTTCTTCAGTGCATTCAGTTGAGCTTGTCTGTCCAGCCGACCGTTTCAAAGCCATGGAGAGTGGACGTACTCGGGAACGAGTTCGTGCTATATTGGGGCTTGGTGTTTTATTTGTTATGAATTGTTTTTATTTAATGACTATTTTTTTTTTTTCCTGTGTTTGACTCCCCAGTGTCCTTCCACGCCACAGGAATGGCAGACTGTGGCTTCCCAATTCGCTGCCCGTTGGGACTTTCCCAACTGCGGAGGGGCAATCGACGGGAAACATGTGAGGATTGTGCCCCCACCCCATTCGGGGTCCTACTATTGGAATTATAAGGGGTTCCATAGTGTGTTGCTAATGGCGGTGGTGTCGGCACAATGTGACTTTCTTTATGTGGATGTGGGGAAGAACGGCCGGATGTCTGACGGAGGAGTCTTTAGGCAGACCAAGTTCTGCCACCGTCTTATCACTGGTGGCCTGGACTTGCCACCGAGAATGTGGAGGGTCTACCGTTTGTGTTTCTGGCTGATGAAGCGTTCGGTCTGAGTGAACATCTTATGAAACCCTTCCCCCAAAGGACCCTCACCCCGGAGAGGAGGGTTTTTTATTACTGGCTGGCCAGAGCAAGAAGGGTTGTGGAGAGTGCCTTTGGCATTATGGCCAGCCGGTTCCTTCTGTTACTGACAGCGATCAACCTTGCAGAATATAAACTGAACTATGTGATTCTGTGCTGCTGCATTCTGCACAATTTTCTACGTAAATTTTCAGGTAACCAGTACCTGCAGCCTATTGGGCCTGAGGCCGGACTAATATTTCCAGAACTGACAGGGCTGGATCAAGCCCTTCCTGGCTTAGCCCCCCAAACAGCACGTGAGGTGCGTGACCGCTATGTCAGCTATTTTAATGGTAGGGGGGCTATTCCAATGCCAGCTGACCAATAAAAATGTATTTTTCGTGAAATATGTATTGTCTGTTCAAATTTTTAAGTTTGGTTCTTGTTTGCTTTTCACGTTGCTTGTCTCCTACATTGTCCTAATTCAGGGATATGCAATTGGCCAACCTCCAGCTGGTGCAAAACTACAAGTTAATCATGCCTCTGGGTCTCATGCTTGTGGCTGTCAGTTTTGCTATGCTTCATGGGACTTGTAGTTCTGCAACAGCTGGATTTCCACTAATTGCATATTCCTGTCCTAGTGCATTTGTATAGCAAAGTGTTTTTTGACAATAGGAAATAAGGCCCTTTGTGACAGAAAACACAAAATGACTTCCCAAACTGGTATTGAGTATTGAAAGAAGTAGACACACACACACACACACACATCTTTTTTTTGGAATTTTTAAATAGTGCACATTCCAACCAGTGCCTCTTTTTTATATATTTTTATTTTTTTATATATTTTTTTTTTTTGTCATTTTTTAGTTTTTTTTTGGAAACATATAAATATATATATATATATCTATATCTATATATATATATATATATATATATATATATATATATATATATATATATATATATATATATATACAATAAAATTATAAAAAAAATACATAAAATCAAATTTTTAACTATTTACAGAAAACAAGGGGTAAAGCCAAATTTTGAAGATGCACACCAAAAATTGGTAATGTCAACGTGTGCTATGTACCATCATGAGTGATCAATGGACGTGTTTGGTGTGTGCAATCCCTTCCTCTCACATACTAGAATGAGGAAGGGTTTGCAAACACCAAATGCGTCCATTGTGATCCTCTGATGGCACATAGCACATGTTGACACACCGTGTGCATCTTCAAAATTTGGCCTCTAAAAACAATCTTGTAAAAACATTAAAAACTTTTTGGCAAGGAAATGAAGAACATGATCGATTGTGTTTTAGGGAAAAGGGGCTTAGATTCTCCCTAAAACATCGATCATGTTCTTCATTTCCTGCCTCATAGTGTCCAGTTGATGTTGCATGGCATGAATTTGGTGTTGCATGGCATGGATGTTGTTCTCCATTAAATCCATCCTGCCATTCCAGGCCATGATCTGCCCAATCAGCCTCTGGGCACTGTCGCTCGAAAACGGCTCTGCAGCTTGTTGTCCTTCCACAACCAGATCATCACCTAAAAACATGTGCAGATAAAAAATTGGTTAACATATACAGCCATTAATTGTTTACCTTAAGCTGGGTTGTCAGACACTCACTTTGTGGGGTGCGTATCTCCACCACCTCTTCCTCCTCCACATCTAGCCCTGGGCTTGGCTGCTCCAGCTCGGACACGGGGCTGGGAAGCTCCATCACCGACACGGGGCTGGATGGCTCCATCACCGACACGGGGCTGGGGCTAATTGCCCAATCAGGCTGGCGAGGTCGGGGGGTCCTGGGCTGCTCCGCCTCTTGTCTGAGTCTTTGTTCCCCTATGAGAATGAAAAAAAAAAAAAAAGGATACTTTTAAGCATAGTGATATTTGAGTTCATAAATTTGAATATGAAACATTGGTTTGAAGTGGTGTACAATTATTAGCTGGTTATTACAAGCTCCTAGTTTAATACATCATTAAAATGAATTTTTTTTAGTTAGGCTGTGTTCAGACTGCTGCGATGTGCGAACGCTGCAAATCTACTGTGGTTTCACGCATCGCATGCCTCCCGGAGGCAGTTCGCACTGCCCTATGTGACCTGCTGGGAGTATCAGTGTAAAGTTTTATTGACACCTCCAAATTAGTTCTCATATCACAGTGCAATCTTTAAACTCGGACAGGAATCGGACCACATGGTGTGAACACCCATGTGATCCGATTCGGCTGTGGACTAAAAAAAGGGCCATGTACAAGTTTGGGCCGGATGCGATGCGAATTCAGCCATACTATATGTATGGCTGAAATCGCATCACACAGAGATCACATGTGATTTGCACTGCAGTGCGGTGCAAATCACATTTGATCTCGTACATTGCAGCAATGTGAACCTAGCCTTTAACCAAACTGTGATACTTTATATCTTTTGTCCAAGTTTCACAGACGGACACACTCGAATCATCCCCTGGAGTACCTGTGTGTGATTATGTCAAAAAATGTTCTATGATGTCCCAAACTACACTAAATGTTTCCCAGTCCAGATGTTGAACCAGCATTTTATCTATCTATCTATCTATCTATCTATCTCATTTTTTTAATTGAGTCTACATTGCACTGAATAAATTTATGAAACTTTTTTAAAAATTTATATCCTAGAAACTGAGTGTGACAATTCAGTTTATCATGAACAATACAAAAAAATTAATAACTAATTAAAATCTAATCCAACACCAGATAAATTTACACCATATACAAATTCATGCTATTTACGCCCACATATACGAACAACCATATGCGCTCATTACATGAACTATTAACTACACGAACGATCAAATCCGCCAGATTTACATACAATAACTACACGAACGATTACGAGTAAATACGCCAGATGTACATTCAATACCTACATGAACGATTACGATCAAATCCGCCAAATTTACATAGAATACCTACACAAACGATTACGATCAAATCCGCCAAATTTAAATACAATACCTATACGAACGATTACGATTAAATCCGCCAGATTTACATAGAATACCTACACGAACGATTATGTCCGACAGTCACGCGGCGTTTACTCACTTTTTTTCAGGGCCTTTTTGATGCGATGATATTGCTCCGGCTCCCTGGACTTGATGTCAGACCATCGTTTTCGGAGCTGGTCCTTGCCTCTTCGTACCCCAAATTTGTTGTACAAAATTGTGACGACCTCATCCAAGATGCCGCTTTTCCGGACATTGGGTTTTGGGTACGGGCCATTTTCCCCATCATAGTCCTCCCTTCTTAATATAGCCACCATCTCCACCATCTCTTCAAAGGCCATATTGGTGGCCTTATATCTCCTCCTTGCTCCGGAAGCATGGGGTCCATGGCTTTCCTCCGCGCTGCTCACGCTGCTCGTTGAATTTGCGTCTGCCATTTTCACCTATCATTCACCCACAGCGGAACGAGGATAAAAGGGGCGGGGAAATACGGTCGCAAGGAACGTCAGGGGCGGGCGACGCAGGCGGAGCCTGAACGCATGCGCAATATATAAAGCGTAACCGCGTGGCCGTACGATTGTCCGAACGGAAGCAGCGAGTGCTACACGCGACGGTAAGATAGTTATCGTTTTATTTTCGTTTAATTTAAAGCCTGCGTTAGGAATGTGTATATTGAAATTTAATCTTATTGATGTTTAATTGTTTTTTATGTGGATTGGTGGTTGAGTGGGGTTGGTGTTTTGTGTGGTAGTGTGGGGGTGGAGGTGGGTGTATAAGGGGGGGGGGGGTAGTGTGTGTGTGTGTGTGGGGGGGGGGGTAGTGTTTGTGTGTGTGGGAGGGGTAGTGTGTGTGTGTGTGTGTGTGGGGGGAGGGCGGGGGTAGTGTTTGTGTGTGTGTGTGTGGGAGGGGTAGTGTGTGTGTGTGGGAGGGGTAGTGTGTGTGTGTGGGAGGGGTAGTGTGTGTGTGTGGGAGGGGTAGTGTGTGTGTGTGGGGTAGTGTGTATGTGGGGGGGTAGCGTGTGTGGTAGTGTGTGTCTCGCCTACATTGTCACAATATAGTGTGCATTTGGTCTGACTTTTTTTTTGGGGTATTTTTTTTTTTCTTTTTTTGTTTTTCAGAAAATGCAAAGGTATACCCCAGACCCCTTTAAGGAGGAGGCCTTCCTCTCAACATTTCTGGATTTAATTGAGTCGCACAGTAGTCTTTGGGATTCAAAACACCCCCAATATTCAAGCCGTGCTGCCCGGAAGAAGACACTGGAGACAGTTTTGACGTTTGTGAAAACCCGACTCCCCCAGGCAGACACTGACTTTGTGAACGCCAAAATTAAGAACCTGCGTAGCGTGTATAGGCGGGAACGCAGAAAGATCCTAGAGTCCCAAACATCAGGATCAGCAGCAGGTCAGGTCTATGTACCTAAGCTGTGGTATTATGACAGGCTGCGTTTTCTGGATGACACGTCAGAAGCCAGGCAGTCACTTTCGACTCTTCCGTCTACCCGTCCCTCCACCCTTCCCTCCACCTCAGGTGAGCCATCCCTGGAAGATCCAGACCCTTCCTTGCTGGACGAAGTTGATGCGCCCAGCTGGAGCCAGGTATATTTTAGTTTCTAAAGTTTGGATTGCTCAAATATTAATGATGTAAAGTTCAATGTTTGAATTGCTTCCAAATCTAGGATTTCATCACAAATTAAATTAGATAGAAGGATACAGTAGTTTACACAAATGTGGCTCAAATCTTGGTGAACTGATGGAAAAATGATGGTGTCAAAATGATAGCCTTTTGTATTTCAAGACAAATGTATTTGCAAGTGAGAACTGTAAAATTGTTAGTGATTGATGATTTCAAAATATAGACATATTTTATTTATTGATTTCTTTGTTTTTTACACAGGATGAGCTCACCCAGGAGGAGGCCGGGACCAGTGGTATGGAGGAGGAGGCCGGGACCAGCCACACACAAGAGCTAGCTGGGCCCAGCAGGAGTCGGACTGAAAGCCAGGTCCCTCCCCTCCGCCTAGCCAGCAAAATGCCCAGGAGGATGACACGTACAGAGGAGGAGTCCTTGGCGCTTATACGCCAAGCCACACAAGTTCTGTCCAAACCCCCCAATCCTGAGGAGGCCTATGGCACTTATCTGGCTAGTAAGCTACTTGAAATGGACAAACCACAGCGCAACTTGTGTGAAGCAATATTTTTTGATGCCATCCAACGGGGTCTGAAGGGTGAGCTCACACCCACCACCAAGCTTTATAACGCAGACCCTACTGCTCCTCCTCCTCCTCCTCCTCCTCCTCCTACCACAAGTCCACCACCAGAGGCACAGCCTCCAGCGACGCGTGGAGGGAAGGCTAGACGGAAGAGTCGCAAGTGACTGCCTGGCTTCAGTCTGCTCTGAAAGAAGACGCAGGCTGTTGTAGTACCACAGTCTGGGGACATAGATCTCATCTGCTGCTGTTCCTGGTCTTTGGGATTCTAGGACCTGGTTGTGCTCCCTATTTACATGCTACACAGGTTCGGAATTTTGGTGGCCACTCACTTGATGTGTGCCTGGGGGACAAAAGGCTTCACAAACGTCAAAATTGTCTCCAGTGTTGCCTCCCTCTTGATTTAGTTTTGTTCTGAGGAAAAATAAAACTTTATTATTTCAAAAAAATATTGTATGTTTTTTTTTTTTTGGCTTAAAAAACAAAGTTTATTTGTGAGTAGGCAGATACATGTCAAAAGACTCTGGGGGTTATTTACAACTTCAAGTGCAATTTTTAAAGCACTGCAAGTGCACTTGGAAGTGCAGTCGCTGTAAATTTGAGGCTTAACATTTGAAATGAGGGGAAGCTCTGCTGATTTTGAACATGCAATCATGTGTAAGCTAAAATGCTGGTTTGGGTATCTATCTATCTATCTATCTATCTATCTATCTATCTATCTATCTATCTATCTATCTATCTATCTATCTATCTATCTATCTATCTATCTATCTATCTATCTATCTATCTATCTATCTATCTATCTATCTATCTATCTATCTATCTATCTATCTATCTCTACTTGCATAGTCCTGCTTGGCCAAAAAAAATGCAAGTCCATCTTGTTTCAACCCCCCCCCCCCCCCCCACAAAAAAAAAATGACAATAGTAGTTCCAAAAATATATAGTAATAGATAAATTATATATTTTTTTTTTAATAAATATATATATATATATATATATATATATATATATATATATATATTTTATTTATTTTTTTTGTTTTTGTTTTTTTGTTTTTTTGGGGGGTTTTTTTTTTTTTTTTTACATTTTGAATATATTTTTTCGATAATTGGAAGATTAATCATAGGATGAGGATGAATAAAAACATGTGGTATAACTCTGTGTGAATATAAGCAGCAAAGCTACTTCACTTTTCTTGCATTACGAAGAAGAAAAGAACGGGCTATATTAAAAAACCACAAAAATTAGCAGCATGACGAATATGCTAGCTTCAATACGAACACTAGTTTTACAAGACCGAGCACTTCCGCCCTGTCCGCCCTGTAAATCCTTTCTGGGCATGCGCGAAACTTAGTCTGTCGAACGAGCCTACACACGAGCGGACTGTCCGCTGAAACCAAGTTTCAGCGGACTGTCTTACGGGAATTCCGAAAAACTTTATTCGTCAGACTGTCCGCTGAAGCCCACACACGAGCGGACTGTCCGCTGAAACACTGTTCAGCGGACAAAGTTGGGCGAACAGTCCGCCCGTGTGTACGCGGCCTCAGAGTAGGCGGAGAGGGAAATTGCTTGGGGGGGGGCCAAGAAAATTTTTGCCCAGGGTCCAATCTATATTAAAGAAGGGCCTGTACACCATGATCATTAGCGCGAGAGCACTGGACCTTCTCTGTAACTCTAAACATGTAACATGTAAAAAAATGTTGGCGCCATTCTACATGTGTGAGAAATTTTAAAACCCCATTTTCATAATGCAATCAGATTCAATCATGGGACAGTATGTGAGGAGAAATATATCTAATGGTGTCCCAGATGGCAGTAGAATCCAAAAGAGGTTCCTCTTCTTCGCTACTCTATCCTAAACTAAAAAAAAACAAAAAAAACAGCTGGACACTTAATTTCAGAGCCAATGACCTCTGGACAATATTTATATAATAAGCAGAGCTTTATATGTGCTAGTTTTTAAGCATCTGCTGTTAAATTCAGCAAAGTGAACTTTATCTTTAATCAAGCCTTAGGCGCCATTCACACCTGTGTTCATTTGCATTCAATCAATCAATGGGAAGCACCTGCAAAATGCCTGAAAAGCGACTGGAAATCGCTTTTGGCAGCAGCGATTTGTGGGCGCTTTCAACCCTTTATTTGGCCACTAGCAGGGGTTAGAAGCGCCCCAATAGCACTCGAAAAATGCTGGTAAAGCACTGCTAGTTTAAGCAGCGCTTTGCAAGCGTTTTTCGGATGCTGGTATTGTGAAAGGGCTCTTAAAGCACTTGGGCTTTCACATTGGGATTGCAGATGAGGCTTCTTTCAAGTGCTTTACACTTTTTTTTTAACGCTAAAGCGCTTGAAAAACACCCCAGTGTGAAAGGGGTCTTAGTTGAACAACCTGAAGTTAGAAGCCGATTGGCTACCATGCACACCTGCACCAGATTTTGCACTCTCTAATTTTAGTAAATCAACCCAAATGTGTTTGGTGCTGTATCCCAACCCCAAAAAATTATTAAACTTCAGCTTAAATCCAGCCATGAAAAAAAATTACTAGGGACATTAGAATGGAAGTTCTACTTAGGCAAGGATTTTTGTGAATACTTAAAAGTTCCCTATATAGCAATAGAGTATATTTCAGTGTTAATGTACTGAGAAATTTGTGCGAACATAAGTAGAAAATCTGTTAGTTTATGTCCAGCTTTAGGTCCTTTTCGTAAAGTAAAAATGCTTATTTGTTCAGATGAGCTGGGCTGTGGAGTGAAGGTGATCTCTGTCTGTTCCCGTAAGCATTTAAAATAATGAATGATGAAAAAATAAAATAATGAATGAATGGCCCCTTCTGACTCCCCTTTTGAAATGCTCTTCAATTATACCATTTTCTGAATTCCTTTATAAACCCCCAGAATTTCAGCCGACGCTTAACAACTTTTGAGGAATATTACTCGGATGAAGGAACCTTGCCACAAGTCCTATCTAAAATGTACAATTTGTTATGCACTCCCCCCAAACAACCACACCTACCTTGTATGAGAAACTGGGAAACGTAGGTAAACCGTAAGTTCACAATGGGCCAACAACAAAGCTTCATTAGATTTGCCCTAAAATAATCAATTTGTACAAAAATTCAAGAAACCAATTTTAAAAATTTGATGAGGTGGTATCACACTCCTTATATGTTACATAAATTATATCCAAAACTAACCACAATCAGTTCTAACTACAATTGATTGCTGCTGGAGATGCCAGGAGGGAAATGGAACGCTACTTCATATTCTGGTCTTTTCCTAAGTTAAAGTATTTTTGGGCGAAAATTACTCAAAAATTCACAGGCTACAAAATTCCAGACGATCCAGCCTTTTTTGTTACATGCCTCAACTATTTCTGCAAAAATCTATAAAAGATGATTTGTACATCACCTGTTGAACACCGCTAAATCCTGTATTCCCCTTCATTGGAAAAAGTCAATGTCACTGACTATTGTGAATCAGCTTCACAAAGTGGAAGGCATAAACAAAATGGAGGTGTTAGTACTTACAGCACAGCAGAAACGTGAAAAATACTCCAAGACTTGGGGCCTATGGAATATATTTGTACTGTCTGCCATTGCCATCCCAGGCTTCTCTCTCCATCTCACTTCCCCCACCCCCTATTGACATTTCTATTGTATCTTTAATCTTGTTCTCATGAAAAAGCAAAAAGGAGCAGGCAGCTCCATACTCACATACATACAAGTATGTAACTAAATGTATTAATCTTTATACATTGTTAATGCAATGTGTTGGTTCTGCCCTTTCTGGGATTCAATGAAAAATATATTTGAAAAAAAAAAAAAGAAATTACAAGTCTCCCAGACTAGAAGAGTTTAAGGAAAGCAGTGTGTAATTTATGCTGGCCATACACAATGCGAATTTCGAACGAAAATACAAATCGAAAGTAAACTAATTTGTTTTTCATATCGTTAGTGTGGTATGTTCAACACACGATTTTTGTACGACAGCCGAAATTGACTGATCTAACATGTTGGCTTTTTCTACGAAAACCGTCCAAATGTCATATCATTAATGGGAGAGTTGGACGATTTGACCTAAGAAACAGAACTGTGCATGATGGCGTGACCTGATTTTGTACAGTAGGGGTGTGTCCAGTAGAGGTGTGGTTAAAAGGTTAAACATTACATCACTTCCTCTAATGGCATGAAAACAGTGTTTGGAAGTATGATTTACGTAACTAATTGATGGTATACTCGCATGCTGTATGTGAGCGCCACTTCCGTTTATCGCTCAACGCATTGTTCGAAATTTGCATCGTGTATGGCCTGCCTAAGCCATGGTTCCCATATTTTATGGAATTAGGGTTGTGAGTTATTGAGATAACTTCTCATCAACTAACAGCAGATTCATGTGACCTTTAACAGCTTTAAACTTGACTGAGGTATTTTTTTACAGGCCCAGACTATTGAATGCTTAGCTGACAAATTTTGTTTGCTTTTAACATTCGATTTTGGAGTGTATGAACTTTACCAAACGAAAATGAAACATTCACTGTTAGAAATTCATTTGAGAAAAATATTCAATCCTGCATTCTGTTACTGCAGTCGAAAGCAAACATCGAAATGACCCAACCAACAATTAGAAAATTGAACAAACCTTCATAAAATGAAAACTTTTGACCAAAATTCTACTACTGTATGACCAGCTAAAGTAAAAAAAAATCTTTCTGTGTAAGCCTATTTGAACATCTTTTTACTAGCGCAAACATGCTTTATTTAATTTGAACAGTTATTGGAAATAGATTTCCATCTTAGCAATGATTTTTGTGATTTATATTACCTAGTGATATGTAAGGTTTCTTATTCTAGCATACATAAGCTGTGTTAGTCAATTCATTAGAATGCAACCTTCCATTCCCGTTACTAATGAGGTTGCCCACTACAGAAGGCTCTCAAGTTCCCCATGCCTTCCTTATAGTCAGGTATCGTTTTTCAAAAGGTTAACTGCCCAACACCCCCTGTCCACATCGGTTATAAAGATGTTTAGAATGATTTACAGGCAATTTACCAACCACAAGCTTTACAATCATTGTGTTGGCTTAGGTCAGCAGATTGCAAACTTGTGAAACCCACATTCATGCTATTTAAATTCACCTATTCTCCTGTTTCAGAGTCATTAGGGCTTATATTTGCACTTTCTAGAAGCATTAATAAAGCAAATTATTTTTGTGACTAGCATTATATTATTTCAACAATAAAGATCCTTTATTGTTTCTGCAGTGTAAGCAATTTAGAAGAGCAAGTGTTACAATTTGATGTAAATACAGTTACAAATAGCTATGAGATTGTAGAAACGCCTTCCTTCAATTTTAAACCAGGCGCTTGACCATAGGTGCCTACAAACACAGGATTATCCAAGCTTTCAATTTATGGCAGGAACAGGATGTGAACATGTAAATCCCAACTTTAAAGATATTATTAATATCTATGTCTTTTATATGTCTATGTATGTTTATGTCATACTGATTGTATTTTTGGGCCTTCTGAATGCCCCAATGGTCCAGGCTTACATGCAATTAAAGTATAAACACACACATGCTGCTGGTATACCTTTCCCAGTAAACTTCTGCAAAAAAATAAATGAGAAGTTTACAAGAGGTCATTAAAATGTGGGAAACTGTCTAAAACGAGCCAGCAGGATAGGTAGACCAAAGAAGCATGCACCATGCAAGTACAACGCCTTCTATTGCAGCAGAAGTAAAGACAGACATGTTACCCGCGAAGCCTGTACTACTGTACAGGAGCAACAAGAATAAAAGGGCAAGGAGAAAAAACAGGTGCAACTCATTAGGGGACTAATGCCTATGTATGCAGCACCCCCTCAGTGACACCAGAGGGACTACACCAAACTCAGGGATCTTTTTCAGCAGTAAAGTCACCAAATATAATATGTCCTATACCTGGGGATAATACTTCAATAGTTGCTAACACAGCCACACACCTACTGTAAACAATGCAGAGAAATGTGGCAGGACCTGGCAAGTGAGTAATGAGTTTGAGATGTCAGGTATTGTAGAATATGCCTACTAAGTGAATTTTCCTTTATCTTTGGTATTGTGATGAAAACTCATCTTGCAAAGAATTCCCAACCACCTGCAAGGAAACAAAGGGAAAAAAAAAAAAACAGTAATATTCCTTGCATGTGATTGCATAATAGAAGTCAGCAAAGCTTCACCACATTGAGCTACGGGTATAATTCCTTGCAAATTCGAATAACGTATTGCCTTTAAAAATAACCCCAATTGCTCCATATCTAATCATAGTTGACAAAATGATCACTCCTAAATATTGGAATTAGTACAAATCTCCCAGTTTTTCAGATTAAGTAAATTAAATCAACTAATTAGATTTACTATGAGGAAAGAAATGCTCTCTCCTCTACTAGAAAAAAAAAAAAATGAAATCTAGGCCAGTTGGGGCAGCTTTAAATCGGAGCTCCCATCTAGAATTTTTTTTTCAAAGTCAGCAGCTACAAATACTGTAGCTGTTGACTTTTAATATAAGGACACTTACCTGTCCAGGGACCCCGCAATGTCGGCACCCCGAGCCGATTTGTGAGTTTCTTGCCCATGTTTCTACAAATGCGTGAATAATGCACTAAGGTGATGTGCGTGTGATGTCATTATTTCTTAATGACATCCCAAACGCGGGTAGCAGTCACTCGTCTTGTTGTGCATTTTCCAAAAGTGTGAAAAATGCAGAAAAAAGCACGTTGAGCCCAATCCCGATCCACTGCTGTACCCATCTGCCGCAGTTCTTCTCCCCATCCCTCTTCTCACCGAAGACTTGGCTGCAGTAGAAGCCACCGATTCCTGCTGCTGTCAATAAAATCCTGTGAGGGGGAAAGGGCTGTGCAATGCTATATGTGTCTATAGACACACATAGCCTGGTTTGGGATCAAGCCCGCACATCTGCCCCCCATAGCACTGTGGATTGCTATGGGAGCAGACAGAGAAGAGAAGAAATGGACAGGGCCTTATACAAAGCCATTGCACAGAGCTGGTTAGTATGACATGTTTATTTTTTATTTTTTTTAAATTAACCTTTACAACCACTTTTAGCCAATTAAAAAACTGAATACTGGGGAGATTCTAATGTTAGAGTGTGCTGTGTGTGCTAAGTGCATTTGGTGGTCTGTGTAGTGTGATCTCTCTAAGGCCGCGTACACACGCGGGGACTGTTCGCCCAACTTTGTCCGCCAAACAGTTTCAGCGGACAGTCCGCTCAAAATTAGCATGGACGGACTTGCCCACACACGACGAACGAACAGTCCGCTGAAACCGTGCGCGATGACGTGAACGGCACGTACGACGTCCTATACACTGCAATGCAAACTTCGGCGTGTAAATCCTTTCTGAGCATGCGCGGAACTTAGTTTGACGAACAAGCCTACACACGAGGGGACTGTTCGCTGAAACAGAGTTTCAGCGGACAGTTTTTCGGAATTTCCGAAAAACTTTGTTCAGCAGACTGTCCGCTGAAACTGTCCGCTGAAAGCCCACACACGAGCGGACTGTCCGCCGAAACACTGTTCAGCGGACAAAGTTGAGCGAACAGTCCCCGCGTGTGTACGCGGCCTCATGCTGCTATCACTGTTGTATTGCTCGTACAATGTGGTCTGTTAGTGGGTCATGCAAACAAGTTATTTCATATCACATTTTCTAACTGTGCAACATGAAGCATGCTCTGAACATGGCACAGACTCAGAAAATCGCAGACACAGCTACCACCCTTGAGGAATTCACCTTAAAAACCTCAGAAATATTATGTTGAATTAAATGGGGTCTATTTTATAATAGACCTATCCTATATTTTATATATGTATATCTTTGCAAAAATGACACTGTGTACACTGTGTAACGATTCTGACCAAACGTGTTTTGGCTCATCTAATGATTAATTTATTAAATGGTTTTAGAACAGTGAAAAATATCATGCTGTCTCCAGATGTGTTATTTGCAAATGAATGAAGAGAGAAACACTCACTCATCTCTAGCTTCCTTTGGATGAGAACTTTCCTGACCCTAAATAAGAAAACAGATATTATTTGGCATAATGTCTTGACCTCTCCCAGAACCAGAATTGTTAGGCACCAAAGCTCTGTACCTGCGGGAGGATATCTATAGAGTGAATCAGTATATCTTTCTGTAATGATGAATCCAGGCCCCTAGGTTGACTCACCTGCAGTGGATATTACAAAAGGAACCCTTTTTAACCATGCTAGACTTTTTATTTGTTGCATTATTCAAAATGAGGTTCTTCTGGCTACAGCAGAAGTGTGACTTTGTACTAAACTGTGGCAGAGGTAGTCTGTCTGGAGCCAATAGGCGATTCAGCTCATCAGTGTCTAGAAAATGTTGGCTGAGTCGACAGACCCTTTAAAATCACCTTCACTTTAAATATGTTCTCAGACTTATTACTTCATTTACCCTAGTCTTTTCTTATACCTTTTTGGTTTAAATGACTATGTTTTTTTTATTTTTTATTTGCTTTAGCCAGTACAAGAACTCCAAGTGATGTTAGTACAGACAATGGAAGGCAAAAGCTGAGAAGGGATTTGAAAAGCCAAACTGTTATTAACAGTATATTGTTATACAGAATATTACCCCCTAGATATTACTTAATAGTGCTGTGAGCACATTGTGAGACTCCAAAATAAATTAACTTTTCTGATTTCATCCACCTTATGTTGCAGCAGATCAAAATCATACACTTATTCTGGCATAAGCCATTCTTCTGTCTCTTCCATTAAGGCACAATCTGCATAATTAAATTGTTTTTGTTAACAACAATTTTCAATATTATTGGCTGAGCATTTCTCTATAAGTATATAGCAATTCTGAAATTAAATCTTCTTATTTTTAAATAAATACCTTAACTACTTGCCATGAGATCTGAATACACAAATGTCTACAGAGGTACTACAATATTATAGTCATGCACATAGTGTTTATCAGTATATATATATATATATATATATATATATATATATATATATATATATATATATATATATATATATATATATATATATATATATATATATATAATGCTTACATGCACAACATTAGTGTAACAAAACATTTACCATGAAGTTGGACTACAGATTATGTATATCCTCTTGTAGGAAAAGAACCCAGCTTAAAGGTGCGATGAATCAAGACTCCAGTTTACCTTGTTTATATCTGCTGGAAAAAAACACAAGCAATAGTAATATAATAAAAGGTACTCATAGACAGTTATCCAGAAGAATTTTCTCTGCTGAACCATACTAAACACAGTACAACCGTGTTATTTATTCTAATATTTAAATTTGTATAGCTGGGCAAAACCATTTTCATAAAAGCTTTTCAGTCTACGGTGCAAGCGTATTGAATATGCTTGAGAGCAAAGTTCAAGTTATACATATAGAATGTAATGTGTGTTCATTTATCTGTAAGAAGACATATATTTTAATGGCTGGGAAGCTCTATGAATTCACACTAGACTGAGAATACACTCACTTACAAAAGTGGCTGGATTAGGCCTGAGCTTTTTTTGCTGTGTCTTTTAGCACATCAGTCAGGATAACTTTGTCAGTTAAATTATATAAGAAAGATGGTATATAAAACAGATTTGACCTAAACAGCTTCCAGGGTAAAACAAAGTGCTGAATTTGAGGCTTCAAAATCAATCTGTGTGCCCTGTTAGAGCTTCTTGGATACTAGACTTAGGCTGCACATGGGGCTTAAATGTCTGCAGGTTTGACAGTTGATTGACAGTATGAGGTTTAGTGACAGAAGGGAGTGGGGCTTAATCTTAACTTGGGCAGAATTTCGAATCCTGGACTTAAAATCCAATGGGACTACAAGGAGACCAAGGGATTGATTGGAAGGCTCATACAGGTCCTTGCAGGCACAACAAGGTGTCTGAACTCAACACTGATATCTATTTTAGGCACCGTGAGTTCAAATTGTATCCCTGTAGTCAGTATTCCTGTTAGTTTTACTATGCCTCCCACCACCTAAATCCAGGGCTTTATGGTACACAGTACAGGTTAATTTTAGTTTTAGAAAGCTTAAAATACATTGGGGTTTATTTACTAAAGACAAATAAACTGTATACTTTGCAAGTGCAGATGCACTCATTTTCCACAGAGCTTAGTTAATGTGGCGAAGCTTCACTTTTCCTCAATGAGGTGCAAGAAAAAAAAAAAGAGAACAGCGTTTTCTTCTTGCACATGATTGAATGATGGAAACGAGCAGAGCTTCTCCACATTTACTAACTTCTGAGGAAAATAATGTAACTGCTCATGCAAAGTGCACAGTCTATTTGCCCTTAGTAAATCAACCCCACTGTTTCCTAAATATTTAATATAGGCATACCCCACTTTTAAGTACGCAATGGGGTTTATTTACTAAAGCAGAAAAGTGCAAAATCAGACTTACTTCTGCATAGAATACAATGAGCTTCTAACCCTGGTTTGTTCAATTAAGCTTTGGTAATAAAACCTGGAAGCTCATTGGTTTATATGCAGAAGTGAGCCTAATTTCACACTTTCCAGCTTTAGTAAATAAACCTTATTGTGTACTTTTGCTTTTGGAGTATGCTTGTACTGTTGCACATGATGTTGCATTAGCTTTTAACAGATCTATTTAAAACAAGACAGCGTCAGCGACTAACCTAGACCTTTAAATAAAACAGCTTTCTGCATAGCCCCTAACTCAGTGTTTCTCAACTCCAGTCCTCAAGGCACCCCAACAGGTCATGTTTTCAGGCTTTCTATTATTTTGCACAGGTGATTTGATCAGTTTCCAGAGGCGTAACTTCAATCTTCAGGGCCCTGATGCAAGAAACCATAAAGGGCCCCCACCAGGGGCATTGCTAGGTCTACAAAAGATCTCGGGCTAGAGCCCAGGGCAGGAAAGTAAAGAAGGTCATACACTTGGGCGGGCATACATCTGTATATAATATACATGCGTGTGTGTGTATGTATGTATTATTTATATATATATATATATATATATATAAATAGTCGCATATTTGAGTGCGGATCCGCCCGTACATCAGGGTCCCCAGAGAAGCCCCTCCTTACATCAGGGTCCTCAGAGAGCCCCTCCTTACATCAGGGTCCCCAGAGAGCCCCTCCTTACATCAGGGTCCCCAGAGAGCCCCCCCCTTACATCAGGGTCCCCAGATAGTCCCTCCTTACATCAGGGTCCCCAGAGAGCCTCCCCCTTACATCAGTGTTCCAAGAGAGCTCTCCCTTACATCAGGGTCCCCAAACAGCTGCCCCCCCCCCTTTCCCGAGGTTTTTCTGTACCTGGCTGGTCTCCGCTGTCTGTGCACCTCCAACCCCCAGCACATCTCTGGGGGGAGGTGGGTGGGGGTGATTGACAGCTCTTTGGTGTTCATGGACAGCGGGATCTCCCTGGGGCTAATAGTTCCCCTAACGAGTGTATACAGTGGAGAGGGGAGGGGCCTCTGACCTGAGCATGTATCAGTAACAGTGTACAAGCAGAGTGACTCACTTGCACACTGAAGAGTGAAACTGATACATGCCTGGGTCAGAGGCCTCTCCCCTCTCCACTGTATATACTTGGGAGGAGAACCAATAGCCCCAGGGAGATCCCGCGGGCACCATAGAGCTGCCGATCGGCACCTCCCATCTCACCCCACTGCATCTCAAACTGAAAGCCAGGGGTGCAGGGGGAAATGCTGGGTCTTGGGGCCTCCCTCACAGTGGCAGAACGGCAGGGCCCAATAGAAAGTGTGACTGCTGCGACCCTGAAAGTTCCGCCACTGTCAGTTTCACTGACTTAGTAATTACCACAGCCGTTTTTGAAGAAACTCCTGAAAGCATGACCCGTTGGGGCACCTTGAGGATTAGAGTTGAGAAACACTGCCCTAACTGACAATTCAGTGTTGTCCAAGGGGTACCCTGTTTCACCCCAGGACTTTCACTAAATAGCAGAAACCATGTCAACAGTCACTAGGTGGAAGTATGAGTTAAAGTATATGTTGGCCTTCATAAAGGACAAGAACAGAAATTTACAGCTTACTAGTCATTATTTCTAGATGTTAAGCTGCATTAAAAGAGAGAATATGGGAGTTACTGCAGATTCATACTTACCTAGGTGGATGCAGCATCTGTCCCCCGGCTCCTCTTCACTGAGAACTAAGCAATCAACATCGCTGATGGCTCGGTTCTCTCAGCTCCCTGAGCAGAGAGCTGCTGACTGTCAATCAGCTGCTCTCCGCTCTGCTCCTCCATGCTCACTGGAGCGCTGAGCTTGGGGGGGCATGCTGAGAGGCTGACACGGCTATCAGTCCAGGCACCTGGCGGATCCAGACTCCTAGAGTTGGGATGATGCGGTGCCTGGACTGATATTGGTGATGTCAGCAGAGAGCGGACTTCAGACCGCTCTCTGCTGAAAATGGCTCAAAGGAGTGCAAAACTCCTGTGACCCATAAGAGAAGCCCAGCCAAACGAGCTCAGGCTAGACTTCTCCTTTAATTTACCATTTTCAGACTTAACATATTTCTGTAAATACAAACAAAATACCTGATCTTGCCTGAAATCTTGCATCCTTGTAAACATTTTGTGCACTGAACCAAAATATCAAACAAACAATTAAATCAGCCTTCCCATCTGTCTTGTGTGAACTAAAGGCAGTGTTGCCAACTGTCAGTATTTTTAGTGGCAGTCATTAAAAAAAAGGGCACTTCTCTCCTGCCAGTAAATGCCAGTGACAGGAAAAGGCTGCCAGTTAAAAATGTGGCTGTGGCGTTCAGCTCATGCGCTGTTCCAGTCTGTAGCCAGCCGAGACTATCCTAGTGCCTGCTACAGTGTGTTCAGGTGAGGGGGCGTGTCTGGCAGAGACAGTGCCTAACCGTGTCGCGTGATGTCATGGTGCAAGGGAGCGGAGCGGCCAGAGCCTTGTGTGCGGGTCTAGGGCACGGAAGAAAGGCAAGCCGAGAGTGGGACTGTCAGTGCTGTTTGGACTGAAGTGGACTGAAGGGATCACCTGGCATGGAAACAGACAGTCACTGTGACTCAGGAGGGGACGTGTTGTGTCGGTGAGGTGTCATCATCATCTGTGCTGCTGCACACTGCTGTAAGTGTCACTGCAAGAGTTCATTTCATGTGTGTGTAATAACAAACAAATATTGGCGCAAAAAGTAGGTACAGAGTAGGAGCCTAGAGTTCTCAGTAGGAATAATGACAGTTCAAAAATTCCTTAAAAGTAAGTTAAATCCATGTAAAATGCTCACTGTAGTGGCAGCTCAGTGTTGGAGCAAGAAGCAACTCTAGAAGATAACAGGGGAGAGAACACAAACGCCTTCTAAGCATAGCATGTATGGAGGTTATTACAGGTAAAAAAGAGTATTACTCACAAAGATATTAAAATCCAAGCATGTAACGCTTTTAGTAAGATCCTCAGCATCACTGTCCGGGGGGGCCGTGAATGTACAAAGCTGTGTCTCCAGGATCGTATCACATTGGTGGACTCCGTTGCTTCCTGGGTCTGTGGAGCGCACTGTTGGGCTGCTGTGATGTCACTTCCGGTATGTAAAGTGCAGACATTGGCGACGCATTTGCGGAGCATGTGCTCAATCTTCAGGCATCTTCAGGGTGGCCTGAAGAAGGAGTGCATGCTCCGCAAATGCGTTGCCAACATCTGCACATCACATCCTGGAAGTGACGTCATGGCAGCCTGACAGTGCATTCCAGGGACCTAGGAAGCAAAGGAGTCCACCGAAGCTACCCGAATGAGAAAACATAGATTTCTACATTCATCGGACACTCCCAGGACAGTAATACTGAGGATCTTACTAAAAGCGCTACATGCTTGTGATTTTAATATCTTTGTGAGTAATACTCTTTTTTACCTGTTATAAACCACATACATGCTACACTTAGAAGGCACTTGTGTTCTCTCCCCTCATTTCATGTGTATGTGCCTGCCCATTCTAATTTTTTGCCCTCCGGAGCCCCGTCCCTGTGTAACTTACTTACTATATTGAAAATAAAATAAAAAATATGTTTTTTGCCTTAATATCTACCTTAAATCCCATTGCATATTGTACTTGTTTGTAGCCTAAATATTGCCATTTGGGATTAAAACTGTAATTTTGTAACTTCTGAAAATGCCAGTAAAGACTTGGCTGTGCCAGTAAATTGGTTGGCAACACTGACTAAAGGACACCTCCTTCCTATGTAATGGAGGTGAGATGAGGAGAGGGGGAGGTGTTTGTAGCCCAAATAAGGACAGCAGCCTAGGATTACAATGCTACTTCTCCATAAATACAGTACAGTGATTATGTTTTGCCACCCTACAACAGGAAGTACAGTATTTATCGGCGTATAACACACGCTTTTTTCCCCTTAAAATCAGGGGAAAATCATGGGTGCGTGTTATATGCCAATCCCCACCAATCCCCACCAGCGATCGCTGCTGAGATACACATAGCCGAGTGCACTCCGCTCCGCTCACAGTCACGCCCAGTCCCCCCATTGGACCTGTGTTATGTCCATCATAGGGCGGGACTGGGCGTGACTGAGTGGATCCGAGAAGAGGTGAGTACACTCGGCTATGTGCATCTCGGCTCCGCCCAGTCCCTGCGATCTCGGCGGCATTCGCTCTGCTCAAGCAAGTCTCGGCGGCAATCTCAGCGGCGCCAATTTTTAATTCATCCAAGGCTGCGATGGACACTGGGGGCAAGGCTGCACTGGGGCAAGGCTGCATTGGCAAGGCTGCACTGGGGCAAGGCCACACTGACAAGGCTGCACTGGGGCAAGACTGCACTGACAAGGCTGCAATGAATACTGATAAGGCTGCATTGATGGGCATTTAAATGTTAAAATTAAAATTCCCTCCTGAACTTGGGGCGTGTGTTATACGCCGGCGCGTGTTATACGCCGGCGCGTGTTATTCACCGATAAATACGGTATGTTACGGGCAGGATCCCCATGTGAAAATAATAGGAAAAATATACTATAATGCGGGTTAAATATACTTGAAAAAACTCCTCCAGAATAATCACATTTTTTCAACATTCTGTCACGTTACAGGTATCAATAAACCACACCTGTCATCATTCAATCCTGACTAAGAAAAAGCAATAGGAATATCACTTTACATCTGTACCTGATCCCAGCAACCTCCTGTATGTTACTGGGTGAAGAAGGCTCATCATGTGAAATACAGACAGCTGCACATTCTTATTTTGTCACATTATAGCTGCACGTAAATATTTCTGGACTCTGAAGTCATTCATGGACTTACCTCATAGAAATAGGTATTACTTACTCGGGAGGCATTTACTCTATAAATGTGACACTAATATAGAGGGCATTTATCAGTGAACTTTGGGCACTGCTAGGAAATACTCTGAGCTATGGCTGCAGTGAATGTAATTATAAATCCAGGCAGCGCTGATTCATACTCAGATCACATGGCAACAGTCTGAATGTCAGTGACGACATGGGCATACTTTGAGCACAGCAGGCAATCTCTGCTTAGAAAATCTCAGCTAAATAAGGTAAATAGATTTTTTGTATAAATATGTTTTGTAATAGGCTTTCTGTAGCAATTCTGAATTATTATTTTTTTATTAAGAAACAAAAATTTAAATTTAATTTAATAAAAATTTAGTGCAGCTTCACAGTAAATAGATATGGTGGCTCCATTTGTTTTCTCTCTCAGGATAATGAAAAAAGGGGGCACAATGTGGGCCCACATTCCTGAGATCGTGGCCACCCCATCCCAGGTTATCTTAACCACTTCAATACAGGGAACTTATACACCTTCCTGCCCAGACTAATTTTCAGCTTTCAGTGTTGTCGCACTTTGAATGACAATTGCGCAGTCATGTGACACTGTACCCAAACTAAATTTTTATCGTTTCGTTCTCACAAATAGAGCTTTCTTTTGGTGGTATTTGATTGCCTCTGGGATGTTTATTTTCTGCTAAACAAATAAAAAAAGATTGAATTTTTTTTTTGTTTCTGTTACAAAACTTTGTAAATAAGTATGTTTTCTCCTTCACTGATGGGCACTTATGGGGCTGCACTGATGGGCACTGATGAGGTGGCACCAATGAAGTGGCACTGATTAGGTGGCATTGATGGGCACTGGTAGGTGGCACTGATGGGCACTGGTAGGTGGCACTGATATGCGACACAGATGGGCACTGATAGGTGTCACAAATAGGTGGCATTGTTGTGTGAAGTATTGTACTGATGGATGCCAATCAGTGCCAAACAATAATGCATGCCAATCAGTGATGCCCATTGTGGGCACTGATTGGCATCCATTGTGGGCACTGACTGGAATCCCTGGTGGTCTAGGGTGGCATACCTGGTGCTGGGCATCCCTGATGGTCCAGTGTGGCCATCCTGGGGGGGGGGGGGGGGGCTGCGCTGATAATTGATCAGCACAACCCCTCCCCGTCAGAGGAGCAGCTGATCGGCTCTCCTCTACTCGCGTCTGGCAGACACGAGTGAGGAAATGCTGATCAACAGCTCTTCCTATTTACACTGTGATCAGCCGTGATTGGACACGCCTGATCATGTGGTAAAGAGTCTTCGTCGGGGACTCTTTACCGAGATCATAGTTGCAGTGTGTCAGACTGGGGCACACCCAGCGGCTTAATATCTGTCACAATCTAGGTAGGAGGCCGAGATGCTGAGAGGGCTCCCCTTGCGGCCGAGTGCAGTACAACCCTGAAGATGACACAGGGATGCAGTGCCCACAGTAGCACAGGTTGCCAGGTAGCAGCAGCAGATGAAGGAGCTGAGAAGACCAGTCTCCGGAGGCAACTGTGCAAGGAAGTCCAATGGCAGGGTCAAGGCCAGGCCGGGGGTCAAACACGGGAGGTCAGTCCTGAGGTCGGAGCAACGGGTCCTGAGCTGAAGACCGGAGAGCAGGAGCCAAGCCAAGCCGAGGTCGGGTGCCGGGAGCAGACAAGGAACGTCGGGTACAAGCCAGAGGTCAGAGCCAGGAGAACAACAGAAGCAGGTCAAACAAGCCGGGTCGGTAAACAGGAGGTCAGACAGCAGGAATCACGGGCACAGGTACTCAGGAGAAGCTGACGATAATCCAGCGATGCAGCACTGTCAGGTGAACGTTTAAATAGGCAATGACGTGTAACGTTATGCGTTCGTCTCACACCGCGTACTCGCACTCGATCAGACGCAACATCGGGCGTTCGTCTAGGAACCACACTGCGCCTCCGTGTGCGCTGACGCGCGTTAACCCGATCGTACCTCGCGAGGTTACGCCTATTTCCCTGACAATATCCTGAGGACGTCATATGATGCCCAGTCAGGGTATTGAAACCACTTTGCCGCAGTCATTCTGCTATATGGCGGGCTGCAAGTGGTTAAATATAACATTAGTAGCATTTAGTGGTAATAGGCATGTAAAGGATGCTGTCCCTTTAAGGACAGAGAATAAGGGATCCAGCAGGAACCAATTAAATTCCTGGGGCTTTCCCTCTTTTCTGGTGGCCAGAGAAAGAAGGTAAAAGCTCCTTCCATTGCTGACATGAAGTTCCTTGTCAGGCAGCTCCTTAAGAAGGGGGGCAGTGAGGGAGGAGAAGTATGGCTACGCCCCGGCCTGTCGTTATCTGAAGAAGAGGAAGAACTGTCAGAGAGAACCAGGGAGGTGGAATGGTGTTGGAAGGAGTGCGGGCAGAGCAGGGAAGTTCAGGGCTGTGGGAGGGGGAGTCCGCCCAGCACAAGCGACCAAGATGAAGCTCTCCTCCAGGTAGGAGCCGAAAGGCTACGGAAGAGGTTGAAGAGGTTCTTGTGCCATTGGGGAGAACAGAGGAAGATGACAGCAGCATGGCGTGTCGGGGGGGGGGGGGCCACCACGTTGGCAGAATGAGGCAGATATATTCGCTATTGCCACACAGGCAGGGGAGGACATCGGGACCAGGTAAAGCAGCCCACAAGAATGGAAACAAGTGAGCTGCCGCCCTCTCTGCAGGCTCCCAGACTACAAGAAGCAGAGGCCATACAGCAAGGCACTCGGTATGCAGAGGTGCCACAGGTGTTGCCAGTTGGGAAGGTACCACAAGTCCCAGACCCTAGGGTGCTGCTGGAGGAGAAGGCTCAGCAGGAGGCGGTACAGCCTCCAGCAGCTGGTGAGCTAGCACAATTAAGTGCCTTGTCTGGTCTAGTAGGATTACTATCCTCTGTTGTTAAATCTAATGTGTCAGTTCCTACTGTCTCTCCAGCTCCTGTCTCTGCACCAGTTAACCCTTCTGCTGCTATTCTTAATATTCAACCTGCTAACTTGTCTTCTCAATGCCCGGTTGTCGGTTTTAATGTTGGGATTCAGAGGGATGTATTAGGTCCTGAGCCATTACACACAGCTGAACCTGTCACGGTTAATGTCCCTGAACCTTGCATGAAAGATGCTATGCTCTGTGAGATATCTCCCCTAGGCTACCATTTACGTTTATACGGATAAGGAGAAAATATTCAAAGAGGAGTTTATAGATATAGTTTCTCTCCTGGCTTTTCTATGGATTTCATGGTTAGAACAGAAAAAAAAGGGGAGAAGAGAGGAGCGAGGAGGCTGGACGCAGGCCAATACCCAGGTCATTTAACAATTGGTTGCAAGCATATTGTATCTACTCTGGCATAATGGCAGAAAAGCATCCAGAATTGTGTGGGTGCCTGTTCCAGCATTTGGACCACATTTTGGCAGCCTATAAAAATTTTGGAGGGCTGGGGTGGTTCTATTACTATGAGTCTTTCAGACAAAAATTGTCCATTCACCCTTCATTCAAATAGGGAAGAAAGGACGTGGGTCTGTGGCTCAATTTGATTCTGCTGCATAAGCAAGCCATAGTTAACCCTTCGAATACAGCCTATAGAAAAGGCTGTTGTTTTACATTCAATGAAAATCAATGCCATTGGAATGCCTCTTGTAATTACATGCACAAATGTTGATTTTGTGCTGGAGCACATCCGGTGGCGAAGTGCTTCAAGAGAAATGTGAATGCATGTTCCAGTCAAGCGCAGAGGGAAATTTTTCCAAAAAGCCTGCACTCCAGTGAGGCTGGAAAAAATGCGCCTATGGCTGGCAGTTACCCAAACAAGGAGAAAGCATGTTTTCTCATTGAGGGATTTTCTAATGGTATTCCATTGCCTTCTTTTTCTGGGGAAGGGTGTACAGTGGTTGGTAATTTGAAATCGGTGGAGCTTTTTCCCTAGGTGGTTAGGGATAAGCTGTGCAAAGAAATTGCCAAGGAGCGAAATGAAGGGCCTTTTGAATATTCGCCATTCAATAATTTTCGCATTTCCCCATTAGGTGTGGTGCCTAAGCGATAACCCAACTTATTCTGCATCATTCATTATTTGTCCTTTTGGAAAGGTGATTCTTTAAATGATGATATCGATGGAGCTTTATGCTCAGTTTCATACGTGATTTTTGAGGATGTACTCATCAAAATGATTATTATTATACAGGATTTATATAGCGCCAACAGTTTGCGTAGTGCTTTACAACATGAGGGCAGACAGTACACTTACAATACAAAACAATACAGGAGGGATCAGAGGGCCCTGCTCGTTAGAGCTTACAATCTAGAAGGGAGGGTCAAGTGGAAACAAAAAGGTAATAACTGTGGGGGGTGAGCTGATGGAGGAAATGAAAATACAGTTGTTAGGTGTGGGTAGGGTAGGCTTCTCTGAAGAGAAGGTTTTCAGGAATCGTGTAAAAGCTAATAGAGTAGGAGATAAGCGAACAGATTGGGGTAAGGCATTCCATAGGATTGGAGAGACTTTGGAAAAGTCCTGGAGGCGAGCATGGGAGGAGGTGACGAGGGAGCTAGAGAGCAGGAGGTCTTGAGAGGAACGAAGATGAACGAGTAGGTTGGTATTTAGAGATTAGGCTAGTGATGAATGCTAAATTAGGTCTTTCAGTACTGGGGCTTTATTGGCTAAAGCTGATATAAAATTGGCTTTTCGCCTCCTGCCTATTTCCCCATCAGCTTTCAAATCATTAGGTTTTTACTTTGATAATTCTCTAACATCCTGTGGGATGTTCTATGTCGTGTTCGTATTTTGAGGTCTTTTCCACCTTTCTTCACTGGATGCTTTGTTTTCAATCAGGTTCAGATAGTGTGATTCGCTATCTGGGTGATTTTTTATTTGTAGTTCCACAAGACTCTTTGTTCTGAGTTGTTGCAAACATTTTGTGACATGTCCCAGTATTGGTGTTCTGCTTGCTTAGGAGAAAACGTATTTGCCTACCACATAATTAGAATTCTTGGCCATGCAGACAGATATTTGCAGAATGAAATTTCGTTTGCTTGAGACAAAGTTGAGAAAATTTAAATCTTTGCTGGCACTAATTTTAAGGAAGAGGAAAATATGGCTAAAAGAAATGCAATTGCTTTTAGATATCCTGGCATTTGCTTGCAAGATTATGCTGGTTGGCAGAATCTTTTCACAATGTCTTTATCTTTCCGTATCTGGTCTGAAATTGACTTTTGCCCACATTAGGCTCATTAGTTCCCTTAAAGAGGATCTCTTAGTTTGGGCCAATTTTCTCGTTATAATGCAGTCCTTTTTTTCAGGCAGATTTTATTTTTGCCCCAGATTTTCGTTTGTTTACTGATGCGGCAGGTTCCAAAGGCTTTGGTGCTATCTGGAAATGAGCAGCATTGCCAGAGTCTTGGATTAACAAACATGCCACCAGGAATGTGGTTATGTTAGAATTGTTCCCAATCTTGGTGGCCTTGGAATTCTGGGGAGCAGATTTTGCGAATAGGCGCATTCTGGTGGAAATAATAATAGAGGAGTCTTGTATGCAGTGAATTGCCTCTTGTCAGATTCCTTGTTGGTGATCAAGATGTTAAGGCAGGTTGTTTTTCTATGCTTGAAATTCAATATTTGGCTTAAAGCTAGATATACTCCCAGGATTTAGAATAATATAGCTGACTCATTGTCTCGGTTTCAGATGGATTGGTTTCCGCAGTTGCATCCAGAGACGGATGAGGAAGGCATCCTGTGACTGGAACATCTGTGGGAGGTGATATAACATTGTACAAGCAATAAGGGGCACATTAGCCCCCAAGACCTGGTCAAGTTATTCAGCTGCCTGGAGAAATTGGTTGTCATTTAAGAGCAATGAGGGTTTTAGTTTCAGTAACCCATCTGAAGAAACTATTTGATTTTCTTATCTTTTTTAATGCGGCAGCATTTTTCAAGTCGTCATGTCATGAAAACGTTGGCTGGCATTTCCTTTTTCTTCAGGTTAAGGGGATTCCCGCCTTGTACATCTTATTTTTTAGTAAAATAGGTGCTGAAGGGTTACAAAAGGATGACCTTTGTCTCTCATAACAGAAGACCAATCTTTCTTGACATCCTTAGTGGCCTCTGCGGGGTTACAGAGGCAGTTTGTTTTTCAACATATGAAGCTTTGCTATTGAAAACAGCTCACATTTTTTGGTGCGTTACGCTTCTCAGAGTTAGTGCCGGAAAATAAACATGGTATTTTTGGAATTTTGTATAATCAAGTGGTGGTTGACCACTCTGGCGTGCATATTTTGCTGCAACATTTCAAAATGGCTCAATGTGGAAGAGGCAGATGGGTCAATTTATGGGCTCATGATAATATATTAGTGGGCCCAGTAGCTACTGTTCAGCAATTCATGGGGGGCATTTCCTTGGGTGGGGCATTTCCTTATCCATTCTACTTTAGCACCACTAACCGAGTACCAGTTTAATGTGGTGTTGCGTAAATGCCTGGAACATATGGGATTCAGCAATTTTAGTCTCTCCTCCCACTCCTTTAGGGTAGGCACATCTTCAGAGGCAGTCTGGAGGGGATTAACAGAATCAGCCATTAAGGAGATGGAGAGGTGGAAATCAAAATGTTTTATGTCATATGCCTGACCTTGTTTAAATTCTTCAGGTTTACACCATACAGTATGGATTCTGGGATACTCGTTTGTACATTAGGCGCTTAAAAGAGTGGCTCAACGCAGTTACTCGTGAATTTGTTCCTGAAACTGGAATCCTTTAAGTTGTATTGGAAGGGCATAAGAGGCCTTCAGTGGTATTAAATTTATTTTCACTTATCCAGGTTATACCAAATATGGCCCCGTCTTCTATCTTGGTTGTTCATTTAGGGGGTAATGATTTAGGGAACATTAGAACTCTGTACTTTGCTTCAGTATTACTTCCCCAGGTACGATAGTCTTTTCTGAAGTGGTCCCTCATCTCTCTTGCCTGTCCTCTGCTCAGAGGAGGATTATGGAGAAGATGAGGAAGAGGGCTAATACGGCACTTGAAAAGTTAATGTCCAAGATTGGTGGGTTATCATATCGACATGTGGATCTGGAATATGGTATTCCAGGCTTGTACAGGCCAGATGGAGCTCACCTCTCAGATGTGGGTCTCTATAGATTTAATCTGGGCCTGCAGTACAGTATTGAGATGGCTGCAGCAGTGGGGGTGGGCCAGTCTTGATGCTCAAGCCCGGCTTGTGGGGACATGTTATTTCTATGTAAATATGTGGTACTGCTGCTTGAGTTCTGAAAACTGAGCAGAAAAAAAGGTCTTTTTGAATTTATGCTGTTATTTGATGATAGTGAAAGAGAAAGATATATTTAATTGGTTGTATCTGGGGAAGGTTTATGGTAGGGTGGGTGTGGCCTGCACTCTCATGAAAAAAGGGGGCATAATGTGGGCCCCCTTTCCTGAGATTGTAGCCACCCCATCCCAGGTTATCTTAAATATAGCATTAGTAGCGTTTAGTGGTAATGGACATTTAAGGGATGCTGTCCCTTTTAAGGATAGAGAATAAGGGATCCAGCAGGAACCAATTAAAACCCTGGGGATATTCTGGAATACCAGGATAGGCTATATAAGGATAGCTGGAAAGGGCTTGCCCTCTTTTCAGGTGGCCAGAGAAAGAAGGTAAAAGCTCAATCCCTCCCACCCCAGTCGCAAGCACTTTTATGTGGTAGGGTCACCCTAGATTCTAGGAGGGACGGGTTATTTCTATGTAAATATGTGGTACTGCTGCTCGAGTTCTGAAAACTGAGCAGAAAAACTGTTGTTTCTTTGAATTTATACTGTTATGTGATGATAATAAAAGAGTTATAAAGGATATTATTGTTTAAACCAATAAAAGTGTCAAACTTCTGTTTTGTGTTTTATTTAACCACCTCAATACAGTGCAGTTACACCCCCTTCCTAACCAGACCAATTTTCAGCTTTCAGCGCTCTCACAGTTTGAATGACAATTACTCAGTCATCCAACACTGTATCCATATGAAACTTGCGTCCTTTTTTCCACACAAATAGAGCTTTCTTTTAGTGGTATTTAATCACTAGTGGGTTTTTTATTTTTTGTGCTATAAATAAAATAAAATTAAAATTTTGTGAAATAAATGCCTTTTTCTTTGTTTCTGTCATACATTTTTGCTAATTAGTAATTTTTCTTCATCAATTTTTGGCCAAAAAATGTTACATATCTTTGGTAAAAATAACCCACATTAGTATATATTATTTGGTCTTTGTGAAATTTATAGAGTCTACAAACTATGGTGCCAATCACTGAAAATTGATCACTTCTGATCAGGCCTTCAGTACATCAGGTGTACCTCATTTCTTGAGACACTAGCAAGTCAGGAAAGTACAAATACCCCCCAAATGACCCCTTTTTACAAAGTAGACATTCCAAGGTATTAAGTAAGTAGCATGGTGAGTTTTTTTTAAGTTGTCATTTTTTCCCACAATTCTTTGCAAAATGAAGATTTTTTTTATTATTATTTTTTTTTTACAAAATTGTCATATTATCAGGTTATTTCTCACACACAACATATGCATACAACAAATTACACCCCAAAATACATTCTGCTACTCTTCCCGAGTACGGCGATACCACATGTGTGAGACTTTTACCCAGCCTGGCCACATACAGAGCACCAACATTGATGTAGTACCTTCAGACGTTCTACGAGCAAAAATGACGCATCTCATTTCTCAACCACCTATTTCACTTTTGAAGGCCCTGGAGTACCAGGAGAATGGAATTTCCCATAAAATGACCCCATTTTGGAAAGCAAACATCCCAACATATAATCTGCGAGGCATAATGAGTATTTTTTTCCAGAAGTTTTTGGAAAATGCAGAAAAAAATTAAAACACTTTTTTTTTTACACAAAATTGTAAATTTATAAGATATTTCTAACACATAGCATGTATATAGCAAAAATTACACCCCAAAATACATTCTGCTACTCCTCCCGAGTATGGCGATACCACATGTGTAGGACTTTTATACAGCCTGGCCACATACAGAGGCCGAACATTGAAGTAGTACCTTCAGCCGTTCTAGGAGCATAAATGACACATCTCATTTCATTCCTACCTATCACACTTTTGAAGGTCCTGGACCACCAGGACAGTGAAATTACCCACAAAATGACCCCATTTTGGAAAGCAAATTCCCCAACATATATTATATGAGACATGGGCTGCAAATAGGTACTCGAGTACTCTGATGGGCTGGAGATAGGTACTCGGGTACTCTGATGGGCTGGAGATAGGTACTCTGGTACTCTGATGGGATGGTGACAGGTACTCGGGTACTCTGATGGCATGGTGACAGGTACTCGGGTACTCTGATGGCATGGTGACAGGTACTCAGGTACTCTGATGGCCTGGTGACAGGTACTCGGGTACTCTGATGGCCTGGTGACAGGTACTCTGATGGCTTGGTGACTGGTATTTGGGTACTCTGAAGGGCGGTGACAGGTACTCATATGGACTGTGACAGGTACTCGGGTACTAAGATGAATTGTGACAGGTACTCAGATGAACTGTGACAGGTACCTGGGTACTCAGATGAACTGACAGGTACTCGGGTACTCGGACTGTGACAGGTACTCGGGTACTCAGATGGACTGGGACAGGTACTCGGGTACTCAGATGGACTGGAACAGGTACTCGGGTACTCAGATGGACTGGAACAGGTACTCGGGTACTCAGATGGGCTGTGACAGGTACTCGGTTACTCGGATGGGCTGTGACAGGTACTCTGGTACTCGGATGAACCGTGACAGGTACTCGGGTACTTTGATGGGCTGTGACAGCTACTCGGGTACTCGGATGAACCGTGACAGGTACTCGGGTACTTTGATGGGCTGTGACAGGTACTCAGTACTCTAATGGACCGTGACAGGTACTCGGGTACCCTGATGGACCGTGACAGGTACTCGGGTACACTGATGGACCGTGACAGGTACTCGGGTACCCTGATGGACCGTGACAGGTACTCGGGTACCCTGATGGACCGTGACAGGTACTCGGGTACCCTGATGGACCGTGACAGGTACTCGGGTACCCTGATGGACCGTGACAGGTACTCGGGTACCTTGATGGACCGTGACAGGTATTCGGGTACCCTGATGGGCTGTGACAGGTACTCGGATACTCTGATGGGCCGTGACGGGTACTCGGGTACTCTGATGGGCCGTGACAGGTACTCGGGTACTCTGATGGGCCGTGACAGGTACTCGGGTACTCTGATGGGCCGGGACAGGTACTCAGGTACTCAGGTACTCAGATGAACTGTGACAGGTACTCGGTACTCAGATGAGCTGGGACAGGTACTCGGGTACTCAGATGGGCTGTGACAGGTACTCGGGTACTCTGATGGGCTGTGACAGGTACTCAAATACTTTGATGGACTGTGACAGGTACTCTGATGGACTGTGATTGACAGGTACTAGGAGGGGTGGTGACAGGTCCTCTTTATTGGGGGGGGGGGGGGCAAGCAGTATGATTGGTGTACACTGTAGGCGGTAACGAGATGTTACCACAATCTCCTCCTCACACACAATCGGTGTGTGAGGAGGAGAACCCGGTAACATCTCGTTACCGCCGTTTGTTTACATTTTAGTGATCGGCTGTGAAAGGATCACAGCCGATCACGTGGGTAAACAGCTGGCCAATGGCTGTTTACCAGCGTCGGTGACGAGCAGTGTTCCCGGGGAACACGCCGCCACCGACGTGCACGTGCAGCGCGCTCACGATCGCGTGCATGCGCCGTGCACAGTCGGGGTGTGACCATCTGTGATCGGCCATGACTTCATCACGGCCGATCACGTGGTAAACAGCCATAACCAATGGCTGTTCACCCCCTTCGGTGGCGAGCGGTGTCTCCGTGACACGCCGCCACCGAAGAAACAGGGATGCCGCGCACGATCGCGTGCATTCCCTGTTTAAACGGGAGGCTGTCATATGACGGACTCCTGCCACAATAGGTGCGCCGCCTGGCCGTCATTTGACAGCATCTAGTTAATTGGTTGTATCTGGGGAAGGTATATGGCTGTGGCCTGCAATCTCATAACTCACATTCTGTCTTTTTATGTCTACTTTCATATTTCACTGTACTTATGGGGGCCGTCGTAACTGACACATAAGCTAAACTTCAAACAAGCCTGCCTTTATCTCTATTGCATTGTAGATTGATGGGAATATAAATTGTGAGCTCTTTCCAGCTCAAAGGAATTGACAAGTACTTTCTGTACTTACTAAAAATGTTCTTAGCTTGAAAATGAAATCTAATGTAGTCGACACTGCTAAGGACTGGTAACCTGCAATATATTAAGTTTGTATTTTTAGATTTAGATATGCTTTATACAGGCATACCCCACTTTTAAGTATGCAATGGGGTTTATTTACTAAATCTGAAAAGTGCAAAATCAGACTTACTTCTGCATAGAAAACAATGAGCTTCTAACCTTGGCTTGTTCAATTAAGCTTGTAATAAAACCTGGAAGCTCATTGGTTTATATGCAGAAGTGAGCCTGATTTTACACTTTCCAGCTTTAGTAAATAAACCTTATTGTGTACTTAAAAGTGGGGTATGCCTGTATAAACATCTTTACTTGTGTACTTATTTCACATATAGGAAATCTCCAATGCCGTTTACACACGACTGGACTTTTGGACAGACTGAATTCCGTCAGACTTTCCGAGGGACTTTCGAAGGACTTCCATTGAATCAGACTTGTCTACACACAATCACACAAAAGCCCAACAGATTCAACCGTGATGACGTACGACCGGACTAGAATAAGGAAGTTCATAGCCAGTAGCCAATAGCTGCCCTAGCGTCAGTTTTTCGTCCGTCGGACTAGCATACAGACGAACTGATTTTTCGACCGGACTTGAGTCCGTCGGAAAGATTTGAAACATGTTCTAAATCTAAAGTCCGTCTGATTTTTCGACAACAAAATGAACTTGCATTTTGAATGACAATTGCGCGATCATGCTACACTGTACCCAAAACTAAATTTTTATCATTTTGTTCCCACAAATAGAGCTTTCTTTTGGAGGTATTTTATCCCCTCTGGGATTTTTATTTTCTGCTAAACAAATAAAAGAAAGACCGAAAATTTTGAAAGAAAAATGTTTTTTTTTGTTTCTGTTACAAAACTTTGTAAATAAGTAAGTTTTCTCCTTCACGGATGGGCACTGATGGGGTGGCACTGATGGGCACCGATGAGGTGAAACTGATGGGCACTGATAGGCGGTACGGATAAGCAGCACTGATGGGTACACATAGATGGCACTGATGGGCACTGAAAGACGGCACTGATGGGCACTGATAGATGACACAGATGGGCACTGATAGGAGGCACAGATGGGCACTGATAGGTGGCATGGATGGGCACTGATAGATGGCACAGATGGACATGGATGGGCAATGATAGGTGGTACTGATGTACACTAATGGATGGTACTGATGGGCATCACTAATTGGTAGGCATCTATTGTGGGCACTGATTGGCAGGCATTGTGGGCACTGATTGTTATCCCTGGGGGCCATGGGTGGCATTCTGGGGGGGAGCTGTGCTCATAATCAATCAGCACAGACCCCCCCTGTCAGAGGAGCAACCGATTGGCTGGACTTTCTAGCCATCAACAATGTAGGAATAAAGGGTCTGGACTTCAACAGAAGATCCAAAGGATCTGGAAGGATCCATGAGGATTCTGCCAGGACCGAACACGACATCTGCCTTGGCCAGTTCAGTGTGAATAGAGTTTTTGGAATTTTCCCCATCTCAATTCTTCAAAACAGACCAGAGAGCAGTCTAAGAAGGGGAAAGGCATTAAGGCATCCAGCCAGATGATCCCTGGACCTGAAAATTAACCTTTCCATTTTGTTGGTGAATCAGAAAGCCAGGAGGTCCATGTCTAATGTCTAAACGTTGATGACTGAGGAAGTTTACCTGACATTTTTTAATACCTGGAATGTACATGGTGGACAGTACTCATATGTGTAGTCCCACCCGAGTCAGAGTCTAATCTGCCTCTATGAGCTGTGTTCTAGTTCCCCCTGGTGGATAATGTAAGCCACTGATATTGCACTGTCCAACTGAATCCTGCTTGAATTACTGCATATTCGAGAAGTTCAACATTAAAGTGCTAACCAAATTGCCCTGAGCTGTGGAATGTTGTTCATGAGATAAGCTTCTTCCAGTGACCAAGTCCCTTGTACTGAGAGAGAGTACAGGACTTATCCCCAGACCAACAAGCAGGCATCAGTTGTGAGTATCTTCCAGCAGAGGAGAAAAAAAAACTTCCCTTATTCCAAATCTGAATGTGTGACCCACCAGATCTTGGACAGGGAGGTTTGCAGAAGCAGTCCCAGTTACTCCAAGTAATAAATCAGTTCCAGCTCGGACTTCTGTTTATTCAGGATCCACCAAAACTGCTGCACGGTTTGAAATGTTTGTTTTGCATCTGCCAGTCTTTGTAGAAACTTTGACAGGTTTAACAATAGGAAGACTGACAATCCTGGAAGGTTCTGAATCCACGTGGCTGCAAAAGGTCATCAGGTGCCCCCCTACATTGACGAGTGGGGGCATGACTTCATTGCATATTTAACACGGGGTTTTCACACAGATTTTCTACAACATTTTAAGCCAAAGGGTCTTTTGCATGTGCACAGTGAAGAGACTTATTCTGGAGATTTGGGCAGGTAACATCCACCAGGCTATCCACACAATAGAGCAGTGCCACAGGCATGACTTTCAGCTGTTAAAGGACAAAGAGATTAGAGAGGCTACAACCAAGGTCACTGGACACATCCTTAGCCCAAACACCTAAGGTTGGGCAAATGAACAAAGCCATCCACAATAGCAGGCTCTACAAGGGAAAGAAGGCTTTGAAAGGGGCCTCAAGCCTTTAATTCACCCGATACTTGAATGCCATAACACCCCATACTGGGACAGTTAAAGTCTTAGTTAAAACAATTAAAACAGGCAAGATCTATAGAGAAATACAAGGCTAGATCTACAGAGAAAAGTTGAATTTTTTAAGAACTCCTCCTTCATAGCAGATTATTGGGCAAAATGCTTATACCGCATACACACGACGTGACTAGGTCTGACGGTCTTCCGGACTGATTTTTGGCAAAGTTCCAAAGGACTTCGCAAATGAACGGACTTGGCCACACACAATCACACCAAACTCCGACGGATTTGAACGTGATGGCGTACGACCGGACTAAAATAAGGAAGTTCGTAGCCAGTAGTCAATAGCTGCCCTAGCTTCGGTTTTTGTCCATCGGACTAGCATACACACAGGCGGAGTTCTCGATAGGAACTGTGTCTGGCGGAGTTCCGGTGAAAAAAATTGAAACATGTTCTATTTCTAAAATCTGTCAGATTTTTGAATAGCAAAGGTCTGATGGAGCCCACACACGATCGAATTGTCCGACGGATTCGTTCCGTCTGACCTTTGATGTAAAAAAAGTCTGGTCGTGTGTACGTGGCATTAGGAGGAGAAAAGATCTTGTCCATGTTAGGCTAATCACTATATAAACCAGGCTGCAATAGTAAATTAACAAGAAAGGGCTTTTTAGGCTGGGGACTTTAATATTAACTCACACTAGTAACCTTAAAGCGGAGGTCCACCCTAAAATGGACCTTCCGCTCATCGGAATCCTCCCCCCCTCCGGCGCCACAATTGGCACCTTTCAGGGGGGAGGGGGGTGCAGTTACCTGGATAATCCAGGTAACTGCACCCACTTCCGGGATAGCTCTCTGCGGAAAGGGGCGTAGATTACGCCCCTTTCCGCAAGTGCCCGCCCCCTTCCGCAAGTGCCCCGCTGCCTGTTGGGAAACACACAGATCCCAGAGGCAGCGGGGACCGTCCTTATTGCGCAGCGCGGCTCGCGCATGCGCAGTAGGGAACCGGGAAATGAAGCCGAAAGGCTCCATTTCCTGATTCCCATACCCAAGATGGCGGCGGCAGCACCCGAGTGACGATCTAAAGATCGGCTTCGGGTGCCAACATCGCGGGCGCGCTGGACAGGTAAGTGTCACTATTTTAAAAGTCAGCAGCTGCAGTATTTGTAGCTGCTGGCTTTTAAAAAAAAAAAAAAACGCGGAGTCCCGGCGGACTCCCGCTTTAAGTAAATCAGTCAGGTTGTTCAAAGTCAAAACATGTGTGGACTGCATCTGTGAGAGCCGCAATAAGTTTTGGAGTTATGCCTTTAGACTGAGAGTCCTCAGATAACAAGTCATCTACCACAAATAAAGTACCTTCCTTAGTATCTTCAGCTAACCATGTCAAGCAGTGTACTAAGTGTACACAGTGCACAAAGGCACATTACAGACCACCCCTGCTCCTTTCTCATTACCCAGTCCAGGATACGGCTTCCAAGCTTTGCCGAGGAGCAGCTAATCCAGAAAGCTGCAAAATGATCCCTGCAGCACTGAAGTAATCTTGGTACTGTAGATGAAAAGCAAGCTTGATAAAACCAAGGAGGCAAGCTGGAAAAGGGTGTCCAGTGTCCAAATCTGAAAGTGGCAACATAACCTTACATCTCTGAATACAATCCTGAGTATGGTTAAGAAATAGTGTTTTGCAAAAAAATGTTTTACCACACACAGTGCATTTGGAAACTAAGTTTGGGATAATATTAAAGTGGACTTTGCACTACAATCAATGTCCACTTACTTACTCCCCACCCCTGCTAAAAACCTGCAATATATATAAAAAATTCTGCAGGAGAAAAAAACCTTAATAAATATATTTAACTGCCTCCTGGCTTCCATACCACTCTAGGTAGTATCATATTCTTTCCTAAGAGATCCTGGAGAATTCTGAGTTTTCCTATCCCATGAGATGACTCTACAATATAGGAGCATCTTTTCACAAGAGTTGGAATATTCAGCATTCTCTGGGATCTCAAAAAAGGAGGACACCCTTGCTAGACACACGCAGGTTTTTCTTTCAATAATAATTTAAAATGTGTACTTATAGAAAATATGTTACAATTCCAGTATAAAATATATATCAGATTTTGGGTGGAGTGGGCTTTATATACTGCAAGCTGGTAAAGGTCTCCTTGACATATTAGGTCCTATTGCATATATTCATATAATGCCAACATACTTGGTCTCGTCCTATCCCTGGCACAGCTATGACACAGTATTTTAAGCTCAGCTGTACTGAGCTTGAAATTTTTCTGACCTCAAGGATTGCACTAAATTATCCTACAGGGAAGAGACTGGAGGGCTTCCCTGGTGCCACATAATGATAAAGGAAAAAATTGCTAACATGATACAGCAACAGTCAGTGATGTCTGTTTTATTCAGTCAATAAATTGTGCCATGTGTTCTAAGGTTAATAAAGTCATCAGTGCACTACAAAATAACAAATAATTTTTGTGCTAGGTAGCACTTGCAAAAACAATCATTATTAAAATCAATACATGTGAAATAAAGAAATATTAAATAATAATGATAAATGGCATGTCCAAAATATTAATAATGTCCAGTCCAAAGTAATATTGTTCCTGTAAGGGTCTTGTAAAGACCACCCCTTAATATTGGCCTTACCTTGTGCTTTATTGTAACTTGTAACTTAAAGTGTTACTAAACCCAGTAATATGAAAATAGTCCATAGTGAGTATAACAAGCATGCTATTCTGCATATTGTGGCAGCAGGCAGGTAAAGTCACCTGGTTGTATCCAGGATGGTAAATATGTGTGTCCTAGATTCAGGCTTTATGCAGACTTTTACAATTAGAGGGGAAGAGTTAATGAGCCCAGCTGAAGTAAGTGGGCTCATTAAGACCTCTACAAAAAACCCCAGCATGTATAGGGAGATGCTCCATCCTGGAACCAGTTTTGTGTGTATAGACTGGGGAGTCTGAGATCTGTTCTGTGAGTTAACGCCTGTGTGGCAAACCCCTACAATTGAGACAGGGACTGGGGCAACACAAGGCTGCACCCAGTTGTTAGACAGGGAGTCTACGTGTGTAGTTAGAGGTCAAGCTGACCAGGATTTATTTTCTTGTTTTATTTTGTTTGGCTGTTATATGTATCACTGCATGTAGCCTAAATAAACCGGATCTTTTGTTTTTTGAACCTACACCGCTGTCTGCTGTGCCTGACTTTGTGTTGTGAACCCATCCAGGGGGTCACACACACCCGCTGCCGAGCTAACCCCTCACAGTTGGTGGAGAATTTTGGCACTTTTTTTTTGTTAAGGCCAGCATGGAGGAGATACTGAGACAGCTGGCTCTAGCAAATGCAAACCAGCAACAAGCAAATGCAAATCAGCAGCAGACAAATGCAGGTTTACAAAAGAGCCTTGCAGCCCAGCAGCAGATAAATGCAACTTTGCAGCAGAGTTTGGAAAATCAGCAGAAGGCTCACCAGCAGAGTTTGGAAGCTCAGCAACAAGCCCAGCAGCGATCTGAAGCCCGCTTCATAGACCTGTTGCAGAAGCAAGAGCAGAATTTTCAACAGAAAATAGAGACATTAATACAGCAACGTCCGCAGACCAATGAAGCAAGTGGTTACAATAATACCGCATCCTTTGGTGTGAGCCGTTTACTGACAAAAATGACTGGAGAGGATGATCCGGAGGTGTTTTTGACCACATTTGAAAGGACTGCTGAAAGGGAAAAGTGGCCTAAGGAGCAATGGGCTGGACTGGTGGCCCCTCTGTTAACTGGGGAATCGCAGAAAGCTTATTATGACCTAGAGCCTGACCAAGCAAAAGACTATGTGGTGCTAAAAGCAGAAATATTGGCACGGCTGGGTGTCACCCTGGCCGTCCGGGCTCAGCGTGTGCATAACTGGACTTTTCAGGTTGGAAAACCTCCCAGGTCTCAAATGTATGATCTCATTCACCTGAGCAGGAAGTGGCTGCAGCCAGAGACTTTGACTGCACCAAACATTGTGGAACGTGTGGTTATGGATCGTTTCCTGAGAGCTCTTCCTACTGCCATCCAAAAATGGGTAAGCCATGGAGACCCAGAAAATGCAGATAAAACTTGTGGATCTGGTTGAGAGGTACTTGGCTACAGAGAACCTGACCACCTCTTCCAGGGACTCACGGACTTTCCCCCCTAAGACCAGATCATCCCCAGTGACGGGTAAGATGACTCCAAGGGGTGAGGGTGGAGAGAGTGAGAGGGTGGGAGTTCTACCTAAGGTCTGGCGGGAGAAGCCCAGGAAGCCCATGCTGCAAGAGGCAGCGAAAAAGATTATTTGCTACCGCTGCCGGCAAGAGGGACATATTGCAGCCAATTGCCCAGTTGTGGATGAGCCTATGCAATGTGACTTTATAAGGGAGAGACGTCAGTCGCTGTTTGCGACAGTTGCATGCACTGCCATTCGGGGACCTGAGAGACATTTATGTAAAATGTGTATTAATGGTAGGCATGTTGATGTGTTGCTAGATTCAGGTAGCCTGGTAACATTGATAAAAGCTGAATTAGTTACTACAGAGGTCTCTGGGAAGAACAGGGTGGCTGTTATTTGTGTGCATGGGGACACCCGAAAGTATCCTGTAACTTCAGTGTTTTTTGAGACCCCCAAAGGTAACCTCTCTCATCAGGTGGGGTTAGTGTCTCACTTACCACATGATGCTATTGTGGGAAGGGATTTTCCAAAATTCTGGGAACTCTGGGATTGTCCTGAGCCCCCCACTGGTGCCCCTATAGACCAGGAAGATGACCAGAATTCCTCTGGGAGTGGTGAGGACTCTCCTGAATTTCCCTTGTCGGTATTGGCGGGGGAAACTCGAGAAACTGGGGAGGAGCCAACATCCTCAGTTGAAAACATGCCGTCTGTGGAGTTTTCGGACCTTGAGGTTCACAGGGAAAATTTTGCCACAGAACAGTTAAAAGACCCCACCCTAATAAAGGCACGGGAAAATGTGGTGAAAATAGATGGCGAGTTAGTGAACCCAGATAAGACTTGCACTTACCCGTACTTCACTGTGGAAAGGGACCTGCTGTATCGAGTGGCTCAAAGGGCAGAAGAAACCATTGAGCAACTTGTGGTGCCCAAACCTTACAGGAAGTTGGTGTTAGAATTGGCCCATGGGCACATTCTGGGAGGTCATCTGGGGACCGAAAAAACCAGAGAGAGGGTACTGCAGAGATTCTATTGGCCTGGGGTCATGAAGGAAACAGAAAATTATTGTTCCTCCTGCCCTGTGTGTCAGAAGTCGGCACCTATGCCACATTTCCGTAACCCGCTGGTACCTCTTCCTATCATTGAGGTCCCCTTTGAAAGGATCGCAATGGATTTGGTAGGTCCGATAATGAAGTCCGCTAGGGGGCATCAGTACATTTTGGTTATATTGGACTATGCCATCCGTTATCCGGAAGCAATTCCTCTTCGAAATACCTCGGCCAAAACCATAGCCAAAGAGCTATCTCTTGTTTTTAGCCGCGTGGGTATTTGTAAGGAACTGCTTACGGACCAAGGTACACCCTTTATGTCCCGGGTTATGAAAGAATTATGCAAGTTGTACAAAGTGAAGCAATTGCGTACATCTGTGTATCACCCCCAAACAGATGGGTTGGTTGAAAGATTCAACAAAACCCTAAAACAAATGTTAAAGAAGGTGGTGGATAGAGATGGAAAGAATTGGGATTGTCTAATACCCTATCTGATGTTTGCCATTAGGGAGGTACCCCAATCCTCTATGGGTTTCTCACCCTTCGAGTTGCTCTATGGGAGACACCCAAGAGGGCTGCTGGATATCGCCAAGGAAACTTGGGAAAATGAGAGTTCTCCTCACAGGAGTGTGATTGAGCATGTTGCCCTGATGCAAGATAGAATTGTACAGGTAATGCCAATTGTAAAGGAACATTTAACCCAAGCGCAGTTAGCACAGCAGAGAGTGTACAAACGTGGGGCCAAGACACGTACTTTTTCCCCGGGGGATAGGGTCTTGGTGCTAGTCCCTACGGTTGAAAGCAAATTTCTGGCCAAATGGCAAGGTCCATATGAAGTAATTGAAAAAATTAGTGAGGTGAACTACAGGGTTAGACAGCCGGGAAGGCGAAAGCCGGAGCAGATCTATCACGTCAATCTGCTGAAAGCCTGGAGGGATAGGGAATCCCTAGTCGCAGAGACTTTGTCACAAGTACAGCCTGATTGCTTAGTTCCTGAGGTTGGAATAGCAGACACCTTATCGAAAGCCCAACAACAGGAGGTTAAAGAGTTTGTACTTCGTAACAAAGAGATTTTCTCTGAGCTTCCGGGACAAACATCTGGCGTAGAGCATGACATTATCACCCCGCCAGGAGAAAGGGTAAAACTAAAACCTTATAGAATACCAGAGGCCCGACGGGAGGCAATACGTGGGGAGGTTCAAAGGATGCTGGAATTGGGTGTGATAGAGGAGTCCCAGAGTGACTGGTCCAGTCCTATCGTACTAGTGCCCAAACCTGATGGGAGCTGGCGGTTTTGTAACGATTTTCGACAATTAAATAAAGTTACAAAATTTGACACCTACCCCATGCCGCGTATAGATGAGTTGATTGACCGGCTGGGAACAGCCCGATATATGACAACTCTTGATCTCACCAAAGGGTATTGGCAAATTCCCCTGGCCGAGTCGGCCAAGGAGAAAACTGCGTTTGTAACCCCAGATGGGGCATTCCAATATAAGAGAATGCCGTTTGGGTTACAGAATGCACCGGCAACATTCCAGCGGAAAATGGATAAGATTCTGAGGCCCCATCAGAAATATGCTGCAGCTTACCTGGATGATGTGATTATTCATAGCACAGACTGGGTCTCACATTTACCAAAAGTACAAGCAGTCCTAGACTCTATCCGGGAAGCTGGGTTTACGGCCAATCCAAAGAAGTGTACCATTGGACAGGAGGAGGCCAAATATCTTGGGTACACTATTGGGAGGGGGGTGATAAAACCCCAAGTCAATAAAGTCGAGGCCATACAGAGTTGGCCACGTCCCAACAGCAAGAAACAGGTACGAGCCTTTCTGGGAATCGCTGGCTATTATCGACGATTCATTCCCCAATTTTGCTTCTCAGGCTGTGCCCCTCACCAACCTGATGAAAGGGAAAGAGTCGGTCATGGTTAAATGGTCCCCAGAGGCTGAAGAAGCATTTCAGTCCTTAAAAACAGCCTTATGTAGCCAGCCAGTGTTGTACTCACCAGACTTCTCTAAGGACTTCGTGGTACAAACTGATGCATCAGACGTTGGGTTAGGAGCAGTGTTATCCCAGGTCTGGAACGGGGAAGAGCACCCAGTCATTTACCTCAGCAGGAAGTTAAAGTCCCATGAGGTAAATTACTCCACGATTGAGAAGGAATGTTTAGCAGTCAAGTGGGCTCTAGATTCCCTTCGGTACTATCTGCTAGGTAGGCACTTTGACCTGGTGACTGATCACGCTCCTTTAAAGTGGATGGCTCAGAACAAGGAGACCAATAGAAGGGTAAATAGGTGGTTCCTGGCCCTACAGGAATTTAACTTTACAGTTAAGCATCGCCCTGGTGTTAAAATGGGGAATGTGGATGCTTTGTCTCGGATACATGCGTGTCTGACTGCTGGTGTTACAACCCCAAGGTTGAAACAAGAGGGGGGGGTATGTGGCAGCAGGCAGGTAAAGTCACCTGGTTGTATCCAGGATGGTAAATATGTGTGTCCTAGATTCAGGCTTTATGCAGACTTTTACAATTAGAGGGGAAGAGTTAATGAGCCCAGCTGAAGTAGGTGGGCTCATTAAGACCTCTACAAAAAACCCCAGCATGCATAGGGAGATGCTCCATCCTGGAACCAGTTTTGTGTGTATAGACTGGGGAGTCTGAGATCTGTTCTGTGCGGTAGGTTAACGCCTGTGTGGCAAACCCCTACAATTGAGACAGGGACTGGGGCAGCACAAGGCTGCACCCAGTTGTTAGACAGGGAGTCTACGTGTGTAGTTAGAGGTCAAGCTGACCAGGATTTATTTTCTTGTTTTATTTTGTTTGGCTGTTATATGTATCACTGCATGTAGCCTAAATAAACCGGATCTTTTGTTTTTTGAACCTACACCGCTGTCTGCTGTGCCTGACTTTGTGTTGTGAACCCATCCAGGGGGTCACACACACCCGCTGCCGAGCTAACCCCTCACAATATACAGACTGATTTTTCTGTTGTGGGTTTAGTAACACTTTAACTTAATCTAGAGTGCTTCTATAACAATGATTTGTAGCTAGTCTAGTATGTGGCAACACTGTTATTATAGAAAAGTATGAATTTGCTATATCAAAATACTGAATCTGAACGTGAGAAATATAACCATAGACAGTTTGCCAATATGCTCAGAGTGTATGTTTAGAGAATGTAACTATAATATGCTGATAATATGTCTAGAACTAAATAGCCTTCAGATATATATACTTTAACTACTTTTACCCCCTTCCTGACCAGGCCATTTTTTGCAATACTGCACTGCGTTGATTTAACTGACAATTGCGCAGTCATTCTTTCAGTGGTATTTGATCACCTCTGCAGTTTTTATTTATAAAAAGACTGACAATTTTGAAAAAGAATCAATATTTTTTACTTTCTACTATAAACATTCTCAATAAAAAAAATTTAAAAATCAAATTTCTTCATCAATTTAGGCCAATATTCTGCTACATATTTTTGGTAAAAAAAATCCCAAAAAGCATACATTGATTGGTTTGCACAAAAGTTATAGCGTCTATAAACTATGGGATAGATGTTTGGACTTTTTATTTTTTTAAATGTTTTTACTAGTATTCAGCAATTTCTAGCAAGACAGTGACATTGTGGCAGACAAATGTGACACTTACTGACACTTTGTGAGGACCAGTGAGACTACTACAGTGAGCAGTTCTAAAATGCACTGACACTGTATAAATTACACTGGCAGGGAAGGTGTTAACATCAAGGGAAATAAAAAGCTTAACTGTGTTCCCTATGAGTATTTTCTTACTGTGTGAGGGATGGGTGCACTTGTGGAAGAGACACAACTGTGTTCCTGATTAGCAGGAATCACAGAAGTCTCTCCTCCTGTCTGACAGAACAACGGTCTGCCTTGTTTACATAGGCAGACCGTTCTACAAACTACAGTGTCCGTCCATAGAAGAGTGAAGGAGATACTTGTGTCTTGACACCAGAAAAGTAACCCCTGGCATCCTCCAGATTGCATTAACCTCCTTGTTATACAAGAAAAGTCAGCCTAGCTTTTTGTTCATTCAGGGACCAGATCATGCCACAAGGTTGATGCCTGGGGTGGATAACCTTTCCTTGTGGTTAGATGGGTCAGTGATCCAATGGCTCAGATAGCAGGCATCCAGAATCAGTAAAAGAAGAAGAGGAATCTTCTCATGGTGTGAAAACTGCATATTTATTGGTAAAAAGCCATTCCCGTTCAAAGCAAATACAGGCATACCCCACTTTTAAGTACACAATGGGGTTTATTTACTAAAGCTGGAAAGTGAATAAACCCAATTGTGTACTTAAAAGTGGAGTATGCCTATACTTAAAAACATACAAACTGTATATGCCCAATCTATCTGATCATTTAGTAAGCTACCATGCAGTTTGCACACATTCCACCTAGGCCAGAAATAACATACCGAGAGTTCTGCTTGAAGGCATTTCATCATAAAGTGATGTCCTCAGAAGCAGGGACCTTCTGCTTCTGGGGAGGTCACATGATGACGAAGCATGTCAAGTGGAACTCTCGGCGCGTGGCAGGCATTGAGATTATATGATAGATTTACAATGAGGGACATTTATTAGGATTTTTTTTAACAAGTGTTTTTGTTTCTAGCTTACATCTTTTTTTTGTGGTAATGAGTAGGGGTACTATGTATTCCTTACTCATTCACTTTCAGTGACAGTATCTTGGGGGCCCCCTTATTATCAATAACCCCTTGCCAGGGTTGTTGGAAAGAGGCCCTTGCCCACATCTTTAACATGGGGACAATGTGCTTTGACGGGGGGGGGGACTACTTAATTTCATACAATATAACAACTATTCCAACAGCTAAGATTAGTAGCATAATTACTATGGAAAAAAGAGGTGCATTTCAATGTTTACTGTTTTGTACTGGGAATTTATTAGCCTCCGGCATTATTTCTGTGTGGAAGCATATCAGAAAAGACCTCAATCACAATTGCCAACATATTCTACTAAGCACTTTCACAGAATGTTGTTTAGTAACATATTGTTACTAATAAACCCATGATAGTACATTGTTCTTTTGTTAAGCAAATTAACTTCATATATGTATGAAAGTATTACTGAACTAAAAATTCTTTGAACCTGGGTGTTTGGTATAGCCAACAAAAGCACTTTAAACCCTCTTTTGGATGGATTCATACATTGATATCGATATATATAAGTGCACAAGTTGCCTTTGATTATCAAAAAAAAAAAGAAGCATACTCTTGTAGTACAAAGATTATCATATAGCCAGATGGTATAAACGATAAGAAGACACCAGTTACTTATCTAGCAATACAATAGCAATGTGCATGTGAAACCCATATGTACTGTAGTAGGGCCTACTAAAGTGACAGAATTCCAAAAATATACAAGTAAATGAGATAGATCAAAGCAAAAAATAGGATGCTTGGTGGACAACAAATACAACACAAAACAATAGTCAGAAATAAGGCAGATCACGTATAAGGGAAACTATAAAACAACAGTCCAAGCAATGTAACAAATTCCAGCTTGGATAGCAACAACTGCCAAAGAAAACGAACACCCAAGAACACTTAATGTATATGTGAACCCTTACTTTGTAAAACAGCCCATTTAGTTTAAAATAGAAATGAAAGGTAAAACACTTGTGTACGTATTTAAAATTAAAAAGACATTACAAATAACCTTTTTTTCCATACTTAATCCCATTACTTCTGTTCTCAGCAACATAAGGGGTTTAGAGAGGTGGGGGTGGAGAAACATCAGTACACTGATGTACTGATCTTTCTAGTATAAGGCTGTGGAATAAAACATTTTTGGGGAAACACTTTGTCGCATTGTATTGCATTTTCGTTCCTGGGTTTAGATATTTTGAATAAAGGATATTTTCCAACATGTTATAAAATCTATCTGAACCCATTAAAAAATACTCCTCTTTAAACAGTACTGTATCTACATAAGCTGACAACTTTTAGAGATTGAATTGTGTGCTTCCTAAGGTCCCATTATCTGTTCCAAGTACATGAAATCACTGTACCTCTGTGCGAAACAGCTGATGGCCTGTTCAGGCTAAGAAACTTTAGTGGGTGTACCATATGGATATCTTTATTACAGCAAACATTTGTGTCAAGCAGGTGGGGGAAGGGTGCTCTAGGCTATATAAATAACATCACGTTTCATTGCGTGATAAGGAAATGGACTGCTCACCTAAAATGAACTTCCCAAAACACAAAGGGTCATATAGTACATCAATATTGCACATTTGAAAAAGAAAGGTATCAGAATAAGCATAATATATAAAAAAAAAATTGCTCTGCTTGTGCAATGTACTAAAAAAATTAAAGACACAAACAATAGCACTGTAAATAATACAGTCTGTTAAATAATACAGCCTGTTAACTTTTAGGCAGATATTTTCTTAAAAATATTGACTTCTGGCAAATAAAGTGAAATTTAATTTAAAAATAACATAATTTTCAAAGAAAATGTTTACTGCACTTTGTAAAAAGCTATTATCTAATATTTTAGATATATTATCTAGAGTCCGTTGCTGTACCAGATCATTTTTAATAAGCTCTGAAAAGTATTATATTATTGTGCATTGATTATGCTAATTTCTTAAAATTACAAAAACATATGATTAAAGCAAAACCTTACAAACTGTCCTAAAACAGAAGAAATATTCTAATTGTATTTTCAACAAACATACGGTATATAATGTAAGACAAAATGCTTCGATCCGATCTAAAAACTCAAGGTATTTTTTTTTTCAGTTTCATATGTAAGAATAATTCTCGGTTTCATACAAAAATCACAGCTAAATCAATGACTGAGGTTTAAAAACTGAAGTTTAGCAAAGTATTTTGCTAGAGCTCATAGAAATGAAATCTTACCGGTGACACACATCCAGCATCTGCACTTCCTCTCTCTTTCATGGTCCTTGGTCTCGTGCCTTCCTCTGTAAGGACAGTAATGGCTGCTTTCTTTTTTGCCTTTTTAGCATGCTAATTATAGGTGCCCTCCTCATCCTGCAATGGAAAAAAAAAAAAAACATAATGTCATGCCAAGAACTGCTACCACTTGTTGTAGCTATGTATGCAGCCTTCAAACTGAGGTTTAGACAAATTTAAGATAAGTCTCCTGATTGTAATAATCACACATAAATTAACAAAGAATGTTTTTAAAGGAAATACCTTTGCAGAGAGTGTATGTTATAAGTTACTTTTTATGCGACTAACATTTTTATACATTTGATCTTTTAAATAGTTGTTGTATCAAATAAAGAGTGCATCTAAAAACATTTAGCATGAATTATTTCAATTTAAAATTTTTATTTAAAACCCTTTGTATAATTAATCTCCATAGTGCAAAATGTTGTTAGGTTTGCATTTTGGTGCCAAATGTAAAAACATTACAGCACGTTTTTGAATCTACAACAAAAAAGTCCTCTTACATTAACTATTTCAGTTTATCATTTATAAATAAATTATACAATTACTTCTACCCACATTCCCAATTAATTGTTGCAATTTTAGATGGAACTATAAGAAGGTATTTAGTTCTTAAATGCCGACAGATGACTACACCTCTCGGCCTGTGTTGCAAAAGCATACATACTTAGAAGTCCTGAAATGCTGTTCTCCACCATTTATAACCTCTTGCTTACTGGGCACTTAAACCCCCCTCCTGCCCAGACCAATTTTTAGCTTTCAGCGCTGTCACACTTTGAATGACAATTGCGCGGTCATGCAACACTGTACCCAAATTTAATTTGTATAATTTTTTTCACACAAATAGAGATTTATTTTGGTGGTATTTAATCACCACTTGGGTTTTTCACCACTTGGGTTTTTTATTTTTTGCTAAACCAACAAAAAAAGACAGAAATAAAAAAAAAAAACGTTTAATAGTTTGTTATAAAATTTTGCAAACAGGTAATTTTTCTCCTTCATTGATATTTGCTGATGAGGGTACACAGATGGGTACTGATTGCCCCTGATGGGCTGCACTGATAGGCACTGATAAGACGACACTGATGGGCACTGATAAGATGGCACCGATGAGGCGGCACTGATGAGCTCTGATAGGTGGCACTGATGGGTGGCACTTATGGGCACTGATAGATGCCACTAATGGGCACTGGTAGGTGACACTGATGGGCACTGGTAGGTGGCACTGATATGCAACACTGGTGATGAGGCACTGATTGGTGACAATTATAGGTGGTGTTGTGGGCACTAATAGGTGGCACTGTGGGCACTGATAGGTGAAACTGTGGGCACTGATGGGTGGTACTGTGGGCACTGTTAGGTGATACTGGTAGGCACTGGTAGGCGGCACTGTTGTGCATGGTTATGCACTGGTAGGTGGCACTGGCAGGTGGCACAGGTGAGCACAGATGACTCTGCAGAGGCTCACCATGATTGGGACTGATGTCCCTCTCACAGCCGCCAGTGATCGGTGATGACCGGCTCTGTTTACATCACATGTTCAGCTGTCATTGGCTGACAGCTGATCACGTGGTAAGGGGTTGGGATCGACCCCCTACTCCAATCTGTGATCAGCCGAGTCTCATAGATGCACTGTGCATGCCCTGCAGGGGACACGCAGGCAGATCGAGCACGGACGCCCTCCCGGCAAAGTAGGTCCGCGCTGTAGTCGTCATTCAGATATAGCACAGACGGGAAGAGGTTATTATGAACTATTCTCCAGCAGATTTGGGTGGAAATATGTGGTCTCAATTTTATAGATTTTTATATAGCTATACAATTATTTCATATGAAAAAAAGGTTAATCAACATAAACCTTTCCCATAAACCCTCTGGGCAACGATGACCAATTTTTAATCCCAAAAAACAAAAAAATAAAAATAAATTCCTGCACTCACAAAGCAGTCAAATCAATGCCCTGGATCAAAATATTACCATTCTATCTTTAGAAATTACATTGGTTGAGGGAAAATTATTCAAACCATTTTTCAAATAATAATGTTACCATCTGTACTTCCTCTCCTTGTACAATAAATCCTCCTGTAAAATGTAATTCGTTTTGATTAATAAATGACAAAAAGCATTTGTAATTTTCTGATCATGGTAATTAAAAAACGTGTTCATATCACTATGTTCATGTTTCATTTCTACAATGTGTTCAGTAATGCTGTAGTGCCAGAGGGCTACAAACAAATGTCTTTATTTTTTTCCTTTTTGTTTAAATGGTTTCAGTTTTACTATGGTGTGATATTTTGGATTTTTTTTGTTCATCTGTTGGAATACTGATGACAAATGTCTAACTTGTAATGTTACATAGCTCATGTCTAATACGTTATTTTGCTTCTGCAGAAAACAGTTTTATATTTATGTAATATTTGGAGCTGAACTCTAAGCAGATATAAAAGATACAATTTAAAGCGTGACTTCACTTTAATGGGGAAAAAAATACCAAATAAAAAAAAATAATCAAGCATATACAGTTGCGACACAGGTTATATTGTAATTAAATGTAAATAAAAATGACCTTTCCTTTTCAATTTGCAGCACTGTAATTTTCTAAAAAATATAATGCAATATGGCAACCTAGAGGTGTTCTGTACACAGATGGTGTGATTGGCTCAGTGATTTTCCCCAGAAGTCGGCACTAAGATACAAGTCCAGATTTTGGGCATCCTCTGCAACAAAAATGTACTTATTGATTAGATACTCCCAAAGGCTAAAGTAATGCAGACCCTGACACTTTACTCATTAGAGCCCTGCTGGTGCAGCAGCTGATTGATAATTATAAAATCACTCCCATAAAGATTTTTTTTCATATGTACACAGACAAACAGCTACTTCTTCAGAATAAAAAAAGGTAGGAATCTGCCACAAAGTTTGATAAAATCCCTGCAATGTACATTGATAAACCAGAGGGGATTTCTTTTTTTCCCAACAAAAGTGGAGTTACTCTTGATTGCAGTTTTGTACCTAATAACGCCACCCCTATAAAACAGAGATCAAAGTAGTAAAGAGGGATGTAACACAAAAAGCCAGTTAGTTCAAGTAGAACTATAGGCAAAACTTTTTTTTTCCATGGCAAGGGAAAAAATTCCTTGTCAGATTTTTTTTTATGCCATCTCTCTCCGATTGTGGAGATTTCCCTTCAGTTCCTGTCCCATAGACAATTAGGAAGTGAGAGGAAATCCCTGCAAATGAAGGGAATTTCTTGGGGCACCCAGGTCACCAGAACTAATGTCCCCATTGGAAGATTTCCCCTCTTTTACTTTTCTGGGGACAACCCAAAATGCAGTATTTTCTTTTACTTTCAATAATCCTTATTTATAAAGCAGCCATTGCCACCTCTACCGAGCATGCTCCAGTTTCAGTTACCTTCTAAAAGTTTTATATCCTCTTATTTCTCTTATCTATGCAGCCCATGTGACTATATAGTTATACATGTGGGCATATAAACAGGGATAAAGGACAGCCCACGCCTCTTTCCTCCTCCATGCCCACTAATAGCTAAACATTATAGAAGTGGGATATTACATGTTGATTGATGGAGGCATCACCCCCTGTAATTCTAAGCACATACAGTACTGTGCAAAAGTCTTAGGCAGGTGTGGAAAAATGCTGTAAATTAAGAATACTAAATAGAAGTGTTAATATCCAAATAATTCAAATTTTGCACCTGCTGCCAATTTTCTGCCAAGCATACAAACTGGGGTGCAGAAAAATGGCAGCAGGTGTTCTGTACTGATGAGTCAAAATTTTAATTATTTGGCTGTAGCAAAAGGCAGTTTGTTCAGGAAGGGCTGGATGGTGGTACAAAAAGGAGTGTTTGGAGGTAACAGTGAAGTAGACATGTGCGGTTCATTCTGAATTAAAATTCGGATGTATCCAAATTTTCTAATTAGAATAATACAGAATTTAAATGAAACCGAATGGCTAAAAAAAAAATTGTGACGAAATTCAAATTTGAATAGTTTTCAAATGGTTTTTGAATACTTTTTGAATTCGAATAGTTTTCAAATTTGAAATGTTTTCAAATTCAAATTGTTTTCAAATAATTTTCTAATTTGAATAATTTTCCAGTTTCCAAAGAGAATTAAAGCAGTTATGGTGAACCTTGGCACCCCAGATGTTTTGAAACGACATTTCCCATGATGCTCATGCACTCTGCAGTGTAGTTAAGCATAATGGGAAATGTAGTTCCAAAACATCTGGGGCGCTAAGGTTCACCATCACTGCACACAAGAGGGCTACACCAGCGGCTGAAGATAGAGCACCATCCCACTGGAAAGGCAATATTCTGGGATCAGCTAGCACCTAAGGATAGGAAACAGTGGACTCCATTACAAAACTAATATTTTTTTGACTGGAGTTCTACGTTACCATTTTATCTTCTCTAAATCATACCAATTATTTTGGCAAAAACTAGATCTGTGCCAAGAAAAAGTAGACACAATTCTTGTGATATAATTAACACACAGTCTTTAGTAAGTAGTAAGTTTTCACTGTAATACGATTGATCGACTTTTTAGAGTGTTAGAAATCAAATCAGTTAATATAGTTATAGTATATTATTAAAATACCTTTCAGTTGCTATTTGTACCTGGATTTACAGAACTATACAGAACTACATTCGGAAGTGTTGAGGTGCCTTGATAGATTACGCCAGTGGCAGTGGCGTAACTAGAACCTTCAGGGCCCCGGTGCAAGAAACCATGGAGGGCCCCTCTGACCTCCAGCCAGGGCCCTTCCCACTGATCCCGGGGGCATCAGGACCTGGATAGAAGGGGGAACAAATCCCCTCCATTTTCCTCCTGCAGCCACTTAATGCCTATCAGAGGGAGAGGAGGAGATGCAGACTTTTAGTGGCTGCAGGAGAAAAATTGAGGGGATTTGTTCCTCTAAATGCCCCCACCTCAGCCAGGTGTTCAGGGGCAACATGTGCGCTAATGCAATTGTGATCCCTGTAGTTACGCCCCTGGGATGAGTGGCAGCAGTGGTGGTGGGGGAGGGATAGGATCAGTGGCATCGGTGGTGGGGGATGGGATGAGTGGCAGTGGTGAGGGAGAGATGGGATGAGTGGCAGCGGTGGGGAGTGTGGGATCAGTGGCAGCAGTGGTGGTTGGGTGGGGGGGATGGGATGAGTGGCAGCGGTGAGGGGGGATGGGATCAGTGGCAAGGGTTGTGGTTGGGGAGGTAGGCTCAGTGGTAGAGGGGTTGAATGGGATGAGTGGCAAGGGTGATGGTTGGAGGGGGATGAGATGGGATGAGTGGCATCAGTGGGGGGCATTGGATGAAATGTGTGGCAGTTGTGGTGGAAGGATGGGATCCGTGGTGAGGGTGGTGGTTGGGAGGGTGGGATGGGATGAGTGCTGGGGAGGGGAATGGTATCAGTGGCAAGGATGGTGGTTGCGGGATGGGATCAGTGGCAGTAGTGGTCATGGTGGGGTGGATCAGTGGCATCAGTGATTGTGGTGGTGTGGGGGGTATCAGTGGTGGTGTGGGGGGAGGGGGAATCAGTGGTAGTAGTGGTTGTGTTGGGGGTATCAGTGGTGGTGGTGTGGGGAGAGGGAATCAGTGACAGTAGTGGTGGTGTGGGGGGGGTATCAGTGGCAGTAGTGGTGGTGTGGGGGGAACCTGTGGCCGTAGTGGTGGTGTGGGGGGTACCGGTGGCAGTAGTGGCGGTGTGGGGGGGTACCTGTGACAGTAGTGGTGGTGTGGGGGGGGATCAGTGACAGTAGTGGGGGTGATCAGTGGCAGTAGTGGTGGTGTGGGGGGTACCTGTGACAGTAGTGGTGGTGTGGGGGGTACCAGTGACGGTAGTGGTGGTGTGGGGTGGATCAGTGGTGGTAGTGGTGGTGTGGGGCGGATCAGTGGCGGTAGTGGTGGTGTGGGGGAATCAGAGACAGTAGTGGTGCTGTGGGGGGGACCTGTGACAGTAGTGGTGGTGTGGGGGGGACCTGTGACAGTAGTGGTGGTGTGGGGGGTACCTGTGGCAGTAGTGGTGGTGTGGGGGGTACCTGTGGTAGTAGTGGTGGTGTGGGGGGATCAGTGACAGTAGTGGTGGTGTGGGGGGATCAGTGACAGTAGTGGTGGTGTGGGGGGATCAGTGGCAGTAGTGGTGGTGTGGGGGGATCAGTGACAGTAGTGGTGGTGTGGGGGGGATCAGTGACAGTAGTGGTGGTGTGGGGGGATCAGTGACAGTAGTGGTGGTGTGGGGGGATCAGTGGCAGTAGTGGTGGTGTGGGGGGATCAGTGACAGTAGTAGTGGTGTGGGGGGATCAGTGGCAGTAGTGGTGGTGTGGGGGGGGGTCAGTGACAGTAGTGGTGGTGTGGGGGGTACCAGTGACGGTAGTGGCGATGTGGGGCGGATCAGTTGAGGTAGTGGTGGTGTGGGGGGGATCAGTGACAGTAGTGGTGGTGTGGGGGGTACCTGTGACAGTAGTGGTGGTGTGGGGGGTACCTGTGGCAGTAGTGGTGGTGTGGGGGGATCAGTGGCAGTGTTGATATTGGGGGATGGGTGCCACTCACTTGCAGATCACTTGTGGTTCCTCTTCCTTGCTGTCTTGCTTGGGCGAGCAGAGAGGATGGGCGGGGCTTGTAAGTGAGGGCGGAGCCAGAGAAGATGGCGCGGACTGTGCCCATAAGTGCAGGCGGTGACAGAGAATATGGGTGGGGCCTTGAATGAAGGCGAAGAAGATGGGCGGAGCGGGCGGGGACTGATTTCATGAGTGCAGGCGGTGACAGAGGATGGGCGGGGCCTTGAGTGAAGGCGGAGCCGGAGAAGATGGGCGGAGCGGGCGGGGACTGATCCCATGAGTGCAGGCGGTGACAGAAGACTGTGAGTGAAGAAGAGAAGATAGGCGGAGTGGGTGGGGAATGTGCAGGCGGATAGGATGGGCAGAGTAGGCGGGGACTGTCCCCGTGAGTTTGAGAGCAGAGAATGAGTGGAGAAGATAGGCAAAGCAGCCCAACTATCTCTCGGGTGGCAGCGGGCCCCCCTACATTGGCGGAACTCAAGGGCCCAGTCGCAAATGCGACTGGTGCGACCCTGATAATTCCGCCACTGGCCAGTGGGATCTATGTGGAAAACAACTGGACCAATTCCACTTTAATTCTAGAATAATTCCCAAAGGTTTTCACAAATTTCAATCCATGTAAAAATTGGGGGGCTGCATCCATCATGTACACGTATAAAAGCATACCTGCTCTTCCATGCTATACCCTGAAACTCCCAGAATTAGGGTACACTCACACTGGCCCTTTTATTGGTCCCATGATTGGTTAAGTGTACCCTGCCTGGAACGACTTGGAAGAGGGTGCCCCCAGCATGGTTGACTTGTGGTCAGGAATGATTTGCTTCAGTGCGAGTGCAAAAACTGTGCTGGAGCACAGAAGTCTCCATGGAAGACTATGTACTGAAGCAGGGATCACTGTATTTGGTTAGCAAAAGTGTACCCAGGAACACCTCCCTATAGTCAGTGTAAGTGCAGACCAGCTGGGGAGGGGGGACAACTGATTTCAGGCATTCTTCAGGTAAAATGGTCCCAGGGTGAGTGCACCCTTAATCAGCCTGTATAGTGAAAAATGTCTAGCTCCACTTCTGGGTGAAAAAGTGTCTTGAATGAACTCTATATCACCATAAAAATCTTGACCATTGAGTCTGTATAAAAAAGTCAGGCCCATGGAATTCATTTAAAATCCATTTTATTAAATTTTAAACTTTTTAAGGATAGGGTCACTTATTGCAATTAAACATATTACATGCGATAATATATCAATTGTGTGGCTTCCTAATTAGTGTGTGAGTATTATGTTGTGACTACAGGTTGGTATACGACCAGGATCATCTTCATTAATCAAAATCATTATCACTTTACTTAGATTTAAATCAAGTATCTTAGCCATTGCTTTCACTGCCAGGTTATAGTGACTTTAAAGCAGAGCTCCAGTCCCCCCCCCCCCCCCCCACCAATAAAAATTAAAAGTCAGCAGCTACAAATACCGTAGTTCCTGACTTTTAATATTAGGACACTTACCTGTCCAGGGATCCCGCGATGTTGGCAGCCCAATCGATTTTTCAACCAGCTTTTGGATGCTGCCACCACCATTCCTTGGAAGGGAAATTGGCAGTGAAGCTTTGTAAATGGATCTGCAGCAGGGGAAGGAGGAAGGGGGCTGAAATTCCGGGGGACCTCCCCGCAGCGAGGTCTCCACAAAGTGGGGATGGGTACCTGTCAAAAACAGGTAGGAAGCAAACAAACGGAGCTTCCCCTTTTGGGTGGAGCTCCGTTTTAAGATTTGACAGTCTTTATCAAGCACTAACATTGCATTTCATTGTGTTTGTGGGTGATTCTGAGTCCAGAGGTATGTGCGGATACCTCTGGACTCAGAAATTAGTAACTGGCTACAAGGGCAAGTTCAAAGGGTAGTGATAAATTGGGAGTACTCGGAATGGTCTGGGGTGAAAAGTGGAGTCCCCCAGAGTTCTGTACTGGGACTAATCCTATTTAATTTGTTCATAAACGACCTGGAGGATGGAGTATACAGCTCAATCTCTGTATTTGCGGACGATAGTAAGATAAGCAGGGCAATAAGTTCTCTGCAGGATGTGGAAACCTTGCAAGTAGATCTGAACAAATTAATGGGGTGGGCAAGTACATGGCAAATGAGGTTTTAATGTGGAAAAATGTAAAATAATGTATTTGTGGGGAAAAAATATGAATGCAATCTACTCACTGGGGGGGGGGGGGGACCTCTGGGGGAATCAAGGATATAAAAAGCTGCTGCTAACAAAGCAATAAGAATATCGGCATGCATTAAAAAGGGGGTTAATTCAAGAGATAAAGCGATAATCCTCCCACTCTACAAGACTCTGGTCCAGCCTCACCTGGAGTATGCTGTCCAGTTCTGGGCACCGGTCCTCAGGAAGAATGCGCTGGAAATGGAGTAAGTACAGAGAAGGGCAACAAAACGAATAAAGGGACTAGAGGACATTAGTTATGAAGAAAGGTTACGAACACTGAACTTATTCTCTCTGGAGAAGAGGTGCTTGAGCAATATCATTTCAATTTACAAATATCATACTGGTGACCCCACAATAGGGATAAAACTTTTCCGTTTAATAAGAAACGTGGCCACTCATTAAAATTAGTAGAAAAGAGGTTTAACCTTAAACTACTTAGAGGGTTCACTACTGTAAGAACGGCAAGGATGTGGAATTCCCTTCCGCAGGTGATGATTTCAGCGGGGAGCATCGATAGTTTAAAAAAACTATTAGTTACAGTGAGGGAAAAAAGTATTTGATTCCCTGCTGATTTTTTACGTTTGCCCACTGACAAAGAAATGATCAGTCTATAATTTTAATGGTAGGTTTATTTTAACAGTGAGAGACAGAATAACAACAAAAATATCCATAAAAACGCATTTCAAAAAAGTTATAAATTGATTTGCATTTTGATGAGTGAAATAAGTATTTCATCCCCTATCAATCAGTAAGAATTCTGGCTTCCAGGTATCTTCTATACAGGTAATAAGCTGAGATTAGGACCACTCCTAATATTAGCTTGTTAGCTGTATAAAAGACACCTGGGAGCCAGGAGCAATTAATCAGATTACAATCTCTCCAACATGGGCAAACCCAAAGAGCTGTCCAAGGATGTCAGGGACAAGATTGTAGACCTACACAAGGCTGGAATGGGCTACAAGACCATCGCCAAACAGCTTGGTGAGAGGATGACAACAGTTGGTGTTATTATTCACAAATGGAAAAAAACACAAAATAACTGTCAATCTCCCTCGGTATGGGGTTCCTTGCAAGATCTCACCTCATGGCATTTCAATGATCATGCGAAAGGTTAGGAATCAGCCCAGAACTATACAGGAGAATCTTGTCAATGATTTCAAGGCAGCTGGGATGATAGTCATCAAGAAAAAAATTGGTAACACACTACGCCATGAGGGACTGAAATCCTGCAGTGCTCGCAAGGTTCCCCTGCTCAAGAAAGCACATGTACAGGTCTGTCTGAAGTTTTTCTAATGCACATCTGAAGGATTCAGAGGAAAACTGGCTTAAAGAGGGATTCCACCTAAAAAAAAAATATTAAAAGCCAGCAGCTATAAATACTACAGCTGATGACTTTTAATAAATGGACACTCACCTGTCCCGGGTTCCAGCGATGTCGGCAGCCGAGGCCGATCGATCGCTCGGCTCTCGGCTGCTGCCGTCACCATTCTAGGTGAGGGAATCAGGAAGTGAAGCGAATCGGCTTCACTTCCCGGTTCCCTACTGCGCATACGCGAGTCACGCAGCGCAATAGGAATTGTCCGCGCTGTCACTGGGACCCGTGTGTGTCCCAGCAGACAGCACGGCAGGACAGGAAATGACATGGAGTCTATGCCCGGAAGTGGGTGTAAATACCTGTCTTTGACAGGTATCTCCACCCCCCTCCCCCCTGTAAGGTGCCAATTGTGACACCGGAGGGGGGGGAGGGTTCCGATCAGTGGAAGTTCCACTTTAGGGTGGAACCCCGCTTTAAAGTGTTGTGGTCAAATCATGCCAAAGAGCATGATTTTGGTCCAACTTGCTGTGTTTGGAGGAGGAGGAATGCTGCCTATGACCCCAAGAACACCAACCCCACTGTCAAACATGGAGGTGCAAACATTATGTGTTGGGGTTGTTTTTCTGGTAAGGGGACAGGACAACTTCACTGCATCAAAGGGACGATGGATGGGGATATTGTCAGGGCTGGGCTCAGCTCTTCCTTCTCAAAGTTGGCCGCTCAGCTGTCGGCTAATTGCCAATGTGTATCTCTCCACAGTGGCTCACCTGTTGATGATATCTTGCTCATCAGTCCTGCCTACTTAAGCCGTCCAGTCCAGATGATCTCTGCCTTTGCCTTTGTCACATCTCTAGACACAATCTCCTGTGTTCCTGTTAAAGACTTGTTTGGCTAACATTCCTTCTGGCTCCAGATCCTGCTTGCTGTTCTATTACGGTCATCTCTGGTTCCCTGACATTTTGGATTGTCTGACTATCCGTTTCGGTTCCTGAACGCTGGCTATGTTTTGACTACGTTTGCTCTGTTTACCTTTTTTTATTATAATTAAACAAGTGTGATTTAACTGTACTTCTGTCTCAGTCTAATTCATGGTTTCTGTCAGCCATGTACCATCAAATCTTGGGTGAGAACATCCTTCCCTCAACCAGGGCACTGAAAATGGGTCATGGATGGCTTAAAAAGAAGCACATTAATGTCCTGGAGTGGCCTAGTCAGTCTCCAGACCTTAATCCCATAGAAAATATGTGGAGGGAGCTGAAGGTTGAAGTTACTAAACGTCATCCTTGAATCCTTGGAGAAGATCTGCAATGAGGAGTGGGACAAAATCCCTCCCAAGATGTGTGAAAACCTGGTGGCCAACTACAAGAAACATCTGTGATTGCCAACAAGGGTTTTGCCACCAAGTATTAAGTCATGTTTTGCAAAGGGATCAAATACTTATTTCACTCATTAAAATGCAAATCAATGTATAACTTTTTTGAAATGTGATTTTCTGGATTTTGTTGTTGTTAAGCCCCATACACACCATCAGTTTTTCTGCTGGGTTTTTCCTTCACATTTACCAAAACCATGTAGTGCAAGGGCCTGCCTGATTGCATACACATTGAAACTTCTAAGGTTTGACCTCATATTATATGGTTTTGGTAAATCTGAAGGAAAAACTGATAGTGTGTATAGGGCTTAATTCTGTCTCTCACTGTTAAAATAATCCTACCATTAGAATGATAGACTGATCATTTCTTTGTCAGTGGGCAAACGTACAACAACAGCAGGGGATCAAATACCTTTTTCCCTCGCTGTAAGCACCTGAATGAGCACAACATAAAGGGATATACAATGTAATACTAACATATAATCACACACATTTGATGGACTTGTGTTTTTTTTTTCAACCTCACCTACTATGTAACTATATAACAACCTCCATCAAGTCCAACCTATGTGTGTGATTATATGTCAGTATTACCTGGTATATCCCTGTATGTTGTGGTCGTTCAGGTGCTTACCTAATAGTTTTTTGAAACTATCAACGCCCCCCGCTGAGACCACCGCCTGTGGATGGGAATTCCACTTCCTGGCCGCTCTTAAAGCTTTCTCCTTTATCAAACAAAAGCTTTAAATGTCTTAATATATTATATTAATATTATTTAGGTGTGCAAATTAGCCAAGTTAACCAACACATGTTGGCACAACTAAATTTGGCCTGGGCACCTACATTGCCTTGCAAACGTATTCACCCTCTTGGCATTTTTCGTGTTTTATTGCCTCACAACCTGAAATTAACATGGATTGTTTGGGGATTTGTATAATTTAATTTAACCCTTTCCCGCCGAGCGTACGCAGATATGCGTACTCGGCTTCCGGGGGTTATACCGGGATGATGCCCGCACCTGCAGGCATCATCCCGGTACCGTTTTTTGCAGCAGGCGATTGGCTATCCAGGCATAACAACCGATGCGGCTAAAAGCCGCTCGGCTGTTATGCCGGAGGAGCGGGAGGGGACGTCCCCCCCTCCCGCCGCCTCTCGCCGCTGTTACCGGTGCTCCCGCTCGATCGGGAGCACCGATTCGCAATCCGACGCCTCCGGCTGCTGCGGAGGAACTGGAACGAAGCCGTGATCGGCTTCGTTCCAGTCTCCTCATCGTAAACACGGAAGCGACGTCATAACGTCACTTCCCGTTTACTCGGCTGCCAATGGCGCCGGTTTTAAAAAAATATCCGGTATTCAGAATCGCCGTTTTCAGCGATCTGAATACATTGAAGTGTAAAGGAGGGGTGGGGGGTCTTTTAGACCCCCGATCCCTCCATAAAGAGGACCTGTCACCACCTATTACTGTCACAAGGGATGTTTACATTCCTTGTGACAGCAATAAAAGTGATCAATTTTTTTTTTTTTAAAACAATTTAGTCATTTTAAAATAAATAAAATAAATAAAAAAATAAAAAAAATTTTTTAAAGCGCCCGCCGTCCCCGTGAGCTCGCAAAGCAAAGAAAACGCATACGGAAGTCGCGCCCGCGTATGTAAACGGTGTTCAAATCACACATGTGAGGTATCGCCACGATCGTCAGAGCGAGAGCAATAATTCTAGCACTAGACCTCCTCTGTAACTCTAACCTGGTAACCGTAAAAAAAATTTAAAGCGTCGTCTATTGAGATTTTTAGGTACCGTACTTTGTCGTCAATCTACAAGTGCGCGCAATTATAAAGTGTGACATGTTTGGTATCTATTTACTCGGCGTAACATTATCTTTCACATTACGCAAAAAAATTGGGCTAATTTTACTGTTTTTTTTTTTTTTATTCATGAAAGTGTCCCTTTTCCCAAAAAGTTGCGTTTAAAACACCACTGCGCAAATACCGTGTGACATAAAATATTGCAACAATCGCCGTTTTATTCTCTAGAGTCTCTGCTAAAAAAAATATATATAATATTTGGGGGTTCCAAGTAATTTTCTAGCAAAAAATATGGATTTTAACTTGTAAACATCAAATTCCAAAAATAGGCTTAGTCATGAAAGGGTTAAACAACAAATAGGACAAAATAACAGAAAAAGCCAATGTGCACAACTATTCACCCCCCCCCCCCTAAAGTCAATACTTTGTACAGTCCCCTTTTGCAGCTATCACAGCTCCAAGTCGCTTTGGATAAGGCTCTATGAGCTTGCCACATCTTAAAACTGGGATTTTTGCCCATTCCTCCTGGCAAAATGGCTCTAGCTGCTTCAAGTTTGATGGTTTGCGCTTGTGAACAGCAATCTTTAAGTCTGACCACAGATTTTCTATTGGATTGAGGTCTGGGCTTTGACTCAGCCATTCCAACACATTTACATGTTTCCCCTTAACCTCCCTGGCGGTATGATTATTTCAGATTTTAGGTGCTAAAAGCGGTACAATTATTTTGCATGAAAATTTGCCGTTTTATATTGTAGTCCTGTAATTCTTAGCAATAACTCTCTTAAATCTGTCCAAACCAGAGTCTAGCAGACATCCCGGGTATGATAAAGTTTGAAAAATTAAATTAAATTAAATTAAGTGATTACAATTTATTATCGCTGTTTTCGAGCTGGTCTAAAATCATTTTTGATGTAAAGTGACAGTTTTGGTTGCTATGGACAATCCCAGTTTCCAGGCATAAAGAACAGTTTTTATTATATAAAACTGCATGCAGGACACTGGGCAGACCACTAGGGACAAAGGGGTTGTGAAATAATTACATACAGCAATGTAATCTGTAAGATTACATTATACTGTATATATAGTGAGTGTTTCACTTTTTGAATTTGGCGCCGATCTCCGTCCCTGTGCGTCGCAGCGCTCGCAAGGAACGGAGCTTGGCTCCGTGATAGATCGAGCAAGACACAGCTCGCTCGTACAGTGGGGGGACATCGCTGGATCTGAGGGAGAAGGTAAGTAAGTGTCCTCCTGGATCCAGCCCTGAGTCTGGCTCAGGGTTACCGCTTTTGGTATAAAAATTCCACCCCGAGCCAGACTCGGGAATACGGTCAGGGGGGTTAAACCACTAAAGTGTTGATTTAGCAGTGTGTTTGGGGTCATTGTCCTGCTGGAAGGTGAACCTCCGTCCTAGCCTCAAATCACGCACAGAGTGGTACAGGTTTTGCTCAAGAATATCCCTGTATTTAGTACCATCCCTTGTTCCCTCAACCCTGACCAGTTTCCCAGTCCTGACTGCTGAAAAATATCCCCACAGCATGCTGCCACCACCATGTTTCACTGTGGGGATGGTGTTCTTTGGGTGATGTGATGTGTTGGGTTTGCGCCAGACATAGCGTTTTCTTTGGTGGCCAAAAAGTAAAATTTTAATCTCATCAGACCAGAGCACCTTCCTCCATTCATTTTGGGAGTCTCTTACATGCCTTTTTGCAGACTCAAAACCTGCCATTTTGTTTTTTTCTAAATGTAATGGCTTTCTTCTGGCCATTCTGCCATAAAGCCCAACTCTATGGACCATATGGCTTATTGTTGTCCTATGTACAAATACTCCAGTCTCTGCTGTGGAACTCTGCAGCTCCTCCAGGGTTACCTTAAGCCTCTGTGCTGCCTCTCTGATTAATGCCCTCCTTGCCCGGTCTGTGAGTATTGGTGTGCAGCCCTCTCTTGGCAGGTTTGCTGTTGTGCCACGTTCTTTCCATTTGGTTATGATAGATTTTATGGTGCTCCTAGGGATCATTAAAGATTTGGATATTTTTTATAATCTAACCCTGACTTGTACTTCTCAACAACATTGTCCCTTGATTGTTTGGAGAGTTCATTGGTCTTCATGGCAGTGTTTGGTTAGTGGTTCCTCTTGCTTAGGTGTTGCAGCCTCTGGGGCCTTTCAAAAAGGTGTGTATATGTAATGTTAGATCATGTGACACTTAGTTTGCACACAGGTGGACAGCATTTCACTAATTATGGGACTTCTGAAGGTAATTGATTGCACCAGAGCTTTTTAATGTGCTTCATAGCAAAGGGGGTGAATACATACACACATGCCAATTATAATTTTTTTATTTCTGAAAAATAGTTTTATGTATATATTTTTCTAATTTTACTTCACCAACGTAGACCATTGTGTTCTGATCCACCACATATAATTCAGATTAAAAGATGTTGAACTAAAGGCTGTATAGTAACAAGATAGGTAAAAAGTCAAGGGGGTGAATACATTTGCAAGGCACTGTAGGTATCAGGGATCTCTAGCTACAAAAATGTTAAACATATTCATAAGTATTTCAATGGGAGATATCCTTTTTATATTTGCAAAACTGGACTGTATAGAATAAAGAGTTCCTGCCACATTGCCAAATACAAAGCAATAGTTTCTACAAAGGACACCCCAACTTCTATAAACACATCTTACCTGTTCTCCCATACAGTACCTTACTCCTTTGTAGCCAGCACTAAAATCAGCTGTGTCATCACCCGAGAGGAGCTGTAACATAATTTCCCTGGTCGTATTAGTATGCCCAGGCCTAGTGATAGGCCCAGACATGGTCAGAGGGAAGTAAGTCACATGCTCTCCCATACCCAGAAGTGTTTGAAGGCTGCAAGGAAAAGCGAAGAAGTGGATATTTCTCATCCTCAAAATTTTGTCACAGCTAATGTACACTTCAGTGTGTGAAGTGTACCTGCAATATCCCCAAAAAAAAAAAAAATAAATAAAAAAAGTGACAACAACACTGTACCACAGGCATCATAACATGCCCGCTTCCACATTGCCAGGGCAAGTCACTTTCAATGTTCTCATGCACACTGGATGTTTTTTACGGCTGTTGTTTTTGGTTTCAGGCGTTTTTTTCTGCAGCCAGTAAACTCCCCAGCATGTACATACACACATAGGCTTTTATCAGCGTTTTTTGACAGGGGCGTTTTCTGGCTAGAAAAAAAAACAGAACTAGTGGGTTTTAGGAGTTTTTTAGCTGTAAAAATGCTATAACTCTGATAAGAGCTCAAAAATGCTGAATAACACTGAAAAACACGGCTATTCAGCATTTATCAGCGTTTTTGAGCCATGAGCTTTTGTGGGAGTATAGTTTTGCAAAAAAAAAGCTAAAAAAACCCTACAGCTAAGAAACACTAAAAAACGCTGAAAAGTGCTACTGCAAAAATACTGCAAAATTCATTGTACAGCTTTCTACAGTTAATGCTACTGGTGTTTTTATAACGTCCAGTGTGCATGAAGCCTTTAATCAGTTAACAAAGCCGCCATAGCCGAATGACGGCTACAGTGTGCCTCGATAACTTTTTAAAATAATGGCGTGGTGGTCACCCCCAAAAAAAGAAAACCGGGCCACCGCCTGTAAAAGAGCTAGAAGAAGGCGCGGTGGCCCGGCAAGAAGAACCGAAGAGGGGGACAAGACCCCCGAAGAGGGGGACAAGACCCCCGAAGTCGGAAGAAGAGGGCGGCGGCGAGGAAGAAAGCCGGGCTCCTCCGCTAGTAAAAGAGCTAGAAGAAGATAGCGGAGGAGTCTGGCGAGAAGACCCCCGAAGATGGAAGCTGTGCAATAAACTATTTTAACCCTTGTGTGTTGTGTTTTTTTTTTCCTTTTTTTTTTTACAGGTGAATGGGTAGGGGTACATTGTACCCCATACTCATTCACATAGGGTGGGGGGCCGGGATCCGGGGCCCCCTTATTAAAGGGGGCTCCCGGATTCCGATAAGCCCCCCCCCGCAGACCCCGACAACCATCGGCCAGGGTTGTCAGGAAGAGGCCCTTGTCCTCATCAACATGGGGACAAGGTGCTTTGGGGTGGGGGGGGGAGCGCAGCCTGGTACGGCTCAGGAGGGGGGGGCGCTCGCTCGTCCCCCCCTTTCTTGGCCGGCTGGGTAGCGTGCTCGGACAAGGGTCTGATGTGGACCTGAAGGGAACCCCCACACCGATTTTTTTGGCATTGGGGTTCCCCTTTAAGTCCATACCAGGTGGCGGGGCCAGCGACGTCTCCTTCGCGGGCCCCACCTACCTGGAGACGCGCTCAAAATTAGCAGACTTTCCTCTGCGTGTGTGGGCAAGTCCGTTCATTTCAAAAGTACGGTGGATAGTCCGGCGGACTTAGTACGCCGTATTAGTCCGCTGAAAAAGTGCCGTATGTGGGCAAGTAGCCCATTCGGAAAGTCCGGCGGACAGTCCGGTGGCAAGTCCGCCGGACTAAGTCCACCAGAAAGTCGGCTACGTGGGTACGCGGCATAAGTCCGCCAGACTTTGGAAAGAAAAAGTCCACCGGAGCCCACACACGGGGGGATTGTCCGGAGTACTCTGGTCCGCCGGATAGTCTGATCGTGTGTACGCGGCCTAATGCCGCGTACACACGGGCGGACTGTATGGCCTACTTAGTCCGCCGAAACACATTTCAGCGGACAGTCTGCTCGTGTGTGGGCTTTAGCGGACTTTTTCAGCGTGCAGTCTGGCGTACTAAGTATTTCGGATTTTTGGAAATTCTGTCCGTCGTACTTTGGTTTCAGCGGACAATCCGCTCGTCAGTAGGCTAGTTCGACGGACTAAGAATGGCGCATGCTCAGAAAGGATTTACACGGCGGAAAGGTGCTTTGCTGTGTATTGGACTTCCTATTTCTAGTCCCGTCGTACGTGCTGTACATGTCATCGCGCATGCTTTCGTCGGACTGTTTGGCTATCCGTGTGTGGTCAAGTCCGTTCAGTGGAAAGTATGACGGACTGTCCGTCGGATTGTATGACGGACTAAGTATGCCATACAATCCGCTCGTGTGTACGCGGCATTAGGATCACTTCTATAAAAGCACGGGGGATGGGATGAAGTTTGATAAGTGCAATAACATGGAATTTTGTGGATGGACATTTTCAAGGACTGTTTTTTTTTTTGTTAGTTTTTTTTGTTTTTGTTTCACATGTTTTTCACAAATAGTGATTTAATGATTTAATGCATGGTGTTGTATCACATGTTTTATCTTCATATGTCACCTGAAATCCGTTCCCATTCACTGCAGTGGGGCGGTGTGCTTGCGGGACATTAGAAAAATTCCTGCAAGCACCATCTTGGGGGGGGGGGGGGGAGGGGGGGGGTTGGGAGTGCTATTAATAGATCTTCCATAATACCCCCGCCCATTCAAATGAATGGGTAGCGCTTTAAAAGCTCCGCAAAATGGGAATGGGTCTTTTTTTTCTAAGATCCGGTTGTCACACTGTTTTAGCTGTGCTTCAGTGTGAAAGGGGTCTTATTGTATGGTGGTGAATCATATATAAATGACACCAACCAGATATTGTTGGTAATATAGATCAGCAGTTAGTAGTGAGGAGGATTAGCGCCTAGTTTATTTAGCTTTTTTATTAATAAATTTATGCAGTCTATTTTACAGCTCAGGTTTGTAAACATACTGGTTGCTATGGCAACTGTGTTGTTTACCTTTTAGCTGGTATCTCATGTAGACGACCCTTATGTTTCCTTCTAAATCTAAATAACCTTGTTGTCACAGCAACCAATTTGTTTACTTATTTACAAACCTATACAGGTTTGTCAGCTAAAAGGTAAACAACCTCATTACCATAGCAACCGGTTTCTTTACAAATCTGAGCTGTAAAACAGACAGCAGGAGGATGCGTTTTTTACAGCTCAGGTTTGTAAACAAATAAACAAAATGGTTGCTGTGGCAACAGTGTTGTTTAGCTTTCTAGCTGATATCTCATGTAGAAGGCCCTTATGTTTTTTTTTTCCATATCTAAACAACCCTGTTGTCACAGCAACCGTTTTTTTTAACTTTTTTACACATCTGTGTTGTAAAATAGAGAGCAGGAGGATGTATTTTTTACAGCTCAGGATTGTAAACAAAATGGTTGCTGTGGCAACAGTGTTGTTTACCTTTCTAGCTGATATCTCATGCAGAGGGTCCTTATTTTTTTATCATATCTAAACAATCTTGTTGCCACAGCAACCGGTTTGTTTACACATCTGAGCTGCAAAATAGAAAGCAGGAGGATGTCTTTTTTACAGCTCTGGTTTGTAAACAAGTAAACAAAATGGTTGCTATGACAACAAGGTTGTTTATCTTTTTAGCTGAGAGCTCATATATAGGGCCCTATGTTCTCAAGAACAGTAAAGAAATGATGCAGGAAGCATAGAAGCCAGAGCCAGCCAGGGGTATAATATAATTTTCAGAAGGCGATTAGCAATGGCAGCCTACATATTTCTTGCAGTATGGGTTCCTTGAAACCATTTGGGGGGATCCTAGTGGTCCCCCGAAAAAATTCCTCCCTGGAGTCAAATATTTATAATTTTTTAGCAATATCATGGTGTGGGCAGATTTCTGCCAGTCAAAGGCTGCGTCACACCCCTCCAGCCTGTGTCTTAGAATAACAGGGCAGTGAAGCCTCCATCAATCAATATGTAATATCCCGCCCCTATTGTGTTTCGCTGGTTAGTGTGCATGGAGGAGGAGGAAGGGAGTGGGCTGTCATTTACCACTGTGTATATTCCCACATGTGTGACTCTATAGTCACACGAGCTGCTCAGATGTGATAGGGAGAAAATACTCAACATAGAAACAAACTATAAACTGAGCATCTACAGAGCTGCCAACTCCATAGCTGAGTTGGGGACATGAACAGAAGGTGGAGCCAGAGAGCAGAAGGATCAACCAGTTTTTTTGCAGACTACAGAAAACAAATTGAAGTGACTGAGTGTGTATGAACAACATATAATACAGCATTATTGTTAGTTATTTATGATGTGGGTCTAATGACACTTTAAGAGTTGAGATTTATATTTATCTATCAATGCCCATTGGCAATATGTTCTTTATTAAAGATTTTTTTCTGATGTTGAATATAAAGCGACAGCAGATGTTACAGTATGAATTCTGTAGTGCCACCTGCTGTTGTGTGCTGCAACATAACTATACTCTTAAAAGAAAAGATGGAAAAAAAATCAAGCAATGTTCAGTAAGGCAACAAAAGAAAAATAGATACAAATTCCTATAACAGATTTTCTTGTGTACTATTATGTTACATTATTCTACAAGAGGAGAACTCACATAATACAGTTGAAGATCTGAACCTTCACTGCTCATATAAACTCTGAAGTCTACGTTTCAGCCGACGTTTGCCAACTTGTGCTTGCATTTTCTGCTAACAGGTGCTAGTATCTGATATGCACTGCTCACAGCAAAACGAAGCCCCATCAATCTGACTAATCAGAAAAACATCTGAACTGCACGGAAAAGGTTAACAAAACTGCTTATCCGATTTCAACATGCTGAGGTCATAACAACATGTGCCTCTGCCTATCACACAGCAAACTTCCATTCAAAGTCGCATTATGTTATCATTATATTTAAAGTGGTATTAAAACTAAAAACAAAAATGTGATGTAGCATTTTCCTAGTTAGGTAGCTATGAAGTCAGGCAAATTTAGTTATTTTTTGCTCCTATGTAGTTAGTATAGCAGTTGTTGATTACTTTGGCGGTTCTGGGTCTCACAGACTGTAGGTTTGATTGCTCGCCCCTATTTTCCAGAGGCTTCTGAAACATAGAGGGTTGCTTACCTCCCCTCATGTGTTCTGACTAAGAGGCCAGCCACTTCCACCTGGTGTTTTTTTATAACCTCTCCTCTAAGCGTGGCTCCACCCCAGGCCCTATCAGGGAACCCTATATTAACCTGTGCACTGCAAGCCAGCAGGGCTCATCAACCATTGTGTGTTTGGCTTCCTGTTTCCTGCTTGCCGTGTGCTCTGCGTTTGTCTCTGTTACCGACCTTGGCGTGTTCTCTAAGATTCCTGTCTGCTTGCGACCTTGACCTTTTGCATGGCTCTGACCATCCCTGTCTGCCTGTGACCCTGAACCTTTGGCATGTACTCTGTTGTTCCTGTCTACTCCACAATACCTAATGGAGAAAATAAATCATTACACACCAAACCGCAGTCTTCGATCAGCCAACAAAAACCTCCTCCTCGTGCCCAAAGCCCGGTATAAATCCAAGGGGGATCGGAGATTCGCTGTCCAAGGTCCTCAGCTATGGAATGCTCTACCAATCAACATCCGCCTGGAAGAAAATCACCTGGCTTTTAGGAAAAAACTCAAGACCTCCTCTTCTAGCTGATGATCAAAGCTCGCCACAGCGCCTAGAGGTGATTCAGTTCGCATTGTGCGATATACAAGTATTTCATTCATTCATTCATACTAGTTGCCCTGACCTCTGCCGTATCCCCTTACTATCCTTGTCGTTCCAGCCTGCTGCTTCCTTCTTCTGTAGTCTACTGTGAGCGTGAGCTGTGAGACCCTAGGGGTCGTGACCTGGAGCCAGACTGCAGCGAAGTCCATCCTCACCACTGGAGGCTCTGGCGAACACCTGCTGGCTCTTAGACTCCACACCCTGGGGAATCTATGCTCCAGCTCCCATTGGGATCTGTGTTAGTGATCCTGTAGACCTGTGTCCTGAATCTCCCTGGGTACAATCCGCAGCAGTCAGTCCTATGGTCCACTACCTAGCGGTGCATCTGTCACCTGATCTCAGGTGACCTGACAGTATCTGTCACCTGGTCTCAGGTGACCTGACAATAGGAAACCTGAACTATCCCATACCTCTCCCATCCCAAACAAAAAGAAAAACCCTAGACTGATCATTGAGCTGGAACAAGTGAAATGTTGCTGTGTGCTTGGCTGCCTCTGCACTGATTCTAGGTTAGAGTCGGGTTCATTACAACAGCTTCTTATATATTGCAGCTGACCAATCCTTAAATGTTGTGGCTGCATTCATTTTCTTTTCTGTTTTTTTTTTTCCCCTGTCGGCTGTGGGCCATCAGGTGCATTCAGAGCATGCGTGCTCCTTCAGGCTCTGATAGCATCATGATGGGATGAGGCAGTATTTGTATGGTGACATGAAGGGGGGAGGAACTACATTACCAAGTGTCCAATGCAAGCTACTAAGGTGGTCAGATCAGGACCGGCCCTACCATCAGACTCAGTGGTCCCATGGTCCCAGGCAGCATTGTAAGAGGAAAGGCAACCGGCAGTAACAAGTTGTACCCATCACCCTTGCCGGCTGTCTCCCAATATCTGCCTGTGGGACTGTCACTGCTGTGAAAGGCTGCATCCAATGAGTGTGCAGTCCAGGCTGCCTGTGAGACAGTTTCACACTGAGCTGATATTGATGCTTGCTAGAGCCACTGAGTGTGTGAAACTGTCATGTAATGTAGCTGCATGCAGGGAGAGACCAGCTGTCAAAATTGAGCATTGATGTTAGGGTTGAGCGGGACCCAGCAGCTATCAAAGACCAGCCAAATAAAATTGCAAAAAATGCAGAGATATATAGATGTACAACCATCAAAGAGTATTCAACTGGAAGAACATAATCACCTTTTCCAATATGAATACTGGACCCAAACCTCTCATGTCACGTAGACCAGTCTACAGTGGGCCCTTACCTACCCCCTCACTCAGCTCTAGAAGAAACCACAAAGCACAAGTCCAATCCAGCACCAACAACACAGCTTTGCCCAGAAAAGCCAATCTGGATAAAACGCCACATCCACCAGACCCTAAACCTCAGAGGACAAGAAGGAAGTAAGATAAAAATGGAAAAGGCAACATCAAGAAAACTACACAAACTCATCAGACTAGCCCATTGGATTCAACGGCATCCACAACCAAGACAAACAGCATATCTGCCACTTCCAATTCATCAACATTTCAAAAGAGGCAGAAGAGGGGGAAGACATATTTGCAAGAAAAAAGGACAAACTCTGCAAACTATAAAAATATTTAACTTATCTTGACATATACTGTCCACAGAGGATACCGCTCTACTCAGTAAAGGACTCAACTTTGCTCCTACCGCCCATCCCAATCCATTTACGCTATTTGTTGATCAGCACAAATTCATTTGTAACCTGACAGTTAAACTGTACTATCATATACAGGCCCCCAAGGAAAGGAAAGCCTTGCAACACAGCCCCCCAATGACACCAACACATATGACCTTCTGGAGGTAGACACCTCTGATGCTGAGGCTTTAGCTCATCTTGACGACTTATATACAGATTTTGATGAAGAAGGATGCAATGATAGACTATTGCTTACTCAACTCCCACCAATTTCACCTCCAATTCAACACAGCAACCTCTCTCTGAAATCCATCTTTAACCCTACCCACGTCAAGGGGCCATACATCCAGAGTTTTATCAAGTGGTGCTCTCGGACGTACAACATAGGTCAAAAATCCTCAGGACCTGAACACGGCATCTGCTCCAATCTTACCAACCCAGAAAAACAAGCACTCTATCAACTATACATTGATATAAATATATTTATCAAATCAGTAGACAAGGGAGGTGGTATTGTCCTACAGGACAGACCGGACTACCTTAAGGAAGCATACAGATTATTATTCGACCCAAAGATCTACACATGACTCTTACAGGATCCACTCTCTCATTTTATGCTTAAAGCTCAACAACTATTTAACCGAGCACGAACAGATGGCATCACCATGAAAATTGAAACCACTTTCTTCTAAGGGACAACTACAGTACACCGTACTTTTACCATCTGCCCAAAATTCATAAGAGCTACTACTACTTTTCCATCTACATTGACCACTTCCTTTAACGTCTAGCCCAACAACTATCAATATATAACCGAGACAGCATCCATCTTCTTAATACCTTAAATCCATCCCTGGGAAAGTACATACTTGTGGATTTCTCTCGATGCATCGTCTCTGTACACCTCCATTCCTCATGAAGTCGGACTCCGAGCAATGGAACGCTTTTTCTACCAAAACCCACACATCAACACCAAACAAGCCCTATTCATCAGAGATGTCACCTTTTTTGCCTCACTCATCATTATTTCCAGTTTGATGCCAAGTTCTACATACAGATCCAGGGTATGGCTATGGGAGCCAATTTTGCCCCCAGTTATGCCAACCTGGCGATGGGTCTTTGGAAAGACCACTCCATCTGGAAGGATAACCCCATGCCAAGAATATCTTCTACTACGGACAATGCATTAATGACATAGTCATCATTTGGGATGGATCAAGATCGCTGGTAGAATCCTTTGTTTCATACTGTAACTCCAACCAGCTTGACCTCTCCTTCACCCATGTCTGTGACCCAGACAGATTATCCTTTCTGGAACTTGAGCTATGCCACACAGAAACTACAATATATGCCATAAACTACACCAAACCCAAATTGGGCAAGTCCTATCTCCATTTTCAAAGCTGCCACCATCCAAGATGGACAACCAACATACCGAAGAGCCAATTTTATAGACTTCTACATAACTGCATGTGCAAGGAAGACCACATTATTCAAGGTTCCCTTTTCAAACAAAAATTGGAGGAAAAAGGATATCCCTCTAAGCTGGTAGAGGAGGCATTCGATCTGTACCTCCATCGACATAACTATAATTTAATTTAAACCAAATCTAAGAGCACACCTCAGCCACTCAGGTTTACAACACAACACACCAAACATAGGAGAATGGAATACATCTTCAAACAACATTGGAGCATACTTTTTTTACAATCATCCATTCCAGATAAGCCCAAAATGTCCTACAGACGAACTTGCAGCATTAAGAGAAAAATTGCTCCAAGCAGACTAAAAAATTAAAAAACTACCTATATGACCCACTCTTACCTTCTTGCCCATCAAGGGCATGTACCAGTGCCACAAATACAACTGCCTTACCTGCAAACATGTCCAGCATGGTCAAAAATAATTTACGACCAAGGGCAAGAACTATATTTTTGATGATCTTTTAACTGCTCCATCAAATTCTTCATCTATTGTCTATCCTGCTCCTGTAACCTACTATACGTAGGCAGAACTATTAGAACTGTCAGAAAGAGATTTGTCAAGAATTGGGAATTCTAAGGATGTTGGGGCAGTTGCGAGGCTGCTCCCTTGATATCCACACCCAAAAATGTTTGTTGAGGGGACTATTGCGGTACTAAATAAATAATTCATAGAAGACTTTGTTATAAAAAATTACAAGTAATTTAATAAGGGCAAAAAAAATTGAATCCATCAAAACTTTCATATTGCTAAAATCATATAATCCACAATTTAATAAACTACAGATGGGTAGCCCCGTAAGGTTTCTATTGAAGAGAGGTATAGAAACGTTTCCTCTACCGGTTTCGCGGCAAACCGCTTCTTCAGAATAAAAATATTTGCAAATAATCAAATAGCAGCGAATCATATAATGACATAACAGAAGATTTACAGTAATTTAAATAGTGAGGGGATCAGCTCACCCACAGAGGAGGAAGCAGTAGATCACAGGACCCATCGGTTTTCTCCCACGTCAGATGCGGGGGATTGTAAAGGACTCTTCAAATTTAAACAGATATATATGATATGAGAGTTAACGTGAGATGACACATTAACCTATACACACCTAAAGAGCGATATGAATATAGCCATAGACTGAGTATAGCCTCAAATACAAAATATACGTAATACATATAACAGTAATCAGAAAGATTTGGCGAAAACATACAGGCAGTAGAAAATGGCACAGACAAACATAGTGTTGTCAGACACTTTCTAGAATTTCACAATCAACAATCCACAGGCCTTTGAGTTTGGGTCTTAGAAACAATCTCAGAGAGCCTTCCGAAATCTGAATGGTTCCGGTGCCTTTGCGCACGAGAAACTTTTTGGATATACACTCTGGAAAGTATGGCGTCAGGAGGCCTCAACGAGGATTTGGAGAGCCACTTCATCTTATAATCCATTCCTCTGCATAAAGTCATCTAGAGCCTAATCCACTGGCCTATCTAATAACCATCTTCATAACCCCAATTATCTTCACATATATTCATACTACTTACATTTACACCTATGCATATAATGCCTTTTATTTATATTTGTACATTTTTGAAAATGTTTTTTGATCTCTCTATATACACACATGTATATGCATACATGTATACATGTGTATGCATCCAAAATTCTCTATACAGAATTTTCCTATTTTCAATAGAACCTTTATGGCCATCCTCTGAATTTGCATTACCCTAATCGATGTGCGGTGTACTTATCCTCATTTGGCTCATGTATTACCAATATCCAACATTAGAGGGCCAGCCTCATATCCACCATTCAAGTAGTTCCAGTCCCCTCTATACCAAAAATCTCTTTCCTACTATTCCATATAATCTTGCTTACTCATTTTATGTACAAATTTCATGGGACAGCAGGCTGGAATTTTTATTTAATAACTTTTGAAATAAGACAAGCAGACAGGTGTTTGGATAATAATGGCCGCGGTTGTTTATTATTGGTTTCAAAATGTTGTACATAACTCATCAAAACTCATCCAATAAACTTAAAGCTAGCCCAGTCACTACGGCTCAGGCAGCAACACAAAATATCCAACACTTGAAACACTATAAGTAAAAAGCCATAATAACATGTCCCCCTTTGCTGTTACAATTCTGTATTATTTTTTATTTTATTTTTTGCAAAGGTGACTTACCACATAACAACAACCGCGACAAAATAAATGAACATAACCATACAGAATTAAAATACATTTAAATACAAATTATTATTTTTTTAGGGAGGGGAGAGAACACCACAGCTCTTCTTCTGAGGCAAATGAGCCCCCTCAGCAGAACCTCCTTTATATAGCCCCAAGAAAACTGGTTTAAACCAGTTCTTCCCAGGCTTTTTTACATGTCATGAAGAGGGGTCACCTGTACCCCTCCTCAAAAACATGTGACTAACAGCTGTTTCCCCGCTGGCCACAGGCTCTGCGGGGGAACTTGAAACAGCTGATCCAGCCGCTCTCCCATGAGGAAAAGGGGGGGCAAGAAACTGCCCTCTCCCTTTTCCTGTCATGGGACAGCAGGCTGGAATTTTTATTCAATAACTTTTGAAATACGACAAGCAGACAGGTGTTTGGATAATAATGGCCGCGGTTGTTTATTATTGGTTTCAAAATGTTGTACATAACTCATCAAAACTCATCCAATAAACTTAAAGCTAGCCCAGTCACTACGGCTCAGGCAGCAACACAAAATACCCAAAAGGGCAGGAGGTCCTAAGGCCAACTGCCCACAGAACCCCAACCCGCGGCCATCTCAACACAGTAACTTAAACCTACATTGAAAATATCCAAGCCAATATCAGACAGATGAATGCCATCCTGCCTGAAAAGGCCGGGGATACCCCCTTACAGCTCCGTGTGCCTAAAGGATAGCATTCCCAATCTTGATAGCAACTTGGATACTGCCCTGTTCACTCTCTTCCTGATTTTTTCAAAAGGACGTACAGAAGGATAGGAAAGCCAACCTATCCTCTGCACAATTTCTGAAAAAAAAAAAAACTACTGAATTGGGAAATGATAACTGTATCTTCTGTAGATCATCCCTAATCCGAAAATTAAGGTCCAAAGTTTTATGGTAACCAATATCATTACCACTTATATAAATAATTAAGATATCCAGAGAGGGAAAATGAAGAAGAAGCTGTGAAATAAAAGAAATTAGGTCTGACCATAACATTCCCCTCTTTCCACACCAAAAAATCTTAAATTTAGAAGCATCCAATCCTAAATTGCTAGTATAAACTCGTTGCTGAGCTCTCAAATTCGCCCAATAGATGAAGGAGTGTCCAATCATCCACACAATGCGAGTAAATAAATAAATCATAATATTGCGTTAGGACGAATATAAAGCAAATACCTATCTGACTTCCATCTATCAAACTGTTTAATAGATCTAACATCAAAACCCAATCTAGCGGCCTCTGTTGCTGCTCCGAACCGAAAAGAATGCATCGATAAATGTTCCTGATCTAAATTTAAGGCCTTCAAACATCTCCTGAAAACACATAAGAACTGGTATTTAGTAAGGGGTAACCCTGATTCATGAATGAAAAACTTAGAAAACCCCAAAGGCCTAATTGATGAATATTGACGTATCAGAGCCACCGGGCAAATGCTAGTACTCATACACATATCTAATGTTAACCAATTACCTTTACCTACCTGATCCGTTTTAGATCTGCTAATTAAAATTTTTTATGAACTTTCAAAAATAACAACTTCAGACATGTGTATTTGAACCAGCTCAGATACCCCAAGCGCCGCAAAAAACATAACTGAAAAAACCGCCCAAAAAAGAACCGATTCAAAATGAGAATTTATTTTATTTTATTTTTTATTTTTTTAACCGTCACGGAGCAAAGCTCACCCAGTACTAGAGGAGTGATGGGCTTCCTTGAACCGGGCCTAAAATGAATCCTTTTGTAAACTTTTAAAGCTTGTTTTATAGAAAAATACTGCATGCAAGATGGCATGTTATTTAATTTCAAGAAAAAATTAATTCCCGGCAGGGTTTTATGTATGTACGACCAAGAAATAATTCTGCTCAAACAAAGAACCAACAAACTTCAATAACAGCAATTCAGACACGGAACCCAACGGTTCACCTAATATGTTTAAAAATTCTTGATACATAAACCAAGCAGATTGATATCCTGCCCAAGTAGAAGGTGCCAAAGAATTGATAATATTCAAAATAAGGAAAATAAAAATAAAAATTGTAGCTGTCATGAAGCAAAGCAGAACCAAGAAACTTTAATAAACAGTAACAAACTTAAAGCTAGCCCAGCCACCACGGCTCAGGCAGCAACAACAAGTAAACTTAAAGCTAGCCCAGCCACCACGGCTCAGGCAGCAACAACAAATAAACTTAAAGCTAGCCCAACCACCACAGTTCAGGCAGCAACAACAACTCAGACAAGGAACCCAACGGTTCACCTATCATATTCAAAATTATTATTATTATTATTTTTTTTATACAGAAACCAGGCAGAATTGATAATATAAATAGAAATAGGCCTTAAACCAGGTCCCATAAATTGATTGGACAGGAGTGTCCCACACGATCCGCCTCCAGAAGTAGCTTGAAAAAATGCTCCACCTGTGAACGAGACAACTCATCTGCCAAATCATTGTCCTTACCTGGTACATGTAAAGCCTTTAACCAATATGTTCAAACGTAAGCATTTAAAAATCAGGTATCTTATAAGGACAATAAATGGCGGAGACTTGGATGTTAGACAATTAATAGCGTACATTACTCCTTTATTATCTGTACGTATCAAAATTATTTTACTTTGGAAGAAAGAACAAAGCTCAAATGCAACAATGATAGAAAATAATTCCAATAAGACTATGTTTTTAATGTAACACTTTACTAATCAAAAAACATGCCAATGTTCAGCGCACCAATGCTTCTGCCAAATTGCGGCAAAGCCATGTGACCCTGCTTCATCAGTGAAGAGAAGGAAATCCGAATCTAGAATGAAAGCCCCCTGCCATAAGGCCCTACCATTGTTAAATGTGAAAGAAATTGCAACCAAACCAGCAAATACTCCTTCACATCACTGCTTTTTTTTTTTTTTTATTAACTTGATCAATAAAGAGGCTATTTTCTAAATTTTTTCTTCTGATAACCTAAACTCCATTAACCAGTATCAATAACGATACCTAGAAATTCCAGACAAGTTGAAGGCCAAATAGTCCTCTACTGAGCCAATGGGATACCAAAATGGTCGCAAACCTCAAAAATTTTCTGTAATAAATTAATACAAAGGAAAGAATCGGGAGGGCCTAAAAACAAAATCATCTAGATAATGAATTAAAAATTGTGAACCGGAAATGGCAAAAACTACCCACTTTAAAATGAAGAGAAAGACTCAAAATAAAAGCAAGACAAGGAACAACCCATAGGTAAACATTTATCAAAATAAAAATCATCAGTAAAGAAAAAACCCAAGGAAATTAAAAGATAAAGGATTAATGGGAAGTAAGCGAAAAGCTGACTTGACATCCGCCTTTGCTAAAATAGCTCCCTTCCCCAACATTCTTTACTTTACTAGAGCACCTCCAAAAGAAGCATATGAAACTGATGACATACTCTCATCAATTTGGTCATTAAGGGAATTGCCTTTGGGAAAATATAAGTGATGAATTAATCTAAAATAATTATTTTCCTTTTTTTTTTTTTTGGAACTACACCTAAAGGAGAAATCCTGAAATTTGAAAACTGAGGGAAAGAAAATGGGAATTTGAAAACGGGGGGAAAGAAAAGTTGCAACCCTTCCTTCTGAAATTTCAAAATTAACCTTATCTAAAACTTGAGGAAATTCAGAAACTGATTTGAATTATTAACTATGGTACAACCCTGACCTTGAAATATAGGCAATAAAAAACCATCCCTAAAACCTACAATGAGAAGATGGGCCTTCAACTTGTCTGGAAATGCCTGAAGCCATGGGAGCATGTTTGCTAATATCACTGGTGTGTGTGCTGTTTGAAAAATCTCCAGATTACAAATTTGTTGCTGTTTTTTTTTTTTTTTTACTTCTGACGAAATGCCTCATCAAAATTAAACCATGCCACTTAATGTCTAAATGTTGAAATAAACCCGTACTTTTTTCAGGTGATATTTCACATAAAACACCCGCAAAAATACAAAACGCCTGTAACCAGTTATTTAAAAAAAAATTTGATACAGGTCTATGTCTGTCGTCATCCTCTTATTTTTTTTATTTATTTTTTTTAATAATAAAATCTTTAGCGGAAGGAAAAATTAAAGAATATCTAAAAATTTCCCCCACCAAATTTTTCCTTAACAACCTGACACAAATGAAATCCCAACGGAAAAATATCACAGGGCATGGACTCCTTTAAACAAATTTCTAGCAAGTTTTGTGATTTAGCATTACTATAATACACATTGATATTCTGTTCTAAATGAATTGGCAAAGCTGGAGTGCCATTAGCAGAGACGCCACTAGGTGGCGACCAAACTTCCATAGCTGAAACGTCAGACATTCTTATAGCTGGCTGACAAAACAATTTCTGAATAGCTAATTCTTTAGACACTTTAGATCAGTGGTCCCCAACCTTTTTGGCACCGGGGACCGGCTGTGTGGATGAAAATTGTGCCAAGGCCTGGGGGGGGGGGGGCGGCGGCAGCGATTTTTCACGGGCAATGGCTGGTGTTAGTGATTCAATCATCACGGCACCATGCTTGATATGGTGTCAGGGTGATTGAACCGTATTATTTCTATTATTACATTGCAGTAATAAATGAAATAGTTCAACTCGCCATACTGTAGAATCAGTGGGAGCCTTGAGTGTGTCACTTACTACTGTCGCCTGCTACTAGATGTGCATAGTCACTTGCCACGCTGCCGGTCACTAGAAGCGGAATGTCACTTGCCACACTGCCTGCCACAAGATGTGGATTGCCACCTGCCACGTTGCCTGTCACCAGATGCGGAGTGAGTGGAGCGCCCCTTGTGGTATGTCAGGCAGACAGCTGAGGGGGTGAACTACAGGTCCCAGCACACCTCACCTGTACTCCCACACACAGCTCACCTGTCATTGATGATGTCACATCTCTGTGGGATCGCCCCTCTGGATGTTGCAGGGTGTCTCTCTCCTCATGCTGCAGCTGGTCTCATCTGGCAGAGGGGGGTCCGGGACTCCTTCGGCTCTCAGTCTCTGGCTCCACCCTTCTGCCACCCCTGATTAGCTGTCTGGGGGGCAGGCAATCTGCACCGCTGAACAAGGAATCAGCATAAGTTTTCACACACGAGGAGCCGGGGGAGAGCGGCGATGCAGGCAGTATGAGATGATGTCATCTCTCTGCTCCCCGCTGCACCTCCGACACAGACTGGCTTTGAGGGCGGAAGACAGGTGATGCAGAGGGGGCGGAGAGAGATATCATCTCTGCTTGCCCGCCCGCTCGCTCGCTTCTTCCATCCACCGCTTTCATACCCATAGCCCAGCATGTGTCTTGCGGCCGCCCGCACCCGCGGCCCACCTGCAGAAGGGCCACGGCCCGGTAGTGGGCCGGGGACCGGGGGTTGATGACCCCTGCTTTAGATAATAGTACCATTTAATAATTCATTAACAGAAGGTTCATACATACCTGCACTCCCTTGATGTAAAGCAGGCCCACTATCAAGCCCTGCTTCAGTGAAAGGCAGCAAGGTTGGTTGCCTAGGTGATGCCTGACGCTGTGGAGGGGGAGACCACTCCCTCAGAGAGGTTGCTCCGCCTTCCGTACCACTTCTGGCCCCACCCACCGCTTCAGACGTGGATGCTCTTCCGCTCAGCTGGCTGCTCTGCCTGCCCGCTCCAAGCCTTCCCCCGCCCGCCTGCCCTCTGGTACAGTCCTGAGAAGGACCAGCTCTTCTAAATAGCAGGGCGCGGCGGGTAGGCGAATAGCTCCGGCAGGGGTTGCGCTTCTTTTTCGCCGCCCCATCCGACCGAACCGGGGGCGGTGCTTCCTTGCTGACGCGCTGGCTCCTCCTCCACATCTTCGGGATCCGCTTCTTCCTGACGCAGCGACGGCTCCCGGGCTTCCACCGCTGACCACTCTCCTCTTCTTTCCTCCGGACCAGGATGGCTGACAGGCGGTGTAGCTCCCACCGGAGCCTCTTGACACGACGGGCGGGTAGGTCTAGGCATTGGCGAATCCAGGCTTCCCTCCTCTCTCATCTTCCGGCCTCAGAAGAGACTGTTTGTTCAGGGCAGAACCCAGAGAGAACACCACAGCTCTTCTTCTGAGGCGAATGAGCCCCCTCAGCAGAACCTCCTTTATATAGCCTCAAGAAAACTGGTTTAAACCAGTTCTTCCCAGGCTTTTTTACATGTCATGAAGAGGGGTCACCTGTACCCTTCCTCAAAAACATGTGACTAACAGCTGTTTCCCCGCTGGCCACAGGCTCTGCAGGGGAACTTGAAACAGCTGATCCAGCCGCTCTCCCATGAGGAAAAGGGGGGGCAAGAAACTGCCCTCTCCCTTTTCCTGTCATTCTTAAATCCATTTTTATTCTGAGTATCTATGTACACTACACTACACATTCCCCTATGCCTTTTGGCTGCACTAAATGTTACCATCTGACCACCTTAGTAGCTTGCATAGGACACTGGGTAATGTAGTTTCTCCCCCGTTCATGTCACCCTACAAATTTTCCGGCGCAGTGAACCAACACATTTGAACGTGCGCAAATGCCGCTTGCGCATGCGCAGTGCATAAATTGACCTCATGCAGTTATAAACGTACTTGCAGGCACAGCAGACTTGTTCAGAAAAAGTTACCTTCTCATTCTATTTTGGGCATATTTGTTACTTGGGCAGTTGTTACTACACTTCCTCACATCACCCCATTATATTAGAACTTCCAGCTTCTTTTAATTTTGAATTGAAGATGCCCTGCGCCATGTCCATAGTGGCGCAACGATTGCCTCCTCCCGTGCGCCGAGATTACTATAGTAAATGGGGAATAGCGCTGTGTTACAGGCGCAAGCCTTTTCGTAAATACCAAAATGTACGTTGTGCCTCAGCGTGCGCCTCAACTCATGGCGCAAACGGTTTGTAAATCAGCCCCTCTGTGTTGTATCTGTGGATCAGCTGAGCAGGGAGAGGGGGAGGTGTAGTGAGCAGGGGGAGTGAATGCCTGTTCACAATGGACTGCATCTGCGAATCAGATGCGTTCCCATAGAAGATAAAGGGCCTGAATTCGCACCTGAGCTGGACCGCACTGCCTAGAAAACGCACACTTTTTGTTGGCAATGCGGAGTGCGAATGCACTGCAGATATGTGAACCAGCCTTATTTAAATGAAGGTATTTTAAAATGTAAAGCGAACTGGATGAGGTGTGAGCCGCATCCAAGTCGCATAGGCGTGGACCCGGCCTCAGACGTTATCCAATCACATTGCATAGTGTATGGGGAAATGAATTGTCCAGAATGCATAATACACAGACATGTATTAAGAAGATGTTTTCATGGAAGTTTCCGGTCCACCAATGATTATAGACTATAACCATAAAATGCACACAATTACATTTTGACAATTATGTCATTTCACATCCAAATCCAGGGAAGATCCGCACAGTTGTTGATAGGAAGATCTATAGAATGAATATTGAGTTGTTTCAAAAAGAAATTAATGAATTAACATGAATGATCAGCATTACAATGAGCACATGCCCGATGTATAAGCAGTTGTGTGCGATGGAGAACGCAGATGCGCCCATGCGCAACACACTTATTTAACAAGCTAAAATGTGTGCGCCCTGAAATGGTGTGCTATGTCAATGCATATGTGCAGTTGAGTAAGGCCGCGTACACACGCGGGGACTGTTCGGCCAACTTTGTCCGCTGAACAGTGTTTCGGCGGACAGTCCGCCCGTGTGTGGGCGTTCAGCGGACAGTTTCAGCGAACAGTCCGCTGAACAAGGTTTTTCGGAATTTCCGAAAAACTGTCCGCTGAAACCTTGTTTCAGCGAACAGTTCCCTCGTGTGTAGGCTTGTTCGACAAACTAAGTTCCGCGCATGCTCAGAAAGGATTTACACGCCGAAAGTTATAATGCAGTGTATAGGACGTCGTATTTTTCGTCCCGTCGTACGTGCCGTTCACGTCATCGCGCACGGTTTCAGCAAACTGTTCGTACGTCGTGTGTGGCCATGTCCGTCCATGCTAATTTTGAGCGGACTGTTTGCCGAAACTGTTTGACGGACAAAGTTGGCCGAACAGTCCCCGCGTGTGTACGCGGCCTAAGCTGAAAGAAGGTGTAAAAAGGCTTGATTAGTTGTAAGCCCCTGTACACACGGTCGGACATTCTGCCAACCAAATCCGTCGGATTTTGTCCGTCGGATTTTGCCTGTCGGATCTTGTCCGAAACTGTTGCATACACACGGTCGGACTAAGTTGTCGAAAAATCCGATCATTCAGAACGTGATGACGTAATTTCGTTACGATGGGACTAGTAGCCAATAGCTTTGATGTAGGAATTTGGTCTGAGCATGCGTGGCACTTGGTCCGATCAAAATTCTCTACACATGATCGGAGTATGTCCGATCGAACCAGTTGGTTGGAAAATATTTCCAACATGTTGGAAAATTGGGTCCGACGGATATTCCGACGGAATCAGTCCGATGCATACCACACAGTCGGATTATCCGACAACACGGTCCGATAGGACACATTCCGACGGATTCTCCGACCGTGTGTACAAGGGCTTAGACAGATCTTCTGGATAGAATTTGTGTATTTAAACAAGATTATATACATACATTTTAGCCTGGTAATAGAAGATGGGAAACTGTAGTAAAGTTATCCACAGTATTCAGACAAAAATGTAGAAGATTACATTGGCTGTACTTGCTAATGGTAGGCGCGAAAGAATGCGTAAGTGCGCAATAGAGATTCCTTTGTAAATATGGTTTGGCGCATGTGAGTGCACCATCATTTTTGATAAATGTCTTGAGTTCCGTTTTTTGTGCAATTGCTCCAATTTCTCCACTGTACCACAGGCACAGGTCTTTAGTAAATCACCCCCACTGCCTCATCCAATTGTGACGCTATCACAGCCTGAAGAAGGAGCATGCATGCTCCGAACGCACACCTCACAGCCATGTGTCCCACATCTAGTGATGTCACAGCTGATGGGGAGACAACTGCCAGCTTGACTCAGAGCCTTTGGAAACCCCTTCAGCTAGCGAGACAGCAGCAGCGCTTCACACCACTGGCTATCTGAATCAGGACTACATAGCAAGCCCCCCTTGTGACTAGCCCATTTTTCACCCTTTCCCTGTCAGTTAATTTAAATTTGTAACCTTAATACATGTATCATTCACTTGTTTTAATATACTGCACTCAGATGAGTGCGGGTGTTCTCCCCATTATATACCTACAGAGCTGCTTCATCCTCCACAGCTGGCTGCACCTCTAGAGTGATAGATTATATATATATATATATATATATATATATATATATATATATATATATATATATATATATCTTCAACCCACTGAACTTGTTCTTAACCCATTTAAGCCTGAACTGAACTTTTCCAGGGTCCAAGCCATCCCTAACCAATGGACTTTATTATCATAACCACCTTTGCCTATAGTACAAGCCATCCCTCAGGCCTGAAACCACCATCCAGGGCACTCTGCAGCATTACAGACCTCCTCAGACCACCATCCAGAGCACTCTGCAGCATTAGCGCAAACAAACTGAAAAAATGTTGAAAAAAAATAAAATAATAAAAAAAACATCAATTGCAGCCACTGTGCCATCAAACGCAGCCATTGTGCCCATCAAAATCAGCCACTGTGCCATCAAAATCAGCCACTGTGCCATCAAAATCAGCCACTGTGCCATTAAAATCTGCCACTGTGCCATCAAATGCAGCCACTGTGCCATATAACACAACCCCTGTGCCATTAAATGCAGCTACTGTGCCAAACACTGCCTCTGTGCCCATCAAACACTGCCAGTGTCATCAAACGCTGCCACTGTGTCATCAAACGCTGCCACTGTGCCTATCAAACGCAACCACTGTGCCATCAAACGCAGCCACTGTGCCATCAAACGCAGCCACTGTGCCATCAAATGCATGCAGCCACTGTGCCATCAAATGCAGCCACTGTGCCATCAAATGCAGCCACTGTGTCAAATGCGGCTGCTGTGCCCATCAAAGGCTGCCACTGTGCCCATCAAATGCAGCCACTGTGCCCATCAAACGCAGCCACTGTGCCCATCAAACGCAGCTACTGTGCCAAACGCTGCCACTGTGCCATCAAATGCAGTTACTGTGCCAAACGCTGCCACTGTGCCCATCAAATGCTGCCAGTGTGCCCATAATATGCTGCCAGTGTGCCCAACTGCCCATCACATGCTGCCAGTGTGTCCATCAAACGCAGCCAGTGTACCCAAATGCCTATCAAATGCTGCCAGTATGCCCAAATTCTGCCAGTGTGCCCAACTGCCCATCATATGCTGCCAGAGTGCCCAAACGCTGCCAGTGTGCCCATCAAACACTGCCGGTGTGCCCATCAAATGCTGCCAGTGTGCCCCCTGCCCGCTCACCGTCTGGCCGGCACTTACCTTGTGTCTGTGGGGCATCGGGAGATGGCGACGAGCGGGGTCCTTTATGCATCTTACTTACCAACTCCGCTCGGGCCGCGCATTCCACGGAGCTTCTGACGCTACTTCCGGTTTCCCTCTGGCACAGATAAACCGGAAGTAACCTCTTAACTAGTGATACTACTTAACGTAGTGATACTACGGACGGAAGTTGTTCGGCGCGATGGAATGCGCCTCAAAGCAGGTAAAAATCCTGCAAATGAAGCGCCTCGTCTGCAGTCTCGTGATTGCATTGATGTGGCGCTTCCAATAGTGCATTGTGTCCAGCGTCCAAAAACAGTGCACTTTTTTCTTTTTTTTTTTTTTTAAAGGGCCTTCATCAAAACTCTGCAGCATTACAGGCCTCCTCAGACCACCGTCCAAAGCACTCTGCAGCATTACAGGCTTCCTCAGACCACCATCTAGAGCATTCTGCACTAGCATTACAGCATATATCTCAAGTCTTCCACGAGGTGCGGGAGTCTCCCCCATTTCTTCAATGGTTCCCACACACCCGCAAGCACCTTGCGAACTCCCAAGAATGATCGGTGCATCAGGGAACAGCTGTGAACACCGATCTCCTTTGTATCGATTTTTAGCTGACAGTCGCTTCTCCTTCTCTCCCTCCTGTGGCTGTCAGCTAAAAAGCTATACAGGGAGATCAGTGTTCACAGCTGTCCCTCCTGCTGCACTGATCATTCCCAGCTGTTCAAGTGCTTAGCGTAAAGTCTGTGCTGGCGAAGTCAGAAGTACACTCTTGACGTGTCCCCGGTGTATCTCTAATGAAATAGAAAATATGGAAAATGGAAAATGTGAAAATATGGAAAATATGGAAAATGGAAAATGTCGTTCAGGTAGGCAACAAAGATATCTAGGAAGTCCCTGAAGATATCATTTACGAACTGTGGAAAAGTGGCTGGTGCATTGCATAGGCCAAATGGCATGACCAGATACTCGTAGGGACTGAAGCCGGTACGAAATGCAGTTTTCCACTCATCGCCCTCCCTGATCCGGACTAAGTTATAGGCTCCAACGTTAAGTTTCTTAAAAACACTTGCAGACTTGATCAAGTCTTTGAAAGAGTCCAGGAACTAAGGGCAGGGGGAAGCGTTTTTTTACTGTGATTTTTTTTTTATGACATGGTAGTCCACACATGGCCTTAGTGACTGGTATTTTTTCTCCACATAAAAATATACCTGCATCAGCTGGTGAAATTGAGGGGCAAATTAACCCTTTCTGCAGGTTCTCTTCAAAATAGTACTTCAGAACTTTTAACTCTCTCTCAGACAGGGGAAAGATATGTCCAGAGGGAATTTCTGCCCCCCCCCCCCAGGAAGAAGTTCAATGGGACAGTCATATGGTCTGTGCAGAGGAAGGGTATCTGCATCCCGTTTACTGAACACATCCAGGTATTCATGGTAGCATTTGGGGACTACCTGTCACAGTTCGCCATGTGATTCCAAGCATAGTAAAGAAGCAGAAGGTTGAGGCAGTGCTGGACAGCATTGTTTCTGACAGTAAGGTGATAGGAACTCTACTCTTCCGGACTCCCAGTCAATATGTGGGTTGTGAGCCTGCAACCAAGGGAGGCCCAAGATGACAGGAAAAAGTGGTGATGAAATTGCATCCAAGCGTAATAGTTCCTGGTGGTTAGTAGCAGTGATGGTGAGAAGCAGAGAGGTTTCCCTGGTCACAAGTCCTGATTTGATGCAAGATCTGTCAGCCAAGAACACAGTGAGCCCTTGGTTCTTAGGTTGTAGTGGAATGTGCTGCTGGGCCACGAAGGACAGATCAAAGAAGCAACTGCAAGCTCCCGAATCAATGATTGCAGTCACTGGCACAGTTCTTCCCAGAATCTGGAATGAGATAGGCAGGACTATATGGGCTGAATTGGCAGATATGTTGGGTTGATTAACTGAAGAAAGTGAAAGACACTTACGTAGCTAAGCAGGGCAAGTCTGTACATATTGACCGGCCTCCCCACAGTAGAGGCAGAGGTTGTTCAACCGTCAATGTTGGCATACCAGCGGGGTTAATGATGGGCGGATCAGGCCCAACTTCAGCGGTTCAGGTGCCTCTGGAACAGATGGGGCAGGATTTCCAAACACAGGGTCAGCAGGCATGGGTGCCTTGGAAAGCATCCATACTGGTTTCAACTGCTACGAGGATCTCTCAGATCTGTGTTCCCATAAGTGGCGATCAACCTGTATAGATAATGTGATCAGAGCCCCCAGTGTGTTTGGTATGCATACCCAGGAAAGTTCATCTTTAAGACCTTCTGAGAGGCCCAAATGGAACTGGTGACGCAGGGTTGTGTCGTTCCAGGCGGTATCTGCACTCCAGTGTCGGAAATCCATGACATAATCTTCGCCCAGTTAAAGGGCACGCAGGGCTATCTCGGCAGTAGTGGTTCATTGTGGGTCATCGTACAGTTGCGACGTGGCAAGGTATTTAGCTGTGCGTTGTCTTCCTCCAGTAGACGATGAGCCCAGGACTGTGGTTCTCCTTGGAGCAGAGAAATGGTAAATCCCATTGTAGCTTCTAGGGAAGATAAATGTCCTTGGCTGAAGAGCAAACTAGAGCTGACAGGCATTGCCGAAGGCTCTAAACTTGCTCTGATCACTGGAAAACCTCTCTGGGGCTGGTACTCGAGGCTTGGGAGGTAGCATCATTACTGGAGAACTTGCAGAGGCCCCAGTGGATGTAGCAGGAGCAGATATGGTAGAAGTCACAGCAAAAGTCGCAGCAGGTGTGGCCAGTGCCTGAATGCGACCCTCCAGCCAGTATAGCCTTCTGGCAAGAATGTAACCGCCTGGGTGAGTGAGGCAAGGTGCTGGCAGATCTTGTCTAATGGAGAGGGTCCTCTTGCAGGCTCAGTCATGGCTGTTTGGTACTGTCACATACCTGGTTCCTGACCTTGACGTGTAGAGGAAAGCCTCTTGTACCACACTGGCTTGTGGGTCACTGAGGGTGAGACAGCAATCACAGAAGCACGATGACGTAGGAGTGCCTTGGATCAGTCCAGTAGTCAGTATAACTGGTTGTCCGTGGCTGGATGTGAAGCAGGCAGGCTGATGATGGTTAAGTAAAGCAGAGCCATGGCAGGCTGGGATCGCAGCAGAAGCAGGAACCAGATGCGATTTGCAGAGCAGAGCCGTCGCAGGCTGGATGAGCAAGTGCAGGGTCAGGCAGGCCGGGTCAGTAACATTCAGGCAGATAAGCAGAGCAGCAGGTAGAAGAGAAGTCCAAAACAATCTGGGGTCAGGGTATCAAACAGACAGCGTTAGTGGGAACAAGCCAGATCAGAGGTCAGCACAGGTAACAGGTCAGAACACACAGAAACTACAGACCAAACAGCACAGAGTCCTTGGTGGACTCCGTTTAAATAGCCTTTTTGGCACCAAGTCTTTTGCATACACTAATGTAGGGCTGAAACAACTGATCGATTAATCGACAACTAATCGATTATGAAATTAATCGATTACTATTTTCATAATCGATCTACCAGTAACATAATGGGGTTTAAAAAAAAAACTAAAATGAGCCCTTTATAGTATAAAATATAATCACTACTGTAAATATTACTTTCACTGTTCTACAGTAAAAAAATGAACCCCTTACAGTAGTGATTATCTGCTTTTTTGTACTATAAAGGGGTAATTTTAGTCTTTTTAACCCCATTATGTTACTACACGTCTTAGGCCTGGTTGATATCTATATGTTTATTGGTGCTTTTTGCAGAAATGCACTGTCATGTCATTTACATGGTTTCCTATGGGACACACGCAAATTGCAGTAAAATCACGTGCGCAAAAATAAAAAAAAACGCACAGCAAAAAGCACTGCAGAAACAGATCAAAAGCAAAAACTGCATAGGTGTGTACTGAGCCTTATGCTGGCCTCACAGATCGATTTTCAGGTGAGAATATTAAGATGAAAAATCTTTGTAATTTTGTTTGAAATTTTCACTTCATTTCTGAACAAAAACCACATACACTGTCTGAAAATTCCTTTGACCGAGAAGTTTTCTATTATTTCAAAATTTTCCCGTCACTGTGGTTGAAAATTTGACCCACTTTTTTTTTTTTTTAAGGTTATTAACTGATTAATCGAAACAATAATGGGCCAACTAATTGATTATGAAAATAATCGTTAGTTGCAGCCCTACTCTAATGCCGCGTACACGCGAGCGGAATGTCCGACTGAAGAAGTCAGACGGAACCATTTTATTGTATATTCCGATCATGTGTATGCCTCATCAGACTTTTTTTTTTTTTACAAAAATTCTGACGGACCTAGAAATAGAACATGTTTTAAATCTTTCCGACGGAACCAATTACTATCGAGAAAACCGTTTGTCTGTATGCTGTTCCGACGGACCAAAAACGACGCATGCTCTGAAGCAAGTATGAGACGGATTCGCTTGGTGTGGTAAAACTACCGTTCGTATTGCACATTACTCACGCTGCTAATTCTGTGAACTTTTAATGCAGCACGTTCTTTTCTTCTTTAGAATGCTGGAAGAATGAAGTCGTTTTGCTGCTCACAAACTTCTTTCTTCATTATTTATCCTCATCTCATGACTAATATTCTATTTTTTTAAAAGACAGATCTCCATAATAATGTTACTATTATTTATTTTACGATTACTTAAAAATTATTTTCTAGTGATCTCCATATAATTTGTTTTTTGGAGTGTCAAGTTACCACAATAACATTATTATCTTATATTTTTTTTTATTAACCTCAAGGAGGTTGGTGTACCTTGTTAATTTGGCATTGTCTTTTTGAAATGTACCTGCCTACTCACAAACAAAAAAGGAAAGTATTTTGCGCAAAGAAAATATCCATTTATTCTGGATAACAAAATAAAGAGGAAGTCAATGCTGGACAAACCTTTGGCTGTGGAAAAGAAAATTGGTAGCTTGAGGAGTCCATATAATAGGGAGCACAATCTGGTCCAGGAATGTCAGAGGTCAGGACCAGCAGCAGATGACATATCTGTCCCTAGATTGTGGTACTACAACAAAGTGCGTCTTCTGTCAGACCAGACTGAACCCAGGCCATCACTTTCTTCTCTTCCCTGCAGCCTTCCCTGCAGGCTGTGTGTCACGTCCCCCACAGGGAATTGCGTCTCTTGCAGCTCCAACTCGAGGGCCCTGTTAGGATGAACAGGAAGCACAAGAGCCAGGAGTGGCACGAGTGCCTGGCAGGATCAACAGCAGAAAATGGATCAGGAACCCAGGAAGCACTGTGTAGCAGGACCTCGGACTGGATCAGAAGATAGGCAGGAGCCTGGAAGGAGCTGGATCGGCAGGCAGGTGCAGCAGACAGGAACTGGGCACCAGGAAGCAGGAACCGGCACACCAGTGCATGACCACAGACTAGAACTGGGCTGCAGACAGGAGCTGGTCAGCGAGCTGGAAGCTGGGCAGCTGACAGGGAAAAGGAACCAGGATACTGGAGCCGGACCTCAGACTGGAACTGGACTGCAGGCAGGAGCTGGACCACAAACTGGGAGCAGAGCAGCAGGCAAGTGTCAGTAACCAGGATACAGAGAGCGGAGAATCAGACAAGCCAGGTCAGTTATCAGGCGGACAGCGGAGGTACCAGAGGATCAAGCAGAAGAGTAGCCAGGCAAGCCGTGGTCGGGTGCAGGGGGGTGACAGGGATGGTCGGAGACAAGCCAGGTAAAGTTCAGGCACAGGAAACAGGTTTTCAGGATCAGAGCACACACACGCTGTAGGTCAGACAGCAAGATCCCAGAGTGACAGTCAGATTTAAATAGCCCGCCTGGTGCCAACAGGTGCGTGCACACGTGCATTGGCGTGCGCACAGGCGCTTGCGAATGCGCAACGGCAAGCCCAGGACGCCTGTTACTGGCAGGATCTTCTGAGACTGTGGCTCTGGTGGTGGACTTGTGGCAAGAGGAGGATGGGTGAGCTCACATATTTGGCTGTTCTCACTCAGCTGGCCCCTCAAACCCTTCTGAAGGGCATCAGAAATAAACGCCTCACAGAGGAGGCGTTGTCCCTTCTCCAATTCCAGCAACCTGGTGGCTAGATAGCGGCCATAGGCATCTTCCGCGTAGGCCATAGGCATCATATATATATATATATATATATATAGTGCCTTGCAAAAGTATTCGGCCCCCTTGAACTTTTCAACCTTTTGCCACATTTCAGGCTTCAAACATAAAGATATAAAATTTTTATTTTTTGTGAAGAATCACCAACAAGTGGGACACAATTGTGAAGTGGAACGAAATCTATTGGATTTTTGAAGCTTTTTTAACTAATAAAAAAAATGAAAAGTGGGGCGTGCAAAATTATTCGGCCCCCTTGCGTTAATACTTTGTAGAGCCACCTTTTGCTGCGATTACAGCTGCAAGTCACTTGGGGTATGTCTCTATCAGTTTTGCACATCGAGAGACTGAAATTCTTGCCCATTCTTCCTTGCAAAACAGCTCGAGCTCAGTGAGGTTGGATGGAGAGCGTTTGTGAACAGCAGTTTTCAGCTCTTTCCACAGATTCTCGATTGGATTCAGGTCTGGACTTTGACTTGGCCATTCTAACACCTGGATACGTTTATTTGTGAACCATTGCTTTGTAGATTTTGCTGTATGTTTGGGATCATTGTCTTGTTGGAAGATAAATCTCCGTCCCAGTTTCAGGTCTTTTGCAGACTCCAACAGGTTTTCATCCAGAATGGTCCTGTATTTGGCTGCATCCATCTTCCCCTCAATTTTAACCACCTTCCCTGTCCCTGCTGAAGAAAAGCAGGCCCAAACCATGATGCTGCCACCACCATGTTTGACAGTGGGGATGGTGTGTTGAGGGTGATGAGCTGTGTTGCCTTTATGCCAAACATATCGTTTTGCATTGTGGGCAAAAAGTTCGATTTTGCTTTCATCTAACCAGAGCACCTTCTTCCACATGTTTGGTGTGTCTCCTAGGTGGCTTGTGGCAAACTTTAGACAAGACTTTTTATGGATATCTTTGAGAAATGGCTTTCTTCTTGTCACTCTTCCATAAAGGCCAGATTTGTGCAGTGTACGACTGATTGTTGTCCTATGGACAGACTCTCCCACCTCAGCTGTAGTTCTCTGCAGTTCATCCAGAGTGATCATGGGCCTCTTGGCTGCATCTCTGATCAGTCTTCTCCTTATCTGAGCTGAAAGTTTAGAGGGACGGCCAGGTCTTGGTAGATTTGCAGTGGTCTGATACTCCTTCCATTTCAAAATGATCACTTGCACAGTGCTCCTTGGGATGTTTAAAGCTTGGGAAATCTTTTTGTATCCAAATCCGGCTTTAAACTTCTCCACAACAGTATTACGGACCTGCCTGGTGTGTTCTTTGGTCTTCATGATGCTCTCTGCGCTTTCAACAGAACCCTGAGACTATCACAGAGCAGGTGCATTTATACAGAGACTTGATTACACACAGGTGGATTCTATTTATCACCATCAGTCATTTAGGACAACATTGGATCATTCAGAGGTCCTCGCTGAACTTCTGGAGTGAGTTTGCTGCACTGAAAGTAAAGGGGCCGAATAATTTTACACACACCACTTTTTATTTGCTAAAAAAATTTAAATTATCCAATAGATTTTGTTCCACTTCACAATTGTGTCCCACTTGTTGGCTATTCTTCACAAAAAATTTAAATTTTATATCTTTATGTTTGAAGCCTGAAATGTGGCAAAAGGTTGAAAAGTTCAAGGGGGCCGAATACTTTCGCAAGGCACCATGTGTGTGTATTTGACAGCCAATAGAGAGGCAATATGTTGCCTACTGACCACCTGTTTTAACCCCTTAAATGCATCATCACTATGCTGTAACTGCATGCAATGCACACAGTTGCAGGGGGGTTGCAGTGCAGCCCCATTCACCTAGGGTTGTACTTCAAGTGTGCCCTAACTGGAAAAAGATTGTGAAACACCGACATAGAGGAACCGATCTCTCCATTTTCCTCCTGCAGCCGCTGAATGCCTGTGGGTGGGAGAGGAGGAGAAGCAGAGGGAAATCGGTTCCTTTATATGCAGCCACCCACTTGTGATCGGAGGACCCTAGTGTTCTGCCACCAGGCTCGGAGAAAAGAGCTTTGGCCAGAGGTCGGGGGGGGGGCCCTCCATGGTTTCTTGCATCGGGGCCCTGAGTATTCTAGTTACACCACTGAGGTGGAGGTACGCACAGCTGAAACACTTTGTGGAGTCCCTCCCCCAACTGATCAGGTCGGAGGACAGCCTGCTCCCATTAGAGCGGCTGTGCTTAGCGACAGATGGTAGGAGAGGGATTTCGAGTATTTACTAAATTTTGAATGGGCTAAAAATATTGGGGCCCCAGCCATTTATCAAAAAATGGGAGGAAGAGTTGGGAACAGGAGGCATGGAGGTAGATACTGGCAAAATATTATGGTTGACACATGCTATATCATCGGATTGTAGCTCAATAGAAATGAATTACAAGTGCTTGGCACGATGGTATATAACTCTAGATAAATTACACCAATTTCAAAGGGAGGCTTCTAATTTATGTTGGAGAGGATGTGCAAAAATCGGAACTATGTTCCATATTTGGTGGACATGCCCTAAAAAAAAAGTATACTGGAAAGAAGTACAGTAATACTAACAATAGAAGAAATCCCCAGCACTAAAATATCTGAATAGCCTTGGGTTTGTCTGTTCCATGGGACTAAAATGTCCATCAAAAAATATAGGAGAACACTGTTGCCTCATCTCCTAAATGCAGCAAAAATTATCATCATCACCCGGACAGTGGAAGGACTACGAGAGCCCTTCATTGAAGAGTTGGCTAGGGAAAATTAACAAAACTTATAATATGGAGTTCCCAAGGTTCAGGGGTGAAATAGGTGAAGAAGGGTTTGAAAGGAGTAAAATATAAGCAATCACCAAGATATGCCAAAAGGATTGTAAAGGGAAGGTAGCGAATGAGGATGAAGGGTCAGGATAGTAGACAGGTATTTGAAGAGACCCGGGGGTGGGAGGTAGTAATTTGAGACTATTGGTATTTGTATAAGAAGAGCTAGGGTTGCAACTTGGCTCTGACTGAAATTGTTTTGTATGAATTTTCTGTTTAAAAAAATAAAATAATCCCAATAAAGAAATGGAAAAAAAAAAAAACACAATACACGAGACAAAAACACTAATGTCAGTCTAAACTCTCGTAATCTTATCCCAATATAGGCCTCCAACTTGAAGCAGTATAGGCCACTGTGATGGGCCAAGTTCAAATTTTACCTTTGTTTAGGACGCTCACCACTTCCGTTCATCCTTCCCCCATACACACAGATCAGATGTACGGCGCGTGTTAGCTTGATAACACAAAAACACCAATGTCAGCCTAAACTCATAATCTTATCCCAATATAGGCCACTTCCATTTGTTCGTCCCACACGGAGATTGTACTTACGACAGATGTGTGTTAGCTTTATATACACTGCGCATGTGTCAAACTCTACCCGCATCGCCAGCCCCTGATGTTCTTTTTTCCACAAATATTCCCCTCCCCTTCTTTCTTCAGTGCGCAGTAGGAGTAGTAGGCTAAACATGGCAGAGACACATTGTGTAACTAGCAAGGAGGAAAGCCCAGAGCCCCAAATATCCGGATCCAGGAGGAGGAGATTGAAGGCCACCAACGTGACCTTTGATGAAATGGTTGAGATGGTTGGGATTTTGCGCAGGGAGCATTATGATGGGAAACATGGTCTTTAAACCCTTCCCAATCTGCAAAAGGACAAGATCATGATCAATGTTGTCAACACCCTGTAGCACATTTCCTATTATGATAATTAACTTGCATGCTGCTCCATGTGCTTTTCATTACTGTTGTACAGTTTGAAATGGCTACTTTCTTGTTCGTGGGCACAGTAATCGTATCAATAATCGTATTACAGCAGCAATGTAATAATAAACAGAAAAATACCAAGCCACCTGGCTCTCTTCAGCAGTACTGCCTTTTAGGCTTTACACTTCAGCCGTCTTGGCCATATAACAGAGATCTTGTACAACTACTGTACCTTTTTCATCTTCCTTGCTGCTCAACCCACAGCTTTGGGCCCTCTGACTATACCATGCAGACATGCATGCTTCTCCCTTGCTTGCCTGGACTTCTGGGGAGGGTGGAGCCCAGAACCCTGGTCTTGGCTCTGTTATAAGCCCAGGACCCACCTGTTCAATCACCCTGGCAGTTCCCAAAACCCAGTCCCAGGATTGGAGATTCCGTCCCACCCATAACACTATGGAATCTCCGGGCTCCAGGTCCCCAACTGGATTTTTGTAAACAATGAGGAAACTCGACCTAGAGGGCGGAACACACAAGTTTCTTTTGGCACCTCTGTGCCAGCTACCATTTACAGGAGTCCAATTTCTGTCCAACCTCACTTTTCCTAAAGGGGAACTCTACCCAATGCCTCCTTTGGTGTCTTCCTCTAAGCCTCACTGTCACTCTGCTACGAGCTTTGATGCGACCTTCCCAACTTTTCTTCTGAGTGCATTTCCATAAGCACTTCCTCTCCTGAAATTTTAACGGGTTACCGCTGGTCTTTCTACCAGCCCTTCTGCCTCCACGCTTCAGGTTCCCATGTTTCCCAACACCTTTGGACACCACATTATCATATACCTTCAACATATTTGGTTCATCATTAACGGACATATTTAAACCAAGATTACACCTCTCAATGTTGCAAATGTCATCAACAGTTTTCCCAGGGTTTGTTAGGGAAGTGTCTGTAGAAGGCACACACAAGAGGGTGACCATCACCTATGGGGACCTCACCAGATTCCACCTCCTCAGGTGTCCCCCATTCTGCAGGCAGCTGTTCTACCACCTGACCTTTGCCAACACAGCCTGATCCACATACAACTTTTATTGCACTTCTTATCCATTTCCCTGTCTCAGGAACCTTATCAGGTTTGTCACATGAACCTACTATGGGACTGGGGACCCCGGTTCCTTTAGCCACCTCTATCTGAGCCCCCATCAGGATTTCTGCTGGTTTCTGGTCTACAATTGGCCCTTCCATCTCATGTGGTTTTTCCACTGGTGTAGTATACACGCCCTTCACCAACAACTGACCAGCACCACCCTGGACCATAGCAGCAGAAATGCTTCCCATTTGGCTGTTAGGATGTGAAACCACAGACATTTCAGGCTTATTTTCCATTTCTCTAAAGTCTCTCTCAAATACTATTTCTTCTGGACATAATCCAGCAGCATACACAGTGGCAACTTTTAACAAAAGTAACAAATTCAGGAATAAACCATTCCTGTCCTGTTATTTGTTCTGTACAGCCTGCCATTCAGTGTGCCACCTAGTGGTACTCCGCAGTACCAGACCGTCTGTGGAGGAGACTAGTATAGACTGGCTGTACATTCCAAAGTTCAAGCATCTCTTTTAATGCTTTGGTTATAAACCAGGCCCTTGACTTCAGACAGAAGTCCTTCCTGGGGACTTTCAAGACACTCAGGATGCAGACAGATTCATTTGCTGAGACTTGAGAAGTTGCAACTTTCAAACGAACATCCTCCCAGCTGGAGGTAACCACAGCCTGGTACTCCACCAGAGCGCTGCCAGGTGCTGGACTCATGCGCAAATTTTCAGGCTCAGCATCAATGAACAGCTCCAGATTATTACTAGCGACAATGTCACTTGGGTACTTTATGTCAACCTCAGCTTTGTGGATCACAGACAATGTCTCTGCTGTGCACTCGCCATTATTTTTATTGTCATCCATGGTAACCAAACCATCAAAAATTGCCAATGTGCTGCATTTTTCATCATGGTCAGAAATATAAATGCATTTGTTATATTTCATTTTCCCCATGTTCGGCGGGGCTGTGTCTGGAGAGGAACTGCACCCAGCGGAGTGGTCGTCTACGGCCGCTTCACTATACACCAACTCCACTGGCATGAGACCCTCTGCCAGCAACTGTCCTGACCCCTGACCACCATCACATAAAACATTTGGACCTGTGACTACAATCACTTCATTTATTTCTGTGCCGTCTGGCACTTCCACCAACCCTAGCTCATTTGGCATGGCATCAACCATTACCACATCATTATGCCCTTTGTGGATCACAGACATGACCTCTTCTGTGCATTCGCCCTTACTTGGCGTTTCCATCTCGTGAGCCACATCTGCAGTAGCAAGTGCACCCTTGCATACAAGTTGCTCTGCAGGTCCTTCTTCTGGCACCGCAGAAGTCGTGTCTGCTACACTCTTACTAACAGGAGGCCTTTTCCAACAAAGCCAACAGGTTTTTTGCCCACCTGTCCCAGTCTGTTATCTCTGCGCTCCCAGAGGGACAGAGTGGCTCAGCAACAGACACATTGCACATGTCATTTTTGTTCAAACCAGACTGTTGTAATACATTTTTAACCAGAGCAGGCTGCAATACCACACTCTCACCACCTTGCTCTGGTGGCGCTTCATTAAACGCATGAACGCTTTCATATCTGTCATTGCCAAACTGCATTAAACCATTTCCACCATGAGTGTTTTCAAACATTTCAGTTTTAACGTTCAACATTCTGTCATCACCATGTTCAGGTACTCCCTTATCCCTCAGAGCGGCACCATAGCTGTCCCAGGCAACCTCAGGCTCCAAAATGCAGAGCTCCCTGGGGGTTTCTAGGGACACCTCTGTGGCCTTCATCACCATTGTTAGGGGAGTTAGCACATCTTTAACCGCATTCATAGCAATGTTTTTACCTCTAGTGAGTTGCATTAGCCCATTAGCAACTGGACAATCAACTTTAGTCAACACAATATTAGCAGTTTTACCCATCACATTGTCGCATTCAAGTTTACCACTTGCCTACCCATTGGACAGGGCACTGCAGCGAGGCAAGTCTTTTTCCACACAGACAGTGGATCTCCCATTTGGGGTCACCTCCACTCCAGTGTGCACAGCCACATAGTCTCTTTCATGTATTTACCAGTAACAGTCTTACCCATCGCAGTAGTTAGGGTCACCATCTTCATTTGAGTACAGCGTCTCAAGAACCAGTCCTCTGCTGCACTTTTACTGGCCAACTCCCCCTGGCGGCCATGTGATGAAATTACAGCAGGTATCTCCCACTGTTTAGCACCCCCTGCTGACACAAAAGGAAACTCCTTCTTGTTGCTAGGGGTGACTGCAAACATATTTTCACAGGAATCTAAACCTGCAAACAAAAACTTTTGCTCAGCAGTAGTGTCTACAGCCATATTCCATAATCTAGGGCAAGAAAACATACCATGACCCAGCTGGCCACATTCCAGGCATGGTACTAGACAACTTTTTCCCAGGGTGCTTCTCTCCTGGTGACTCCCAGCTGGCAAAAACGCACAGGCCTCTTTGTGGGGATGTTGAGCCAAATCTCCCCTGCAGTTCCTCCTTTCCGGCGCCACTTTCACTCTCATTGCCATGGGAGACCGCACTCTCCCAGCAGAACTTTGCTGGATCTCTCTAACATGCTATATTGGCTCCTCCGGAAGCCACTTGCCACGACTCTTGGCAGGCATAGCCCATGGTCCACAGACAGCCCGACTGGCCTCCTCTGTGTTGCTATGGGCAACCATTCTCAGTCCCAGCCTTTGATCAGCCTCTCTTCTGGCACATAACCCAGGCTTCCGTCCGCTGGACCCTGTCTGAAGGTGTGTCAGTTTCAGCCCTTGTACACACGGTCGGAGATTCCGACAGAATGTGTCCTATCGGACCGTTTTGTCGGATATTCCGACTGTGTGTGGTCTGCATCGGACTGTTTCCGTCGGAATATCCGATGGACCAACTTTTCCAACTTGCCGGTAAAATTTTCAGACAAAATGCTCCGATCGGACATACTCCAATCATGTGTAGCCTACTCCGACGGACAAAGTGCCACGCATGCTCAGATCAAATTCTTCCGGAATTAATCCGTCGGAATTACTCCGAGGGATTTGGTTGTCGGAATCTCCGACCGTGTGTACAAGGGCTCACACTTTTTGCAACAGCTGCTGTTTAACTACAACAGCATTGCCAGGGGCAACAACACCTCTATCCCAAGTATGGACATCTAGCAGCTCTCTCTTTGTAACAAAGGTTGGCTTGCCTTCCACTTTAGCTTGGTCCATTCCTGCCAGGTGCCGCTTGCACCAATCCACTGCCGATTCAATCATTGGTGAACTCTCCATATTTGCAGACACTCCCCTGCACAGAGCAACAACAGGAGCACTGTCTCTTTAAGGGGCCTCTCCCTTCCAGGTACACCACCTGCTGCACACACTGCAGAGCATAGGCAGTTTCTGGCAATAGCTCACTGGTATATGCAAGGATCTTCAGTTATGCCCGCATCCGAGCACCACTTGTGATATTTGAGGGTTCTTTAGCTTCTGAGTAGAGCACACCAGTGAGCAGAGTCCATGCCAGTCATGCCATTTAAGGGCTTGTTGGCCCACTTTTATTAAATGAAAAAAAGAAAACAAGTCCAATAACAGGAGGGTTGCCCACACAGGGGTTTCAGCTTTCCACAGCAGCAATGTAATAATAAACAGAAAAATACCAAGCCACCTGGCTCTCTTCAGCAGTACCGCCGTTTAGGCTTTACACTTCAGCCGTCTTGGCCATATAACAGAGATCTCGTACAACTACTGTACCTTTTTTCATCTTCCTTGCTGCTCAGCCCACAGCTTTAGGCCCTCTGACTATACCATGCATGCTTCTCCCTTGCTTGCCTGGACTCCTCGAGAGGGTGGAGCCTAGAACCCTGGTCTTGGCTCTGTTATAAGCCCAGGACCCACCTGTTCAATCACCCAGCCAGATTTCTGGCTGTTCCCAAAACCCGGTCCCAGGATTTGAGATTCCGTCCCACCCATAACACTATGGAATCTCCGGGCTCCAGGTCCCCAACTGGATTTTTTTAAATAATGAGGAAACTGAAAAGCCAGTTTCCTCCCAAATAAACAACTCCCCTGGAGCCCCTCAACCTACCTGTTTGAGAACCCTGCATCCTTCTGCTGGTGGGGTACCATACTACCACATATTTCTAAATAATCAACAATTTTAGGTGATTTTCTGGTTGTACGCGTTTTACGGGTGCAACCCCTTCTTCATAACTCTAGTAGGTGAGTGGAAGGGATTGCACCCCCAAAACACGTCCATTGATGCCCCATGATGGGAGATAGCACATGTTGACATTACCCATTTGGACTCCCAATTTGTGTGCATCTTCAAAATTTGGCTTTTACAGGGGGTGACATCACTCCATCATATTTAAGGCAATAACAAGACATTTTTGAAATTTTTGACACTATAATGTTGGATATTGCCGTTAACACATTTTATAAACGCACATGTGTAAACATTTTGAAATACAACAATGTGTGGCTTCTTCTTTCAATACTCAATACCAGTTTTGTAAGTCATTTTGTGTTTACAGTGACAATGGGGCTTATTTACTAAAGGAAAATCCACTTGGCACTACAAGTGCACTAGGAGAACCTAGGAGACAGCCAAAAAGAAAAGCAAGCAATAAAGAAAATTCTAGATTTTATCAGTAAAATAAATTAATTACAAAAAATGTTATACATTGTCTGGCATTGCAATGGCCCCCCTACCCATAAAATAATTAACATATTTCTCCCAAACTTCACAGGTGCTTTGGGGTGCCAAAGTTCGGCCTCAGGCCCAACTGAGGCTAGATAATTCTGGGAATTTTTTCTTAAATAATTGTGCAGGATGCCGCACAATAGGATGATATGGTTGATTTTGTAGTCCACCATATGGATTGCGGTCAGAAACAGGTGTAACTGGCTGGCCGTTATCCCAAAGATATTCTCAACAAGTTTTCTCGATCTGGCCATCCGGTAGTTAAAAACCCTCCTCTCCAGGGTGAGGGCCCTTTTGTGGAATGGCCTCGCCCAGACCGAAGGCTTCATCTGCAATAAAGACGAAGGGGAGTCCTTCCACGTTGTCCACATCAGGTGGCAATGTCAGGCCACCAGTCTGGAGACACTGGTAAAACTCTGTCCGGGCAAAGACTCCTTCATCTGACATCCGGCCATTCTTCCCCAAGTCCATATAGAGGAACTCATAGTGTGCCGACACCACTGCCATTAACACTACATTATTAAACCCCTTATAGTTATAATAGTAAGACCCCGAATGGGGTGGTGGCAAATGTGGACATGCTTCCCATCTATAGCCCCTCCACAGTTGGGAAAGTCCCAACGGTCAGCAAAATGGGAGGCCACAGTCTGCCATTCCTGTGGCGTTAAAGGAAACTGTGGAGTCAAACAAGAAAGAAAATATAAGTACTTTTGCACATAACATTGCAAGCAGACTACACAAAAAACATTCTTGCACAACATCAGTATAACATTTATTTGAAGGAGTATTTAAAAAGACAAAAATATAAGGCCCACTTATCAGATTCCTCACCCCCTCTGATGGCCCATTTCTAAAATTGTATTGGGGGGAGGGTTTGAGATGACTTTGGGAGCCCAAAAAAAAAATAGCCTCAAGCACCCTGCCTGAATTTAAGGACACACATTACATTTGGACACATTTTAGGGGGTGGGGGAGGGTTATAATTGAATTTAAAGTGGTTGTAAACCATTACAAACCACTTTGACCTACAGGTAAGCCTAGATTAAGGCTTACCTGTAGGTCCAAGAAATATCTCCTAAACCTATACGGTTTAGGAGATATTTACCCGAAGACAGCCACCGCTGTCTACGGCGCATGCACCATAGACAGCGGCACGCAGGTGCACTGGGCAGGCCGCAGATCGTGGCGATATGCTGCGAGTGACGTCATCGTGGCTCTGGCGAATCACAGCGCTAGAGCAGCGAGACCTGGAAGTCTCTCCAGGATACATGGCAGCGGCGAAGAGGAAGACGGAGGACCGCTTCGGGGGCTTCGTTCTCAGGTAAGTTATTCATAATGAGCTAGTATGCTATGCATAGTAGCTCATTATGCCTTTGTCTTACAGGGTGTGTTTTTTATGTTATTTTTTTTGCCTTTACTTCCTCTTTAACCACTTGACCACTGGGCACTTAAACACCCTTAATAACCAGACCAATTTTCAGCTTTCGGTGCTCTCGCATTTTGAATGACAATTACTCAGTCATGCAACACTGGACCTATATGAAATTTTTGTCCTTTTTTTCACACAAATAGAGCTTTCTTTTGGTGGTATTTAATCACCGCTGGGTTTTTTATTTTTTGTGCTATAAAAGAAAAAATACCGAAAATTCTGTAAAAAAATGAATTTTTCTTTGTTTCTGTTAGAAAATTTAGCAGATTAGTAATTTTTTCTTCATAAATTTTGGCCAAAATTTATACCACTACATATCTTTGGTAAAAATAAGTACAAATTGGTGGATATTATTTGGTCTTTGTGAAAGTTATAGAGTCCACAAGCTATGGTGCCAATATCTGAAAATTGATCACACCTGAAGTACTGACGGCCTATTTCAATTCTTGAGACCCTAACATGCCAGAAAAGTACAAATACCCCCCAAATGACCCCTTTTTGGAAAGAAGACATTCCAAGGTATTTAGTAAGAGGCATGATGAGTTTTTTGAAGTTGTCATTTTTTCCCACAATTCTTTGCAAAATCAAGATTCTTTTTACTTTTTTTTTTTTTCACAAAATTGTCATATTATCAGGTTATTTCTCACACACAGCATATGCATACCACAAATTACACCCCAAAACACATTCTGCTATTACTCCCGAGTATGGCGATACCACATGTGTGAGACTTTTACACAGTGTGGCCACATACAGAGGCCCAACATGCATGGAGCGCCATCAGGTGTTCTGGAGCACCCAGGACAATTCTGACATTTCTCTCCTACATGTAAAAATCATCATTTATTTGCTAGAAAATTACATAGAACTCCAGAACATTATATATGTTTTTTTAGCAAACACCCTGGAGAATACAATGGTGGTCTTTGCAACTTTTTATCTCGCACGGTATTTGCGCAGTAATTTTTCGAATGCTTTTTTTTGGAAAAAAAACAGTTTTGTGCTTAAGAAAAAAAAACCACAGTAAAGTTAGCCCAATTTTTGCATAATGTGAAAGATGAAGTTACGCTGAGTAAATAGATACCTAATATGTCACTCTTCAAAATTGCACACGCTCGTGGAATGGCGCCAAACGTCGCTACTTAAAAATCCCCATAGGCGACGATTAAATTTTTTTTACTGGTTATATGTTTTGAGTTACAGAGGAGGTCTAGGGCTAGAATTATTGCTCTCGCTCTAACGTTCGCAGCGATACCTCACATGTGTGGTTTGAACACCGTTTTCATATGTGGGCGGGACTTACGTATGCGTTCGCTTCTGCATGCGAGCACATGGGGACAGGGGCGCTTTAAAAAAAACATTTTTTTTTATTGTTCATTTTACTTTATTTATTTTAGTTTGACATTTTTTTCCCCAAAAATAATTTTTTTGATCACTTTTATTCCTATTACAAGGAATGTAAACATCCCTTGTAATAGGAATATGGCATGACAGGTCCTCTTTACAGTGAGATGTGGGGTCAATAAGACCCCGCATCTCACCTCTAAGCTGGGAAGCCTGAAAAAAAAAAAAAGATTCTGGCTTTGATCGTATTAGCGATTCGGTAGAAGCACCGGAGGGCGGCGGGGGGGGGGGGGGGATGTCTATGGCTGGGTATTGCAGGGTATCTCAGAGTATGGCTGGGTATCTCAGAGTATGGCTGGGTATCTCAGAGTATGGCGTTGCAGAGTACTGCGTTGCAGAGCATTGCAGGGTATTGGCGGGTGTTGCAGAGCATTGTAGAGTGTTGCAGGGTATTGGCGGGTGTTGCAGAGCATTGCAGAGTGTTGCAGGGTATTGGCGGGTGTTGCAGAGTGTTGCAGGGTGTTGCAGAGTATTGCAGAGTATTGCAGAGTGTTGCAGAGTGTTGCAGAGTGTTGCAAGGTGTTGCAGAGTGTTGCAAGGTGTTGCAAGGTGTTGCAGAGTGTTGCAGAGTGTTGCAGAGTGTTGCAGAGTGTTGCAAGGTGTTGCAGAGTGTTGCAGAGTGTTGCAGAGTGTTGCAAGGTGTTGCAGAGTGTTGCAGAGTGTTGCAGAGTGTTGCAGAGTGTTGCAGAGTGTTGCAGGGTGTTGCAGAGCGTTGCAGGGTGTTGCAGGGCGTTGCGGAGTGTTGCAGGGCGTTGCGGAGTGTTGCAGGGCGTTGCGGAGTGTTGCAGGGCGTTGCGGAGTGTTGCAGGGCGTTGCGGAGTGTTGCAGGGCATTGCGGAGTGTTGCAGGGCATTGCGGAGTGTTGCAGGGCATTGCAGAGTGTTGCAGGGCATTGCAGAGTGTTGCGGCATTGCAGAGTGTTGCAGGGCATTGCAGAGTGTTGCAGGGCATTGCAGAGTAATGCAGAGTAATGGCAGGGTATTGCAGAGTAATGCAGAGTAATGGCAGGGTATTGCAGAGTAATGCAGGGAATCGAGGGGTTAATTTTCGGTGAGCAGCGATGTGGGCACTGCAGATGCAGCCCACATCGCTGCTGACACCGATCTCTTCCCCCTCCGCTGTACCGATCGGTACAGAGAGGGGGAGGGAGGAACCAGCGTCATAACATGACGCCGGCTTGTTTACACGTGATCACTCCGTCATTTGACGGAGCGATCACGTGGTAAACGGCCGCGATGAGCAGCCGTTTACCGTGATTCGTGATGCGCTGGGTCCACTGGACCCAGCGGTCACGGATGCTCTCGTGTGCGCGCCCCAGGGGGCGCGCGAGAGCAGAATTCTGGGAGGCCGTTAATTAACGGCCTCTCAGAGTTAAACAACCGCCCTGAAGCCGTTAATCGGCAATGGGCGGTTCTTAAGTGGTTAAGGAGACACATTACATTTGGACACATTTTAGGGGGTCGGGGAGGGTTATAAATGAATTTAAGGACACACATTACACTTGGACACATTTTAGGGGGTGGGGGAGGGTTATAAATAAATTTAAGGACACACATTACATTTGGACATATTTTAGGGAGTGGGGGAGGGTTATAAATTAATTTAAGGACACATTACATTTGGACACATTTTAAGGGGTGGGGGACGGTTATAAATGAATTTACGGACACACATTACATTTGGACACATTTTAGGGGGTGTTTCGGGGAAATCAGTACAATGGAGCTGACAATATACATTGTTAAAGTGCAGGGGCATCGGTAGGGGGTGGCTAGCAGTGGCTGAAGCCCCGAATGTGCTACTGAAAAGCCCCGAGTCTGGTACGTTTATTTCATAATTACTAGCCCCGAGTCCTGACTCCCCACGGTGCCGCACTGCGCATGAACGAGAAGGAGCATCGGCGGCACCTCACTGCGCATAAACGAGGAGCGTCGGCGGTGCCGCACTGCGCATGAGCGAGAAGGAGCGAGCGTCGGCCGGCGGGTCGTGTGACGTCGATACCACATGTGACTGTATCGACGTCACACATCCCGCCGGCCGACGCTCGCTCCTTCTCACTCATGCGCAGTGTGGGGCTGCCGACGCTCCTTCTCGTTCGTGCGTAGTGCGGCGCTGCAGATGCTCATTGCTCATGCGCAGTGCGGCGCCACCGACGTTCCTTCGCTCATGCGCAGTGCGGCGCCGTGGGGACTGGTGGGAGTTATTAGTTATAAAACTGTGAGAGAAGGAGCGCGAACGGCGGCAGGACGGCTCGGTAGGCATGATTAATAACTTAGCTGGAGCCTGGAGGATTATTTAGCTCTGATCCAACGTTAATCAAGGATCAGTAAAATCCCAAAAATAGTGCAAATCAGTATTATATCTCTTGTGCCCATAAAGTGCAGAGTGCAAAAAAATAAAAAATATCCAAAAAATATGTAAAAATTGTTAAAAAAAAAAAAAAAATTGTATATGCAAAAAACTGTGAAAAAAACGGAGCAAAACAAAGCTGTTTTATATATGCCACATAAGGCTACCAGCTATATAAATAATGCGCTCAGTCAATATGTATCAGTTCACAGGAACCATGTGGTAGATCAGCCTCGCGTACAACACCCAACCCCCCCCCCCCCCCCCCGTTTCCCGTTTGGACTCTGGGCTGAAGCCCCTGGTCTTTTTGCCACCTAGCAACGCCCCTGTTAAAGGGACTAGGCTATAGGTGCATATGGGCCAAGGATAGCATGCTGGGGAGGTTAGTGAAGGCAAATATGCATGTAGGCAAAAAAAGGAGTATTAAAAAAGCTTCCATCATGCATTAGGATAAAGGGGACATTCACAGCAATCATGGTAATTAGGGAATGATGAAATAAATGCAATATATTAGCAAACATTAAATACATATCGTTAAGGGATAAAACATACCCTAATATAGTCCTTCTGCAGGACCTGAATGATGGCAGATCAGGTCTCTGGAATAACAATCCCCAGAGCCTGGGGGAGATGCCTGTTGAGAACTTGAAGTCCTGCAGGCTTCTCCCAGTCCCCAAGTACCGTAAGGTGGTCACTAGCCTCTGCTCTGGAGTGATAGCTTGCCGCATGCAGGTATCCTGCCTGCTGATATAAGGGGTGAGCAAAGCTAACAGTTGGTGAAAAACAGGGTCTGTCATTTTGAGATAATTCCTGAAATCATTAGGATTTTTCTCCTGGATCTCACGAAGCAAAGGCATGTGTGAGAATTGGTCCCACTGGACTAACCAATTCTTGGTTCATGAACTCCTCCTTGCCCTGTTTATGGACTGGGCTCGGGTCAAAGTATGAACCCCAACGCTAAGCTGCCACATAGCATGAACTCTACAATGAGTACGTACCAGCACCATGGTTTCAAAATGGTCGGCTGGTCAGAACAAACTTACAGTGGGGCAAAAAAGTATTTAGTCAGCCACCAATTGTGCAAGTTCTCCCACTTAAATAGATGAGAGAGGCCTTGTCATCATAGGTATACCTGAACTATTAGAGACAAAATGTGTAAACTTTTGAAAGAATTTATTTTAGTAACAAGCGGACCAGAACGCACTGAAATACAGATACAAACTGACTACACGCACTAAAAACCAGATACAAACCCACAAGCACAAACTGAACAGCAGTAAAACGATCGGAATAAGCTGGAGTCTGAAAAGCGTGAATCGTCTCTAACCAAACTTCTACTAAGAAGAGATCAGCAGAAGGAGCCCAAGGGGTGGCGAACTAGGTCTTGAACTTCCTTTTTCTAGTCCCGTTGTATGTGCTGTACCTCACCGCATTCTTAATGATCAGACTTTGGTGTGATCATGTGTATGCACGACAGTTTCAACGGAACTCTGTCAGAACTCCGTCGGAAAAACCTTCAGAGTTTATTCTGATGGGAAAACCGGTCGTGTGTACGCGGCATAAGTCCTTCTATCCAATACAGCCAAGGAAGCTGTCATCTTAGCCTTGTCTCTATTGAATCTGCAGTTTCTATTGTGCTGCAAATGTATTCAGATATGATGCCAACTATTTAATGGCTTGACAGTTCGGCTGGGAGCAAAAGCAATGTGACAGTAAGCATTCACAGTATACCTTGAAAGTAACTTTTTTTTTTCTGCTGCTATTAAAGGATATGCTGCAACAGAGGAATGGCGCTGTTACGATAGTGATAGGATTGGCCTGCTGCCACTGAGATGGATAGAACAGCCCCAATACCATAGCAGAGATTTGGAATGGTGGCAACATATCAATAGAAAGACCAGCCCTGCCGCTATGGTGATTGAGTGATTTCTCACACCATTGTTGCTATGGTGATCAAGAGATCAGACCAATCACCAAGGATCAGTCACTTTCTGTTGTCTTGGTTAGCAGGGGATCAGCCAGTTGAGGTGGCGATAGAGAGATTGGTAACTATCATGGTGGCAATGAAAAGACTAACCCTATTGTCATGGTGACTAATGCCGCGTACACACGATCGAATTGTCCGGCGTACTTAGTCCGCCGAAACGCATTTCACCGGACAATTCGATCGTGTGTGAGCTTCAGCAGACTTTCTCAGCGTAAAGTCCGGCGGACTTAGTAAGTATTTTTGCAGTCCAATCTTTCCGCCGGAGTTGGGTTTCAGCGGACAATACGTTCGTCAGTATGCTAGTCCGGCGGACTAAGAATGACGCATGCTCAGAAGCAAGTACGAAAAGGAAGTTATTGGCTACTAGCTATTGAACTTCCTTTTTCTAGTCCCGTCGTACGTGCTGTACGTCATCGCGCTAGCAAACGTCGGACTTTCTGTGTGTCCATGTGTGGCCAAGTCCATTCAGTAGAAAGTCCGCCGGACTATCCGCCGGATTGTTTGCCGGACTAAGTACGCCGGACAATTCGATCGTGTGTACGCGGCATAAGAAATATGTGCCACTGCCATGGCAATGAAGACATTGGTTCTGCTGCTGTGGTGCTATTGGATTGTCCCATTCAGCATAAAAACTGAAAGATCGTCGTGGTGCTGGCACAGAAATCTCTCACTGTATTGTTACCATAATAATCAAGCGCTTGGTCTGGTTTCCATAGCACCCAAAGGGACTAGTCACTGTGCTATTGCCATGGGAACTAAAGATTTACCTGTTGCTGTAGTAACAGAGAGATTGGTCCTTGTTGGTGAAGCAAAGTTTCAAAGTTTAACCCTACTGCCATGATGACAAATTAAACTGTGCAACTGCAATGGCAATGAAGATCTCTGCCCTCTTTTAATGTGGAAAGATTGGCCCCATTGCAAAAGCAACAGAAGAATCGGATATAATGGTTTTCCCAAGGGAAACAGAAGAATCAACATTTTCCCATGAAAACTGAGGAATCTGTAACAGTATTGCTGGCAAAGTGATGGGCAGATCCACTCAGTTGTCGCAGCAAAGCTGTGATCAGTAACTCTGCTGTTGCCATGAAGGTGGACCCCATATACCTTGTTGCTGATAGGGATCTGTGTCATTGCCACAGTGATAAAAGCGTTGGCTTGGCAATGAAGGGATTGGCTCTGTTTTTGTGTTGACAATGAAATCTCTGCCATATTCATGGACTAGCCACACTGCAATGGAGGTGGAGGGATTGGTTATTATCATGCTGCTGTTGCTATACATGAATCTGCTCCATTGACGTGGAAAAAAATTGTATTTTTTCGTCATACCTACCTGTAAAATCCTTTTCTTTGAGTACATCATTGGACACAGAGTCAGGCTAATATTCATTACCTGCTGGGACATCCCAGAGCAATAGCCTTGAGGGGAGGGAGACACTCTGCAAGATGATAGCCATCAGAATATGGTAGCCCACAGTACACAGTGGCCAAAAGCCAAATCCTTGGCTGCTCAAACATTCACTTGATAAAATTTTGTGAACGTATGCATTGAAGACCAGGTAGCAGCCTTACAAATCTGAGCCACACATAGCTAATGGAGAAAAGCCCAGGAGGTTCCTACACCTCTGGTAGAATGAGCTCTCACCCTAAAGGGAGGAGTTTTAAGTTTGAGACCGTAGGCCTGAATGACCAATTGACAGACCCAATTGGCAATGGAAGCTTTGGAAGCTGCCTACCCTTTCTTGGTGTCAGAAACCATGAATCAGACTGAAGCAGAAGTAAAGGTAAATCACACTTGTTTAATAATAATAACAAAAAGGTAAACAACAGAGTAAACATAGTCAAAACATAACCAGAGTTCAGGAACTGTAACGGATAGTCAGACAAACCAAAATGTCAGGGAGTCAGAGATGAGCAGGACTGATGAGCAGGATATCATCAACATGGGAGAGAAAGGAGGTGGCAATTAGCCGACAGCTGAGCGGACAGCTTTGAGAAGGAAGGGCTGAGCCCAGCCCTGACACTTGGGTCCTTTTGGTAAAACAAAAAAGGAGTCTGATCCTCGGATCTCTACAGATCTAGACAAATAAACGTTGACTGCGCAGACAACGTCCAAGGAGTGCAGTGGTCTCTCTTCTGCCGAACGAGGCTGAGAGAAAAAAGAAGGCAAAATAATGTCCTGATTTAAATGAGAGGCCCACACCACCTTTGGCAAAAAGGATGGAACAGGTAATAATGCGACCCTGTCGTGGTGAAGGATCAAGTATGGTTCCCTACACGAAAAGGGCTGCCAACTTCGACACCCTTCTAGCCCAGGTGATGGCCATCAGGAAGGCTAGCTTGCATGAGAGCAAGTCTAATGGAATTTCCTTGATAGGTTCAAATGGTGGTTTCTGTAAGGCCGCGTACACACGGGCGGACTGTTCGCCCAACTTTGTCCGCTGAACAGTGTTTCAGCGGACAGTCCGCCCGTGTGTGGGCTTTCAGCGGACAGTTTTAGCGGACAGTTTGACGGACAAAGTCTTTCGGAAATTCCGAAAAACTGTCCGCTGAAACTTTGTTTGAGCGAACAGTCCGCCCGTGTGTAGGCTACTTTCGAAATGAGCAAACTGTTCCCGCTCGGAGGAAAGTCTGCTCATTTCGAGCGCGTGTGAAGGTAGGCGGGGCCCGCGACGGAGACGTCGCGGGCTCCGCCGCCTGGAATGGACTTAAAGGGGAACCCCAACGCCGAAAAAAATCGGCGTGGGGGTCCCCCCAAAGTCCACAACAGACCCTTGTCCGAGCACGCTACCCGGCCGGCCAGGAAAGGGGGGCGAGCGAGCGCGCCCCCCCTCCTGAGCCGTACCAGGCCGCGTGCCCTCAACATAGGGGGCGCCTTGGGGAAGGGGGGGCCGCGCGGCCCCCCCACCCCAAAGCACCTTGTCCCCATGTTGATGAGGACAAGGGCCTCTTCCCGACAACCCTGGCCGTTGGTTGTCGGGGTCTGCGGGCGGGGGGCTTATCGGAATCCGGGAGCCCCCTTTAAGAAGGGGGCCCCCGGATACCGGCCCCCCACCCTATGTGAATGAGTATGGGGTACAATGTACCCCTACCCATTCACCTGTAAAATAAAAGTACCCAAAAAAAAACACAACACACGAGAAAAAATATTTTATTGCACAGCTCCGGGGGTCTTCCGTCTTCGGGGGTCTTCTCGCCGGACTCCTCCGCTATCTTCGTGTAGCTCTTTTGCTAGCGGAGGAGTCCGGCTTTCTCCCTCCCCGCCGCCGGCCTCTTCTCCCGACTTCGGGGGTCTTGTCCCCCTCTTCGGTTCTTCTGCCGGGCCACCGCGCCTTCTTGTAGCTCTTTTGCAGGCGGTGGCCCGGTCTTCTGTCGCCGCCGCCTTCCGTTCTTCTGCCGGGCCACCGCGCCTTCTTATAGCTCTTTTGCAGGCGGTGGCCCGGTCTTCTGTCGCCGCTGTCGCCGTCACCGCCTTCCGTTCTTCTTCTTCTTCTTGTTCTTCTTCTTCTTCTCCAGGAGATGTTGACACGACGCTCTCTCCGGCCGGAATGCCAGAGCCGCCCTGCGCTGCCACTTATATAGTGCCAATGGGGCGGTGTCACATGGTATATGTCACATGGGTTGGTCACATGGGTTGATGTCACATGGTGACCCCGCCCCCTTACGATGTCATAGTCCCCATGTGACATCAACCCATGTGACATATACCATGTGACACCGCCCCATTGGCACTATATAAGTGGCAGCGCAGGGCGGCTCTGGCATTCCGGCCGGAGAGAGCGTCGTGTCAACATCTCCTGGAGAAGAAGAAGAACAAGAAGAAGAAGAAGAACGGAAGGCGGCGACGGCGACAGCGGCGACAGAAGACCGGGCCACTGCCTGCAAAAGAGCTATAAGAAGGCGCGGTGGCCCGGCAGAAGAACAGAAGGCGGCGACAGAAGACCGGGCCACCACCTGCAAAAGAGCTACAAGAAGGCGCGGTGGCCCGGCAGAAGAACCGAAGAGGGGGACAAGACCCCCGAAGTCGGGAGAAGAGGCCGGCGGCGGGGAGGAAGAAAGCCGGACTCCTCCGCTAGCAAAAGAGCTACACGAAGATAGCGGAGGAGTCCGGCGAGAAGACCCCCGAAGACGGAAGACCCCCGGAGCTGTGCAATAAAATATTTTTTCTCGTGTGTTGTGTTTTTTTTTTGGGTACTTTTATTTTACAGGTGAATGGGTAGGGGTACATTGTACCCCATACTCATTCACATAGGGTGGGGGGCCGGTATCCGGGGGCCCCCTTCTTAAAGGGGGCTCCCGGATTCCGATAAGCCCCCCGCCCGCAGACCCCGACAACCAACGGCCAGGGTTGTCGGGAAGAGGCCCTTGTCCTCATCAACATGGGGACAAGGTGCTTTGGGGTGGGGGGGCCGCGCGGCCCCCCCTTCCCCAAGGCACCCCCTGGTACGGCTCAGGGGGGGGGGGCGCGCTCGCTCGCCCCCCCTTTCCTGGCCGGCCGGGTAGCGTGCTCGGACAAGGGTCTGTTGTGGACTTTGGGGGAACCCCCACGCCGATTTTTTTCGGCGTTGGGTGTCCCTTTAAGTCCATTCCAGGCGGCGGTGCCCGCGACGTCTCCTTCGCGGGCCCCGCCTACCTGTACACGCGCTCGAAATGGGCGGACTTGCCTCCGCCTTACGTGGGCGAGTCCGTTCATTTCAAAAGTTGAGCGAACTGTTTGGCAAACAGTTCGCTGAAACAGTCCGCTCGTGTGTGGGCAAGTCCGCTCATGCAAATTTTGAGCGGACTGTTGCGGCAACTGTTTGAAAGTTTCAGCGAACAATCCCCGCGTGTGTACGCGGCCTAACACAGACAGCACCAAGTTCAAGTCCCAAGGACACATAGGTGACCTAATGGGGGGAAGCAAGCGAGTTGCCCACTGCATAAAGGTTTGGACCAGTGAATGGGAGGCTAAAGGCCTTTGGAAGAATACTGATAGGGCCGAAACTTGACCTCTGATTGTACTCAAAGCCAATTTGATTTCCACAGATGACTGTAGAAAAAAGAGAGAATTCTCCCAATCACGTATTTCCGAGGATGCCATTTTCTGGCTTCACAACAAGCAATACAAGTCTTCCAGACCTCATGATAAATTTTCCTAGTGACAGCTTTTCTAGCATTCACTAGGGTAGACACTACTGATCCCGAGATGCCCCGGTCTCTAAATTGGGGTGGAATATAGGACCTTGAGACAGTAGAGCAGGGAGACGTGGAAGCGTCCATGGTCCTTCTATTGTCAGTCTCACAATCTTCGGGAACCAGGGCCTTCTGCCCAGGCTGGTGCCACCAGAATGATTGGAACCCCCTCTTTCCAAATCCTGCGCCACAAATGTGGAAGGAGAGGGATCGGATGAGAAAGCATAAACCAGGGAGTACTGTGTCCATGGAACTATCAGAGCATCTGCTCCGATTGCCAGAGGATTCCTTGTTCGGGACACAAATTGGTGTAGCTTGTTGTTGAACCTGGATGCCAATAGGTCGACCTCTGGCCATCCCCAACACTGGCAAATTTCCTGGAACACCCCTGGGTGTAGGGACCATTCTCCCAGGCAGATCTGATGGTGGCTGATATAATCTACCTACCAGTTCTCTACTCCCGGGATATGGACTGTCGATAGAATAGAATCAGCACATGTCCCTCTGTATGTGGTTTACCTCCTTCAGAGCTAAACGACTCCTGGTATCGCCTTAGTGGCATTGTCAGACTGAACCCTGATAGGGCAGTCCTGAAGCTCCACCATCCATGAACGTAGGGTCAGATGTACTGCCGTAAATCCAGGACATTGATGGGCAGGATCTGTTCTGTCCCTGACCATTTCCCCAGAGCTGTGAGCCCCTCTAGGGTTGCTCCTCAGCCTGAGAGACTGGAATCTGTAGTCAGTACTCTCCAAGTTACCTGGAGAAAGGATTTTCCCTTTTCGCAGGTTCTGATCCTGCATCCACCAGTTTGGGCGTGCCTGAGGAGATAAGCACATAATCCAGAGCCTGTTCCAGGCCAACAAGATGTCTGTCTGATGTTGTAAAAGCCTGGAATGGAACTGGGCATAGGTCACTGCCTCGAAGATATCATGTCCTTTAGATGGAGTGGGGGCGTACTCTCAAAAGGAGGGCTTGGTGCTGGGTTTAGAAGAATTTTAGACCCAGTCCAGTGTCTTCTGGCCCTGGCCCTGTGGCTTGCCCCTGGCCCTAGCACGCTGTTGGCGGCGGAACCTTCTTGACGCTGAGACATTGAAGGAAGCAGTCCCTGAGGTTTTAAACGAGGGGCGTCTGGTGCTTTTCTTCACAGGAAGTAGAGAACTCTTTCCTTCGGAAATCTTTTGGATATATTTATCCAAATGATCATCAAATAAACTTTCCCCATGAAAAGGGAAACTTGCCAATAACTTTTTACAAGGAAGACTGGCTCACCAGTTCTTAAGCCACAAGAGTCTGCGCATATGTACAGACGAGAGAGTCAAACGAGAAACCAGCTGTATTGAATCCTTTAAAGCGTCAATAGAAAAACACATCGCTCGAGAAATATCTATCTTACTTTCCTGCAGATCATCCTCCTGGTTAGGTCTAATAAGCATTTGACCTGATCCTTTATAGACTGGCACATACCAATTGCTGCAACAGCTGCCTGAATAGCTGAACTGGCCAAAGAAAAGGAAGCCTTTCATAATGACTCCAATTTCTTGTCAACAAGCCCTGTGCATTATCTACTGGACATGTTAACAAACTTTTCATCCACGGGATATGAAAGGGAAAACCTCTTAGGAGGAACAAAAATCCAGTCAGGATGTTCCCAATCAGTATACTCCGCCTGCTCCAAAGGGGGAATGCCTGCGCGGCCTCAGGAATCCCAAAAATGGCCAGGGGGCTCAGTCACCTCTGCAAGAACAAAGCATTTCGCTCAGAGTCAGGATCAAAAGGCTATGCGACTTAGAGGCAGACATCAACTGGATATTTTCTTGTCCAGATTGCTTGGAAGCAGACTCAACTGCTGCGCTCTCCACAGAGTCCTAAGCTTTAAGCTCTTCCCCATCCTCAACCCATTCCTGCTCCAGACTAGGAGGCTCCGGGGAGGGGGATATTCACGCTTCCTGCTACCCTGCCTATGGAGGCAATCATGCCAGCAATCCTGTGCGCTAATCTGGCTAGGGCAGAGTACAGTTCATCCTTAGTGATTAAGGGTGAAGCAGCAGCGTTCACTTTAGGCACAATACCAGGTGCAGAGGCAGATTGCCCGGAAGCCTCTGGTCTTTCAGGGGATACAACACTAAAGATACAACTAGTTTCATCAGGAACTACTGGCGACATTGGTGTGCCCTTACCTGTAGTGTTAGTCCCGCTCCTCTTTCTTGAAGACATTTACCAGCCACAAAAAGAGAGTACTTGCAGGGGCGGACTGATAGCTCATGGGGCCCCCGGGCAATAGGAGATTATGGGGCCCCCAGGAAATCAGAGATTATGGGGCCACACAGTAGACACAAACACACACACAGTATACAATCACACAGTATACACAGACATGTTTCTATTGGCTGAGAAGGTACTGGAGAGGTGGGGCAGCTATAATCTCAGGATTTTTAGACCAAAAGGATGTCAGTAAGGGACATTTTGGAGTCAGATGTAAAAAAAAAAACACAAATTTTTAGATACTGGGGCTGGCAACCCTGATGGGGCACCCTAGTGGCATGGGGCCCTCGGGCAGTGCCCGAATGGCCCAATGGTCAGTCCACACCTGAGTACTTGGATGTAGTATTAAAACACCTCAGAAGGGAGACCCTTTAATAGGGCTCGCCAAGCCCCTATGTAACAATCCTGCTAAGCACCTTAGCCTGACAAGCAACACTTGGTGACTCACGTGTCCCAGGTAAGGAAAAACTGAACCACTGCAAGTGTCTGTTCAGAGCCTGCTCTGTGTCCTACAGCTGCCTTCTGGAAGCGCCGCATGCTTGTTCTATACAGCTTACATAAGCTGGGTGTGCGCCAGAAAGTTCTGTGCTGAGCACAGCGGCACTCTTGCGAACGCATGTGCACCCTGGTGAACCAATGCGAAATGGTGCACCGTCATGCTCCATCTTACAGGCAAAAAAAACAGCCAGACACAAGCAAAAAAGGTACACTTTGCAAACACCCACAGCTAGCCCAAAACTCCCCCCACCTGGTCACCGCACACAAGTGTGCAGCCTCTAGCTAGCTTGACTGATTGTTACACTCACTGGGACACCCCGCAATAATAAGTAAAGGAGTTTCACTTACCCGTCCAGGCACTGGGCAGCTTAGCAACTAAGAGCCCAATCTTCACCCTTCATGGTGGGTTCCTGTCACTTGAGGACCCTCACCTGGAGATGGAGTATAACATAGCAGTTAATGAATATTAGCCTGACTCTGTGTCCCATGATGTATGAAAAAGAAAGAGGGATGTCACATTGCCCATGCTATGGCAACTGCTGGGTCAGCTTTTTAAATAAATAGAATAGTTATTCCTGCGCTCCAATGGAATATGAATAAATAATGGTCAATGGTGCTGCAACCACCGTATGTGCCAAACACTACCCAAAAAAAATATATGCAAAAACAATCAAGTGATGGTGTTGCACTCCAATGTGAACTGTGATAATATAAATACCCACTTACAACGTGGACACGGATATGGGACAAACAAAAAAATATAGGTAAAATAATAAAAACCATGACTCCGAAGAAGTCACGTGACAGTAACGATACGCGTTAGGACACAGGACACCGGAAGTGATGTTTTTACCATCCGAGCTCACTGCTCGTTTGTATACAATGCACTGTTGCTAGTTTTAACCACTTGACAACTGAGCACTTAAAACCCCCTCCTGCCCAGACCAATTTTCAGCATTCGGTGCTCTCACAATTTGAATGACAATTACTCAGTCATGTAATACTGTACCCAAATGAATTTTTTAGTCCTTTTTTCCCCACAAATAGAGCTTTCTTTTGGTGGTATTTGATCACCTCTGGGTTTTTTATTTTTTTCGCTATAAATGAAAAAAGACAGAAAATTTTGAATTTCTGTAATAAAATTTTGCAAATTATTAATTTTTCTTCATAAATTTTGGCCACAATTTATACTGCTACATATCTTTGGTAAAAAAATAACCCAAATTAGTGGATATTATTTGGTCTTTGTGAAAGTTAGAGAGTCTACAAGCTGTGGTGAAAACCATACAAAATTGATCACATCTGATGTACTGATGGCCTAATTTCTTGAGACCCGAACAAGCCAGGAAAGTACAAATACCCCCAAAATGACCCCTTTTTTGAAAGTAGACACTCCAAGGTATTTAGTAAGAGGCATGGTGAGTTTTTTGATGTAGTCATTTTTTCCCACAATTCTTTGAAAAATTAAGATTTTTTTTATTTATTTTTTTTCCCACAAAATTGTCATTGTATTTCTCTCACTTGGCATGTGTATACCACAAATGATGCCCCAAAATACATTCTGCTACTCCTCCTGAGTATTACAATACCACATGTGTGGGACTTTTCCACAGCCTAGCCACTTAGAGAGGCCCAACATTCAGGGAGCACCATCGGGTGTTCTAGGAGCATAAATTACACATCTAACTTGTTGACTACCTATTACACTTTTGAAGGCCTTGGAGCACCAGGACAATGACATGTGACACTGACGTGGCACTGATGACAGATGGCACTGATGACACGTAACACTGATGTGGCACTGATGACAGATGCCACTAATACATGACACTGATGACAGATGACACTAATATGTGGCACTGATGACAGATGGCACTAATACGTGGCACTGCTGACACATGGCACTAATATGTAGCACTGGTGACAGATGGCACTAATACGTGACACTGTTGACAGATGGCACTGATACCTGGCATTGATGACACGTGACACTGATAACAGATGGCACGTGACACTGACAGGTGGCACTGATATGTGGCACTGATGACAGATGGCACTAATATGTGCCACTGATGACAGCTGGTACTATGTGGCACTGATGACACTTGGCACTGGGGACAGATGGCACTGACAGGTGGAACTGGGGACAGGTGGCACTGGGAGAAGATGGCACTGACAGGTGGCACTGGGGGCAGATGGCACTGACAGGTGCCAGTAGAGACAGATGACAGTGGGGACAGGTGGCAGTGAGGACAGATGAGCACTTTATTTTATTTTTTTCCCGCTAACCGCTGCATCTCTGACTAAGCGGTTCATCTCTCCCTCCTCACACGCTGTTTCTGTTGTTTACATATGAGATCATCTCTCATTGGACACGCCGATCGCACTGTAAACGGCTGCTGTGATTGGCCATTTACAGCAATCTGTGACTGGCTGTGTCCAAGGGACACGGCCAGCACAGAACTTCCCCGATGCGCGCTCGCGGGAGCACGCATCGCGGAAGTAAGCAGGAGGACGTCCAGGGATGCCCTCCTGGCCGTTAGCGTCTGCGCTGTAGCTGTCTTTTGGCTATAGCGTGGGCGCGAAGTGGTTAAATGTGAGTACCCTATTTTTTGCTTTATTTTGAATAAACTTACATCGAGTGTTAAAAATACTACACCAGAGAGCCTCTCCTATGTTTCTCTACCTGTTTGACACACTGGAAACAAACCACTCTGCTGATTACCTGTCCCTGGAAACAAGCTGTGACCCTTTAGGTGATCTACAACTGAGAAGAAAGGAAAGAGGCTCCTTCCCCTCTGCCCCAGAGTGACCTGCTGGCTTTACTATATGCTGCTTACCTTGCAGCTGTTAGGTAATAAGTACACCTGCGGGTGACATTTCTCACCGAAGATTCACCTAAAGTCACTGTGTCACCCTACTGATGCTACCCCACATCCTGCACTTTAATACTAAGTGGAATCTATACCACTTGTTGCACCTTTGCACATTCTGAAGCTTCGACTTATTTATGGTGTGATTATTATTGTTTTATGAGTTGTAAAGGACTTTTAGCCACTTTATTTTGATTGCTTGCACCTTAATTTGGATGTTTGCACTTTGCTGCAAATTTGGACATTCTGAAGCTTCATTGCTATATTTATGCAAATTTTTTATTTATTTTTTTCATTGTATTTATGCTAGCTGTTAAGTACTCTTTATCTATTGTAGCCCGTTTTCACTTCTATTTTGCTTTTTTGCACATTATTGATTACGGCTTTTATTATTTTACTTATATATTTTTTTTGTCCCATATCCTGGGTCAGCTTTTTGCTGTGTTCGTACCTCATAAAGCCTGACAGGGAAACTTCTAGAATGTTGAAAAGTAAAGTAAAGCCTAGTGTTACTGCTAACCTTCACCATAACAGGAGTGAGCTCTCAAAAGCTGAGCTCAGAGCTACCGCAACAGGGGAGATAAAATGCATGAAGCAGAGATAAAATGCACTCCTGTGATGGTCAAGGTGAGCAGTAATAACTGGGCCTCTCTGAGCAAAGTCCTGGGTTTTTCAGTGAGGCTTCGGGTATGTAAATAGCCCACACCTATAGCAAAAGCTTTATTCACCTTTAGTCAAAGCTTCACAGTTTTTTTTCCTACAGACGTCCCTCGTCTTCATAGGCAGTTATTTGGTAAAGGTGAACTATGCCTTTAATGGAACGATAAGCCCTATTGCCATAGAGGGGTTTGTTACTGTGCCATTGCTATGGCTATTGTATAGTGGAATCATCTCCACTACAGTGGTGACGGATGGGCTCCATTTGCATGTAGCATTGCCTGCAATGACAGAACCAAGTCACAGAAATGTGGCCACAACAATAAAGAGATCAGTCTGATACCATAGTGAACGAAGAAACAGTCACAGCCCCTATATTGTAAGCTCTCTGATTCCCTCCCGTATTGAATTGTATTGTAATTGTACTGTCTGCCCTAATGTTGTAAAGCACTGCATAAACTGTCGGCGCTATATAAATCCTGTATAATAATAATAATTTCCATGGCACAGGCACAATCACATCTGTTGCTATGACAATGAAAAAACTTGTCATGGCAGTGTTGGCATAACAAATGAGGGATTACCGCCATTGCTACTGCAACCACAAAATATGTGCCATTGCAACTGAGGGATATACAATGTTGTTATGGCTACTGGGGGTTGCCCCACACTGCCCTGACAAAACAGGGGGATTGACCATCCACCCTCATTGCTGTGGTGGCACGGGTATCAGCCACTGTTGGCACCGTGACATTTGGATGTGATTAATGCTGTTATGGCTCAGTACAATCTTAGCATGTTGGGGCTCAGTACAATCTTAGCATGTTGGGGCTCAGTACAATCTTAGCATGTTGGGGCTCAGTACAATCTTAGCATGTTGGGGCTCAGTACAATCTAAGCATGTTGGGGCTCAGTACAATCTCAGCATGTTGGGGCTCAGTACAATCTTAGCATGTTGGGGCTCAGTACAATCTTAGCATGTTGGGGCTCAGTACAATCTTAGCATGTTGGGGCTCAGTACAATCTTAGCATGTTGGGGCTCAGTACAATATAAGCATGTTGGGGCTCAGTACAATCTCAGCATGTTGGGGCTCAGTACAATCTTAGCATGTTGGGGCTCAGTACAATCTCAGCATGTTGGGGCTCAGTACAATCTCAGCATGTTGGGGCTCAGTACAATCTTAGCATGTTGGGGCTCAGTACAATCTTAGCATGTTGGGGCTCAGTACAATCTTAGCATGTTGGGGCTCAATACAATCTTAGCATGTTGGGGCTCAGTACAATCTTAGCATGTTGGGGCTCAGTACAATCTCAGCATGTTGGGGCTCAGTACAATCTTAGCATGTTGGGGCTCTTTTTTTTATGGGTGAATTGACTTTAATGCTTTATGTAATTTTTGCAGTTTTTACCTCACATTTTTAACAAATTTGCAGAATTTACGTAAAATTCGATATTTTTCTTTGATGAATTGACTTTGATGCACAAATATCGCATGTAATAATCTTTAGATCCCTTTCACACTGAGGCGCTCAAACCTGGCCATAAAACGTCAGGCGTTTTTGCGGCATTAGCGGTGTGCTTTTCTAAGATTCCGTGACTCAAAATAACTTTTTAATTGCTTCCCATTCATTTAAATGGACAGGGATGTTTTTGAGGTGCTTTTTTAAGTGCTCCAAACATGCTCCAAAGATACTGCTTACAGGACTTCTTTCACTGCACCACCAGCGCACCGCCCCAGTGATCCATTGATTTTAATGCTTTTTTTTAGCGTGAAAGCACTTAAAAAGCTCACCAGTGTGAAAGGGATCTTAGTGATGTGATCTGTCAAAAAAAAAAAAAAGAAAGAGAAAAGCAAGGAGTGCCACGTGATGTAATAAAATGTGCATCCCATCACTCCCTGCTGCATGGCTCTGCAGGCCAAAACACTGTGGGGGTAGCAGCATTTTGGGCTGCAGGGTAGTGTACATGAGCCCTTGGGTCAGAAGAAACCTGCCTTTGAAACAAAAAAGGGGAAAACAATGCATACAAAAGCATGGAAATGTGCATTAAAAAATGCATGGACATGTAAATGACTGCAAGTGTGTATTGTAGTGTGAATGGGCCCAAAGGCCCGCCACTTAAGGCACTGCAAAGGTGCGACACGGTGCTACTTTTTTTTACAACAATAAATATGCAACACTTATAAAATAAATAATATTATGAGTGAGTGATCATAAAAAAAGAAGGCATTAGTAAATGACATATTTTCTAGCCCCTTTGCCCACTCTCCACAGGAGGGAAGCCAGCAGCACTGCGGGATCCAACATGGGGAAAGCCTGAGCAATTGAGGGATTCGGCACTGCATGTAGTAATTGGGGTGTAAATGTGACTTTTTCAAGAAACTTCATAAATTTTAGTGAAAAACTTAATAGTGGGGAACTGTGTATTATAAATCTAAATGATGTGAAATCATTTAGTGCAAAATACAATTAAGGATCAATCATCAAAAACTTTAAAAAAAAATTAATCCTCAAATAAGAATCATTACTCTGCAACTCAAATGTCCAATAAATTAAAAAAAAAAAAACATCATAAAGTCAAAAAAAATGTATGATGGTGCAACATAGTGTAAAGTATCCAATGTGACTATACAACAAAAATGTAGTCGATCTTGTTTTTTCAAACAAAAATAGTGCTTGACCACGTGGACCCTTCAACTCTGTAAATCAAATAGTGAGTGGAGGCTTACCAGATCACCGGTCGGTATGCGCGGATACGGACACACAATCGTTATGATGCAGAAAGCCGGAACCGGACCACCTCTTCGGATATATCGTAATCCTCGAACTGGATCGAAACCTCTCCTGAACCGATCTCCGCGGATGCGAGCATGTAGGGGTTTCGGTACAGGAAGCCGGAAAACGACCAACTGTCTCGAATGTTTCGTAATCACCAGATCAGCTCCGATCCTCTCGCAAGCCTCGAAGCAGATCACCAAAAAACGAAAAACAAAAGTGCGCCAAATCGTGTGATAAAGTTTAAACAAATTTATTCTAATTCAACCGAGTGGTTTAGGCACTAAAAAATGACTCCACCGAGTCGTACAATAATTAACGAATCGTTAAAAAATCAACAAATTGCTAGCAAAAAAATATTAAAATTAACAAACGCTGAAAGCACAAAGGGTGAGCGTGGCTACCCGACGATCGTTTCCTCAAAGTCTGACGTCATCAAGGGTACCTCACGAGAGGTTTCGATCCAATTCGAGGATTACGATATATCCGAAGAGGTGGTCCGGTTCCGGCTTTCTGCATCGTAACGATTGTGTGTCCGTATCCGCGCATACCGATCGGTGATCTGGTAAGCCTCCACTCACTATTTGATTTACAGAGTTGAAGGGTCCACGTGGTCAAGCACTATTTTTGTTTGAAAAAACAAGATCGACTACATTTTTGTTGTATAGTCACATTGGATACTTTACACTATGTTGCACCATCATACATTTTTTTTGACTTTATGATGTTTGGTTTTTTAATTTATTGGACATTTGAGTTACAGAGTAATGATTCTTATTTGAGGATTAATTTTTTTTGAAAGTTTTTGATGATTGATCCTTAATTGTATTTTGCACTAAACGATTTCACACCTTTTAGATTTATAATACACAGTTCCCCACTATTAAGTTTTTCACTAAAATTTATGAAGTTTCTTGAAAAAGTCACATTTATACTCAGAGGTTAAGCGCTGCACTTTTGTTGTTTTGTCTTGTTGTGCCTAGTATCTTGGTTACAGTGTTCAGCTGCTGACTTTTAATTTAATTAATTTAATACATTTTTTTACTAAGCGCAGATTTTCAATTTTTTCTCTAGTAATTGGGGTGTGCCAAGGCACACCCCCTGCACATGCCTATGCCGATGATACCGGTATCCACCACTGGAGGATGTCCCACTAAGCACTGGAAGGAAAGTGCTCACCACATGCAGCCACACTGGAGGGTCTCATATAGTGTAGTATTTACTAAAAAAAAATGTAAATTCAATTGTAAAGGCTGCATCTAGATATCAAACATAACAAGAAATACAGTGCACTTATTAAGGTGGCCGTCAACTCCAATATCTGAAATGGCAGTGTGACGTTAGCGTGTGGCTCTAACGCGTTTCGTGCTAAAGCTATGCACTGACATCACACCTCCATTTCCGATCTTGGAGTTGGTGGTCATCTTAGTAAGTGCACTTTGGAAATGTTGGTGTGATGTCACCTGGATGCAGCTTTTAAATATGAATTTCAATTTTTTTTTTTCAAAATAAATACTACACTATATGAGACCCTCTAGTGTGGCTCCATGTGGTGAGTACTTTTCTTCCAGTGCTTAGTGGGACATCCTCCAGTGGTGGATACCAGTATTATCGGGCACCTGTGGACATTAAAGCAGCTGGATGGTTGTGTGTGACCGGCCAGGAAACCTTTTTTGCTATTTATGCGCTGTTTGCTGCTCATTCTTGGCAGCATAAGAGCGGGTGAGTGCGGCAGTAGCACTGTACACAAGAGGTGGTGTGATTTAGTTAGAATCTTATTCTTGGTACCAGTGGACACTATCTAAAAATTTCTTGGGACTTTATATTTTCACTATTGTAGCCTTTGGCTTTTCATTTGCTTTATACTGATTTTTATGTTCACATAGTGTATAAGTATTCAATGTATATTATTTATTTTATAGGCGCTACATATTTATTGTTGTGTCATTTTGGGGTTTTTGCATATCCCTTTCATGCCTAAGCCTATTTCTGACATTTGTTGCTTACAAGTTAAAATTCTTATTTTTTTCTAGAAAATGATATGTATATGTGTGTATGTATATATATATATATATATACACACACACACACAGTGTGTATATACTGTATATATATATATATATATATATTTTTTATTATATATATTTATTTGTATATCCCTTTCATGCCTAAGCCTATTTCTGACATTTGTTGCTTACAAGTTAAAGTCTTTATTTTTTTTCTATAAAAGTGTGTGTGTGTGTATACATATTTTTTTATTATTATTAACCCTTTCATGACTAAGCCTATTTTTGGAATTTGGTGTTTACAAGTTAAAATCCATATTTTTTGCTAGAAAATTACTTGGAACCCCCAAACATTATATATATTTTTTTAGCAGAGACTCTAGAGAATAAAACGGCGATTGTTGCAATATTTTATGTCACACAGTATTTGCGCAGTGGTGTTTTAAACGCAACTTTTTGGGAAAAGGGACACTTTCATGAATAAAAAAAAAACAAAACAGTAAAAATTAGCCCAATTTTTTGGCGTAATGTGAAAGATAATGTTACGCCGAGTAAATAGATACCAAACATGTCACACTTTATAATTGCGCGCACTTGTAGATTGATGACAAAGTACGGTACCTAAAAATCTCAATAGGCGACGCTTTAAAAATTTTTTACGGTTACCAGGTTAGCGTTACAGAGGAGGTCTAGTGCTAGAATTATTGCTCTCGCTCTGACGATCGCGGCGATACCTCACGTGTAATTTGAACACCGTTTACATACGCGGGCGCGACTTCCGTATGCGTTTTCTTTGCTTCGCGAACTCGCGGGGACGGCGGGCGCTTTAAAAAAATAAATTTTTTATTTTTTTATTTATTTTAAAATTACTAAATTGTTTAAAAAAAATAAATAAAAAATTGATCACTTTTATTGCTGTCACAAGGAATGTAAACATCCCTTGTGACAGTAATAGGTGGTGACAGGTCCTCTTTATGGAGGGATCGGGGGTCTAAAAGACCCCCCACCCCTCCTTTACACTTCAATGTATTCAGATCGCCGAAAACGGCGATTCTGAATACCGGATATTTTTTTTAAACCGGCGCCATTGGCAGCCGAGTAAACGGGAAGTGACGTCATGACGTCGCTTCCGTGTTTACAATGAGGAGACTGGAACGCAGCAGCCGGAGGCGTCGGATCTGTGATCGGTGCTCCCGATCGAGCGGGAGCACCGGTAACAGCGGTGAGAGGCGGCGGGACGTCCCCTCCCGCTCCTCCGGCATAACAGCCGAGCGGCTTTTAGCCGCATCGGTTGTTATGCCCGGATAGCCAATCGCCCGCTGTGAAAAACGGTACCGGGATGATGCCTGCAGGTGCGGGCATCATCCCGGTATAACCCCCGGAAGCCGAGTACGCATATCTGCGTACGCTCGGCGGGAAAGGGTTATATATATATATATATTTGTATATCCCTTTCATGCCTAAGCCTATTTAAAATCATTATTTTTTGCTAGAAAATTACTTGGAACCCCCAAACATACATACATACATATATATTAGTAGAGACCTTAGAGAATAAAATTGAATCTTTCAGGTGCTTTACAGACACTTTTTTTTTTTACACTAAAGCACCTGAAAAACGTGCCAGTGTGAAAGGGGTCTAATGATCGCAGCCATACCTCATGTGTGATTTGAACACCCTGTACATATGCAGGCGCGACTTACACATGCTGTTTCTTCACTGTGCGAGTTTGCAGGGACAGAGGCACTTTAAAAAAAATATATATTTTTCTTATTTATTAATTTTTTTTTTTAATTGTCACTTTCAAAAATGATGATCACTTTTATTGCTGTCACAAGGAATGTAAACATCCCTTGTAACAGTAGTAGGCAGTGATGGGTACTCTTTATGGAGTAAAGCCCAAACCCCAAATTCCTCCTAATGACACCAACAATGGGGTACTATTCAACTACCTCAGCCACCCCCCTCAGGTACCACTGCAGCAACGCTCTCTCGAATACCACCGCTACCACCCCCCCTCAAGTACCACCGCAGCCACCCCCCTCAGGTACCACCATCCCTCAAGTACCACTGCAGCCACCCCCTTAAGTACCACCCCGGCAACCCTCCCTCAAGTACCAACTCCCGCCAGTACCACCGCTACCACTCCCCCTCAAGTACCACCGCAGCAACCCTCCCTCGAGTACCACCGCTACCACCCCCCCCCCAGTACCAACCGGCTCAAGTACCACTGCAGCCACCCCCTTAAAGCGGTTGTATAGTTCTATTTTTGACTTTAACCTACAGGTAAGCCTATAATAAGGCTTACCTGTAGGTAAAAAGAATATCTCCTAAACCTCTATGGTTTAGTAGATATTCCCCTCACTAACTTCAGCGGCGCATGCACACAGGGGATTTTCGGCTGAAAGTCTGGCAGACGCCAGACCTTACTGGGAAGAAAACTCCCGCACGCATGCGCCAGAGTGATGCCATTGTGGCTCTGGCCACTCACAGCGCCAGAGCCACGATACCCGGAAGACACACAGAGGGAACATGTCGGCTCCCTCAGCGTGGACCAAGTGAGTTGCCGACGCCTTGTTCTAAGGTAAATATTTCATAATGCGCTAGTATGCGGTGCATACTAGCTCATTATGCCTTTTCCCTTGCAGGTGAAAAAAAAAAAAAAAAAAAAAAAAGAGTCAGCGGGTTTACTCCCACTTTAAGTACCACCCCAGCAACTCTACCCTGAATACCACCCCCCTCCAGTACCACCGCTACCACCCCCCTCAAGTACCACCGCAGCAACTTTCCCTCGAGTACCAGCACTACCACTGCAACCACCCCCCTCAAATACCACCGCAGCAACCCTCCCTCGAGTACCACCACTACCACCCCCAAGTACCACCGCAGCCACCCCCTCAAATACCCCCTTTCAGTTGAAATAAGAACAACACCTGACTCCCCAACCTCTACCATAAGACCCCCCCAAACACAGCACTGACTCCCCAACCTCTACCATGAGAGCCCCCCACACACAGCACTGACTCCCCAACCTCTACCATAAGAGCCCCCCACACACAGCACTGACTCCCCAACCTCTACCATAAGAGCCCCCCACACACAGCACTGACTCCCAACCTCTACCATAAGAGCCCCCCACACACAGCACGGATTACCCAACCTCTACCATGAGAGCCCCTCACACACAGCACTGACTCCCCATCCTCTACCATGAGAGCCCCCCACACACAGCACTGACTCCCCATCCTCTACCATGAGAGCCCCCCACACACAGCACTGACTCCCCAACCTCTACCATGAGAGCCCCCCACACACAGCACTGACTCCCCAACCTCTACCATGAGAGCCCCCCCCCACACACACACAGCACTGACTCCCCAACCTCTACCATGAGAGCCCCCCACACACACACAGCACTGACTCCCCAACCTCTACCATGAGAGCCCCCCATAAAGCACTGACTCCCGACTTCTACCATAAGAGCCCCCCACACACAGCACTGACTCCCCAACCTCTACCATAAGAGCCCCCACACACAGCACTGACTCCCCATCTTCTACCATAAGAGCCCCCCCACACACACAGCACTGACTCCCCAACCTCTACCATGAGAGCCGCCCCCCACACACAGCACTGACTCCCCAACTTCTATCATAAGAGCCCCCACACACAGCACTAACTCCCCAACTTCTAGCATACGAGCCCCCCCACACACACACACACACACAGCACGGACTCTCCAACTTCTACCATAAGAGCCCCCAACACACAGCACTGACCCCCCATCTTCTACCATAAGAGCCCCCACACACAGCACTGACTCCCCATCTTCTACCATAAGAGCCCCCCACACACACAGCACTGACTCCCCAACCTCTACCATGAGAGCCGCCCCCCACACACAGCACTGACTCCCCAACTTCTATCATAAGAGCCCCCACACACAGCACTAACTCCCCAACTTCTAGCATACGAGCCCCCCCACACACACACACACACACACAGCACGGACTCTCCAACTTCTACCATAAGAGCCCCCAACACACAGCACTGACCCCCCATCTTCTACCATAAGAGCCCCCCACACACACAGAGCACTGACTCCCCAACCTCTACCATGAGAGCCTCCCCCCCACACACACAGCACTGACCCCCCCATCTTCTACCATGAGAACCCCCCCCCCCCCCCCCACACACAGCACTGACTCCCCATCTTCTACCATGAGAGCCCCCCCACACACACAGCACTGACTCCCCAACCTCTACCATAAGACACACACACAGCACTGACTCCCCAACCTCTACCATAAGAGCCCCCCCCCACACACAGCACTGACTCCCCAACCTCTACCATAAGAGCCCCCCCCACACACAGCACTGACTCCCCAACCTCTACCATGAGAGCCTCCCCCCCACACACACAGCACTGACTCCCCAACCTCTACCATGAGAGCCTTCCCCCCCCACACACAGCACTGACTCCCCAACCTCTACCATAACACACACACCCCACTAACTTCCCTGCCTGCTCACTGCTCTGCACTTCCTACACACTCGCCCCGCCCCCATCTGCCATGTGACACAATAAACAATTCCTCAGCGTTCGGGCACCTTCTAGCACACGATGACGTCAGTGCTCGGTTCGGCTCCCCCTCCCGGTAACCCAGAACTCCCTGGAATGTTCCACCCCCTCCCCCGGTCACCGCGCACATGATACACGTCACGGCGCCGCTTTGAGCCGGGGTTGCGGTTGGATGCGGAGGCAGCGGGTGAGTGCTCGGTATCCTGCGACACGTATTATTGTTCAGTGACAGCTGATGTCATTGTGTTCTGTGTGCCCCCGGAGAGATCAGTGCCTACATGTCAGACGGCAGTGCCCTCTCCTCAGTCCCAGGGTGATCTGTCAGCTTCCCCTGTGATGATGCTTTGCTGGTACTCCTGTCCTTCCTTTGTATATGTGAAGTCCCATAGGGGTCCGTGGAGAAGTTTTTATTTTTAGGAACAAATGTGTTTGGAGGAGGAGAAGGCCTGAGAATAAATGTAAGGGGGTGAGAGGGAAGGGATCAGCCTCCATTCAGCATGTCACACAGGACGTCTCCTTTTAGGGCCCATTCACACCACAATTCTACGCCCCTTTCCTGCACCGCCTTCAGAGCGCACTGGGTGTGCCATCTGTGCCAACGTGTATGACCCTAACAATACCCCAAATGCAGTGTCTGCACCAGATCTCATGGTACCGCAATACTATGCAGTCCGGTTGCAGTGCATTTTTGAAAAGTAGCGCAAGCACTACTACTCATGCAATCCAGTGCGATTTCTGCTCATTCAAATGATGGGCTTGAAAATTGCACCTCACTGAATTGCACAGAGGAAGGCAAAGGAACGTTCAAGTGTGGAGCAGCCGTTAGGGCTCTTTCACACTAGTGCTTTGGTCTCCCTGCATTTGGACCGTGCTTTTAACCACTTCAGCCCCGGACCATTTTGCTGGTCAAAGACCAGACCACATTTTGCGATTCGGCACTGCGTCGCTTTAACTGACAATTGCGCGGTCGTGCGATGTGGCTCCCAAACAAAATTGATGTCCTTTTTTCCCCACAAATAGAGCTTTCTTTTGGTGTTATTTGATCACCCCTGCGTTTTTTATTTTTTGCGCTATAAACAAAAATAGAGCGACAATTTTGAATCCCCCAAAAATATATAAAAAAAAATGTTTTCCCTCAGTTTAGGCCGATACTTATTCTTCTACATATTTTTGGTAAAAAAAATCGCAATAAGAGATTATTGATTGGTTTGCGCAAAAGTTATAGCGTTTACAAAATCGGAGATAGTTTTATGGCATTTTTATTAACTTTTTTTTTTACTAGTAATGGCGGCGATCAGTGATTTTTATTGTGACTGCGACATTATGGCAGACACGTCGGACATTTTTGACACATTTTTGGGACCATTGTCATTTATACAGTAATCACTGCTATATAAATGCAGTGATTCCTGTGTAAATGACACTGGCAGTGAAGGGGTTAACCAGTGGGTGGCAGTGTAGGGGTTAAGTGTTCCTAGGGGTGTGTTACTAACTGTGGAGGCCTGGGCTTTCATTTAGTGAACACTGATCTCTGCTCCAATCACATGGAGCAGAGATCAGCATCACTAGTTGCTAGGCAGAACGCTGTTTACAACGTTCAGCCACCCCGTGAGACAGTTGCGGGTATGCCCACGCCGATTGACCACCAGACTCACGGGGGTCCCGACCGGCGCTCTCGTGATGGTAGGGCGGCATACAAGATTGGACGTACCTGTACGCCAATATGCCTGCCCGTGCCATTCTGCCGACGTACATCGGCGTGCGCTGGTTGGGAACCGGTTAAGGACCCCCCCACCTCACACTATAGTGGGTGGGGTGGTAAAACCCCAGCAGTTTAGCTGTGCTTTTGCAGCTGCCCACCGCCACTACCCACTTTAGCTGCTCAGACAACAGCCGGTAGGTGTACACGTGCTTTGTTTTGCAGTCGCGGTAGGAATTGCACCCCCTGTCAGCACAACCCATTAAGGGCTTGGTTCACACCTCTGCAGTTTGCTTTTGATCCTTTCTGCAGTAGTTTTTTTCTTTTTTAGCAGATGCGATTTTACCCCAATTTGTGTTTTGCATTTTATTTTTATGGGTTTTTTTTGGCCAATTTGTTGTTGGGCAGATTAAAAAATGCAAATTGTGGCAAAAAATGAACTACATGTTTTTTGCAGCTTCTCCATCAAAGTCTAGAGAACAAAAAAAGCAAAAATAAATAATAATAATAATAATAAAAAAAAAAGCATCTTTGCATTTAGTAAAGCCCCTGACCCTTTCCAAAAAGGCAGCGGCTGAAAAAAAAAGCATAGATATGAACGTGTCACATAGAAAACCATGTTAAATGGACTGTAGTGCCTATAAAAAACACAAAAATGTGGACAGGGCTGCTCTGCAAGCACAGGGTTCAAGGGGTTAAAGCTGGTGGTAAGGAGGCGATACAACATCTCTCTACCACCTGTCAAATGCTCTCTGAAGAGCGATCCAAATGCAGATCAATCCATAGAGCGCAAAGCTAAAAGTGAACAAGCCCTTAACCCTTTTGCTGCCAGAGACATTTTTTGCACACGTTAAAAATATTTAGGCCTGAAGATTACGTAAAACTCCCAAACAATATATATTTTCTGAAAGCAGACGCCCTAGAAAATACAATGGTGGTAGTGCCAATTTTTTTATTTATACAATACAGAAGTTGACCAAAGGTGGCGCTGGAGTAATTGAACCTCCTCTTTTTGAAGTGTCGTCAGTACGCTGAAACGTCACTACATTTGTGTGTGTTGTCTAAAAAGTCTGATCGACTGTGTATGCAATACAAACTTACGGCCAATGCCCTTTGTACAAAAGTTTGTAGAAAGACCGATCGTGTGTATGGGGCTTTAGAGTCTGCAAAAGACTTGAGATGGGACAGAGGTTCATCTTCCAGCAGGACAATGACCCTAAACATACAGCCAGAGCTACAATGGAATGGTTTAGATCAAAGCATATCCATGTGTTAGAATGGCCCCCAAAAAGACTTGCGGCTATAATTGCAGTAAAATGTGGTTCTACAAAGGATTGACTCAGGGGGGCTGAATACAAATGCACACCACACTTTTCACATTTATTTGTAAAAAAAAAAAAAATTGAAAACCATTTATCATTTTCCTTCCACTTCACAATTAGGTGCCACTTTGGTCTATCACATAAAATACTAATAAAATACATTTTATGTTTTTGGTTGTAAAATGAGAAAATGTCAAGGGGTATGAATACTTTTCCAAGGCACTGTATTTAAAGCTGAACTATGAGGCAAGCAAATATTGTCTAAATACAAGTGTCATTTATTCTTTCTTGAGGCTGGGTTCACGCTGGTGCGAACAGAAACAATGCATGTGATTCGCACGGCATTGCTGTGCTGATCACATGCGATGTTGGTGCGATGCAACTTCAGCCATACAAACTGTTTGGCTGAGATCGAATCACATTCGTGAAAAAAATGCCGCAGGACCCTTTTTTGGCCTGCACTAGAATTGGATTGCCTGGGTGTTCACATCCATACGATCCGATTCCTGTACCGTTTAACAGTATGCACTGCAATCTGTGTCATTAACTTTCTATTGACACTCTCAGCAGTTCGCAGAGGGCAGTGTGAACTGCCTGCACGTGACATGCAATGCGGGATCCCGCACTGGAATTGCGCTGGTTCTGCATAGCATGTGTGTGAACCCAGCCTTTATCTTGCTGTGCTTTTCCAGATCTGGGCAGTAATCCAGTGTGAAACTTTGCCTTTGTGTAGGAGCTTCCTGTATTATTACCGATCACTGCTGCTCTGTTTCCTGGTCTTATTTGGTCTCTGCCCCCTCCTGTAGTTTTCTCCAGGTAGCCTGTAGTGGGTGAGGCCTGCTGGGCTCCTCCCACAGCTCTTATTACTGTACAGGCCATATACAGCACAGTGATGTCACTGCTAATTTAACAAGGTAATATCATGGTTTGCAAATTAATTTGGAGCTCGCAAAGCAGGTTTTCATCCTTTGTGGCTAATGAGGAAAGTATTTAAATAAAAATTTTTGTGCCTGGAGATCAGCTTTACCAAGAAAAGTACACTAAGTGCAAAAATGGCTTTCTTTATTCTGCTCTGAATTTTACAAACTGTTCCACATTTTAAGCTTTTTTTGGTATTATTTAGAGTGATTAAATACATTTGGCATGACTGGATGTACTTTATGTTCTGAGTCATAGTTTATAAACCAAATGGGTGAGGCGTTGACTCAGAGCTGTCACTTACATGACATTACCAAGTAGAGTGTTATCCTCTATGTGTTGGCCATCAGGACTAGTTTTGAACTTCATTCATAGTATAGGAAATGTGGACACGGGTAGTAATCCTACACTGAGGAGGGCACACAGGTCCCAAACTGCACCCAGAAGTCTTGTTTCAGAAAATGTCCACCATGTAAGTGAGGTAAACACAGTGACCCAGACCTCCACTAGCTTCTTTGTTTGCTTTTGTTTTTAGTGACTTATTTTTTATTTTTTTTGCCCCCCCAATTCTTCATTTTTTTTTTTTTTTTTTTTATTCTTCTCTTTTTGTTTCTTTAAGGTCTCCATATCGGTATTACAGAAAAAGACTCTTCAATCCGCAATCCTGGAATACCACTGATCCCTGGATCCCATCGATAATGTTGTGCTGGGGAAATGCTTCCTTTGGACAACTAGGACTAGGGGGAATCGATGGAGAAATTATTGTAGAACCCACAAGATGTGACTTTTTCCTAAATAAAACTGTCCGTGATGTTGGCTGTGGCAGCAGGCATACTGTGTTTGTGTTGGATGATGGGACCGTTTATACCTGTGGATGCAATGATCTAGGACAGTTAGGACATGACAGAGGCAGAAAAAAGCCAGGTAAGGGGCTGTGTTTGAATGCTTGACGTGTAATATATGTGCAGTTACAATGATAAACATCTACTTTTGGTTTGAATTATCACAACGGTAGAGGAAATGCTGACACTCGTGATGGTAACTTCACTTTTCTTTTTTTTTCCTCTGGAAACTTTTTAGAAAGAACTCAACATCTATTGGAGTATGTTAGTGAAGAATAATCTGACTTTGGCATAAATTCACTAAGCTTTACCGCATATGATAATATCATGTTACTCGTTCTGCATAAATTTTCACATGCTGTATATTAAGTCCAACAAACAAAAATGATGGGGTGTTTACCAGAAGAAAAAAAAATGTTTTGGTAAATATTGCATAAAAAGTTCGAGAATCCTATTCACAAACATACCAGAGAGTAGAAAAGCAATGCGATAATTACCACTAGAGTTTTCTGGCGGTATAAAATGCGGTATTTGCCAAAAAACAGCCTGGCGATCGGGAGACTCCCAGGCTGTTTATTGACAAATAGATGATTGCTAAGCAGCAGGCTGGGAAGCTGGCCGTTGCATACTTAGCAACCAATGACTCATCAGCTGTCAGTGGGCTTCCCCGCTAACAGCTGATTGTGGGAAGAAAAACAAAAAAGGTGCCAATTAAAAAGTATGAGAAAAAAATTGTGGGGTACAAGCCCCACCCCCCATCCATACCAGGCCCTTCAGGCTTTTGGCCCATGCCAGTTTTTTTTTTTACTTTTTTGGTAAAACCCAGAGACAGTTCCCCCCCCCCCCCCCCCGATGTAAATCCATCGTCAATCACGATGCCGGCATACCACCGGAACCCCAAAAAAAGGCAATAGCAAGAGTCTTGCTATTGGGGGCACTGGTCAAGGGGGAGTTGTCAGGAGCGTTAGTGGGGAACCCGAGATGAGGAGGATCTAGGCTGTTCTCTGAAAAAACATTACACATAACTGGTAAGTATGACATGTTTGTCTGTGTCCGACACAGAGGAAAACATAAATCTAGTTTCTTATAAATGCCTTTGCAGTTCTCTGGATAATAGCAGTGCTTATACACAGATCTGGATTTTGATGTTAACTCCCAGACAGCCATGTTCTTAAAGCCAAACTATGGGAAACTTTACAGTTATCCCTTGTAGTGGGCTGTGCCCGCACTGCAGGGCTTAACTGCCCGTTTAAGTCTAGTGGACACAACAAAGTAGATTTACTTACCTGATCCTCCACTGCTAGATTGGCTCTCCCCCATGCTCCAGTGGTCTAAGGTCCTGACATCATCAAGACAAATGCAGGGTCCCTAGCCCTGCACTGGATATAATGATGCTAAGGGACAGTTCACCAATGGAGCATGGGGGAGCGAATCTGCCGGGGAAGTGAAGGATCAGGTATTTAAAGGCTCTTCTCCTCTTCCATAGAAAAAGCAAGCAGGCGCAGCCCCACTTCAAGGGATCATTTTACCATTTGCCAGAGTAGGGTTTTAGGCAAAGAATGCATAACGCTTTGGTAAAAAGGTCAACTTTATTATTGCAATAAAGGAACTCATACAGCAGTCTTATTTAAGCTGGCCTCCAGGCAGATATAAAAATGAATGCATTTAAGAGTTTACTATAGAAAAAATAAAAGCATTTTTGGGATTGATGCAACGTGATGTCACTTGCTACGAACAGTAATATAAGCAATCTCTGAAGTAGTAATCCATTTTATTTTTTATTTTAAAGACCATTGGTGGGGATAATTTTATTTTTATTTTTTCCTTTATTTTCAGAACAAGTTGGAGCCCTCGATGCTCAGAGTATTGTTGCCGTCTCCTGCGGGGAATCGCATACATTGGCTCTCAATGACAAAGGTCAAGTGTTTTCTTGGGGTCTAGCTAAGGATGGACAGCTAGGTCTATCTGTGATTGAAGAATACATCCGAATACCAAGGTAGCCTGTATTTCTTTATAGTTTGAGTTTTACTTTTAGCAAAAACTGTTTGGCAATTTTAGGTTTAGGCTGGGTTCACATATGAGCACTTAGCGGCTCACAGCAGGAGTCCGGTGCGTCCGCGTTCACCATTTCAGGTCCAATTTCAGCCTGAAATTTTGGCTGAATTCGCACCTGAAATGGACCAAAAGATGCACAGGGCAAATTGCACTGGAGCCGCTGCTGAGATGTGAACCGGCTCCATAGAGAGCTGGTCACAATCCTCCTGCTGTGCAAATTGGATGCGGGGAAACTAGTGTGAACCCAGCCTTACTGTTTGGCAAATTTAGATCTAGTTAAAGTTGTTATTAACCCTTACATGCATACCAGTGAAGTGACTGCTCCCAGGTGATACATAGATGAAACAAATCCACCTACATGAGTTGTACCTTCCTCTCTGCAAAGTCCAGAATTTTTAAAGCTTGTCTGAGCTGTCAGAAAAAAGGGGATGCTGAGCTGAAGTTAAAGTATGGGGAGCTTAGTGAGGAGAGCTCTGAGAGCCGATTGGAGGGAAGGTGGGACACATCCCCTCCACACAGCTCACAGGAACAAAGCTGAGGCGGTCTGTCAGCTGGAAATCCCTCCTGTCACTATTTTTCTCTTGATGTCAGGAAAACTTGTCATAAGGGAGTCATGCTGATAGCAGAGGAATGGGGCAGCAGACAGAAATGACACTTAGTGCTCTTAACTGATGAACGAATGAAGTATTTGTATAGCGCACAACGTGAACTGAATCGCCTCAAGGCGCTGTGAAGAGCTTGGTTGTCCAAACATCTAGAAACACACTATAGAGGGATATGGTTTGCTCATGTTTCATTTCATGTCTGGGGTTTAATACTACTTTATTGCTCTGGAAAATCTGATTTATATTCCTTTTTCTGTTTAAAGCGGAGGGCCACCCTAAAGTGGACCTTCTGCTCATTGGAACCCTCCCCCCCTCCGGCGCCACAATTGGCACCTTTCAGGGGGGAGGGGGGTGCAGGTACCTGTACAGTACAAGTATCTGCACCCACTTCCGGCGTAGATTCTGCAGAAGGTACGCCCCTTTCCGCAGAATCTACGCCCCTTTCCGAAGGTCCCCCACTGCCTGCTGGGAAACGCACGGATCCCAGAGACAGCGGGGACCATCCTTATTGCACAGCGCGACTCGCACATGCGCAGTAGGAAACGGGAAATGAAGCCGAATGGCTCCACTTCCTGATTCCCATACCCAAGATGGCGGCGGCAGCACGCGAGAGACGATCGAGAGATCGGCTTCGGGTGCCGACATCGCGGGCGCGCTGGGCGGGTAAGTGTCATTATTTTAAAAGTCAGCAGCTGCAGTATTTGTAGCTGCTGGCTTAAAAAAAAAAAAAAAAAAAAAAAAAAACAGCGGACTCCTGCTTTAAAATGTAAAAAATAAATGTTTGCCTATAAATATAAAGAACAAAAGAATGCAGCGACTTATTATCAACAGTCATTTTACTCTTGCAATAATATGCTTTAACATGGAGTAGTAGGTTAGTAGGCTTGCCCATGACCTCGCTTTACAGAGAACACCATAGCCCCATGGCCAGTGCTACTGCAAATTGTTATCTTCATGATCAGTTGGTATAACAGTCCATCCTGCATCCTGATTGAGATAATGTGATCCCTGCCAGAGCTTAGCTTTTGCTGTGTCAGCCACATGGCATCACTGGGTGGAATTCTTTGGTGTTTTTTTTTTTGCCTATAAATACATTTTTTAACTCAAATATCTCTTAAACATTTTTGTTGTACAAAAGAACATAACATCAGCAATCATTTAATGACTGGTCATGTCAAATGGTTGAACCTAGAGCTGGGGAAAAAATTCACAAAGAAAGAAAACTTGATGCAGTTAATATGATACAATGTTTCCATGCTGTACAATCAATATGATAGTTATACAATCATTGTAACGTGACGGTACAATGGGCATCTGAGCCTTTGAGCCCGTCTACATGTCCAAAGTGTGTGGGTCTTATTGGGGTCAGTACTGTCTGTGGCCACTAATGTCTCTATTGCCATGATGCCATCAAGAATCTGGACCCACTTCAAAACGTGCTGGAGCTGTTGTTTTCCAGTGATGGACTACACATGTGGCTATGAGGCAGAAGAGAGAAGGGGAAAGTGCCTCTAAGTGTAGATTTATAAAAATGGCTACTCACATGTAGCAGGTAAAATGTAAGCTCGTCATAGTGTGTAATAACAGGCAGGGCCATCTTTAATATTGATTGGACCCTGGGCAAACATTTTCTTTGCCCCCCCCCCCCCCCTAGAAGTTACAGCACACATTACGACTCACCGATTAGTTGTTAGAGGTTACTGCACATCCTTACCGCTCACTGGTTGCTATAGGTTACATGCTCACTGATTGGTTGCAGGAGGCTACTGCAAATTACTGCTCAGTGATTGGTTGCTAGAGGTTACTGTGCATCATTAGCACTTATTGGTTGCTAGAGGTCACATCACATCAATACAGCTCACTGATCGGTTGCTGAAGGTTACAGCACATCATCTTCTCGCTGCCTTCACACCATAGACTGGGGAGGTGAGGGGACTTGCCAATAGACCGAAACTCCTAGAACTTGTTATTAGCAATGAGCAGAGCAAAGAACACACAGCTTTTTGAAGGTTACCTGAGTGCAGCTAGGAACAGAACCCAATAGAAGCAGTATCCCTGAGGACAGGCTGCCAGAAATAAATTACTAGTCATGCCGCCTGCAGTAGAGCAGTGTGAAGGGGCGAGCTGTGTACGGAAGGGCAGGATTGAGGGGTGAGCTGTGTATTTACAACTCTTCTGTATTTACAAGTGGCAGTAGTGAGCAGCCAGCGCTGGATCATTGAGGTGGAGAAACTCAGCTGAAAAAAGCCAGGGAGCAGCGTGGGCCCCAGAGGCAGCTGCTACGACCCTGTATCCGGGGGGATGAAGCAGGTGTCAGCTGAGGGCCCGCCGGGCTCCACTGTCGCAGGGATAGACATGAGCAGGCCATGCCCATCAGCTGACACCGGCTTCGTCATCCCTGACATTACACACTAAAAAGAGCTTGTCTTTTTATCTGCTGCATCTGAGTAGCCATTTCCATTTTTGGTGTCCTTTGTCTTAAAAGAGAAGCATGGGGTTTTTTTTTTTTTCATATTCATACTTACCTAGGTGGATGCAGTATTGGCCCGATGCTGCATCTGTCCCTTGGTGCCTCTAACACTGAGAACGGAGCGACTGAACACCGCCGATCACTTGGTTAAAACGGCACCCCGAGCAGAGAGCTGCTGACTGTTCATCACAACTCTGTGCTCTGCCGTCCTGCTGTGACTGGAGCACTGAGCTGTGGAGGGGGGCCGGAGTGGCTGGCCCAGACTTTCAGCGGCCGGCCCAGACTTTCAGCGGCTCCTGACTCCATGGTCATGATGACACGTAGCCTGGACCGACAGTGACGTCAGCAGAGAGCGGACTTCAGCCCGCTCTCTGGTGAAAATGGTGTGCAGAACGAACTGCACTCCTGTGATCCATAGACTACAGCCATAGACTACAGAATCTGGTGCGTTTGTGCATGGTATCCAATCAGCGTCTAACTTCAGCTTATTCAATTAAGCTTTGGCAATAAAACCTGGAAGCTGATTGGTTTCTATGCAGAGCTGCATCAGATTCTAAGTGCTCCATTTTTAGTAAATCACCCCCAGTGTCTCAAGATCTTTTTAATCTGAAATGCACACTGGGATCATGGAAAGGAGAACTACTTCAGGAAAAGCTTCAGCACTAGCTGTGCACATACTATTGTGTGTAATGAAAAAGGGGTAAATAACACACAATTCCCAGCAGATATATGTGCATTCTCCATCCATCCACCTTCAGCAGGACCTAGGGGTATAAATACATTTTAATTTGCGACCATAAAAAATTTAAATGGCTCTCACTTTCCTGCACCCTCTTCTGCTGCCGAGCTAAACCACAATATCAGATGACTATATTGTACACAGCTCATACATTCCTCTGTCTTGTGTGGTTGTTTTGCTAGAAGGAGTAGTCTTAGCCCTTGTATACATGGTCGGACATTCCGACAACAAAAACCGTCGGATTTTGGCTGACTGATTTTGTCCGAAACTGGTGTTGCATACACACGGTCGGACAAAGTTGTTGGAAAATCCGATCGTTTGTAACGTGATGACGTAATTTAGTTACAACGGGACTACGTTCAGGCTAGTAGCCAATAGCTTTGGTCTCGTAATTTGATCTGAGCATGCGTGGCACTTTGTCCGATCGGAACTCTCTACAAACGATCGGACAAAGTCCAATCGGATCATGTTGTCGGAAAATTTGTCGGTCGGGTATTCTGACGGAAACAGTCTGATGGAGCCCACACACGGTCGGATTATTTGACAACACGGTCCGATCGGACATTTTCCGTCGGAATGTTCGACCCTGTGTACAAGGGCTTAGATCTTTACTAGGACTTCGTGTTGGCAAGCAATAGTCAATGCAGATGTGCATTTTTCATTGAATTTGAGAAATTTGGAACAGAGTGCACCTCTCCAAGACTAACATGGGTCTGTTTTGCTATTAAGGTTTGCAGTCTAAAAAGGAAGTTGGGGATTTAACACTTGAGTCTATGCAATCTGCTGTAAATATTTTCTGCACTGCTGGAGTGTCTGTGCTGCTGGCTATGGAATCCCAATGTCTGAGGCTATTTTAATAGCTCAGGCATTTAGTACGTTCTGGTATCTTCTAGCAGTCAGGGTGGGAAACCCTTCTGTGTTTTTTCTTTCACTGCTGCTTATGTGTATGTATGTTATTTAAAAGTAGTATTAAACTCATTAAACACAAAAAAAAAAAAAAAAAAAAAATCATTCCTCAGTAAATTTGTTTAATTTATTACCCCAGAAATGACAGTTACGACGTTCAATGTGACTGGCTTCTGCTGTCTCAGTGCTGCTTGATCACCGAACTTCTGGTCTTCACAGGAAAGAGTTAACAGTGCACAGTGGCTAATTTTTAAATTTTAATTATTTTTTTTTTAAAAACTGTCCGTTTCGGTTTTCAGCCAAGTGCATCCTGAATTTTCGGTTTCAGTTTCAGCAGGAGCTTAAATGGTGTATGGAAAATTTAACAATTTCTCTTATTTGCTTCCTTTTTGGATTAGATTGGAAAAAAAATGTTTAGGCATCAGCATCGATTGAGTGCTGTGCACGTCTGTAGCTCTTCTCTTCCCCTCACTTCTGGGTTTCGCTGGCTTTGCTGGAGCACCAGGAGCCATTGGCTCTCAGTGCTGTCAATTAAAGCCAGTGAGGAGGGAACGGGGGGGAGCAGCGGGGCTTGGGAGTGGCTTCCCTGAAGGCACTGGACAGAGGGGAGGGGCCAGGAGCATCAGCGGGGGTACCCAAGTAGGGGAGGTTCATAGCCTCTCTGTGCAACTCCATTGCACGGAGCAGGTAAGTATAGACACGGTTATTTTTTTTAAAGGAAAAAAAAACTTTTTACAATCTCTTTAGAGCCCAACTCCAGGCTGGAAAGAAATAAAATCACTTCCCCCTGCACTGAAAAAGTTAAATGCTTGTTAACTACAGGGGTAATGGAAGGGGTTACTTTACCCCTTGCCACGGTGCTCCCCTCTTCTCTCTGACATTGCAGCCTGTGGGAGTTACCTCCGCATCATCGCATACAATGCAGGACTGTTAGTTTCTTGTAGTATGTGACGGAAGCAAGCATGTGACTGTGTATGGGAGCTTCTTAGGGAGGATGAAGCGGGGAAGCTGTTGCACAGATGGGGGGGGGGGGTGTGGAGCCTGCTGGATAGGGGAATAAGATTGATATTGCTCATTATCACTCTACACTGATACTAAGGTTAATAAAATGCGAACAGGTATACTTTGTTGCAGAAGAGACATGCAGTGTCTGGCATGGAGCCAGTGTTGCAGGACAACTGACTCCTATGCATGCGTGGGAGTGATGCCATCCTGCGCTGACCGTACAAAGCTGTCCAAGATTTGCACTCGGGAGAAGATGCCAACGAGGGACCTTTTTAAATATATACCCTTGAAAGAATTTGTTATATCCGTTAAATGCAAAAACCTGCCTGGTAATTCTGCCAGATGTAGTGAGTGTATAACTGCTTGTGCTCTCTACCTATACTATCTGTTATCAGTTTTTAGTTCTGTCTGGACTGCGGAACACCTCCCCTCTCTTATGGAGTGAGGGAGGTATTTTGACACAGGGTAACAACATTGCACCTGTTTGAAGTACAGCAAGTGAGCTTTGTCACCCTAATACTAGAAATGATTACTGGCAGGATCACCAGGTGAAAAAAAAAAAGCCTGAGAAAAATACTAATGCAGCCACCACTACACCAAAGGATTGGTACGCTTTAGTATACAATACTGTGCAAAAGTTTCAGGCAGGTGTGAAAAAATGCTGTAATTTTAAGAATGCTTTTAGAAATAGAAGTGTAATAGTTTATGTTTTTATCGATTAACAAAATGGAAAGTAAAGGAACAAAAGAGAAATCCAAATCAAATCCATATTTGATGTGGCCACCATTTTACCTTCATGCTTTCTTAAATCACTTACCCTTGTTTCCATGTCCTATGCACGAAAACATAGGAACTGGGGTGCAGAGAAATGGTAGCAGGTGTTTGAGCCAAAATGTGAAATATTTGGCTGTAGCAGAAAGCAGTTTTTTCACAAAGGGCTGGAGAGCAGTACAAAAATAGTGTCTGCAGGCAACAGTGAAGCATTGTGGAGGTTCCTTGCAAATTTGGGGCTGCATTTCTGCAAATTAAATTAGACATTTGGTTAGGATCAATGGTGTGCTCAATGCAGAGAAATGCAGGCATATATTTATCTGTCCTGCCATACCATAAGGGTGGCCTGTGTTTGGCCCCAAATTTACTCTCCGGCAGGACAACGACCACGTACATGCAGCCAATGCCATTAAGAACTATTTTCAGGGTAGAGAAGAACAAGGAGTCCTGAAAGTGATGATTTTACCCCCACAGAGCCCTGATCTCAAACTCATCAAGTTTGTCTGGGATTACATGAAGAGACAGAGGGATTTGAGAAAGCCTACATCCACAGAAGATTAGTGGTTAGTTCTCTGAGATGTTTAGAACAACCTACCTGCCGAGTTCCTTCAAAAACTGTGCAAGTGTACCTAGAAGAATTGATGCTGTTTTGAAGGTAAAGCGTGGTCACAGCAAATATTTGATTTGAGTTTCTCTTCTGTCCATTTTGTTAATTGATAAAAAAAATAAAAAAAACTATGAGCACTTCTTTTTGTGAAAGCATTTTTAATTTACAGAATGTTTTCACACCCACCTTAAACTTTTGCGCAGTACCGTATAACATTTTTATTTTTGGGTTTAGGTACATAGTTCATAAGTAAAAACATGTGCAAATAAATGCAGATAATGCGCATAACCTCCAGTGATTTAAAATACCATATCAATAATATGAGTGAGATGACTTGTAAACAAAATAATGCACACCACATAACCAAACTGTAAAGAGTGTGCAATTGTCATCTAGGCCTGAGTAAAATAAAGTGCATCCACTGCAATCAATATAAAATGCTAATCAGTCCATAAAGTGCAAGTCAAAATATAAAGTGCTCGAAAAGTGTGTAAAAAGTGCAAAATAACAAAAGTTCAATGCTGTAATTCAAGTGAATATGTGTGCTCTTTGCGACAAGATTCCCACTGCCAATCGCTGACTGTAGTTCCACTGGTGTGCTCTTACCACATGGGCATAAATAAATGCCTTAGCCATCTATGGGATTAGGCCCTTATTTCCATAAGTGCAGGTATGTCAAATGCAGAGTTAAACATCCACTATGAGTAGTATGTAGGAGCTTGCGTTGGTTAGCAGTATCTTATTTTATATTTTTAATTGGTGGTCACATGATGGCTTATGCTCTTCTTATCCCCACATAACCAAGGGTTGGGGGGCAAAATCTTGCAATGATTCTTAGCAGCTTCTGGCCAACAGCTGCTGCCTTACAATCATAAATGACAGTTTCCTGGCTGCCTGCTGAATGTCAACAAACCACCCGGGGATTTTAGCTGACGTTATTGACCAGGAGATGTAAACGTTGGTGTAATCAGCAATGGCAGTACAAGCACAGAATGTATGCATCTCAACATGAACTCAAGTGCGTTTTATGTCTGTATGGGTTCAGATGCAGACCACTTTTTACATGGGAACTTGCTACCAGAATCCTACGTAAATTTGAAATTTAGCTCCAGCTTTGCTATCGCTTTAAATAGTTTGGATGGGTCAAGCTAGTCTAAACAAACTATTTTCTCTACTAACACATGTGGCTGCTGTCAGATCTGTATAAACTGTATGTAGCATCTACTACATACGCTATACATTGGCAGTGGTATGGGGACTTCTAATCTGCTGCCAGGACAAAATAGTCCGCCATTCATAGGATATCGTTGAGGTGGAGAGGCAGATGGGTAGATAACGTCACAATCTCCACTTCAGCTGTTAGGAGGAAGCCTTGTATTCATTGATACAAAAAATACAGAGCTTCCTGTGAATGGCTGAGCGGCATTCAGCCAGACTCTGATTTGTTCCGGGAACAAAAAGAATGGGATTTAGAAATAATGGACACAATTTCAGCATTCCAAATCATAAGGAACAAGCCGAAAAACACTCAAGTGTGAATGGGGGCCTACAACTTGCTGTTTTGTAAGACTTTAAATCCAGAAACAATTATTTTAAATCTTGTAGTGGATTGAAGTGGTTGAAGTCAAGTCTGGGAAACTTTCTCCCTCTTGGTGGGTTCTGTGCCCACACTGCAAAGTTAACTGCTTGTTTTAAGCTAGGAGGCATAGAAAAGAAAATGTACTTATCCACTCCTTGATCACAAAGCCATGCTCCTTCACTGATGTCATCAAGATTAATGCAGGGCCAATAGCCTAGTGGTTCACAATGTTGGACTTTATTGCTAGTTTAAACTTTGCCAAATTTGTCTGAATTAATTTTTTGCTTCTTCCAGAAATATAAAGAGTTTGTCTGAAGTCCAGATTGTGCAGGTGACATGTGGATACCATCACTCAATGGCCCTCTCTAGAGGTAATGAGTTACAATATTCCATATGTTAATGTCCAAGGATAATTTCAGTTTCTTCCTCATCAACACACCACTACAAGTCACTGTGTTGTGTTTGTGTCCAATGATATTTGTCCAGCTACAGTTAGCATGTTAAAATGTATCTGTAGGCAAAACTTTTTCCAATTTAGGGTAGCAAGGATAGGGTCCATTCACACAGGGGCAACACGACTTTGAGCGAGACTTTGGGAGGCAACTTGGACATGACTTGAGTATGAATCACAGCACTACTTGAGGCAACTTGCAACGCAACTTGAAGTTGCTTCCAGGACAGGGGACTTTACCAGTGGACAATCACATAATAATCAGCTCTGTGGGAGGGAGGGGTTTGCCTAGAAAACTATTTTTACTTCCTGGAAAGTTGCTTCAGTTAAGACAGGGGATCAGACTTGGAGGCAACTTCCATTGAAATCAATGGGTACAAGTTGCCTAGAAGTCGGATTGAAGTAGTACAGGAACCTTTTCTGAAGTCGGAGCAACTTCAGTAGTGTGCATTAAGATGGCTCTCATTCACTTACATTGATTTTATCATGTTGCGCGACTTGAGGCAACTTGGGGCGACTTCAAGTCGGATCCAAAGTTGCTCCTGTGTGAATGGACTTACTTCAATCCGACTTCTAGGCAACTTGTACCCATTGATTTCAATGGAAGTTGCCTCCAAGTCTGATCCCCTATCTTAACTGAAGCAACTTTCCAGGAAGTAAAAATAGTTTTCTAGGCAAACCCCTCCCTCCCACAGAGCTGATTATTATGTGATTGACCACTGGTAAAGTCCCCTGTCCTGGAAGCAACTTCAATTTGCCTTGTAAGTTGCCTCAAGTCGTGTCCAAGTTGTCTCCCAAAGTCTCGCTCAAAGTCATGTTGCCCCTGTGTGAATGGACTCTAAATGTACATGGGACACTTTTAGAACCTTTAGAATGATTTAAATTGACAGATAGTAATCTGCATTTAAAACATCTGTTTTTGCCGCATTTACAGGCCGCGTTTAGCATTTTTTTTTTTTTTTTTTTCTCTTAGCCAAAAATGAAAAGCGGCTAAACATGAGTTACTGCTTTTAGAAGCGTTTGGCGTTTGAAATGCCTCTAAACTTGGCATCTGAACTCCATATTTTTTTTTGCTTTCCAAAAAAGGCCTTTAAACTCAAACTGCCTAGAAACAACATTAAACGAACCTGTTGTACGTGTACTGATAATATAACATAGAGGAGAGTCTCAGAACAGTTGAAAAAAAAATGCCCAACTGCTCCTAAACGTCCATTTAGCAGCAGTGTACATGAGGCCTTGGAGTCTGGCAGATATTTATTGCTGTCCTGACAGAGGTTCTAAACCTTTCCCATACAAACTAAAACTAGACAAAGTTTTGGCTGCTACTACTACTTCCCTTTCTACTTTAGTCACCTCCCTTGCATCCAGCCCGCAAGTGGTCAGTGAAGCAGAAGAAGCAAACTGATGAGATTATCCCCTTGCTTGCTGTCAATATATTCCTTCCCAGCACATGTATGCAGTGTACCTGATTAGCCATCTGTTTCTCTGAGTTGTACTGTACAGGGAATTAAAATTGGCTGATATCAAGTTTAAATTCAGGTAGACTAGTTGCATGTAAAAATACATTTCATGATCTTTTCTTATTGAATACATAACTGTATTGGTTAGTTTTCTCAATATTCACCAAAAACGTTACTCTAACAATGGTTAGGGGCTCCGTGTGTTTAATGTTCGGTTCCGCATGCACATTTTACATGTGTTTTGCTATGCACTTGCAGTGTGTGTGTGTGTGTGTGTTTGTTTTTTGTTTTTTTATTTTGAGGGGGGTGTAATTTTAATGTTTTTCTTCACCAAGTTGCAAAAGGGGGGGGGGGGGGATTTTTTGGGACTTTGAATGAGGTGGGTGGGAGTGTCTAAATAAGTTGGTTTTGAAAAGGATAAGTTTTATGGTCAAAAAGCATCACAGCATAACATAAATGCAATGAGTAAATATAAAAATCACATGTTAAAAAGCACATATGGTGAAAACAGTAATACAGCATGGCAGGCCCATAGTATGGTAAATGGTAAGATCTTCCATGTGGAAACAAAATAAGATCACAGAAATCTAGTACATACAGTATATTAGAATCAATAGATCTACAGAATAGGTGCATCCAGTAAGTCCGATGCATTTTGTGTATATAAAATGACACTCTTCAGGGGCAGGTGTACTTGGGTCTACAACAAAACATGAATAAATAAATATGTACCATGGTTGAAACCATATATGGGAGAAGTACATTCTTACAAATGTAAACTCGTCCCTTTTGGATACTTCACTGAGTTGCATTTACATGCCTTGGCAGTGTGCTCATGTACATTCTGATGCACAAAAAAATGCAGCATGCTGTACTTTTTTTTTTTTTTTTTTTTTTTTTTTTTTATGTATATGAAAGCACCACAATGGTGTGAACTAGGCTCATTGTAATACATCACTTTTTCTTGCATATGCATTCATAACGTGTTTAAAAATGCATTTAATTGCATATGGGGTAAACAAGCCCTGATGCCTCAGTCAGATGGGTTTTGAGGGCCATATACCGTGAACAAGCTGCTTGGTCTGTATTTAGTAGGGCTCTCATGCATGCTTGTTACATTAGGGTGAGCGGCTGTGTCTGTGCAGCCACTGGGTCCTAATAGACTTCAATAAGCTGCCTGGGGGGTAGGGTATAATATAAAGGGAGTAGGGGGTGAGTCCATGTAAAGAATTTTTAAGTTCACTCCCCTCTGCCAGAATACACCAGTCAGCATTCGCAGCCATTGGCTTGCAGTGCTGATCGGATGCTGGTTTTCTAGCATGTCTAGCGATTTCTGTTAGATCAGGCCGATATTCGGCCTGTGTGTACCACACTTAAATCTGTAAAATTCAATGTTTAGTTTTTGTTTGATAAACTGTGTAACAATTTGCCTGTTAAATATTGTGTTTTATTGCACTACAGAAAGTGAAATCTTTGTCTGGGGATCGAACAGATATGGCCAGCTTGGTCTGGGCTATGAACAGAAGAATGTAACTGCGCCAAGACCCTTAAAATCTTTATCGGGGATCCCTTTTCACCAGATTGCTGCTGGAGGTGCCCACAGCTTTGCACTAACACTCTCAGGTGCCGTTTTTGGCTGGGGGCGGAACAAATTTGGTCAGCTTGGTCTGAACGATGACAATGGTAAGATTTTTTTTTTTTTTAAGGTATTTTTATACAAAGACCATATTTAACATACTTAGAATACTAAGACATACATTTTACAATTTATATATTATATGCAAGGTTTGAATAATAGTGGCTTACAAATGTTAATAAAATGGCTTGCATACACAAGACTTGGAGTAGACATGAAAATTCCTGTACAGCTGTGAAATGTATGAAACCTACAGGAAAGTTGGGGTTATTAGACATAGCAAATGTTTACAGGTCATCTGTCCTGTTTTCATGTTAAACAGAAAATAAAAGCAATTGTATCTGATAAGGGGTTACATACAACATATTTTTTTTTTTCATTCTGCTTATCAGCTAACAGTATAAGTGCTCTTGAAGATGAACTTTAAAAAATAAAATAAAAAAAATCGCACCAGTGATCAAACATAAGTTCATGGGCGTGTACTATCTGTTTCAAAAAGGATGTGCCTTGTATTTTTTTTATTTGCTTTTAGAATATAAACATACAACACACAACAGACATTGAGGTTGGTTTATTAAAGGAAAATGATACTGTGCACTACAAGTACAGTTGATCTAGATCTGAGGGGAAGCTCTGCTGATTTTTATCATCCAATCAATCCAAAAATGCTGTTTTTTTTTTTTTTTTTTTTTTTCCCTTGCTTGTGATTGGGTATTCTTTGCAAAGTAAAACTTCACCTCATTTACTAAGCTCTGGAGCAATTGCACTTGCAGTGTGTGTGTGTGTGTATATATATATATATATATATATATATATATGTATGTGTGTATATATATATATATTTTTTTTCTCTATATCTCATATTTTCCTTTTAGTACACCAATGTTTACCAGTGGTGGAAGTACAAATCCTAGCATGCTGTGGCAACTTCCTGGCCATCCTTTTTACTTATTTTTATTGTCAGCTTGCTTGTAAGTCCACAACATTTAAAAGATCTGGCTGCATAGCTCTGGTTTACAGTGCCCGAATTGGAGAATGTATTGTGTACTAAAATTGAAATGGTCTAATTAAAGCAAATCAAAACAGTTTGTTTATCTATGATATTTTTCTTTTCTACTCTACAAATTGGTTGCCATGGGTTTTAGTCATTGCCTTGCATGGGTCTAAAAATAATGTATGTACACAAAAGTACACACGTACACGTAGTTACATAGTAGGTGAGGTTGAAAAAATAAACAAGTTCATAAAGTCCAACCTATGTGTGTGATTATATGTTAGTATTACATTGTATATCCCTGTATGTTGTGGTCACTCAGGTGCCTATCTAATAATTTTTTGAAATGATCGATGCTCCCCGCTGAGACCACTGCCTGTGGAAGAGAATTCCACATCCTTACCGCTCTTACAGTAAAGAACCCTCTACGTAGTTTAAGGTTAAACCGCTTCTCTTCTAATTTTTGTGAATGGCCTCATGTCTTTTTAAATTAGTTTTTTTTTATTTATTTATTTATTTTTTGGGAAGAGTTTTATCCCTATTGTGGGGTCATCATTACGGTATTTTTCCATTGAAATCATATCGCCTCTCAAGCGTCTCTTCTTCAGAGAGAATAAGTTCAGTGCTTGCAGTCTTTCCCCATAGCTAAGATCCTCCAGTCCCTTAATTAGTTTTGTTGCCCTTCTCTGGACTCTCTCCAATTCCAGTACATCCTTCCTGAGGACTGGTGCCCAGAACTGAACGACACATTCCAGGTGTGGCCAGACCAGAGTCTTGTAGAGCTGGAGAATTATTGTTTTATCTCTGGAGTTGATGCCCTTTTTAATGCATGCCAATATTCTGTTTGCTTTGTTAGCAGCAGCTTGGCATTGCATGCCATTGCTGAGCCTGTCATCTACTAGGACCCCCAGGTCCTTTTCCACCCTAGATTCCCCCAGAGGTTCTCCCCCCAGTGTATAGATTGCATTCATGTTTTTGCCACTCAAATGCATTAGTTTACATTTCTCTACATTAAACCTCATTTGCCATGTAGTTGCCCACCTCATTAATTTGTTCAGATCTTCTTGCTAGGTTTCCACATCCGAAAAGTTATTGCCCTGCTTAGCTTAGTATTGTCCACAAATACAGAGACTGAGCTGCTTATCCCATCCTCCAGATTGTTTATGAATAAATTAAATAGGATTGGACCCAGCATAGAACCCTGGGGGGACCCCACTTTCCACACTGGCCAAATCCGACTACTGCCCAGTTATCACCACCCTCTGAACTCGCCCCTGTAGCCAGTTTTCAATCCATGTATTCACCCTATGGTCCATGCTGACAGACCTTAGTTTGTACACAAGCGTACACACTAGGGATGCATGAAATTTCGGTTGCCGAAACATATCGCCCGAAAATGGCCCTTTCGCCAAAAAGCTGAAAGAGAATTTTCGCCGATACTGCTGTTGAAAATGAGGCAGGCCTGCTGGGCTTGGCCCCGCCCCGGTGCCGCCCATCACGGGGGTGTCATTCTGTCTTCACACTCTCCTCCTCCCCTCCCTCCTCACCTATATTGCAGTCCCCTCTCCACAGCGGTGGCTGCACATGGCTCCTCAGCCGACGTGTAAATCAGCTGTGCAGGAGCTGGGCACGTTTACTGTGAAAGTGAAAGCAAAGGAGAGGCGTCTAGCAGTGTGTGCTGTGCTCTCTGCCTCCCCCTAGAGTGCAGTACCCAGCATGGAGCTTAAAGAGGAAGTAAACCCTTCCAAACAACTTGGACCTATAGGTAAGCCTAGATTAAGGCTTACCTGTAGGTCCAAGCAATATCTCCTAAACCTATATGGTTTAGGAGATATTTGCCCGAAAATGGGCACCGCTGTCTACGGCGCATGCGCCGTAGACAGCGGCGCGCATGCGCACTAAATGCGGCAAATCCAAGAATGGATTTGCCAAATTTGTCGACTCCCGTGCGCATGCGCGGGAGTGACGTCATCGCGGCTTCGCCGTATGACAGCGGCGGAGCTGCGAGGCGCGACTCCCGTGCGCATGCACGGGAGTGACGTCATCGCGGTTGCGCCGCTGTGATTCGTCTGAGCTGCGAGACGCCACAAGCAACATGGATGCGGCGGACTACAGGGGACAGCGGCGACTTCGCTGGCTCCTGTGTCAGGTAAGTGACACATAATGAGCTACTATGCGATGCATAGTAGTCCATTATGCTTTACCTTTGCAGGGAAAAAAAAGAGGAAGTAAACCCATCAGGGTTTACTTCCTCTTTAATGTACAGAGCTGCAGCTGCCAATTTTTAAAAAAAAAGACTGTTTGTTATATATATATATATATATATATATATATATATATATATATATATTTTATTATAGTGTGTGCGTGTGTGCGCATGTGTATGTTTGTTTGTTTATGTGTGTGTGTGCGCGTGTTTATATGCACTGGTGAGGCACATGCAGGCTACATGATGGGCACTGGTAGGCTGCTGGGCACAGTGAGGCTGCATTGATCTCCTGTAGCAGCCTGCAGTCTCTGGCCATCTCCTGTAGCATGTCCCCAGTCTCTGGCCATCTCCTGTTCCAAGCCTGCAGTCTCTGGCCATCTCCTGTAGCATGTCCCCAGTCTGTGACCATCTCCTGTATGAAAATATTTTTTAAAAATAGTCAATTTCGTTATCAGTGCTGTTTCGGTATTGGTTTCGGTTTTCGGGATCACGGAAGATTTATTTTCGGTATCGGTTTCGGCACCAAAAAACCCATTCGGTGCATCCCTAGTACACACGTTTCCTGTAATTGTGATTGAATTCATTTTATAGAACCTTTTTATAGCTGATTTTTGGTGAATTATAAATGTCTTTTTCCTGCAGACAGATATGTTCCATGTCTTCTCAAGTCACTTCGCTCTCAGAAGATTGTACATATCTGCTGTGGAGAAGATCACACTGCTGCACTTACTAAGGTACAATAATCAATAAGATAATTATGTCTGCAATAAAGGTATAAATAGAGAAACTGAAGTTGTCTTTGTAAAATCTATTCTTTCATATTGGTCACGGGTAGTAAATGATTGATTCTTTTGAATAGGAGGGAGGCGTGTTCACATTTGGAGCTGGAGGATATGGGCAACTAGGGCACAATTCTACAAATCATGAAATCAACCCCAGGAAAGTGTTTGAGCTCATGGGTAGCATTGTCACACAGATCGCATGTGGCAGGTAATTACTTCCAAACCAGTAATATGATTGCTTTGTACCACTTGAATAGATTTACTTTATAAAGATAAGATTGTAAAGGTACTTTTTTTTTTTTTTTTTTAATTTTCATGTTTTAACCACTAATCCACTGGGCACTCTCACCCCCTTCCCGCCCAGGCCGTTTTTTAGCTTTCAACGCTGTCACATTTTGAATGACAATTGCACAGTCATACAACACTGTAACCATGGGAAATTTGTATCACTTTCTTCACACAAATAGAGCTTTCTTTTGCTGGGATAAAAAAAAAAAACGAAAGTGAAAAAGTTTTCTCTTAGTTTTCTGTCAGTAAATTTTGTAAAGAAGTAATTTTTCTCCTTCACTGATGTGCACTGATGGGGCTGCACTGATGGGCACTGATTAGGTGGCACTCATGAGGAGGCACTAATATTCTGCACTTATGGGCATTGATAGGTGGCACTGATGGGCATCACTGATGGGCGGCACTGACTGGCATCGTTAATGGGCACTGATTTCTGGCTGTGGTGGGCACTGTTGGCACTGGTGTGCATTGATGATTGGCATGGGTTGCTGGCACTGGGGGCGCTCTAATGTAATCAGTGCCCTGTTTACATCTCTCACTGTCTCCTGTGAGGAAATGCTGCTGATCGGCTCTCCTTGCCACACACTCTGTCAGAGAGCCGATTACCGGCAATTCCTTGTTTACATTGGACACAGCCGATCACATGATTAAAGAGCCGCATCATTGGCTCTTTATAGAGATCGGGGTCGAGCCATGTCCTAGCAAAACGGCACGACAGTGATCGCCACACTGCACGCCCCCGCAGGTGTGCAGAAGCGCCCATTTGGGTGCACCGTCATATGACGTCCTCCCAGAGCGAGAGTCCCGTCCTGCTGTAATTTGAGGGCTTTCACTACAGCAGTGCGCTGGCAGGACATCAGGGAAAAGTCCTGCCAGCAGCTTCTTTGGAGCGGTGAAGGAGCGGTGTGTTTACCGCTCCTCCACCGCTGCTCCCCATTGAAATCACTGTAATACCGCCAGCAAAATGCTGCTATTGTGGCGTATTGCTGGCGGTTTTAACCCTTTCTCGTCCGCTAGCGGGGGGTAAAAGCTCCCCGCTAGTGGCCAAAATGCGCCGCAAATCCGGCCGTAAAACGCCGCTAAAAATAGCAGCGTTTTACCGCCCACACTATGGGCAGTGTAGTGTGAAAGGGGTCTAACCGTTCCCTCTGTGCAAGAACACAGTTTGATAAAATTAAGATTTTTTTTTGGGGATTTAAAAACAAATCTCTTGTCAAGATGTTTCTTTGTAGGTCATTCCACAACAACAATTCCAAATAATTTGGGGCGCTGAGTAAAATCTACAATGTAATGATTCGCAAATCTCATAAACCCATATTTTATTTACAATAGAAAACATAGCAAATGTTTAGACTGAAAAAATGTACCATTTTTAAAGAAAAGGGACACTTTGAAATTGATGGAAGCAACACGTCTCAAAAAAGTTGGGACCGGGCCATGTTTACCACAGTGTAGCATCCTCTCTTCTTTTAACAACACTGTAAACACCTGGGACCTGAGGAGACTAGTTGCTGGAGTTTTGGGAGAAGAATGGTTTTCCATTCTTGCCTGATTTAGGATTCTAACTGCTTAGCAGTCTTGGGTCTTCTATGTCCTATTTTTCATCTCAAGGTGCAACACATATTTTCAATTGGTGAAAGGTCTGGATTGCAGGCAGGCCAGTTAAGCAGCCGGACTCTTCTATTATGAAGCCATGCTGTTGTCATAGATGCAGTATGCCGTTTAGCATAAGTGGTTTTCCTGCAGCAGTCAAATTCAAGAACCAGAATGCAAAGTGGTCTTTGCTCAGATAAGGATTTATTGTGCACACAGAATGTAAGGCCCCTGTGGAAGAACTCCCAACCGCCAACTCAATTATCTCGGTGCATTTGTGTGTATAGTGCATTAAGATAAGAAGTTAACTCTAATTACCATTCGGTCATTAATTACTGAACAATCCGCTTACAGAACCACTTTTATCCAATTACATTAGGGATTGCAATATGTCCAATAACATTATGAATTTCCCCAATCCCAGTACATGTCATCCAAATACAGTGTCTGGTAAACAGTCTATGAACATACCTGGACTTGTTTCTATAGCATATGTATAAAGAATACTAAATTATATTATAGATGTATTGATCATATAGTGGAACCCTGTTTAAATATAATGACTTCTCATTTATCTGCACAAGACTCTATCATCTTGTACTGTATGCACTTTAGCTGTCTTAAGTTTCCCTCTTATGCAGTTATGCTCATGAATATTGTTTTCAAATCACACGGATTACATAACAATGTGTATGGTATGTGTGTTGTCCAGAGATGATCACGATAGAGCTGACACAGGCTCCCAGAATCCCCTACACACCCTGAATAGACGTTGTCTGTATGGGGGCATATGCTGCTCTAAAACCTGAATATATCTTTGAGCATTGATGAACATCACAAGCTGGAAGGCCCCTCTCCTCTTTAGTCCGGATATGGCACTCACGCTTGCCACAAATATCAAATTTCAATTTTCTGACTACAGAATAGTATTCCACTTTGCAAGAGACCATTTTAAATGAGCTTTGGCCCAGAGAAGACTTTTTTTTTTTTTTTTTTTTCTGAATCCTGTTCAGATATGGCTTCTTTGCATGATAGAGCTTTACCTTGCATTTTTGGATGGCATGGTGAACTGTGTTCAGACGGTAATTTTTTTTTTTTTGAATTACTGATGTCCATCACAGAATCACACGTGTTTTTAATGCAGTGCCGTCTAAAGGGCTTAAAGTGGTTGTAAACCCTAGAAAAAAACAACCAAAAAAAAAAAACTTGCAAGACAAAGGCATTATGAGCTAGTATGCATAACATACTTACCTGAGATCGAGAAGCCCCCGGCAACGGCACGTGCCAATGACGTCACATGCAGATACAGGGGGAATATCTCCTAAACCATGCAGATTTAGGAGATATTCATTGTAGCTGTGGTAAAAGGTTTACAATCACTTTAAAGGTCATGGGTATCCAGTATTGCATTTTGGCCTTGTCCCTTGCGCACAGAGATTTTTACAGAATCTTTTGATGACATGTACTGTAGATTATAAAATCTGTAAGGTGAATTTACACTGGACCCTGTCCCCATCCCCCCTAGTCCTGCAACCTGGAGTCCAGCAATCGTTCTGACCAATCGCATCGCCACTTTACCAGTCAGGGGATTTTAAATCTTTTCTTCACCCGGGTGGCAGGACTGGCTCCGCGGGTTCTGATTGGTCGGCGCCGACCAATTAAAATGATCCTAAATGTAAATCCTGATGAGGTACGTTTTGGAGACTAAGCCGTGGGGATTTCTAAGTCCCTGACCGGGCGACCCGATGTGTCCGTGCTGGTGATCGCCTCGCTCAAGGTCAACGGAACAATGGGGGTTGGGGAGGGCGTCATGTTTACATTCACCTTACAGATTTTTCTGTAAAGGTGAACTTAACATTTAAAGTCTTTACAATTTTACATTGAGGAACATTATTCTGAAATGGTTTTGTGATTTATTTATTTATTTTTGACGCAGCTTTTCAGATTGGTAATCCTCTGGCCATCTTTACTTCTGAAACACTCTGACTCTCCAAGATGCTCTTTTCATTCCCAGTCATGTTACTGACCTACTGCCAGTTGACCCAATTATTGCAAAATGTTCTTCCAGCCCTTCCTCGAGTACCACTTACTCTGCCGTTTTTTTTTTTTTTTGCCCTGTCCCAATTTGTTTAGAGACGTGTTGCTATCTTCAATTTAAAATTACCTTATTTTTTTCTTAAAATGGTACATTTTCTAATTTTCAACATTTGATATTTTTTTTATTGTGAATAAAGTAATGGGTTTATGAGATTTGCAAATCATTGCATTCTGTTTTTATGTAGATTTTACCCAGCTTACCACCTTTTTTTGGAATTGGGGTTGTACAACTGCTGTGCCTGTGACACTCTGGAGTTTGCCCATTATTTTCTATAGCTGATGCCACCATGTGTGGGGAGCTGGGAGATATAGATAGTGCTCAGCCCCTGCAAAGCCATAACAGACAGCTTGCTGTAAGTCCTTATCTCGTAGGTCTTGTACTTTTTACATTGCAATGCACTGTCTATCAGGCTAGTTCACACCACCCTGTTGCAGTAGTATACACTGAAAAAAGTATGGCATGCAGTAGGTCCAGGTTCAGCAAACTTTTAACAGATGAGGTTCTAATTCCAGAAATTAACTTTTTTTCTTGTATATTAAGTCAGGCAGAAGATCCCCACTTCTTAACATGATTATCACAATGTTGCAGCAATTGGTATGGCTGAGTTTTTATATAATACTAATGGTGTCTCCTGTACATATGTTTGCACTCTTCCAGTTACCATACTGATAGCTGCACAATAGAAGCATTCTTTTAAGCCCCATAAACACTATCAGGTTTTCTGCAGATTTTTTTTTCCCTTCAGATTTACCAAAACCATATAATATGAGGTCAAACCTTTAGGAGTTTCAATTTGCAGTCAGGCAGGCGCTTGCACTACATGGTAAATCTGAAGACAAAAATCAGCAGAAAATCTGATGGTGTGTATGGGGCTTTAGACTGGATTTAAACTTGCAACCTATGTTGTGTGACTAGCTATTTCAGGGGTAGTGAAAATTTCTCATTCCTGCCTGTAGAAACCCACATTGCACCCGTGATCTACTGACCGTGGGTGCAGTGCTTTCCAGGCTCCTGTAGGAAAAAATAATAAATGCCTCCCTTTTCTTTTCTGCAAAAAAGATGTGCATTTATAAATTTTTTTTTTTTTTGTTGGAAAACTGCATTTAGTTTTTAAATTGGTGACCAACCCCTCAGTTAAACCCATAATTTCCTTTTATATAAAAAATAAAAAAATAAAATTACACATCTCATGATTAGCATACAGGGTGGCACTTAGATGCTCTAAGGCCTCATGCACACGAGACGCAGTTAAACGCGTGTTCAGATGCAGTTGGACACTTTTTTCAACTGCCCCTGAACTCATTTAATGTTATCCTATGTGTCCATGCACACAGTCTAGTTTTTTGCCGTTTTTATGCAGTTGCGTTTAACCTCGTTTTTCCAGAAGCAAAAAAATGGGTTCAGACGCAAAACGCGGCTAAACGCGGCATCCCAGTTTTTTGGATCTGAAAACTATCACCAAGTGACCCCGAGATAGGGGGCCCCAAAGTCGGGTCGCAAAATGTCATGCACTTTTCTGCATCAGAGAATGACATTTTGTGACCCGAATTTGGGGGCCCATATCTTGGGGCCAATTATTGCCAGGAATCCCAAATTTAGTATGTTGACACTGTGGATCTAGCACTATAACATATCTAAATATGGGGTTCCTATCACCAAGTGACCCCGAGATAGGGGGCCCCAAAGTCGGGTCACAAAATGTCATGCACTTTTCTGCATCAGAGAATGACATTTTGCGACCCGACTTTGGGGGCCCATATCTTGGGGCCAATTATTGCCAGGAACCCAATGTCATGTCATGCACTTTTCTGCATCAGAGATATATGGCCTCAAAGTCAACTGTGACCATCTGCGGCAATGTAATTTGGTCATTAGGGTTGGGTGTTATGGTAAGTGGTTATCCGTTAGGGTTAGGGTTATTGTTTAGGGTTAGGGTTGTTTAGGGTTAGTGTAAGGGATAGGGTTAGCTGTTAGGGGTAAAATTGGCACAAGAAAATTTTAGATATTTTAAAAAATTGGATAGTTTGCTATAAATAGACATTATTTTTTTTTAAATAAAGGACAGAGAAAAAAATTCATCTGTACATCTATAGATAAATATATTTTATAAATATATACACATACCTGATCGTTACCAACAGACGTTCCTCTGGTGACACACTGTTTCTCATATTGGTGTCCACGAATGTCAGACCAGGTCGTACTTTTTCTAAGAGCAGATCAAATGTGACAATGGACATCCGGCTAAAATTAAAAAACTTGTTGGGGTAGGTACGCAGCTGCACATACATGTTTGTGAAATATTCAACGGACATTCGCTGTCCCATCAACGGATGGGTCCAATATCGATGAGCTCTGACTCTGGACCTCTCACGAAATTTGTGACGACGTTGCTGTCTCATCAAGAGCAACATCAGGAGCATTTCCTGACATATATTCAATATGGGATCCATTTCAAAATATATTGCACAGAAAGAGAGGCAAATGCAAGTGTACAACTGCTCTCTATGCTGCTGCTGCTCACTCTGATCAAAATAGCAGAAATAGTTAAAAAAACATGCTTTGAGAGCTTGGGGAGGGTCTACGTGATGTTATCTTTATAAACGCTTATAAACGCAAACGCGTCTAAATGCGGCAAAACGCGCGTTTCAGCTTTTTTTAAACAGAGTTTTCACCTGCGTCTCGTGTGCATGAGGCCTTAGTATGCAATCCAGCGATCAGCCATCTTTCTCTTGTGTGGGCTAAACAAAGTTAATGTCATTCTAGGTAGAGAAAATTCTTCATTGCACAGAATGTTCACTCTATTCTACAGCCATACCACCCTGTTTAAATCAGTAGCTATTTTCTGAAATAATTTTCAGGCTGCTGTTATAACTTTGTGTTTTTAGATGGGCTGCAAAATATTTTTTATTAAATCTGTTTTAATGTTGTCTTGAGGAGTCCATTGTAACTTTTGTCCTCTTTCCCCCTCCATAGACAACACACCTTAGCTTTTGTTCCTTCTTCCGGGCGCATCTACTCTTTTGGACTAGGTGGCAATGGGCAATTAGGAACTGGGTCTACGTGCAATAGAAAAAGTCCATTCACTGTAAAGGGAAACTGGCTATCCCATAGTGATTACTCCCAGCTACCTCAGGGTAGGTTCCATATTTGGTGTTCATTTTGCTGTACACTTTCCTTCTGGCTAACTGCCTTGTTTTATGTTTTAGATGTGGACGGGTATTACTGCGTGAAGAAGATATATTCTGGTGGAGACCAAAGTTTTGCACATTATTTTCATATAAAGGTATTTTAAGAAACCAGCTTTTTTTTTTTTCTTTGGCTGGTTTATTTATGTGAGGATGTTACCTTTTTTCATGCTGTTTGCATTTAACTGTGTTTTGCTGCTGCAGTGTTCAGCAGAAGATATTTGTACCTGAAATTAGTTTGTTGGGTTAAAACTACATTTCACTACAGTAGGTCCTCTGATATAGACATGCAGGTGAAGTGTCATAGGACATTTCATACACCACAATCTCCCAAAATCGTCCATTATGACAGCCAAGAAGTGTCATAATAAGATAACTGTTTCATATTTGAAATTCTGAAATATACTTGGTCTTAATAATGTGCTGTGTTACAGCAATATGAAGCACCTCTTATGCTATGCACATTTTATCCCTAATCTTCTAGCTTGTCAACATGGCATACATAGCAAATAAGGACATTTTTATGGGTTCGCTTTTATACTTCATTAACCCCTTCCTGCCACCTCTCAGCAATCTATAAGTAAATGATAATGCTGGGAGGTGGAGGTAGCTTCCCGATCACGTGATTGCTATGATTAGCTGTCACATCAGTCACCTGATTGGGAGCCTGCTCATTCACAAACGGTGATGGGGAATTGTCGGTGACAGGCTTGTTCAGTGTGTTGTGAGTAGGCTTTCTGCACAGAGGCTTGAAACACCATAAACACATATGTGTTGCAGCTGGGCTTTAAGGCCCAATTTTTAATTTTTATTTATATATATATATATATATATATATATATATATATATATAATTTAAATTATAAAAAAATCTCCTTTTGGATACGGCCTATGGTAGAGAAATTAACATTCAATTCAAGGGAAACAGCTCTGGTGGACATTCCTGCTGTCAGCATGCCATTGCACGCTCCCTCAAAACTTGCGGCATCTCTGGCATTGAGCTGTGTGTTAAAACTGCACATTTTGGAGTGTCCTTTTATTGTGGCCAGCCTAAGGCACACCTGTGCAATAATCATGCTGTCTAATCAGCATCTTGATATGCCACACCTATGAGGTGGATGGATTACCTCGGCAAAGGAGAAGTGCTCACTAACACAGATTTAGACAGATTTGTGAACAATATTTGAGAGAAATAGGCCTTTTGTCTACATAGAAAAAGACATAGATCTTTGCATTCAGCTCATGATAAATAGGGGCAAACACAAAAGTTTGTGTGTGTATGTATGTATGTATGTATGTGTGTGTATATATGTATATATATATAATAATATAATAATATATTCTCAAACCTAGGGCAGGTTACTTCCTTCTCTTATTAAATTGTAGTTTTAGCAAGTACCGTCAAAGTGGAACTTCCAATCCTCCACCAATCAATATTCAAGGAAAAACAATGGGACTCGTGCTTTCAATGCATTATCTTCTTTAATCCAATAAAGGAATAGTTACATAGTAACTGCCAATAGTATCAGTAGCCACCGTACAGTTCCGAGCAAGCAACTGCTCTTCGTCCAGGCTATCTCTTGCTTGTATAACATCCTACTACCCACACTATCTTACAAATATAACAATCAAGGGTATACCACACAGGTGTACGGCCCAAATCACCAATCAATGTAATCACAGTAGTTCAACGTTAACCCCTTCGGTATAAGCCTATATCAATCAATCAAGATCATCATATATTATATACATATAGAATATATACTGATTCCCATTCAGTCATGATCGTTGGTATCCTTCATCAAAGGTACAGTATATATTATAATCGGCTAGTCCTCAGATATCTATTTATCCTAGCCAAATTCTAAAAGGGATAAGACAATAACATTACACACATACAATTAACTAATCATGACCAGTGCATCAGAGAAACAGATATAGATCGTAATCCTTATTCATACCATTGGGGCTTAATGTATGATCAATCTATTGATCCACCAAACCTCCCTCCTCTTAAGCCTCACAATCCTGTCACCCTCTCTTCTATCCCGGGTGACTTCTTCCAAGACCATGAACCGTAATTCAGAGTCAGTATGTCCTTTCTCGGAAAAATGCAAAAATTGAAAGCAAAATCTTTAGAAAGAACTCATTCTGTCTTTAAGTTTATAATCGTATAGGAATTCAGCATTTGAGAATGTAAGAACTGATGTGGTATTCTAGTCCTCACAATCCTTATGTTATCTGGAGAATAAAAGTAGGAGTTCTCTTTTCTATAAGCTACTCTGATAAAGAATGATTGGCAGAGTATTTAACTTTAAAGTGGTCTACTGGCAGTTCCACTACTCACGGTACATCCAGTGACCTCTAAAGTTAGCCTGCTGAGTACAGTATCCCTGCACACTGACACTTTAACCACAGATAGTTACCTTGTTACGTGTGTGTATTTTCACTGATGGGAGACCGAAAAGCCACTTTATATACCTGATTTCATAAGGTAACCCATGATACAGGTTTAAATCTTTAAAATCCCTGACTATCTATTAAAACATACTTCTAGATGACATAATTGAAAATCCCGAACCATAATTTTAACCATTAAACATACCTTTAAAGGGCAGAAAACAATATCGTGCAGATGTGCTTAACCCCCTTTTCACTACCATATGGCACACAGTCATGTTCAAAAATATTGGCACCTCTGCATTTCTGTCAGATAATGCACCACTTTGCCCAGAATATTGTTGCATTTACAAATGTTTAGGCATCCTTATGTTTATTTTGTTTGTATTAGTATGACACACAAAAGTGGAGAAGCAAAATGACAAATCTGAAACATTCCACGCAAAACTTTAAAACAAAATTATTGGCACCTTTTCAAAATTTTAGGAAATAATTGCATTCCAAGTTTGTAAGGCTCCTGTAATTTGTAATTAAACACACCTGTATCAATTAACACGTGCTGGGAATATAGAAATCACACCAGCAATCAGTTAAAATATGAAAAATGTAGTCTACCTCTCTGTGTGCCACATGGGTATGGAGAAAATAAGGATCAGCCAAGATTGTCTGTCCATGCTTTTCCACAATTTTTGTTCTCAAATGCTCAGTCTCAAATTTGCAAGTCCATCTCCAGAGATCTTAATGTTCCTGTGTCCACCTTCCTCAACATTGTCAAAAAAGTTTACAGCCTGTGACACTAGCTAATCTCCCTGGATGTGGTTGAAAGTGAAAAATTGATCAAAGATTGCAAGGAAGGGATGTTCGAATGGTGAATAAAGAACCACAATCCACTTTCAGACAAATTCAAGCTGACCGTCAGGATACAACTGTGTCAGCTCATACTGTACGCCACCATTTGAATGAAAGGGGACACTGTGGTGGGAGACCCAGGAGGACCTCACTGATGACACAAACATAGAAAAAGCCAGGTTGGTGTTTGGCAAAACTTACCTGAGGAAGCCAAATTCCTTTTGGGAGAATGTGCTGTGGATAGACGAAACAAAATGACAGCTTTTTGGTAAAGCGCATCATTGTACTGTTTTCAGAAAAAGAAATTGGGCCTTTAAAGAAAAGATTACAGTCCCTACAGTCAAACATGGTGGAGGTTCACTGATGTTTTGGGGTTACTTTGCTGCTTCAGGCACTGGATGTCTTGATCATGTGAATGGCATTATGAAATCTGAAGACTACCAAACAACTCTGGGGTGCAATGTAGGGCCCAGTGTCAGAAAGTTGGGTCTCAGTCAGAGGTAATGGGTTTTACAGCAGAACAATGACCCAAAGCACACCTCCAAAAGCACCCAGAAATGGTTGAAGACAAAGTGCTGCAGAGTACTGAAAAGGCCAACAATGAGTCTGGAGTCCAGTCCAGATCTCTGTGGAGAGATCGCAAAACAGCTGTTGGGAAAAGGAACCCTTCCAATCTGAGAGACCTGGAGCAATTGGCAAAAGAAGAGTGGTCCAAAATACCAGTAGAGAGGAAACTCATTGACGTTACAGGAAGCAATTGATTTCAGTTATTTTTCTAAGGGGTGCACTACCAAATATTAAATTGAGGATGCCAATAATTTTGTCCAGTCCTTTTTTGGAGTCTTGCATGGAATGTTTTTGGCTTTTTGTTTCTCCACTTTTTTGTGTCCTACCAATACAAACAAAATAAATAAACATGAGAATGCCTAAACATTTGTAATTGCAACAATTTTACGGGCGACGTGGTGCATTATCTGCCAGAAATGCAGGGGTGCTTTTTTCTTTTCTTTTCTTTTTTTGGCCATGATTGTACATCTGCAGCAGTGGGTTGTTTTTTTTTGTTTTGTTTTTTACACACATGCTCCTAGTTGCTACAGCAGGGAAGAACATGTGTAAATCTGACAAGTCGAGTGGAAGCTATCCAGTGGCCATAGCCACCAGAGCAATTCCACGCAACCCCGTTAGTGCAGGGCTTTGTGTTCATGTGACCACATAAAAATAACTACCGTATTTATCGGCGTATAAAACGCGCCGGCATATAACACACACCCCAAGTTTAGGAGGGAATTTTAAGGAAAAAAACTTACATTTAAATGCCCATCAATGCAGCCTTATCAGTGTCATTTGCAGCCTTGTCGTGCAGCCTGTCCGTCTTTGCAGCTTTCGCCCGCTGAGAACAGCCGAAGTTGGCCGAGAGCCACGAGAAGGGCCGAAGGCGGCTGAAAGCCGCCCAGGGCTCGAAAATCACACAAAAATCATGGAGGATCGGCGTATATCACGCACCCGTGATTTTCCCCTGATTTTAAGGGGGGAAAAAAAGTGCGTGTTATACACCGTTAAATACGGTATGTAAAAAATATATTTAAATTGCGCTTTGTACTACTCTGTATGCATCACGATGAGGAGACGTGGGGGTGACATCATTTGAAAGGTAAGAGTTATAGTGCCTGAACTTCTAACTTAATAAACCAGCCAAAGTATTAATCCAGGGGGATATTCTGCTTGGCAGACTTGGGTCACGGAGATCGAGCGACGCCTGATAAAGTGAGTGTAGTAGCTGTCCGTGTTTATCACAGAGTTCTACATAGCCTCGCTGGTGCTCATTTCTTTTATCAGTGCAACCTGTATATTAGAGACTGCTTCTGTTTATCTCCACCAAGCATATGCCATTGGGATCTGGTGAGTGGCCTATTTACTTCTACTGCTATTGTGTGCATCCTTTAGATCTCATATTACTTGGTCACCCATGTCTGAGGTCAGCTTGGAAGTGCATGATTCTACCCTATGTCAGTGCATTACATTAAGTTTCTCATTTTTAGAACTGCCTTCCTCCAGATGACTTCAGAACCCGTAGCCATTCCAGAGGTATATGGACCATAAATGAAGAGCTCATTCAGAGATGGTTGACTTACTCATCTGGAAGGCTTCCTCCAGACATAGTAAAGTAAGATTTTTGTCTATGAACACAATTTTCTTTATTTTTCCTAAGGCCTCATGCACACTGGTTGATTGTAAACGCTGTAAAAAGAAAAGTCACCTTTCCTTTAAGTACCTGGACTCTTCTACAAATCTATACTGTTGTCAAAGATGCAGTATGCAGTTTAGAACTGTTCTGCTGAAATATCCAAAGCTTTCTTTGAAAATGATACCATCTGAATGAGAGCATATGCTGCTCTAATACCTGGATATAGCTTTCAGCATTGATTGTGCCTTTCCAGTTGTGCAGTTTGCACATTCCATCCGCACTAAAGCATGGTACACACTGAGTTTTTCTCTCTTCAATCTAGGGGGCTGAACAAAAAAAAACTGTCACTGAGCCACAGTACTAACGATCCAACTTTAGTACAGTGATCTCCCTCCCGCCAGAACACTCCAATCGGTGCGGTGAGAATGTTTTGATTGGGACCTGATCGGCTGCTGGTTTTCAGACAGAAGCTGGCCAAACAACCGGCTTCTGTTGGACTGGACGCCATACACAAGGGCAGAATGTGGGACAGTTTTTGAGGCAGCCAATGTTGCCCGGGATTTCGGCCCATGTCTACAGGGCTTAATGCATTCCCATACCCTCAAAGATGCAGGCTTTTGAACTGAGTGCTGATAACAAGCTGCATTGTCCGTCTCTCCTTAAGTCTGAAGGAAGTGGCATCCATGGTTGCTAAAAAGAATGTCAAATTTTGATTAGTCTGACTACAGAATAGTTTTCCACTTTGCAACACACAATTTTTTTTCAGTCCTGATTTTATTTGTTTTCCAAAAGTTAAAACCTTAAAGCAGAGGTCCACCCTAAAGTGGACCTTCCGCTCATTGGAACCCTCCCCCCCTCCGGCGCCACAATTGGCACCTTTCAGGGGGAAGGGGGGTGCAAGTACCTGTACAGTACAGGTATCTGCACCCACTTCCGGCGTAGATTCTGCAGAAGGTACGCCCCTTTCCGCAGAATCTACGCCCCTTTCCGAAGGTCCCCCGCTGCCTGTTGGGAAAGACACGGATTCCATAGACACCGGGGACCATCCTTATTGCGCAGCGCGACTCGCGCATGCGCAGTAGGGAACCGGGAAATGAAGCTCCAGTTCCTGGTTCCCAAACCCAAGATGGCGGCGGCAGCAGCACCCGAGAGACGATCGAGAGATCGGCTTCGGGTGCCGACATCGCGGGCGCGCTGGGCGGGTAAGTGTCATTATTTTAAAAGTCAGCAGCTGCAGTATTTGTAGCTGCTGGCTTTTAAAAAAAAAAAACGGCGGAACTCCCTCTTTAAAATCTATATTTTTATTTTCACATAGGTTTGCTAAAAACCTTTGTAGGATGGCTGCATAAGGAAATCACAAAGACTTGTACATAATGTACGTAGTTTTTACTAAATACCTTCATCAAAACACACAAGAAAATCTCCTCTCTGCTATTGCACCACATAAACACCATCCTAATTCCATATAGTAACTTGACACTGCAGTAAATTATGGAAAACACTCCAAGGGGCCCATATACTGGTATAATTTTCTAGTCTATCATGCTCGACCACCAGTAGATATTCCAAATCCATGATACTATCTAGCTGCCAAATCTATTTGTAAACAGTTGGGATCTCGGAAGTTCTCAAATGCAGAGGGATGATGGCCCTGACTGCCATCAGAAAATGATGAAGAAAAAAAAAAAAATAGAAAAGCGCCACTCAGTAAAAGGTGTTTTAATACATAATAAAACATATTTCTGTCACTTACATCTGACATGCAGAAAGTTGGGCACACACAGGAGTAAATACTGTAGTCATCGGCGTATCCGGGAGTTACTCCTGTGTGTGTGTGTGTGTGTGTGTGTTTATTATGGATTAAAGAGGAAGTAAACCCTGATGAGTTTACTTCCTCTTTCATTCCCTGCAAATGTAAAGCATTATGGACTACTATGCATCACATAGTAGTCCATTATGTGTCACTTACCTGACACAGGAGCCAGCGAAGTCACTGCTGTCCCCGTAGTCCAGAGCATCCATCATCTTGGTGGGTCTCGCTGCTCTGTTGATTTCATTCGACAAAGCCGCGATGACGTCACTCCTGTGCATGCGCACGGCAGCCGCCAATCGCGACATATTGCCGTTGACAGTGCCGCGCTCGGTGCGCCTGTGCGCCGCTGTCTACGGCGCATGCGCCGTAGACAGTGGTTCCTGTATTTTGGCAAATATCTCCTAAACCGTGTAGGTTTAGGAGATATTTCTTGGACCTACAGGTAAGCCTTAATCTAGGCTTACCTGTAGGTCAAAGTGGTTTGTAAGGGTTTAAAAGCACCTTTTTACTGAGTGGAGATTTTCTATTGTTTTTTTTTTCTTTATATGACATGAGCTGGCTTCACTCCAGAGAAAAGCAGCCTTCTGTGGATGTGCACACATTATCCCTTGTCTGTCCAGCAAGTCCCAGCATTTTGGACTGATTGTATACCTGTGAGCACCTTGTATGTGACTAAAACAATTTTTTTGCTGGACAGTTGTCTTATGAAGACCTTTTACTGAGATTTATTATCTTATTCAATATATTCAGTTTAAATAAGCATGCGATTTGCATCGATTGACTGAGCGCCATTGTTCCTTTTTTCTTTTATCAGAAAATTATGGAGCACATATTTTTAACTGTTGCGATATGTGTGGTGTATATACTTTAAAAAATATATACACACCACACACTTACAGTGGAGAAAATAATTACTTGATTCCCTCTAGATTTTGTAAGTTTGCCCACTTAAAAAGCATTGAAGGGTCTACAATTGTTTTCATAGGTGTATTTTAAATAATAGAGTAATTTTAAATAAATTTTAAATTAACAAAAAAATAATATATCTATCAACCAAAATCCAGAAAAAACACATGATACAATTGAGATGCAGTTCGGTGAATAAAATAAGTATTTAATCCCCTACCAACCAACAACAATTCTGGTTCTTACAGACTGGCTTCAGTATGTCCTCGTGTTGTGCACAGATTAGTTCTGTCAATTTTAGGAGGGGCTCCTAAGGACTACGCATTATGTGTATAAAAGACAGAATCTTTTTCTTCCATTCAAATCCACCATCATGGGCAAGACCAAAGAGCTGTCAAAGAATATCGGGGACAAGATTTTAGAGCTACACAAGGCTGGAATGGGCTACAAGGCCATCGGTAAGAAGCTTGGCGAAAAGGAGACAACTGTTGGAGCTATTATTTGCAAATGGAATAAATACAAAATAACCATGCAAAGTTCCACCTCATTGGGGTAAAGATGATCATGAGAAAAGTGAGGTATTAGCCCAGAGCTATACGGGAGGAGCTTGTGACTGATTTCAAGCTAGTTGCAACCTTTGTCAAAAAAGAAACCATTGGTATCACAATATGCCGCCATGGATTGAAATCCTACAGCACCTGCAAGGTCTCCCTCCTCAAGAAGGCACATGTACAGGCCCGTCTGAAGTTTGCCAATGAACATCTAAATGATTTAGAGAAGGATTGGGAGAAAGTGCTGTGGTCAGGTGAGACCAAAATGTAGCTCTTTGGCATTAACTCAACTCACCATGTACTATAACCCCTTGAACACCATCCCCACAATCAATCACAAAGGTGGAAACATTCTCTTTTAGGGCAGTTTGATCGGTAAAGAAGAGTGGACCATAATCCCTCCTGAGATGTGTGCAAACCTGGTAACCAACTACAAGAAACGTCTTGCCTCTTTGCTTGCCAAGAAGGGGTTCTCCACCAAGTACTAAGTCATGTTTTGCGTGGAGATTAAATGCTTATTTTTCTCACTGAACTCAACTCAATTTATAACATTTGTATTGTGTTTTCTTTTCTAGATTTTTGGTTGATATTCTGTCTCGATCATTTAAAATACACCTATGATAAAAAATTATAGACCCTTCATTTCTTTGTAAGTGGGAAAACTTACAAAATTTGCAGGGGATCACATAATTAATTTCCCCTCTATAATTTTTATATATTGCTGTCACAAATAGTTTGACATGTCCCCATGTGGATTGTATTTGTATTGTTCATTTTAAAGAGAAGTCCCTAGCATCTTGTCTGTGCCTAGCAGATCCAATATAGGGACAGTGGGGTAGATTTACTAAGGCTGGTGCACTCAGAATCTGGTGCAGCTGTGCATGGTAGCCAATCAGCTTCTAGCCTCAACTTGTTCAATTAAGCTTTGGCAATAAAACCTGGAAGCTGATTGGTTTCTAGGGAGAAATGAGCATTATTTGTACTCTACAGTTTTAGCAAATAAACCCCAATGCGTCTCCTAGTCCAGCACTCGCCCTATTCCTATAAGTGTGATGCTATATCTTTGCATCTAGATGTGCTAAGGCTTCAGCATTTTCTGGTTGAGTCAGTAGAGAGTGGATCAGTGAACTGAAGTCAAAAATGTTTAGTGCAGCCCATTCCGATGCCAGATAAACAGGCTCCAAGCTCACAATCCAATGAAGATCAGGGCATGTAGAAGAAAATTAGTTGCTCCTAGTGATACTTTGGCAAAAGTAACTCAGCAACTTGAGGCTTGCTTGATTTTTGTTTAAATTAATTTCTTGGGATTTTGTTTTGACAGTGAAATCGACAAAGTGTTTTCATCTGCTGCCTGTCTGAATGGAAGCTTTTTATCGAACAGGTAAAAAGGTCTAATCCGTTCAATCATTTTAAAAGTTGTTTATGCTGTATATCGGAAGAAAAGTACTGCACTGCATGTGTTAAAGAATGTTACTGCAACATTGCATATTCCTGATGTGTATGTTGGATCATGTTTATCCTTATTGTGCAATACCTGATGAACCTGCCAGTCCCCCTGCTTTCTTATTTCAAACTGACTACACTCAGCAGGAGAGCAGAACCATCCCAGCAGGGTCGATTTTCTGACTGTGCTCCAATGGCCAAGACTAGTGCACACACGTGCCCCCCCCACCACCGTGCAGCTATTCCCAGGCAAGATCTGTGTATTGCTGTTTCTCCACTCCCACCTCTCAAAGTCCCTTGTGCAGAGCTGAGAACATAGATTATTTGATTACTTATGAAAAAAGGAAAGAAAAGGTATTTATATAAATACACATAAATGTTTGCTTTCCATTTCTATTTTAAACGGGATGGGTTGTTTTTACAAGGTAAAGGTTCACGTGTACTTTAACCACTTGCAGACTGCCCACCATCGTTTATACGTCGGCTGTTTGAAGAGGAATACCATTGTTATGGCAGCAGATAGCTGCCATTACCCCGGTATTCTCTTCAGTGGGCGGTCCGCTTTCAGCTAAAAGTGGTCTCTGAGGGATTTGCAGCGTGATCACTTTTATCGGTGGCGGGAGAGGACCCCCCCCTCGCATTCCGGTGGTCTCCGCCACTTACTGGAGCTGCCGTTAGCTGCGGAGACAGTAAGGTCCTCTCTCGTGGTTAGGCTGGCTGCCGAGTGAGAGGAAGATGGCCCCCCACTTGGCTCCATAGCATTGACTGGCAGGAGAGACGTCAAACGTCACTTCTGCCCAATGCTGTTATAGGAGATTTTTTTTTATTGCATTATAGTGTAAATATCTGTCTTTTTGATCTCGTATTTAAGAGGTCCTGTCATGCTTTTTTTCTACTACAAAGGATGTTTACATTCCTTGTAATAGGAATAAAAGTAACCCAAACTTTAGTTTTAAAAGGACAGTGTCAAACTAAAAAGTGAAATGAGAAAAAAAAAAATAGTAAAGTGCCCCGTTTTGACAAGCTCCCGTGCAGAAGAAAGACCAGTACGAAAACGGTGTTAAAACTACACATGTGAGGTATCGCCGTGATCATTAGAGCGAGAGCAATAATTCTGACCCTAGAGCTCCTTTGTAACTTAAAACTGGTAACCTGTAGACATTTTTAAATGTTGTCTATGGAGATTTTTAAGGGTAAAAGTTTGTTGCCATTCCACAATTTAAAAAAAAAAGTGTATTTTTTCCAAAAAAAAGTGGGCTTATGAGAACGCTGAACAAATACGGTGTGACAGAAAGTATTGCAACGACCACCATTTTATTCTCTAGGGTGTTAGAAAAAAAATATATAATGTTTGGGAGTTCTAAGTACGTTTTCTAGCAAAAAAAAATAATTTTAACTTGTAAACGCAGTCTGAAATATCTGACATTAGAAATATTAATTGTCCATTCCCTGACATGGCTACATTAATTTAAATGGAATTTCCATTAACAGGATAAAAAGTTGCAGGTGGACTTTCTATTGGAGACAAGGGAGTATAGGCCATGCGTGCACCAAGGATCAGAGGTGCATTTAAGGATTTACTGTATTCCTTACATTTTTTTATGATAATGAATACAGCGACAGAGTAGCAAATGTATAAGTATTATATCTGATAGGTCAACTTAAATACAGCACTGTGCAACGTGCAGTAATCTTAAGTGACAAGTCAGAATTCATCTTATGCAAAGTACGGATCACTGAAATCTGAATGCTTACCGTAGGTCCTCATTGTCCTGTTTTGCTTGCCTTGTTTTTTTTTCAGCTGTGGTTTCATGACTTATAATTTTTTCTTTTGCAGTAATAATGACCATTTTAGAACATGTGCAAAATTCTCAGGGATAGATATGAATTCTGCAAGACTTCTTTTTCACAAGCTGCTGGATTCAGCCCAGCCACAAACCATACAACAGGTTAGACTCAACCAAACACCACTGTGTATTGTGTATTACAAGACAGGCTAAGCTGGAGTCATCGATTTCTGGATTTCCTGGCCAAGTTTAGCAGTGTCGACGTGTTGATTAACCCAACAATACTTCTATAAATAGTTTTTAAACATTTTAATGAAAGACTTTTTTGGTACAGTTTTTTATTAAAATCAATTCTATTTCTATATATAGATAAATATAGCTATATCTATCTTATAGATAGCTATAGGTGTGTGTGTGTGTATATATAATATAATACGCATACTATATAATACACATAATTTATTGCACACACACGTGTGTGTGTGTGTGTGTGTGTGTGTGTGTGTGTGTATATAATTTTTTTATATTGTGCTGTGCACAGAACAGAAGAGAAATCCAAATAAAATCCATATTTGATGTGACCACCCTTTTGCCTTTAAAACTGCATACATTCTTCTAGGTACACTTGCACACAGTTTTTTTAAAGGAACATGGCAAGATGTTCGGCAAGCTATTCTACATATCTTGGAGAGCTAACCCACAGGTCTTCTGTGGATGTAGGCTCCCCCAAATCCTTCTGTCTCTTAATGTATTCCTAGACAGACTCAATGATGTTGAGATAAGGGCTCTCTGCATTGAGAACACCATTGATCCTGACCAAATCTTCCAGTCCATTTGCAGAAATGCAGCCCCAAACTTGCCAGAAACCTCCTCCATGCTTCACTGTTGCCTGCAAGACACTCCTTATTATACCGCTCACCAGCCCCTCTGCAAACAAACTGCCTCCTGCTGCAGCCAAATATAAAAAATTTTGACTCATCAGTCCAGAGAACCTGCTGTCATTTTTCTGCACCCCAATTCCTTGTTTTCATGCATAATTTTGTTTATCTAGCCTTTTTTTACATGTTGGAGTTATGGCTTTTTGGCTGCATTCCTTCCATAGAGACCACTTTAGGCCAGACTTCTCCGGACAGTAGATGGGTGTACCGGGGTCTCACTGGTTTCTGCCAGTTCTGTGGTGATGGCATTGCTGGACATCTATAAATGGTGCTGCGCTTTTACCAAAAGAAAATATAATAAAAAATTTTAGGAAAATAATCGCATCTGACCTCTTATCAAAGAATAGTGCAAAAATTACATAATACCTCTAACGATATATGTAAACATATAAACAATATATATTTATAAAGTGCAAGCGTGCAAAAAAAAAAGGATAAATATAAAGTGCACAGCGTGAATAAATAAATTGCTACTATAAATATAGTGTGAAATATATGTTGTGTTATATATCCCAATAATTATGAAGGAAACAGTATCATATCCAGTGCAAAATAATTTTATATGACAAACAATAAACAGTTCTTGATGGATTACTGAAAGTGATTCATCCGTGCCAAACCCATTGTGGACTGTTATTAGAGGAACTGGACGGTGGTCTGTGTGTCTTCTCCCTTTCATCCATCTTAGGAGTTACCATTCATGCTGTTTGCCTTACAGCTGTAAGGTAATTGTGTAATCCACACACTAGTTGGTGAACATTTGGATGTTTTTTTGTGGCACTGGGTTTGGCACGGATGAATCACTTTCAGTAATCCATCAAGAACTGTTTGTCATATAAAATTATTTTGCACTGGATATGATACTGTTTCCTTCATAATTATTGGGATATATACCATGACATATAGTTCACATTATATTTATAGTAGCAATTTATTTATTCACGCTGTGCACTTTATATTTATCCTTTTTTTGCACGCTTGCACTTTATAAATATATATTGTTTATATGTTTACATATATCGTTAGAGGTATTATGTAATTTTTGCACTATTCTTTGATAAGAGGTCAGATGCAACTTATTTTCCTAAAAACGTATTATATTTTCTTTTGGTAAAAGCGCAGCACCATTTATACTTCTTATCTATGCACTTTATATGAGATTTGGTTTGGCTCATATGGTGTGTGCAGCATTTGCTTTATTTAATTACTTTGGTTATTAGCGCAGGAGCCACAATTTACCATTGCTGGACTTCTGATGTCGGGGAAGTAAGGATGATGTGCCTGTCGTTTGCTACATAAAGTTTCTTTGGCCATCCACTGTGTCTGTGGCCCTCAACGTTGCACAATTTCTTTGTGCTTTTTCAAAAGAGCTTGAACAACATGTCCCGAAACCCTCAGTCTGCTTTGAAATCTTTGCCTGGAAGAGACCTTGGTGATTCAGTATAACTACCTTGTGTCTTGTTCCTGTGCTTAGTCTTGCCATAGTGTATCACCTGTGACATGTAACTGTCTTCCACAACCTCACCTTAGTAGCAGGATTTGGCTGTTCTTTTAAGCCTTCTGGACAGCTGTTTCCGTTATTGATGGTGTTTCAACCTATATATGAAATTAATGATCATTAGCACGTGCTTGATATATTTGGTTAATCATACACCTGACTCTAATCTTTCAAAATCCCTGACTTTGTGCAAGTGTAAGACCCCTTTCACAACCAGCCGTACGGGGGGCGGGGTGTGTCGGCAGAAAGCGGCGCTATTTCTCTTTTGTTCATTGACGGACACAGCATCATCTTGACCTTAGGGTTATATCGCCCCTTTAGGAGAGGACTAGGCAGAAAGTGTTAAAAACAGCAACACTTGCACAGTAAAGCCCAGGGGGCAGTCCTACTGGCTATAACCCCTCACACTGCATCCAGCAGCTCAGTTTTTTTCTGCCTAGTGTAGAAGGACCAGGCTCCCGGTGGGACCATTGGTGCTGGGAATTTTTTCTTATTTCAGAATTTTTGATTCCTGTGATCTACAATCAACAGCTGGGCTGGGTGACAGGCTGGATAATATAGATCCTTGTAGTCTCCCCAGCCTGGCCATCGAGCATGAGCAGGCCCTAGCTACACACTGTGTCGGCCACGACATGCCTAGTCTAATCCAGGGGCGGCCGGTGAGCTATATGCTCCGGGGCACACACATAACCGGGCTACTGCTGTCTGTGTCAGTGTTTTTCGTGGCCGGCAGCCACCCCGTACTGCTCGGGTAAAGGGTCTGTCTGTGGAATGCTTCCAGCAGTCCCTGCAGGAGGGACAAGTATGGTTCCACCTGTCTCGGCAGGATGGAGCAGCTGGGCATTCCCTGGGAGGTCGACTAGGGGTGCAGTGCATGTACCTAGCTGGGGGTCCTCCGGGGGGATTCTCTGGGTCCTGGCAGGGTGCTGCGCTTGATGTTGGGGGTCCACTCGTCCTCTTCCATGTTTCTGGGCCACAGTGGGGTGTTTGTGCTGTGTGTGACGTGGGGAGGCCGCCGCGTGCTCCGCGGTCTTTTTCCTGAGACCGCTGTTATTTTTTTGTAGCCACAAATAGTTTTTTGCCTTTCAGCCATTTTCTAGTATTTCGACAGCCATTTTCTTGGCGCCCTCAGACGTTTTTACTGAGGCGGCTGGTGGCTATTTTTCTAGTAGCTTCTGGTAGTTTTGCCTCTAGCGCTGGGTGCTTGTTTCCTTCTAGAACAGCATGCTTTCCACACACACACCTCGTGGATGACACAGGGGAGAGAAGACGGCACAGCACAGTACCTGGGTCAGGGTGGTAAGTCCTGCAGGGTGGCCCTCAGTCTGTGGCAGCTAGGAGGGTCGACTTTTTGTGTGACTTGCCTTAGGTGCCTAAGTGGTGATAGGCGAGTTTGAGTCAGCGCTTCTTTCCCAGACATCCTTGTTATGGCAACAGGTTCCCCTGGACCTGCAGTGCCTATGGACGCTCTATCGGCGGTCCTGGAGGCCTTTGTTGCCAGGATGGAGCGGCGTGCGGGAGCAAGGGGTAAAAATACCCCCCACGTCTTCTGGGGAAAGCTCTGATTCAGACGCGGGCCCTGCTATTACAGGCGGCCCCTGTTCTGATATGAGGATGCGGACTAGGACCAGTGAGGATGACTCCGTGTCCGGGTCAGCGCAGGAAAAGGTGATCCATTTTTACAGTGGTGGGGTCAGAATTGTGGCCAGTGTTAGCCACGGCCCTGGTGTCGTAGACCCTTACTGAATGGGCTAAATTGTTGCACCGTGAGATGGAGAACAGGCTTCCCCGGTCTGCGTGGAGTTGGCGGACCAGTTGGTGCAGGGCCTTAAGTATGTCTGTGATGCGGCCTTAGATGCGGCCCCCTTTCTTTCTAGAGTCTCAGTATCAGTATCAGCAGTAGTGCTACATCGCCTGATTTGGCTGAAATGCTGGTCTGCGGACCAGGCATCTAAGAAAGCACTGGTGGACTTGCCCTTCCAGGGAGAGAGGCTATTTGAGAGCCTCACTGGATGACATTATTAACCACTTGCCGCCCGCCCTATAGGCAATTGACGGCTGCAAAGTGGTTGCATAATCCTGACCGGACGTCATATGACGTGATCAGGATTATGAGCCACTGCGCGCCCTCGGGGGCGCACATCGCGGCGATCGTTGTTGCGGGGTGTCAGTCTGACACCCGGCAACTACGATCTCGGTAAAGAGTCTCCGACGGAGACTCTTTACCACGTGATCAGCCGTGTCCAATCACGGCTGATCACAGTGTAAATGGGAAGAGCCGGTGATCGGCTTTCCCTCACTCGCGTCTGTCAGACGCGAGGTAGAGGAGAGCCGATCGGCTGCTCCTCTGACAGGGGGGGTCTGTGCTGATCGATTATCAGCACAGCCCCCCCGAGGATGCCCACACTGGACCACCAGGGACGCCACCAGACCACCAGGGAAAAGGTAATCCTCCCTAGACCACCAGTGATGCCAGTCAGCACAATGGATGCCAATCAGTGCCCATAATGGATGCCAATCAGTGCCCACAATGGGCATCACTGATTGGCATGCATTATTGTTTGGCACTGATTGGCATCCATTACTATAGTATAACACCAATGCCGCCTATGAGTGCCCACCTGTGCCGCCTATGAGTGCCCACCTGTGCCGCCTATGAGTGCCCACCTGTGCCGCCTATCCATGCCCACCTGTGCCGCCTATCCATGCCCACCTGTGCCGCCTATCCATGCCCACCTGTGCCGCCTATCCATGCCCACCTGTGCCGCCTATCCATGCCCACCTGTGCCGCCCATCCATGCCCATCTGTGCCGCCCATCCATGCCCATCTGTGCCGCCCATCCATGCCCATCTGTGCCGCCCATCCATGCCCATCTGTGCCGCCCATCCATGCCCATCTGTGCCGCCCATCCATGCCCATCTGTGCCGCCCATCCATGCCCATCTGTGCCGCCCATCCATGCCCATCTGTGCCGCCCATCCATGGCCCATCTGTGCCGCCCATCCATGGCCATCTGTGCCAATTTGTGCCACCTATCAGTGTCCGTCCGTGCCGCCCATCCGTGCCGCCCATCCGTGCCGCCCATCCGTGCCGCCCATCCGTGCCGCCCATCCGTGCCGCCCATCCGTGCCGCCCATCCGTGCCGCCCATCCGTGCCGCCCATCAGTGCCACATATCAGTGTCCATCAATGCCACTTCATTGGTGCCCATCAGTGCCGCCTTATCAGTGCCCATCAGTGTAGCCCCATCAGTGCCCATCAGTGTAGCCCCATCAGTGCCCATCAGTGTAGCCCCATCAGTGCCCATCAGTGAAGGAGAAAACGTACTTATTTACAAAGTTTTAAAAACTGAAACAAAACAAAAAACATTTTTTTTTCAAAATTTTCAGTATTTTTTTATTTGTAGCACAAAAAATAAAAACCGTAGAGGTGATCAAATGCCACCAAAAGAAAGCTCTATTTGTGGGAAAAAAATGAAAAAAATTTCATTTGGGTACAGTGTAGCATGACCGCGCAATTGTCATTCAAAGTGCGACAGCGCTGAAAGCTCAAAATTGGTCTGGGCGGGAAGGTGTTTAAGTGCCCTGTATTGAAGTGGTTAAGAATGTTACTTGGGGGTAAGAGTACGTTGCTCCCACAGTCCAGAAAAGGGAAGGAGCCACGCCGTAGGCAAGGACCCTCCTTTTTCCACTCAAAAGCGGATTTTTCATCTGCCTGGGTCGGCAGGTAAGCGTACCCAGTCCGACAAGGTGCCAGCTGAGGGAAAAAAGCATCCCTGGTTTCGCAAGCCAAACAAGCCTGCGAGCAATTCTGTTACTGCATGAAGGTTTGCCCCCCGTCCGACTCTCGGTGGGGGGGTCATCTTCGGGAGTTGGCAGCCCGGTGGACCTCACTACTTTCCGACCAGTGTGTCTGAACTGGTTTCCTCAGGGTACAAGATAGCATTTCTTGTCCGCCAAACATATTTTTTTCCCTCCAACCATTGCTTTTATCATGTATGTTATGTTATTTACACATTATGATATTGTTATATCACATTATATCACATTGTTATATCACATTATGATATTGTTATGTTATTTGCTTTTATCATGTATACTAAATTACGATTACTACCAGTATTGTATGTTTATACTGTTTTTATTATGTATTATACCCATGCTATCATGTACATCAGATATTGTTATACCTGTATCTGTGATGTATCCAATAAAATTCCTTAGATTCACCTATTACCCCTTTGCAGTCTTGGGCTTCATATAAAGTCCCATTCTCCCCTTTTGCTTAGCCCCTTTTCTTTGAACCAGATTGGGATGGAAATGCCTGACCTTACCAGGTCAGGGTTTCAATTAAAGTCCCTAGGGATGGAAATACGTGACCTACCGGCCATGGCTTCCCTAAAGTCCCTAAAAAAAATCCCCCTTGTTTATGATCCCTCCAACCTTCATTGTCTTCTGGCTCGTCAGGAGGCTCTGTTTGGGGCAGTACAGGATCTTCTGCATATGCGGGGTGATAGTACCTGTACCAACGCCGGAAAGATTTCAGAGATTCTATTCCAATCTGTTTGTAGTTCCAAAGAAGGAAGGGGTCCATCCGGTTCTGGACCTCAAGGCCCTCAACAGCTTTGTGAAGGTACAAAGTTTAAGGAATCAGTTCGCTCAGTGGTCGCTGCACTCCATCATGGGGGTTTGTGGCGTACAGTCAGCCCCAAGAAGAATCCCACCTGCCGATCAACATACTGGAAATTCGGGCATATGTCAACCATGGTGTATGTCAACCATCAAGGAGAAGCAAGGAGCCTGGCTGCAGCACTGGAGCTCGCTCGCATCCTGTGATGGGCAGAGCGGCGCGTGCCTGCTCTATCGGCTGTGTACATTCCAAGCGTAGAGTACTGGCAAGCGGACTACCTAAGTCGTCAGATGCTGGACCAAGGGGAATGGTCGCTACAGCTGGATGTATTTCAGCTCCTTTGCCTAAGGTGGGGCATGCCAGATGTGGATTTCCTGGCTTCTTGACTCAGTCGGAAGGTACAGAGGTTTGTGGCCAGGTCAAAGGATCCCTGGGCAGATGCAGCAGACACGTTGATGGCTCCACAGGGGCATTATCGACTTATTTATGCTTTTTTCCCCACTCAAACGCAAAGGCCGAGGGGATCCTGGTAATTCTGATTGCCAAAGATTGGCCTCAGCTTACGTGGTACGCCGACATAGCACGAATGGTGGCGAATGTTCCTTGGCGACTGCCGATGTGGGAGGACCTTCTGTCGCAAGGTCCAATACTTCATCCTGCTTTACCGTCACTTGCTTTAACGGCATGGCTGTTAAAAGCCAGGTGCTAAGGGACCGAGGTCTGTCGGATTCCGTAATATCCACTATGTTGAGGGCACAGAAGTCCTCCTTCTCGGAAGATTGATCATCGTACGTGAAAGGCCTACATCTCTGTGTGAGGCGATGGGTTGGTGTCTGCGCACATACTCGATTTCCAGTTTGCAGCGAGGAGTGGATCAGAAACTTACCTTCAGCACCATCAAGGGGCAGATATCAGCTTTGGCTGTGTTTTTCAGCATTCATTGGCGAGTACCTTCTTCTACCTCCCGTGGGATTTGAATCTGGTGCTCTCGTTGCTTCAGGAACCACCATTCGAAAACACTTTTTCTAGTGGCCATTACATCTGCCAGGATGGAGTCCGAGTTGGCAGCCTGGTCTTGCAAGTCTCCCTGCTTGATCCTTCACAATAAGGCGGTGCTGCGTCCACAGCCTTTGTTTCTTCCAAAGGTTGTTTTGGCCTTTTATCTAAATGAGGACATTCTGCTTCCGTCCTTATGTCAATGGCCATCACACCCCAAAGAGGTGGCTTTGCATTTCTCAGACGTGGTCCAGGCTCTGCGGGTGTATCTGTCTGCTACGGCTCCTTTTTTGGAGGTCGGACTCGCTGTTTGTATTGGTGGCTGGTCCGAAGAAGGTACTGGCGGTCTCATTGGCCACCATCTCTGGATCAGACAGCTTGTAGTTCAGGCTTATGCCACAAGGGGATGGGCACCCCCCTTTCCTGTCACGGCACATTCTACCAGGACAATTGGTGCCTCTTGGGCTTTGCAACATCGAGTGTCCGTTTCCCAGGTGTTTAAGGCTGTGACCTGGGCATCCGTTCACACTTTCACAAAATTTTACAAGGTTGATGTGAGTGCATCTTCGGATGCTTGCTTCAGCCTCAAGGTTTTGCAGGTGGCTGTGTAAGGTTGCAACTTCTACATTGAGGAGCTCTGGTTGTTATGGGTGGAGTTATTGTTTGCTGTTCCCACCCCTCGTTTCTTTGACACTGCTTGGGGACGTCCCTAAGGTCAAAATGAAATGCTGTGTCCGTCAATGAATGAAAGAGAAAATAGGATTGTAGCACTCACCGTAAAATACTTTCCTCTGAAGTTCATTGATGGACATGGCACCCACCCCTCCTAGTACTGTGCAAGCATTGCTGTTTTTAACACTTTCTGCCTAGTCCTCTCCTAAAGGGGTGATGTAACCCTAAGGTCAAGATGAGATGCTGTTTCCGTCAATAAACTTCAGAAAAAAGGATTTTACGGTGAGTACAAAAATCCTATTCTTCAGCGTAGCTATTCGGCTGCTAGCTGGGCGGTTTTTAAACCCGCCCCCCCCCCCCCACGATAGTGGCCAAAAAGGGGTTAAATCTGCCTGAAAAACAACGCTAGAGCAGCGGTTTTTCCGGCAGTATCGCAGCGCTGCCCCATTGATTTCAATGGGGAGCAATGGTAGAGGACTTTTTGCGACGCCCTGCCAGCGCACCGCTCCAGTGTGAAAGCCCTCGGGCTTTCACACTTGAGTGCTGGAGTGAAAGGAGTCGCTTTTTTCAGGCGCTATACAGGTGCTATTTTTAGCGCTGTACCGCCTGAAAAATGCTGGCAGTCTGAAAGGGGTCTCAGAATGGATGCTGGTTTGGTCACACCAAATTATTGATTTGGATTTTTCTTCTGTTCACTCACTGCATTTTGTAAATTGATAAAAATATATTTTTGAAGGCTTTTTAATTTACAACAATTCTTCACAACTGCCTAAAACTGTTGCACAGTCTGTATGTATATAATATATTTTACACAGTATTCTGATACTACAACATTAAGATTTGGTACTGCACCTGGAAGAAGGCAGTGTTCATCTGCAGGCTGAAGGCAAACATAATGTTCAGTGATGCCCCCTGCCTACATGTGATCACTATGTAATAGCTGAACACTAATTCATCTATTTCAGTTGCAAAATTAAACATTTTTGTTTTTGGAAAAAGTGTACATTTCATGCATCAGTCCCACACATTTGATAACAGCATGTTTTTAGCAGTGTCTAGACTTGATAGGCCGCAATTCACACTTGAGCATTTCGGCCTGTTTCCCTAAACCTGACTACACTCAGAATGCAGTATCTCATTCTTTCTGATTTGTCCCTGTTCACACAAAAAAAGTACATGAGCTATTTTTCCAAGTGTATTTAGTTTTTTTTGGCTCCTTAGACTTTAACAGGAATTCCTGTATATGTGTGTTTTTGCACATAAATTTTTGTGATTGAAAGAACTACTCTCCTCCCCTTGTCCAGGCAGGCTAACATAGCAAAGGTTGTCACATCTCATGGTACATACAGATAAAGGTTTTATGTATACAAGACTTGTTTTTCAGTCTTTGAAGTCCGTGTTTGAGCCCTAGCATTGTTCATTTTATTAAGCTTCATTTTGCTTTTTTTTTTTTTTTTTTCACCATGCAGGTGGCTGCCAGTTTAGAAAAAAATCTTATACCAAAACTAACAAGCTCACCACCTGACATTGAAGCTTTGAGATTATACCTCACGTTACCAGAGTGTCCGCTGATGACAGATCCCAACAATTTTTTCTCTTTGGCAGTGCCATTTGGGACAGCAATTATTAGCCTTGAGAAAGTACCATTGAAAGTCCTAGGTGAGTATCGCAGATGTCTTACACACTGCCACTTTTATAGGTCAAAATAGGCTTGTAGAGAAAACCAGTTGCAAAATGCTATTTTCTTGACCGTCTTTAGCTGGTTACCCTTTTTAGGTCACAGAACCAAAATTCAACACATTAAGTCAGAATTCTTTGTATAATGTTAGTGACTGAGTCAGCATAACTTCCAAAGAACAATAATTTCTAGTAGAAGGTCAGCAATGGCAACCTACATATTTCTTAGTACAGGTTTCCTATGAGCTTTCACTTACCTCAGTGTAAGGATTATGTCAGCGGCAGCTCTGACATAAACGGACTTCCTGCTGCTATAATAGCTCAGAGTTTTTTCACCTTTTTTTTATGGGATGTTGGCATTTTTGTAGAACTGATTCAGGTTTTTGTAAAGTCGCTCCATCACTTCCACATGCTCTGGTTCAAGGTGCTGTCATTACCCTGGGCCTGGCTGAGGAAGAAGCTGATCTGGTGATCTTGGCGACTACCAGGGATTTCCCTCACTTTGGAGGGTTTATCTCTCACTTCCTGTTGTGGCCATGGGACAAGAAAAGGGAAATCTCTCCAATGGGACACAACAAAATGCAACAAAATTGCAAAAGAAACTGATGGGTTCTACTTTTAAAAAGAACCTGTCATCTGCACTGTGCTATCAAAGTAATAAATCTAGGGCCGTCATTCACAGTTGGCTCTAAATTGATGAACTGTGGACAATTTTGGGTACTATCATTTTTTTTCTGTTCCATGAGTTTGCACAATTTTAAGGTTTTACATCTTTTTTTTGTTTTTTGTTTTTGTTTTGTTTTTAACAGATGTTAATGCTTGACAAATTTTGGTATCCATTTACTTGCCAAAAACCTATTTTGGATTTTACCAAAAAAAACTGTATTATATTGTATTTGCACAAAAATAATTTTAGTATATTTTTCTTTTTACTAAAGGTTACTAGGTTTGAGAAACCGTTAATTATAATATAATTATAATTATTATAATATTGTGTCCACACAAAAAATTGCAGCTGGCACCATTTTATTTTATAGTGTCTCTGCTTTCAAATAAATATGTTTTAGGTAATTTTTAGGCCTAAAATGTCCATTCCAACATGTACCATAAAGACTTTGGCAGAGAAAGGGTAATTTGCCACTTCGGGATGAGGCATAAAAAGATTAAATCCGGTCATAAAATGCTGTCTTTTAAATAATGCTTCGTCCCACCACCATTTAGCATCTTATGTCCTAAGGCTGATGTCCCATGGCCGATTTTGAAGCCTTTATCAAATTGCCATTGTCAGTTTTTGTAAAAGGCTAAATCACATATATCCCTTGTGCACATCAGGTGTATCCAGCCCAGAAGATATTCCAATGTCAACAATGAATAAGCCTAAGCCAGGATCTGTGCAGCTGTCCCTAACTGTCTGAACAAGGACTTGCAAACAATCTGTACAAAAAAAACAAAAGAGAAGGAAGCACAATCTAAAGCAATAAACCTTTTATTATACTGGCATAAAAAAAACACAGTTGTGCATCCATAATGTGTCCACAGCGAGCCACAAGATGTACAGCAGCCTATCTCCAAACTGAACTAAGCCAGAGCGCCAACGGAAAACACTGTTGTGCAGCTTATACTCTCACAGCCACCCCAGCGCCGGGACAGCAGGAAGAGACTGTCAAGGATCCTGTCTATGTGTCCAAGGAGCATAATAAGTTGTTGAGATCACACAACGTGTTTTTGGAGGTATGCCCTCTTTTCTCAAATGGTTTTCCCCCTTCTGTCTCAGCACTTGTCTAGTACAAGCCACTGGAGAAGCCGCAGGTGTGGTTAGTGTTCTGCTTCCTTCCTCCCCCGCTCTTCTCACCGAGGCTGTGGTGCCTGTGAGAGTATAAGCTACACAACAGTGTTTCTGCTGGTGCTTGGGCATAGTTTAGTTTGGAAATGGGCTGCTTTACATCTTGTGGACACATTATGGATGCACAATACTCTGGAATCATGTGAGTGCAACCTTTGTTTATGTCGGTATAATAAAAGGTTTATTGTGCTAGGTTGTGCTTCCTTTTCTTTTTTTTTTTCTTAAGACTGCCTGACACTCTCTATGAGATTGCAATGTTGTAGCACAGCTTGCTACTTGTACTGTGAACACCAGCACTGACAGGGCCGGTGCAAGGATTTTTGTCTGCTCAGGTGAAGATGCATTTTGGTGCCCCTCCCCAACTGTCCTCCTGTTACCCCCTTCACCCAATGCAACCTCCCACCCCCATATGGCATAAACTTTATTTCCGCTCCATTAGTGAATAGAGCAGGAGTATTGAATATAAATTCAAGGAGATCATGTCACTAAAATGTTCTCCCATCCAAGGTCCAAATCTCAAAATTGTGCAATGATTAGGAAAGATTGTAGTCATTGTATGTCTTGAAAAATGAGAAACATACAATTTCCGTATCATTTCAACAGTATCCCCATCAGAGTGTCCCTTTACATCTGGTCCCCCCATCAGTGTGCCTTCTAGCATCATTTGTTCCTATCAAAGTGTTCCCGTAGATCAGATTTGCCCATCAGTGTGCCCTCTAACATCCATTTATTCCCATCAGAGTGCTCCGTAGATCAGGTTCCCCCATCAGAGTACCCCTTTATATCAGATGACCCCATCAGAATGCCTCCATGGATCAGGTGCTCCCATCAAAGTGCCCCCATGGATCAGGTGTCCCCATCACAGTACTCCTTACATCAGGTTTACCTATTAGAGTGTCCCCATAGAGCAGGTGTTCCTATCAGTGTCCTCATTGAGCAGGTGTCCCCACCAGGGTGCCTCCATAGCTTGGGTGCCCCCATCACAGTACCCCTTATATCAGGTGTCCCCATCAGTGTGTCCCCATGGGGCAAGTTTCCCCATCAGTGTCCCCATGGGGCAGGTTTCCCCATCAGTGTGTCCCCATGGGGCAGGTTTCCCCATCACTAAGGGGTTGGGGTTAGGGGGTTGGGGTTAGGGGGTTGGGGTTAGGGGGGTTAGGGTTAGGGGGGTTAGGGGGTTGGGGTTAGGGTTTAGGATTAGGGTTTCCCCTAGAAGAACAAGGTTAGGACTCAGGGATTAGAATAGGGACCTCCCCCAAAGGTCAAAGGTCAGGAGGCGTGTCCCCAGAGGTCAAAGGTCAAGTGTCGGGCTGACCCACCCCCAGCAAAGTGTTCCGCCTACCCCAACTAAGTCGGAGGCATGAACAAGTCGGGGCTTGAACAAGTCGGGGTAAGCGTTTGTCCCCACCAGGGTGCCTCCATAGCTTGGGTGCCCCCATCACAGTACCCCTTATATCAGGTGTCCCCATCGGTGTGTCCCCGTGGGGCAGGTGTCCCCATCGGTGTGTCCCCGTGGGGCAGGTGTCCCCATCGGTGTGTCCCCGTGGGGCAGGTTTCCCCATCGGTGTGTCCCCGTGGGGCAGGTTTCCCCATCGGTGTGTCCCCGTGGGGCAGGTTTCCCCATCGGTGTGTCCCCGTGGGGCAGGTTTCCCCATCGGTGTGTCCCCGTGGGGCAGGTTTCCCCATCGGCGTGTCCCCGTGGGGCAGGTTTCCCCATCGGCGTGTCCCCGTGGGGCAGGTTTCCCCATCGGCGTGTCCCCGTGGGGCAGGTTTCCCCATCGGCGTGTCCCCGTGGGGCAGGTTTCCCCATCGGCGTGTCCCCGTGGGGCAGGTTTCCCCATCGGCGTGTCCCCGTGGGGCAGGTTTCCCCATCGGCGTGTCCCCGTGGGGCAGGTTTCCCCATCGGCGTGTCCCCGTGGGGCAGGTTTCCCCATCGGCGTGTCCCCGTGGGGCAGGTTTCCCCATCGGCGTGTCCCCGTGGGGCAGGTTTCCCCATCGGCGTGTCCCCGTGGGGCAGGTTTCCCCATCGGCGTGTCCCCGTGGGGCAGGTTTCCCCATCGGCGTGTCCCCGTGGGGCAGGTTTCCCCATCGGCGTGTCCCCGTGGGGCAGGTTTCCCCATCGGCGTGTCCCCGTGGGGCAGGTTTCCCCATCGGCGTGTCCCCGTGGGGCAGGTTTCCCCATCGGCGTGTCCCCGTGGGGCAGGTTTCCCCATCGGCGTGTCCCCGTGGGGCAGGTTTCCCCATCGGCGTGTCCCCGTGGGGCAGGTTTCCCCATCGGCGTGTCCCCGTGGGGCAGGTTTCCCCATCGGCGTGTCCCCGTGGGGCAGGTGTCGCCATCGGCGTGTCCCCGTGGGGCAGGTGTCGCCATCGGCGTGTCCCCGTGGAGCAGGTGTCGCCATCGGCGTGTCCCCGTGGAGCAGGTGTCGCCATCGGCGTGTCCCCGTGGAGCAGGTGTCGCCATCGGCGTGTCCCCGTGGAGCAGGTGTCGCCATCGGCGTGTCCCCGTGGAGCAGGTGTCGCCATCGGCGTGTCCCCGTGGAGCAGGTGTCGCCATCGGCGTGTCCCCGTGGAGCAGGTGTCGCCATCGGCATCCCTTGTGGTGCAAATGTCCCCACGGAGCAGGTGTCCTTTATGGAGTTGTCCCATCAGTGTCCCTTGTGGGGAAATATCCCCATCGGTGTGCCCATCTCCCATCTATAGTATTCCTCGGGTGTTCAAGATATACATGCAGCAGACTTTTATAATAACCACATACAGTCAGACATGATACAGCACTCTTTGCCCTACCTTCCATAGAAGATTCCTGCCATGCCCACTCCTATGTCTGCTGGCCCCTCCTCCTGGTCTCACTTGTCTGCCATTTCACCCAGCCCCGATGAAGGGGATTGTGTACCCCTGAAATGTGTTGGCTGTCCTTTGCCCTGCCAGTTGAACAATAAAGAGTTTGTATAGGAGAAGGAATCTTGGCGGCTACACTGTGAGCTTAGAGTGCAGCCATCTGGATTCCTTCTAACGTGACAAGTTGGGCTTACCCTGGAGCAGGATGTGTGTTGTATCTTAGTGAGCAGATTGACCTTGAACAGTGTTACTGTTTTTTACAAATAAGACTCTGTACTTCTAACGATTTTTCATTTGGTGCATTTTTTTGACCTGTGACAGTTGGATTTCTCAACTTGGTTGAGAGAAAATGCTTTGGCAGTGTTCAGGGCCAGTGAGGGAGCGATTCTGCAGAGGTGAGCCAAAGACTCTACAGCAGGGATCGCAAAACTACACATCCCATGAGGCATTGTAAAACTCTGACATTCACAGACATGACTAGGCATGATGGGAATTGTAGTTCCTGAACAGCTAGAGGGCCATAGTTTGAAGACCCATGCTCTACAGCATGAAACCCCCACTGGCAAGTTGTCACTAGCTGCAGAATCACCCATGTAACATCGGCCTAATAGCTCTTATTCAGTGGAATGGGTTATAGATTGTCATTGGGGATACTAAATAAATACTTGAAACTACCTCAGACAAATCAGATGTTGGTACAAGACCTAGGATCCAGTGGAAGGAACCACAGCGAGCTGAGAGGGAAATAGATATCCAACCCTTCTGACCAGTCGAGTGCTTGCAGGGACACTTTAGCCCTCCACTGCATGCATTCTGTGACATACTGGAAACCTGTAGTGGGCTTGTATGTGAAGGTTCTCATTTATCCAGGTCAAGGTACATCTGATAGTAATTGGCCACATTCAACTGAATTTCCAGGTTTAGGGAAGCTACAAAATGTTTTTAGCATTACAAACCAAGTCTCGTTGAATGTGACTGCTGCACTACTAGATGTCACGAGTTTTTAGTTTGTGTTCAGTGTTGAATTGTTTGTGAGATTTTGAAGAGCTCACTTTACAGTAAACACCCTTTGGTGCCAATCCACTGCATTATTGCTTATAATTGTCACTGTAAGAATTCTTCATTTAGAATTGTATAGTTCTCTGTGCTTCAAAGTTCTCAAATTTGAAATGTGTATTGTTTCTTTTTACAGAAAACTGGTGGTCTGGACTCGAACCCCCTAAGTTCATGCTGCAAGTACAGCTTTTTAAGGATGTTGTTTTACATCTCTTGAAACTAACAAAAATTGGAATCCCATTTACTGAAAGAAGGGTTTTTAACACATTTCTGAATACAGCCTTCCAAATTTTGGAGATCCTGCATAGGGTATGTATGGGCCTTTTATATCTCTGTATTTTGATAATAAAGTACCTTATTTATCTGCGTATACCACGCATCCCAAGTTTAGGAGGGGATTTTAAGGAAAAAAAAATACATTTAAGTGCCCATCAGTGCAGCCTTATCCGCGTCCATCTACAGCCTTATCCGCGTCCATCTACAGCCTTATCCGCGTCCATCTACAGCCTTATCCGCGTCCATCTACAGCCTTATCAGCGTCCATCTACAGCCTTGGCAGTGTCATTTGCAGCCTTGGCAGTGTCATTTGCAGCCTTGGCAGTGTCATTTGCAGCCTTGGCAGTGTCATATGCAGCCTTGTCATGCAGCCTTGTCCATCACTGCGCCCTTGTCAGTGTCATATGCAGCTTTGTCATGCAACCTTGTCCATCATTGCTGCCTTGTCCATCGTTGTCCCCTTGTCAGTGTAATTTTCAGCCTTGTCTGTTTTAATTTTCAGGTTTTACTTTAAAAAATGGCGCCGCAACTTGGTCTTCAGTCCATACTTTCACTAGATTCTATCAAGTAGATGTAAAAGGTCACAAGGAGATTGCCTTTGGGTGCAGTGTACTGCGGGCTGCAGTATAAGTCCTCTAGTCTCTTATTGCCCTACTTTTGTTGCGTCTCCCTCCCTTCAGTTGGCATTGCTATGGGACATCCCACATAGTAACTACTATGGCTCTTTGTCCCGTGATGTCTGATAAGAAAATAGGATTTTTAATGCAGCTTACCTGTAAAATCCTTTTCTTTGAAGCACATCACAGGACACAGAAATCCCTCCCTTCTTTGGTATACACATGTATTGCTTTGCTACAAAACTGAGGTACTCCCAGTAGTGGGAGGGGATATATATATATATATATATATATATATATATATCTTAGTGTATATGTGCACTTTTTGGTAAATTGATACCCAACATGTTGCGCTTCAAAATTGCGCCCGCTCGTGTAATGGCGACAAACACTTATCCAAAAATATCCATAGGCGACATTTAAATAGTTCTACAGGTTGCATGTTTTGAGTTAGAGGAGATCTAGGGCTAGAATTATTGCTCTCACTCTACCGATCGCAGCAATACCTCAAATGTGTGGTTAGAATACCGTTTTCATATATGGGCGCTACTCACATATGTGTTCGCGTCTGCACGTGAGCCCTGCGGGACAGGGCGCGTTTTCTTCTTTTTTACCTTTTTGTTTTTATACGGTTCTTTTTTTTAAAAAAGTGTCACTTTTATTCTTATTACAAGGAATTTAAACATCCCTTGTAATAGAAAAAAAAGCATGACAGGACCTCTTAAATATGAGATCTGGGGTCAAAAACACCTCCGATCTCACATTTACACTAAAATGCAATAAAAAAGAAAACAAATTGTCATTTAAAAAAAAAAATATCACGTTTAAGACGTTTTGACTTCGCTTCCCTCACTTGTCTCCATGTCAGGCTAGGGAAAGGATCCGATTGCCTGCACCAGTACCGACGGATCCATGAAGCGGAGGAGGGCACCAGAGCGTGGTGGGTGGGGGGGCCTCTCCCACCGTGGTTAAGTGATCTTGCGACGAATCTGCCACAGAGACCACTTTTTATCTTGAAGCGGACCACCCGCTGAAGAGGATACTGGGATTATGGCAGCTAGTTGCTGCCATAACAACAATATTCCTCTTCAAAGTACTAATTTATAACGATGGTGGGCAGTCCAGAAGTGGTTAAAGCAAAGTTCTATGTGTGGCAGAAAACTAACACTGCACATCACCCTGAACACACCCCCCTCGCTGTCAAACATGGTGGCATCATGTTGTGGGGATGCTTTTCTTTAGCAGGGACAGGGAAGCTGGTCAGAGTTAATGGGAAGGTGGATGGAGCCAAATACAGGGCAATCTTAGAAGAAAACCTATTAAAGTCTGCAAAAGACTTGAGACTGAAGCCGGAGGTTCACCTTCCAGCAGGGCAACGACCCTAAATATACAGCCAGAGCTACAATGGAATGGTTTAGATCAAAGCATATTCATGCGCTAGAATGGCCTATTGAAAGTCCTGTTAGGGCTGGGCTCAGCCCTTCCTTCTCTGAGCTGGCAGCCGCTCAGCTGTGGGCTAATTGCCAGCTCCCATCTCTCTACACAGTTACTTAACTGTTGATGTTCCTGCTGAGCAGTCCTGTCCAGAGGAGCTCTGCCTTTGCCTTGGTCACATCACAAGAAACTACCTTCTGCTTTCCTGTTTAAAGACTGGCTTTGCTGACATCCCTTCTGGCTCCAGATCCTGCTTGCTGTTCCACTACTTTGATCCCTGACTTCTGGCTTGCCAGACTATTCATTCCAGTTACTGAACTTCGGCTATGTTTTTGACTACGTTTTGTTCTTTTTATTTTTATTATTAAACAAGTGTAATTAATTTAACTGTACTTCTGTCTCGGGCTGATTTCATGGTTTCTGACAAGTCCAGACCTAAATCCAATTGAGAATCTGTGGCAAGACTTGAAAATTGCTGTTTAGACTCTCTCTATCCAATCTGACAGAGCTTGAGTTATTTTGCAAAGAAGAATGGGCAAAAATGTCACTCTAGATGTGCAAAGCTGGTATAGACATCCCTGAAAAGACTTGCAGCTGTAATTGCAGAGCAAGGTGGATCTGCCACCTTGTGTTGGTCTACCGCATAAAAACACAATAAAATACATGTACGTTTTTGGTTGTAACATAAAAAAAATTGGAAAATGTCTAGGGGTATGAATACTTTTTCAAGGCACTGTATATGGAGAACAGCAAATGCTGCTTTCAAAATACAATGTCTGGGGCCTTTACCCTCTATCCTCCTAAAAACCAGAGACCTCAAACCAAAGCCAGCCATAGATGGAGCGATTTTCTTTCCTGCAATCATCGGGTGCAGGAAAGAAAGCCACTGAATTCCCCCATCAACACAGTAAATTTTGATGGGGAAACCATCCCGCAGAGCAGTTTTTCTCCCAGGCTAGCAATAATTGCATGTAAAATCCAATAGGCTGATTGTACCAAAGTTGATCGATCAACTTGGGTACATTCCGCTTGCCCATACATGATTCGACTCTCGGCCGGTCCCTGCTGAACCGCCTGAGACATCTCTAGCCCCAGGATTCTCTGCGCTGAAGGCTAACCCTTCCTGCCCAAAAGGATAACATTAATATTCCAAATGGTAATTGCATATCGTTATCTATCTTCAGGTAAATGAGAAATCATCACAGATCATCCCTTATGATAAGTTCTACATCCATGAAATACAAGACTTTGTTGATATTCGGAATGATTATGTGAATTGGATCCAGCAACGGGCGCTTGGTCTGGTAAGTATGGTGCCTCATGTTTTATTATTTTTACTAGGCAAATGCTCTTATCTGTATTTTTGGAGTATATGTATTCTTAGTCTATAGTACTCTTGCTTCCTGACATTTGGTGATAATTTAATGCCGAGACTATTGGTGTTTTTTTTTTTTTTTTGTATGGCAAAGTAAGAGCTTCCTGGTAGGCTGAGGTGGTTTGCTATAGTTGTCTCAGATGAAGGCCTACTGTCCTTTTTTGGGTCTTAAAGCGTTTGCTAACCCAAAAAAAAATAATCTGTCCCTTTTAAAGCATGTAATAGAGCACAATGCTTGTGCTGTGTCATTTTGTCCCCTGCAACACCTGTAATACCTGGCTGGTCCTGCCTGGCTATACCCTCCCCTCTGTAAATTGACCATGGTGTTATGGCTTCTGAGCACTGACACAGTGGTCAGGTTACATGCCTTTGTCATCCGCAGCCCTCCTGTCCTCCTATGTGCTCCTCTGTCCTCCTCCCCCCCTCCCCTTCCTGCCTGTCAGCCCCTGTGTCCGTGTCGGCCCCCCCGGTCCTGCTGCTCTCATAACTTTTAAAACGTTACATAAGCCCTATTAACAAGTGCTCCTGTCTGTGTGCTTTTTTTTTTTTTTAAATGCCTCCTTTACCATATATCACAGCGGTTCCCCTCAATCACGTGATGGTCGGCTCTGTCTATTTCCTCCTCCTCGAGCCTTTGCAGACGTCAGCGGGGGGATCTCTGCCCCACCCGTTGCATTTGTCAGCTGGGCAGAGAGGTGATATGGGCAGTAACGTGATTGGGGAACCCCTGTGAAACAAGGTAAAGGAGGCTTTTTTTAAATGAAACGCAGACCAGAGCACTTCTTATTAGAATGCAGAGGGGCTTATATAATGTTATAGAAGTGGGTTAACAACCACTTTAAGAAATGTCTTCATAGCTTCTTGTATAAAATTGCATGTTTGATTAAAATAACAAAAAAAAGAGTTAAAATACAAAGCTTGAAATGAAACCATGCTTGTGATCGGCAAAAAAAATTGATGAAAGTGAAAAGCTGCTTACACAATATGTGATATCTCATATTAAAATGTTAAATTAAAAAAAAGTGTAGCTCTAATCCAACAAAAGCATACATATTAAGATGCTTAGGTAATGACTAAAAAGTGCAGGAATAATTCTGAACCCCAGTGGGTTTTTGTTTTGAGTGACCCAAAAATAAATAAACATAATGTGAAAACCACATCAATTTGTGTAGTTCAGTGGTTCTCAACCTTGCTAGTGCTGTGACCCCTTGATAAAATTTTCCAAGTTGTGGAGACCCCTAACAGTAAAATTATTTTCTTTGCATGGGTTGTCAGCACCCAAGGCAAGACTCATTTTTGCCCCTAACCCACTGACATTTAGCACTCCCTGAGTCCCTTCCACTCGTACAGTATTAAAATCCCTTTTGGTATAGTTTAGGGTGTACCACTCTTTCTCTTCTCCTTTCTTTCCCGTTGATTTCTCGCTATCCTAATTAATTGTTTTTTTTTTTTTGGGGGGGGGGGGGGTTCCCTATCCCCTCTCCCCTCTCCCTAGCTGTATTTCTTGTTCTTTCTCTTATTCTTTCTCTCCCCTTTTTCTTTGTTCCTCCCCCTCTTTTCCTCTCGGTTCTGTGTATTCTCTATTTTTATTCCTTCTCTTACTCCTTGGTGGGGGGTGGGGGAGAATGGGATCAGTGGCAGTGCTGGCAGGGGGAGTTAGGATCGGTGGCAGTGCTGGCAGGGGTTCTGATCAGCCAACTTGGGTGCTCTTGATCAAGGTAATCTGCTGATCTGAGAACTGTAGTTGGGATTTTTAATGGCAAGTATAATCACAGGTAGTGTTACTCACTGTGTCTCTGGCTTCACTGTGTCTTTGACTTTGTGGTGTATCGCAGCAGTGACACCTATGCTGAAATCAGGAGATGGGGTCTCCTCCAGCCCCTCCCAATTCACATTCCTCACCAGTCAGCTGACCTCTAGTCTCTGCCCCCCAGCCATGCCGTGAACTTAATGGGCAGCTGCAAAGAGGCTGAGTGTGCGGCCGTGGGCTCCAGGAACAGCCCATCTGGGCGGCCACAGGCTCAAGAGTGGAGCGGGATTCAGGAACAGCTCAGGATTCAGTAACCCCTGGCAAATCGTCATTCGCCCCCTGAGGGAGTTTCAAACCCCACGTTGAGAACCATTGGTGTAAGTGATTAAAAAGTAAAGATTATACAACATAAGTCCATATACGAAAGTCCAAGTTGAAATGTGAAACACTGTGACACCAAAATGTGAACAGAGCAGTGTTCTTTACTCTCACTCCATGCCACTCTGTATAGGAAATCCCAATTCGAGACATGGTAATGCACTTGCGGAGGAGATAGGACATCAGTGTACTGCTCAACCCTACTCAGAGAGCCCCCATTGATGTAATTTGTGACAAAACGTGTAGGACAGAGCAGTACGTCGTGATGTGATTTTGCAACCGGAAGTGCATCACTGTATCCCCAAAGTGGTTTTCTATACAGCTCAGTTACTGTGGTTTAATTGTGAGTATTTTTAATTCGTTTTATAATAAAGTATATTTTCAGATTCACACTATTGTGAGATTTTAGCTCTTCTATTTATCATACATATACCAGATTTGGATGAGACCTGTTACCTTTTACGGAGTGAGGAGGATGAAAGCTGTGGAGGTTTTATGACATCAGGCCTATTTTGACCACTCTAATGCAGGGTGTCATGGCTTTCTGGTAAGCCTCCATGTTGTTCACTAGGGTGCTGTGGAGTGGGAGTGAAGAGCACTGTTGAAGATTCTGGTGTCAGTGTTTCACATTTGAACTTGGTGAACTAACGTGTATGGATTTATATCTCCAGAAATCGTGCTGCTACCCCAAAATAACCCTTAAAGATAAACAGGGTGAGATAGAGACTCGTGCTTGGATAGCCCCAGTACTCAGGCTCTCAAACGTCCAGTAAAAAGAGAAAAAAATCCAGCACCACGATGTCTCTAGTCATTATGAGCAAGGACTATGTAAGAGCCTGAAACCCATCAATAATTATGGGTATTGATTCCGTTTAATGGATGGATCTAATAAAATCAAATGTTTTATTTTTGAGACATCGTGGTGCCAGGTTTTTTTCTCTTTTATTGGGTGTATGGACTTATGTGGGATAATTTATTTATTTTTTTTGATCACATATCTATATTTATTTTTGCATTGCTCATAAAAAAAAATTTGGATTTAGGTTTTAAGGCCCGGTTCACACTGGTGCGACAGGGGATCTGACTTGTGAGAGCACAAGTCGCATGACTTGGAAAATGAAATGTTTCCCTATGAGAGCCGTCTTAACTGATCCAATTCAAGTCGCTCTGACTTTAGAAAAAGTTCCTGCGCTACTTTGGTCCAGCTTTACGACTTCAGTGCCATAGAGTGTAAAAAGTCACATTAAATCAGACCAAATTGGACTGAAGTTGCAGGGCAAAGTTGGATCGGAAGTCACAGGACTTTCATGTCAGAGCAGTGTCAACCTGAACTAATCCTCTTCCCTTTTTATTTTTTATTTTCATTACCTAAGCATCTTAATATTTATGCTTTTGCTGGATTAGTGTCTACATTTTTATTTTATTTTTTATTAGAAAAAAATGTCTGGAAGCATAAAGTGAGGTTGCACAAAATGTTTAATACCATGCTGGGTCTTTACTGCAAAACACCACTCTGGTTGGGTGTTTACTCCCACCCCAGTATGTCGCCATGACAGCAGATGGCTGTGAGATAAAATTTGGCTTTGCTGTCTGGATTGTCTTTTTCATATATTTCTAAGGAGGCTACTGCATGCCACAGTATTTTTCTGTCACCAGCACTATAGCAAATGCTGCATAGGATTTTATATAGAGAATGCAGACTGGAAATGGGAGGTTTGTGCCACAGTTGCTTGCCAGCTATCATGACTAGGGCAGTCTTGGGGAGGAAGGGGTTGAGAGGTGAAGACCCAACCAGGGATACGAGAATCCTTGCTTCACTCCACCCAGACTTCTAAAAACAAAACAAGGAGTTGTGCCGTCTGGTGAAACTCAACTTGTAAAGGGAATAAACCCATCCTAAATGTTACTTTATCTGAATGCTTTACCGTGGTCTGGTTGTGCTGATTGTCCGTATATTTAATTTTTGAAAGCTGCTATATTTTGTTTTTAAAGCCCTGTTGAACCCTCATGATTTATTACTGTAATGTGAATACAGTAATAAAACCGATCTTCTACCCTTAGTTTAATTGGTAAATGCTGCAGCAAAGGTTGAAATGCCCTTTGGTCCATGGCTTTCTCCCATACAGCATGAGCCCAGGTTTTCCTGCAGTAAACCCCCTTACCTGTTCTCCAAGGGATAGTGCACCAATCGACTGCATCCTCGCTGTTTGAGCAGCACTGTTTATTAATGCACAGTTCAGGATGGGGGGAGCGTGGGATAACTGGACCACTGCTTTGTGTGAGAGTAATGCAGTAATGCTTGCCAGATTGCTGCAGCACAGGGTATGGTAACCCTTGTTGCAGCACTTATAACCTTTTTAAGAGCTGGATAAGAGTCTAGCACCAGAAAAAAGACAGATCACTACATGTGTATTATATATATTTCTAATGGTGCACAAAATTGTAGATCCCCAGATTTAGTTGTTTGATGGAAATGAACTGTGGCTAGTTTGCATGAAAATTGCATTGGGAATTTGGGTACTAACAAGCACTTTCCTACTACTGCATTTTCCTCAGGACGTAAACCAGGAATTACCAGAGGTAAGAATAGGCTTTTTTTTTCCATGTCCCCTGCCATATCCATGCAACCCGTCCTCTTCTTTCCAGCATCCTTTGCACCAGCAACAAGTCACATGCTAGCATTGTTCCACCCTCTGTCAGCTGCATTACATCTTTCCCCTTAAAGGTGGGCTGGGGGTGGGTATTGTTGGATCCTATATAAAAGTTTGAGCATATGGTATCTTGTGTATTAAAGGACAATGCTGCCAAAACCTCAGAATTCTAGTCTCAACATTACACTTTTCTGTGCACAATCAATCAGCTAAACTTTTTTGTTTCTTATTATTATATACACTTAAATAGCACATTTTTATTTCCACATGGTTACATGTTTTAATCTATTAAGAGTTGTGTTATATTCATTATTTAGGATTTTTTTTTACAGTACCTTAAAGGGTTTGTAAACCCTCCATTTATTTTTTTATTTAGTAAAAATAACAAACATGCCTATACTTGCAATCGTTTTGCACAGAGTAGCTTCCTCTTCTCTTCTTCTGGGGTGCCCTGATGGTGCTCAAGGCCCCTCCTCTTCATCAGCCTTCGTCCCCGAGGAAAGCCGCTTCCCATGGGGGCACTCCTGCGGGCACGCTCCGGAGTTCCGCTACTGCGTCCCTTGACACAGACAGCGGGACTCAACCCCGCCTCAACCGCTCCTGTGTCACTTGATATGATTGACCGCAGTGGGAGCCAATGGCACAGAAGGTCCTCCTTAAGCCTCAAGGTTTTTCACCTTAATGCGTTTACAACCACTTTAATATTATAGCAAAACAGCTGCATGTCTGTATGCATTGTCCAGAATGGAGATTTCAAATTTAGGCATTTTGAAACAGATTAATCCATGCTGAGCAGTTAGAGGATTAAACATTTTTTTTCCTGTGTGGTCTTTATGTATACAATATGTATTCAGAGAGCCAAATTCATTGCTACTGTACCCCAAGTTTCCCTCTTGTTTTACAGGGGCCAGATGGTTCTCTGACTATTTGCACATATCCTTTTGTGTTTGATGCACAAGCCAAGACAGCGCTGCTACAGACTGATGCCTTCATACAAATGCAGGTAGGCTATTACAGCCAAAAAGAGAAATGTGGTGCCTGTAACAGCCAATCGGTTTATGTTCATGCTAGAGATAAATGTGAATCTGGTTGCATAAAACAACATGGAATTTGAGGCATTTACTTGAAGCCCAGTTAGTTAATGCATATGGGCTGGCCGGAATTTTCCATCCTTATTTGTATTTTGCTACTATGGAGGTTACTATGGTTGTTACAGTAGCTTTTGTGGCTTAAAGTATAACCATGAACCTGTGCTGCAGTGTTTAATTGTCCCACATATACCTGTTGAACTTGCCTACGCAGCAATATGAAAGCAGTTCATCCGCCCCCCTACACAGTGACCACAGTTTATAAATCATCTTTTTACAGTAAAATAGTTTCTCCAGTGCTGAGAGTTTAGAAAGGAGGAGATTTTCACTTCAGCCTGTATACACGCCCAGGTGTGTAGTGTCAATATCGTGTCACCTGGCTAGCTTTGATCAACAAGTAAATGTGCTCTCCAGCATAAGACACAACTGGGCATGTGCAGGTCGGCTATTCTGCCTGTGTTAGCTGGCCTTCCCCAGATGCAGGGAGGGAAGGATCTGTGCATACAGGCTCAAACAGCCTTTTTACACAATGCAGAGGGTTAAGTGGCACATTGAGTATAGCAAGCATGCTATGCTGCATATACAGACTGATTTTATTGTTGTGGGTTTAGTAACACTTTAAGAGAAGTATGTCCATCCTTGAGTCTCCCTTGCCTGGTAACAGAACGATACAAAATCTCGCAGCCCACCCAGTCACTAGTCGGTACACAGTATAGGGTGGTTAAAAACCTAAAATTGTTTGTTGAAAACTCTCAAAGCATTTATTTACCATGCAAAATCAGATAAAAGCTTGATTACATTATCATATGCAAAGGAAACTGTATACAGGAATGTAATTAACATAACTAAGGATCAACCAACATATACTATATGCCAATCCACATCTTGCAACTAATAGCTGACAGTGATCTAATCACCATGAGCTAATTAACTAGGCCCTTAAACCAGCCTAGGTGACCTGACCATTTGGCACCTACAACCCTGAATACAAAGTACTGTACAATGCACATTATTACAGGTATAACACATAGAGGACAGAACAGACAGATACAATAGGGGATCCAATTAACAATGGGGAGGACACTTAGAAGGCACACTATGGGAGAGACCTACTTACAATAAACGCATGATGGCAGGTCTAGGCAACCCCAGTGGTTTGAGCTAATTAACATCTAGTCATCGCTGGTTTGAGGCATAGAGGCCACAAATATGTAAATGGAACCTCCAGTTCCCAGAGTCTGTGTGTATTGGGGTGATATAGCCTTGAATCCAAAGCAAGATCACTCTAAGGGTGCCCCAGGCACACACCTCCCAATCAATTGTGTTCCCTTAAAAGCCAGGGCCCATAGTACGCAAGAAGCCACCCTGCAGTCCCCTCCAAAAGCCCCTGTCCTGGGTGAGGTCTGTCACAAGAGTTGCCTCTCTCATGTAGGCTTTGCCTACTTGCACTACAATGGAATGAAAAGATAAAATTGCAGGGTCATGGCTATCGGTAATGTTACTGCTGATTCACAAGTATGCAAAAATAGAAAATATATGGAAGTCACAATATAATGTTGACTATTACCAGCAGGTTATTCATAGGAAAAATAATCCAGGAACTGGGCTAGCTGACGCATGTACAAATTTTCTTAGTGTCCGTAGATTGAACTATAGCCTCTATGTACTAAGACAGCAAAGTCTAACTTTTTCCCTTCATGTTTTCTTAGATGGCTGTTGACCAAGCCCACAGACAGAATTTTTCATCCATGTTTCTTCCAGTGGTTGAGTCAGTGGACCCATGCCTTATTTTAATAGTACGCAGAGACAATATAGTGGGCGATGCTATGGAGGTGTTAAGAAAAACAAAGAATATTGATTACAAGAAGCCGCTCAAGGTAAAGTTGGAAACTATCATTTTAATTACAAATATATTATTTGTTGTATACTCTGACATTCTTGCTGCTTCCTTTAGGTAATTTTTGTGGGTGAAGAGGCTGTTGATGCTGGTGGTGTCCGCAAGGAATTTTTCCTGCTTATCATGAGGGAACTGCTAGATCCAAAGTACGGGATGTTTCGCTACTATGAAGATTCAAGGCTTATCTGGTTTTCTGACCAGGTACAGAATAATCTAAAATGTTTAAGATGTTAAGCTGATAGTTCTACATGAACAGATCATCCCTCAAGTGTTATATTAGGCTACTGATTGTGTGTGTGTGTGTGTGTGTGTGTGTGTGTGTGTGTGTGTGTGTGTGTGTGTGGTCTCTTTATGGGCACTAGTGACAGTATGCCATATGACAGTTACATAAATTACTTATTTTATGTACACGTGTGGGTACTTTAATCAGAATATTTATTTTAGGTTTGTTGGTTTTTGCTCCTTATGTACACAGACATTTACAGGTTAAAAGTGCTCAAGTGTAAAACTCTCAGTGCTTACAGCCGGCCATACAAGTGAAGGGCTGTACTTGTGTAAACGCTGATCCTGTGCGTTGCCATTTACCCACACTTGCACATAGTGTATTTCTTGAACATGTGAGCATCTCATGTGGAGGAAAGAGATCATTTTTGCATACATAACTGTATGCAGATGCACTGGTGGTATAGACTTGTACAACTATTCACTTGTCTGGCCGACTGTACGCTTCACTTATGGCTCCCCCAAATCTTACATTTAAGCCTATAAGGCCTTGTTCAAACAAGCACTCAAGCCTGTAAGGCCTCATTTACTCCCATAGTCTGTGAATGAGCTTCGGAGCTGCTCACCTACACAGTGGCTGTGTCCATACAGCTGCTGCATTCCTGTAGATATGAATGAGCTGCCTGCATGATGCACCTGGCAGTTGAGGCCGCATAAAAATGGCGTTCAGACTGTGGGTGTCAGGCCTAATTGTCAGCCTGCATGACATTTAAAATAAAGCTGTCCATACCCAAATTGTAATGGGCTCCAGCATGCCCGCACATACATCTAAATGCTTTCTTCTGTAGTCTGTTTGTGCTCTAAATCCTGGTCTGCTGTCACCTGCAAGTTTCAACATTTCCTAATGGTGTTCCCATTTGTTTCTTTTGGTCAGTAAGACCAGGAGGGAGGGCCAGCACTTGCCACTAGCGCAAAGTGTCTAAATTTTTACAACAGCCTGGGATTTGGGCTCCAAAGACAGAAGTGGTGCCTGTGTTGTAGTAGAGGAGGCTGTTGGTACAATTTGGGTACTGGAATGTGTACTTTTGTGAGATGCTGTATGTATGTATCATTTTATAAAAGTGAGTACACCCCTCACATTTTGGTTAATATTTTATTATATCTTTTTATGTGACAACACTGATGAAATTACACTTTGCTACAATGTAATGTAGTGACTGTACAGCTTCTATAGCAGTGTTTGCTGTCCCCTCAAAATAACTTGGCATACAACCGTTAATGTCTAAACCGCTGGCACCCCCTAAGTGAAAATCTGCAAATTGGGCCCAAACTCAACATTTTGTGTGGCCACCTTTTATTTTTGAGCACTGCTTTACCCTCTTGGGCATGGAGTTCACCAGAGCTTCACAGTTTGCCACTGGAGTCCGCTTCCACTTCTCCATGACGACATCACGGAGCTGGTGGGTGTTAGCCCTTCTACACGCGGTCGGAAATTCCGACTGAAAATGTCCGATCGAACCGTGTTGTCGGATAATACGACCGTGTGTGGACTCCATCGGATTTTTTTCCATTGGAATGGCTGAGCAACAAAGTTTGAGAGCTGAATATAAAATTTTCCATCAACGTGATCCAATCGGACTTTGTCCGATCGTTTGTAGAGAATTCTGATCGGACAAAGTGCCACTCATGCTCAGATCAAATTACAAGACCAAAGCTATTGGCTACTAGCCTGAATGTAGTCCCGTCATCATGAATGAACATCATCATGTTCTGAACGATCGGATTTTCCCACAACTTTGTCCGACCATGTGGACAGTTTTGGACGAAATCCGTCTGAAGAAATCAGATGGATTTTGTGGTCGGACTGTCTGACCGTGTGTACAAGGGCTTAGAGACCTTGCGCTCCTCCGCCATCCATTTGAGGATGCCCCACAGATGCTCGATAGGGTTTGGGTTTGGAAACATGCTTTGCCAGTCCATCACCTTCTACCCTCAGCTTCTTTAGCAAGGCAGTGGTTGTCTTGGAGGTGTGTTTGCGGTCATTATGTTGGAATACTGCCCTGCGGCCCAGTCTCCGAAGGGAAAGTATCGTGCTCTGTTTCAGTATGTCACAGTACATGTTGGCATTCATGGTTCCCTCAATGAACTGTAGCTCCCCAGTGCTGGCAGCACTCATGCAGCCCCAGACCATGATACTCCCACCACCATGCTTGATTGTAGGCAGGACACATTTATCTTTGTACTCCTCACCTGGTTGCCGCCACACTCTTGACACCATCTGAACCAAATAAGTTTATCTTGGTCTCATCAGACCACAGAACATGGTTCCAGTAATCCATCTCCTTAGTCTGCTTGTCTTCAGCAGACTGTTTGCGGGCTTTCTTGTGCATCATCTTTAGAAGAGGCTTCCTTCTGGGAAGACAGCAATGCAGACCAAATTGATGCAGCGTACGGCATAGGGTCTAAGCACTGACAGGCTGACCCCCACCCATTCAACCTCTGCAGCAATGCTGGCAGCACTCGTATGTCTATTTCCCAAAGTTTTGGCCACCATGCTGCAGCTCAGTTTCGGGGGCTTGGCAATCTTCTTGTAGCCTAGGCGGTCTTTATGTAGAGCAACAATTCTTTTTTTCAAATCCTCAGAGAGTTCTTTGCCATGAGGTGCCATGTTGAACTTCCAGTGACCAGTATGAGAGAGTGACAACACCAAATTTAACACACCTGCTCCCCATTCACACCTGAAATCTTAACACTGAGTCACATGACACCAGGGAGGGAAAATGGCTATTTGGGCCCAATTTGGACATTTTCACTTGGAGGTGTACTCCCTTTTTGTTGCCAGCGGTTTAGACATTAATGGCTATGTGTTGTTATTTTGAGAGGACAGCAAATTTACACTGTTATACAAGCTGTACACTCACTACTTCACATTGTAGCAAAGTGTAATTTCTTCAGTGTTGTCACATGAAAAAATGTAATAAAATATTTACCAAAATGTGAGGGGTGTACTCACTTATGTGAGATACTGTATATACATATATTTTATTACAAACTTGCTTTTGTATACCGTATATACTCGAGTATAGGTCGACTCGAATATAAGCCGAGGCCCCTAATTTACCACAAAAAAACTGGGAAAACTTATTGACTCGTGTATAAGCCAAAGATGAGACATACAGCAGCTACTGTTACAGCTTAAGAGTGGAAAAGAGGGTCAACAATGCCCATCTGCAGCTGCATACCTGTGTACCTCCCTGTGTCCATTGCAGCCTACCTGTGTCCTGTGCATGCCTCCGTGTGCCAATCTGCAGCCTCTGTGTCCTTCTGCAGCTCTGTGCCCATCTGCAGCTCCGTGTGCCATTCCAGGATTCAAAAGCCGCACCTCTCCTCCTCGTCTGTGACAGACGGCGGCCATTTCACTGTTCAAAAGCTGCGCCTCCCTGTCTGTGATAGGCGGAACACTCAATTTCCCAGCAGTCAGTGTTCCGCCTATCACGGACATCCGCTCATCCTCATACTACGGACGAGGATGTCCGTGATAGGCGGAACACTGACTGCTGGGAAATTGAGTGTTCCGCCTATCACAGACAGGGAGGCGCGCGGCTTTTGAACAGTGGAATGGCCGCCGTCTGTCTGCACGACACGCTGATCAGGTAGGCAGATGGCGGTGACTCGAGTATAAGCCGAGGGGGGCACTTTCAGCCTAAAAAAAGGGGCTGAAAATCTCGGCTTATACTCGAGTATATACGGTATTCTGTCTTTGGAATGTGTTAAGTAGGCACATTAAAAATAAGTTTAAGATCAGAACGAAATATATCATTTATTATATAATTAATTTTTTGTTTTGTTGTAGACCTTTGAAGACAGTGATTTGTTCCACCTCATTGGTGTTGTTTGTGGTTTAGCCATTTACAACTTTACAATTGTTGATCTTCATTTTCCACTGGCCTTGTATAAGAAGCTGCTGAAAAAGAAACCTACACTGGATGATTTAAAAGAGATAATGCCAGATGTTGGAAGGTGAGCGAGTACTTGGTCTTGTATTCCATGTAGGTTGGTTTTCTTGTTTTTCACTTCTGTTCGGCTCATGCTCTGCCCCATAATCCAGTACATACTTCTGTTCATAACCTCAGTGAAATCATGTGTTTCCTGGCAAAGCCAAAAATAAGCAGAAACATTAGAAGTGAATGGTAGTCTACCCTCAGAAAAGTATTGTGCTAATTTCACTTATCAGTATTGCCACCCCAAAAGGGATACTTTATTTTACTATATCTATATATAGGTGGTCAGAATGACACTGCACAAAAGAAAAGCGTGGACATTATCCCCTTAATATGTATATTTAAAATGGAGCAAAAGGAACTCCAACTTCCAGATGGGAGATCAGAGTAGGGAGATATGCCACTTAACATATACAGTGCCTCGAAAAAATATTCATACCCCTTGACATTTTCCACATTTTATCATGTTACAACCAAAAAGGTAAATGTATTTTATTGGGATTTTATGTGATAGGCCAACACAAAGTTGCACATAATTGTGAAGTGGAATGAAAATGATAAATGTTTTACAAATAATTATGTGAAAAGTATGGCGTGCATTTGTATTTAGCCCCCCTGAGTCAATGCTTTGTAGAACCACCTTTCCTTGCAATTACAGCTGCAAGTCTTGGGTACAGTGAGGTAGAAAGTATTTTATCCCTTCCTGATTTTGTACGTTTGCCCCAGTGACAAAGAAATGATCAGTCTATAATTTTAATGGTAGGTTTATTTTAACCCCTTGCCGTCGAACGTATGCAGATGTACGTACTAGGCTTCCGGGGGTTATACCGGGATGATGCCCACACCTGCAGGCATTGTCCCGGTGCTGATTTTTAGAGCGGGCGATTTTGGCTTTCCAGCCATAACAACCGATGCGCTTGAAAGCTGCTCGACTGGTATGCCGGAGGAGGGGACGGCCTCCCGCTGCTCTTACTAGGGCTCCCGTTCAATCGGGAGCACCGATGTCTCTGGCGGCTAGGGAGGGACTGGAATGAAGCCTTAAGCTTAAGCATTCCAGTCTCCTAATTGTAAACACGGAAGCGACATCATTACGTCGCTTCCCGTTTATTCGAATGGCGCCGGATTAAAAAATATATACAGTATTCAGAATCGCTGAAAACTGAGATCTGAATACTTTGAAGTGTAAAGGAGGGATCGGGGGTCTTTTAGACCCCCGATCCCTCCATAAAGAGTATCTGTCACCACCTATTACTGTCACAAGGGATGTTTACATTCCTTGTGACAGCAATAAAAGTGATCAAATTATTATTCATTTTTTTTAAACAATTTATTAATTTTAAAATAAATAAGAATTATTTTTTTTAAAGCTCCCCGCGAGCTCGCGCAGCAAAGAAAACTCATACGTAAGTCGCGCCCGCATATGTAGACTGTGTTCAAATCACACATGTGAGGTATCGCCGCTATCGTCAGAGCGAGACCAATAATTCTAGCACTAGACATTCTCTGTAACTCTAACCTGGTAACCGGAATTTTTTTTTAAAGCGTCGCCTATTGAGATTTTTAGGTACCGTAGTTTGTCATCATTCCACGAGTGCGTGCAATTATAAAGTGTGACATATATGGTATCTATTTACGCGGCGTAACATTATCTTTCACATTATGCAAAAAAATTGGGCTAATTTTATTTTATTATTATTATTTTTTTATTCATGTGTCCCTTTTCCCAAAAAGTTGCGTTTAAAGCACCGCTGCGCAAATACCGTGTGACATAAAATATTGCAACAATCCCCATTTTATTCTCTAGAGTCTCTAAAAAAAATAAAAAAAATTATATATATATATATATATATATATATATATATATATATATATATATATATAATGTATGATGTCTGGGGGTTCCAAGTAATTTTCTAGCAAAAAATATGGATTTTAACTTGTAAACACCAAATGTCAAAAATAGGCTTAGTCATGAAAGGGTTAACAGAGACAGAATAACAACAAAAATATCCAGAAAAACACATTTCACAAATGTTATGAATTGATTTGCATTTTAATGAGTGAAATAAGTATTTGATCCCCTTTCAATCGACAAGATTTTTGGCACCCAGGTGTCTTCCATAAAGGTAACAAGCTGAGATTGAGAGCACTCTCTTAAAGGGAGTGCTACTAATCTCAGCTTGCTACCTGTATAAAAGACAACTGTCCACAGAAGCAATTAGATTCCAATCTCTCCACAATGGCCATGTCCAAAGAGCTGTTTTAAGGATGTCTGGGACAAGATTGTAGATCTATATAAAGCTGGAATGGGATACAAGACCATCTCCAAGCAGCTTGATGAGAGGGTGAAAACAGTTGTTGCAATTTATTCGCAAATGGAAGAAACACAAAATAACTGTCAATCCCCCTCAGTCTGGGACTCCGTGCAAGGTCTCACCTTGTGGAGTTTCAATGATCATGAGAACGATGATGAATCAGCCCAGAACTACATGGGAGAATCTTGTCCATGATCTCAAGGCAGCTAGCACCATAGTCACCAAGAAAACCATTGGTAACACACAACGCCATGAAGAACTGAAATCCTGCAGCGCCCGCAAGGTCCCCCTGCTTGAGAAAGCACGTGTACAGGCCCGTCTGAATGATTCAAAGGTGAACTGGGTGAAAGTGTTGTAGTCAGATGAGACCAAAAATCAAGCTCTTTGGCATCAACTCAACTCGCCATGTTTGGAGGAGGAGGAATGCTGCCTATGACCCCAAGAATCCCATCCCCACTGCCAAACGTGGAGGTGGAAACATTATGCTTTAGGGGTGTTTTTCTGCTAAGGGGACAGGACAACTTCACTGCATGTAAGGGATGATGGACGGGGCCATGTACTGTCAAATCTTGGGTGAGAACCTCCTTCCCTCAGCCGAGGCATTGAAAATGGGTCGTGGATGGTTATTCCAGCATGACATGGACCAAAAACACACAGCCAAGGCAACAAACGAGTGGCTCAAGAGGCAGCACATTAAGTTCTTGGAGTGGCCTAGCCAGTCTCCAGACCTTAATCCCATAGAAAATATGTGGAGGGACCTGAAGGTTCGAGTTACCAAACGTCGGCCTCAAAATCTTAAGGACTTGGAGAGGCTCTGCAAAGAGGAGTGGGACAAAATTCCCTCCTAAGATGTGTGCAAACCTGGTGGCCAACTACTAGAAATGTCTGACCTCTGTGATTGCCAACAAGGGTTTTGTCACCAAGTACTAAGTCATGTTTTGTGTAGGGGGTCAAATACTTATTTCACTCATTTAAAATGCAAATCCATTTATAACTTTTTTAAATGCGTTTTTCTGGATATTTTTGTTTGTTATTCTGTCTCTCGATGGTAAAATAAACCTACCATTAAAATTATAGACTAATAATTTTTTTGTCAGTGGGCAAATGTACAAATCCAGCAGGGGATCAAATACTTTTTTCCTTCACTGTATGTGTGTACCAGCTTTGCACATCTAGAACATGAAATTTTTGTCCATTCTTCTTTCCAAACTCAGAGCAGCAATTTCTTTAATCATACATCATGGGACACAAAGCCATAGTAATTACTATGTGGGTTATAGTCCACCTTCAGGTGCTGGACACTGGCACACCCTAAACAGGAAGTTGCCTCCCTATATAACCCTTCCCATACCGGGAGCATCTCAGTTTTTTCACCAGTGTCTAAGGTGTTGCTTACGAGTAAAGATGTGCTGTGCTGTGCTGTGCTAAGCTCCACTGGAACAATCTTTGCTGGGGCTAGCTATGCAGCTGGATCCATTCAAAGTGTCTTTTAGGCCAAATTGAATGGTGCCCAGGCCTTTTAGCCGAAAGAAAAGAGGTTTTGCTTGTAAATGCTTCTCTTTTTAGAGAGCTGGACCCCAGGATCCAGTACTTTTGGTATTTAAGGCCATAAAGTTTTACTGGTGGGGTGTACTATTACAGGTCCAGGATTGTGGGTTCCCCAAGGGTCCCCGGTTCTTGAAGGTTTAACGGAACCCACCATGAAGGGTGAAGATTGGGTCTGTTGATTTTACCACAGAAAACCCTGCGGTGGAAAAAGTACGTGGAGTTTTACAAGGAATTTTAGCATTTTCTTATGAAATGGCTCCTTTTAAGGTAAACATTGTCATGCCTAAGTGTCACCACTGGGGGCTGTGTGGAGCACGTATCTTCTGATGCTTTCCTCCGAGATCAGGCTGTGTCACACAAGCAGCAGATTTCCTCCGGCTTGCAGGCAGACCTCCGGTAAGTTTGGGGGGTTTTGCTTTCCTCCAGACACCCCCACCTGGGCTGAAATCTTCCCCTCTTCATGAGGCTGTGTATAAGGGAGAACTGAAAACTATCGGCAATGCTGTTTTCTTTCATCGCCCCTACTCGGCGGCAGCTTCCAGGTCTCCTCCACGCCATCCCTCCCTCACTCAGAAGCCGATCCCGTTGGGGGGGGGTGCGATGCGAGGTGGGGGCAGGGCTTAGCGTGGCGATGGTGTTCTCCTCCAACGTGGAAGTGTGTTTCTTTAAAAGAAAAACAACTCCATTTGTGCTGGCTGCAAAATTGTCGGAGAGACACAAGAGCAAAGAGGAGCATGAAAGAGGTTTTGGTGACACGGGCATTTTCTATTTGACACACTATTTGCATCAGGCTGAGCATTAATGGCAGTGGCTGACTATTGCTCAAGCTGTGGATGTGATTTCTTCTGGTAGTACCTCTGCTTTGTGCATCGGCTAAGGTCAGAAGGGGGGGGGGGTTGAAACACCCCCAAAAAAGAGCTAAAAGGGTCTCCCCTCAAGCTCTGGAAAGCCTACTCATTTCTACCAATGGCTTCCTCCCCTGAGAGAGTGAGGAGTGGTCAGTGAGCATCGGGACCATAAAATGTTTGCAACTGTTTTTAACACTTCAGCCACCGTTTGTTTTACTAAAAAGATATTTTTTTCCTCAGCCATGATAGGTTTAAAAAAAAAAAAAAAAAGTTTAGCGGTTTTAATCACATCACAGTGTGGGTCAAAATGCAACAGGTTTTCTTCCATTGCCTAAGACCCTCAAACCGAGGAACTAGGGGCGGGAGAAGACTAATGACGCCTCCTCAAATCCGTGAGAATCAGCTGTTTCTATCTTAAGATTGATGCTGCAATTTCTTGCTGAATGGTCCTCTCCACATTTATATACCCTTAACTGAGTGTTTGGGTTCGCTAAAGCCTACTCAAGCTTTGCATGCTTTTTCCTGTCCATTCATTCCCTCCTAAAAAGTTTTGTTCATACTTTATCCTATAGAGGAGAAAATTAAATAAAAGTGGGGTATACCAGCAATTAACGCTGCTATATCCTCTGGGAATAAGAGTTTGACTTGTCCGGCAGACAATGCTCAAAATTCTTAGGGATCCAATGGATAAAAAGTTGGAATTCCTATTAAAAAAAAAAAAAACGCTTTTTTTTCTCTGCCAGATTGAGTGTCTCAGCCTGCGCTGACAGTAATTGCTTAATTGTTGAGAGACTAGTTTAAACATGTGTTCAAGGTTATCCTGCTCAGCAGGCCCAGGATCTGGCAGATTTATGTTTGCAATTGTTCAGGTATATGCCATTAGCGGACCTCCAGCTACAAGTCCCATCAGGCCTCTGCCTCTGGGTGTCATGCTTGTGACTGTCAGAATCTTGCTATGCCTCGTGGGAATTGTAATTCTACAACAGCTGGAGGTCCGCTAATTGCAGATGCCTGCAATAGTTGCTATGAGTGATTCTATCTTTCAGGCCTTGCACCCTTCGCTAAGCACCATGCAGAAGCTTCTGGCTAGTCTTCCTTTTGCGGTGAAACAGGTATTTGGGGATGCTTTGGATAATACATCCTAAGAAATTGTAGTGGAAATGGCCTTTTGCCAATTTAAGAAAATGTAGATAGAGATCCAGGCTCATAGGTCCCCTGTTTCCCAAAGCACCCCCCCCCCCCCATGTTGAGGGCACGCGGCCTGGTACGGCTCGGGGGAACGCTCACTCGTCCCCACCCCCTTTCCTGACCGGCCGGGCTGCGTGTTCGGATAAGGGTCTGCAATGGACTTTGGGGGGCCCCCCACGCCATTTTTCCGGCGTAGGGCTTCCCATTTAAATCCATGCCAGGTGACGGGGCCAGCGAGGTGTCCATCTCGCCGATGGAGGCGCTGACATTGACTTCCTTCGCTGGTCCCATCTACCTGGACCCACGTTCCAAATGAACGGCCTTTTCTCCGTGTGTGGGCAAGTCCATTGATTTCAAAAGTCCGGCGGACTCCCGCCATAGGTGGCGGGTATTTCCGCCAGAAAAGTCCGGTAATGTGTGGGCAGTTCCGCTCGTTCGGAAAGTCTGGCGGACCTCAGCTGCAAGGTCCAGCGGGTCGTCCGATCGTGTGTACGCAGCATAAGAAATCCCGTTTGCAGTTTGCAAAAAGTCAAGTGAGGGACACAGCAAACATGTGGAAGAAGCCAAATATAGGCAATCTTAAAAGAAAATCTGTTAAGAATCTGCAAAAGCCTTGAGACTGGGGTGGAGGTTTACCTTCCAGCAGGAAAACGACCCTAAACATACATCCAGAGCTCGGATAAGGGTCAGCTTTGGACTTTGGGGGACCCCCACGCCATTTTTCCCTAATCGTATTTCAGGACAGCCACTATGAGAGATAGTCTCCTCCTCTTCCTCTGGAAACACTGCGCCAGCCCATAAATTCTTACTTCCCCTGCCGGACCTCAGTTATTAGTTTTTCCTCCGGCGGGGAGACACTGTGCAGGGACCAGGCCTATCCTATCGCGTCTACAGGGACGCAGCTGGCAAGCCGTTCGAAAGATTTCCCTGTACAAGGGTACAACCCGCCCTTTTTTTCTTTGAACCGAGCGGGCCGAACGACGGGCGACGTCGTATCCGGCTGAAACGAAGGCTTGACCTCGAATACGATCGACTTCCGGGTCGTGGAGCTGATAGGAGGGCCGGGCACAAGCTGGAGAGGAGTTGGGAACGCGCACAGGCAGCGTGAAACTCTGTAGTGAGCAGCCACCTGCAGTCATGTCGGAAGCTGAGGCTCAACCAACAGACACTACCTCCAGCATTCCTAAGGTAAGAGCACCCTGGGGAGGGGTACTCTCTATCTAGGATTCCCCCACCCCAATGTATGGTTCTATCATGGGGGGGGGGCAGATCCCCTGGGTGGCCGGGGGGGAGGGGAGGCTCAGATCCCTTCTTTTAAAAAAGGGTCTAGTGCACTCCCAGGGTTGTATCCCGAGCTTTGTATTGACTTTCTCTTTTCTGTTTTTTCCTTTTTTACTTATTACAGAAAGTTACGGAAAAAACGAAGTCTACGCATAGCTCTAAAAAGAAGTGTGCCTCCTGTAGGGACATTTTAGGGGAATCTTGGACAAAAGTGTTGTGCAAAGGCTGTATAGATTCCCTCGTTATGGAAAGGGAATCTGAACAGGAGTCAGGACTAGCAGCTTCAGTCAAAGAGCTCTCGTCCACCTTCTCTTCTTTTAGATCCCTTTTTTGAAAAATGTCAGCTTCCCACGGGTCCAGCTCCCCAGGATACAACCCCACCTCTAGCACAGAGTTCAACCTGCTACTACAGGGGGGACAGAGGTTGCAGGCCCTTCAGGGACAGGAAGGGAACTTCCAGACAGTTCCTCTTCCGACTCTCAGGAGGGTTCAGAGGGGGAGGACCAGGACGGGGGGTCCAGGAAGGCCTCCAGATATAAATTATCCCTTGATGAGGTAGAGGACCTCTTAAAAGCGATTTATACAACCCTCGGTATCCAGGCGGATAGGAAGCCCCTAACCCTTCATGACCAAATGTATTTGGGTTTAGGGGAACCAAAGAGAAGGGTGTTTCCAGTGCACGAAGTTCTAATGGAAACAGTTAAAAGGAGTGGCAGGATCCTGAGAGAAAGCCCTTTTTGTCTAGATTCCTCAAAAGAAGATTCCCATTTTCAGAGGACCCGGCATGTCTTTGGAATAAAAATCCCAAATTAGATGCCGCTTTCGCCCAGGTCTCCAGACACACAGATTTGGCGTTTGAAGACATGGGGGCTTTGGCAGATGTCATGGACAAAAGGATTGACTCTCTGCTTAAAAAAACGTGGGACTCGGCTATTGCCAATTTAAAGCCTGAAATGGCGGTTACGGTTGTGGCTCGCAATTTAGAGCACTGGCTCTCACAGATCCAGCAGCATATTGAGGCAGGCACAGATAAGGAAACCATTCTGTCGTCCTTCCCTACTATGCTGCGCGGGATCGCTTACATAGCAGATGCCTCTGCTGAGTCCGTCCGCATGTCGGGCAGAACGGCGGCTCTAGCCAATTCGGCCAGAAGGGCCCTCTGGCTTAAAACGTGGCCAGGGGATAATGCCTCCAAGATGAAACTATGTGGGATACCTTTGACGGGGGACCTCCTTTTTGGCCCAGGGCTAGAGACTGTTCTAGACCGGACAGCGGACAGTAAAAAAAATACTTTCCTCTCAAACGGAAAACCCCCGTACAAACAAAAAAGGGGTTTCGTCCGCAAGGGCGTAGGGAAACCCCTAAACCAGAGGGGAAAAAGAAAACCTGGCCCCAAAAAGGCAGGGGCAGAGGAGGGGGGATTTTTCGCCCTCCTGTCCAGCCCCGTAAAACCCAGTGACATTCCAGCTACAGTGGGAGGAAGACTGGGGGCCTTTCTCCCACAGTGGGAGACAATATCCCCCAATCAATTTATTTTAGGGGTAATAAGAAGGGGGTACCTCTTGGAATTCTTAAGACCACCCCCTCAAAGGCTCCTTGTCATGCATCTACCCAGGTGCATGGCAAAGGCCGAGGCCTTGCTGGAAGCTCTGAGGGAATTGGAGAATCAGGATGTTATTCTCAGGGTCCCAAAAGCAGAAGAGGGAAGGGGGTTTTATTCTCATGTCTTCGTAGTAAAAAAACCCTCAGGAAAGTTCAGATTGATTCTGAACTTAAAGCCCCTGAACGGTTCACTGACATACAAAAGATTCCGCATGGAGTCGATTTTTCAGTAAGGGCTCTTCTACCCCGCAACTGTTTCATGGTATCTCTGGACCTAAGGGACGCGTATTTACACATCCCGATAGCGGAGGCCTCGCAGAAGTTTCTACGCCTTGCCATAGATTTAGGAGAAAAGGTACACTTTCAGTTTCAGGCCCTGCCATTCGGGCTATCCTCTTTACCCGGCATTTTTACCAAGGTCCTGGCAGAAGCCATGGCCTTTCTTCGGCTCCAAGGGGTATGTATAATAGCCTACCTGGACGACCTGCTCTTATTTGCAGCATCCCCAATACAGTTGGTCAAGGATCTCGATCTAACCAAAAGGGTCCTTACAGACCTGGGGTGGCTTCTGAACTTGGAAAAGTCCAGCCTGATCCCCTCACAACAGATCTCCTATCTAGGTTTCCTTTTGGACTCAACACTGTTGAGAGTTTTTCTGCCAAGAGAGAAGGTACAAAAGCTGGACAGAGTGGTGGCCTCTCTTCAGAGCAACCAGCTGTTTTCCATAAGGTTTCTGATGTCAGTATTGGGTCTCCTTACGTCCACCCTCTCAGCAGTTCAGTGGGCAGGGCTACATTTTCGTCCCCTACAGACCTTCGTCCTAGGGGTGTGGGACCACAGTCAGGAGACTCTAGACACCCTAGTACATATTCCACACCAAGTAAAGAGATCCCTCTGGTGGTGGAGGAAAGTGACAAACCTGTCGCAAGGGCATCTGTGGCTCATCCCGGTGTCTCGGGTAGTTACCACAGATGCAAGTGGAATAGGCTGGGGGGCACATTTGGGTTCCCTTCTAGCCCAGGGCACTTGGGAGGACGGCGAGTTGGCTCGATCGTCCAACTGGAAAGAATTAAGGGCAGTGGGACTAGCCCTCAGATTTTTCAAAAAAGAGCTCCTGGGTCACCACATTCAGGTGCGGTCGGACAACTCCTCCGCAGTGGCCTATTTAAACAAGCAGGGTGGCACGAGAAGCGGAGCCCTGTTGTCTTTAGCGACAGAGATCCTGAGCTGGGCCGAGACCTACACCCTTTCGCTCTCAGCAGTTTTCCTGAGAGGAGAGAAAAACGTGGTAGCAGACTTTCTCAGCCGAAAGAGGCTGAGGGAGGGCGACTGGGTTCTCAACCAGGAGGTTTTCAATCTCATAATAAAGAGATGGGGGGCCTCCAGAGGTGGACCTTTTCGCATCCAGAAACAACGCAAAAACCCCCTGTTTTTTCTCCCTAAGAAGGGGAGAGGGAGCCTTAGGTGTGGACGCTTTGATCCAGAATTGGCACTTCAGAACTTGCTATGCCTTTCCACCTCCAGCGTTGTTGCCAGCAGTTCTGAGAAAGTTTCAAATGGAAAACACATCTCTGATTCTGGTGGCACCGCATTGGCCCAAGAGAGCATGGTTCTCAATGCTGAAGCAGTTGGCGGTAGAACCTCCCCTACTCTTGCCCCCTCGGGACGATCTCCTCTCTCAGGGGCCAGTCCTCTGCCCACGTGTACGCCAGTGGAAGTTAGCGGCCTGGCTACTGAGGAGGGTTTATTAAAAGCTAAAGGGTTTTCAGAGAGGCTAGTTTCTACCCTCCTGGACAGTAGGAAAAAGGAAACTCGCCAGATCTATGAAAAGGTCTGGTTACGTTTCAACAAGTGGTGCGCAGAGAGCTCTTTCCCAGTACGGAGCTCCTCCACAGTTTTGGAATTTTTACAATGTGGGGCAGATAAAGGCTTATCCATTAGTACCCTTAGGGGTCAAGTGTCAGCCCTCAGTGTTTATTTGGAAGATAATTTGGCTGCCAACCCGTAGGGCCCTGTCTAGACAGAGACCGGTCCAAGGTCTGTCCTTTCCCAGATGGGATTTATCTTTAGTTTTACAAAGTTTAGCTAAACCCCCCTTTGAGCCTTTAAAAGAGTGTTTTCTGAGAGAACATACTCTGAAGACAGTGTTTCTGGTAGCAGTAACAACTGCCAGGAGGGTCAGTGAGATGGAGGCCTTATCAGTCAGGGCTCCCTTTTGCGTTATTTTTCTGGACCGGATAGTTTTATAGACCGATCCGGCCTTTTTGCCGAAAGTGGCATCCAGCTTTCATAGAAGCCAGGAAATTGTTTTGCCCTCTTTTTGTCCCAATCCCTCCGGCGAGAAGGAACTAAAATTTCATTATTTGGATGTTAGGAGATGTATCCTACACTATTTAGAACTGACCAAGACATTCAGAAGGTCAGACTCCTTATTTGTTTTGTTTTCCGGGGCCAGAAAAGGTTGTAAGGCATCCCGACGCACTATTGCTAGATGGCTCAGAGTAGCCATCGAGCAGGCTTATTCAGTTGCAGGGAAAGAAATCCCAGTGGGTATTAAAGCACACTCTACTAGAGCTATGGCAGCCTCCCAGGCAGAAAGAGCGGGAGCAACGCCAGAACAGATTTGCAGGGCAGCAACATGGTCCAGCTACTCCACTTTTGTAAAACACTACAGAGTGGGTCTGGTGTCGGCAGGTGAGCAGGCCTTTGGGCGAAAGGTTTTGCAAGCTGTAGTCCCACCCTAACTGGTAAGTGCTCGTTTATCCTCTCATAGTGGCTGTCCTGAAAGACAATTAGGGAAAATTAGAGTTACGCTTACCGGTAACGTCTTTTCCAGTAGTCTTTCAGGACTGCCCTAGTTACCCACCCGGAAATTGGGGGGGGGGGGGGGGGGGGTCTTACAAAAGACCAGAGCGCAGCAAGATAATGGTATTTGACAATATGTTATTAATGTGTTCTTGTGTCTCCCGAGCTGGACGGAGGTAATCTCGATATAAACTGAGGTCCGGCAGGGGAAGTAAGAATTTATGGGCTGGCGCAGTGTTTCCAGAGGAAGAGGAGGAGACTATCTCTCATAGTGGCTGTCCTGAAAGACTACTGGAAAAGACGTTACCGGTAAGCGTAACTCTAATTTTTTGGCATAGGGCTTCCCCTTTAAATCCATACCAGGTGACTGGGCCAGCAAGGTGTCAATCTTGCCGATGGAGGTGGCGACATTGACTTCCTTCACTAGATGGGCAGATTGTCCGCCGGACTGCCGCGGACAATTTTGTGTCAAAACTTTTTTTCTAAGTCCGCCGGAGCCCACACATGGGCGGATTGTCCGATCGTGTGTAAGTGGCATTATGGTTTTCTTTCAGCAATGGCTTTCTTCCATAAAGGCCAGATTTGTGGAGTGTACGACTAATAGTTGTCCTGTGGACAGATTCTCCCACCTGAGCTATGGATCTCTGCAGCTCCTCCAGAGTTACCATGGGCCTCTAGGCTGCTTCTTTGATTAATGCTCTCCTTGCTCGGCCTGTCAGTTTAGGTGGACGGCCATGTCTTGGTAGGTTTGCAGTTCTGCCATACTCTTTCCATTTTCGGATGATGGCTTGAACAGTGCTCTGTGAGATGTTCAAAGCTTGGGATATTTTTTTATAACCTAACCCTGCTTTAAACTTCTCCACAAATTTTTCCCTGACCTGTCTGGTGTGTTCCTTTGCCTTCATGATGCTGTTTGTTCACTGAGGTTCTCTAACATACCTCTGGGGGCTTAATAGAACAGCTATATTTTTACTGAGATTAAATTACACACAGGTGGACTCTACTAATTAGGTGACTTCTGAACGCAATTGGTTCCACTAGATTTTAGTTAGGGGTATCAGAGTAAAGGGGGCTGAATACAAATGCACGCCACACTTTTCAGATATTTATTTGTAAAAAATATTGAAAACCAATTATCATTTTCCTTCCACTTCACAATTATGTGCTACTTTGTGTTGGTCTATCACATAAAATCCCAATAAAATAATTTACGTTTTTGTTTGTAACATGACAAAATGTGGAGCTGAATATTTTTTCAAGGCACTATAAGATTAAAACAGATACAGCTTTATTAGTACAATAAAAATCATAGAATGGTTACAAAAAAATTCTATATTCAAAATAAACGGACACAGTGCCTGGTGGCAACACATTTCACATAAAGTGCTTTTTCCTTGTTTCGACTTTTCTTCTACTGCCAACGGTTGTCTAAAGGCAGCTCTTAATTGGTTTAGGACTTTACATTATTTCTTTGTAACCCTCTAGCTAGGGTTGCAGATGTCAAAAACAAACCATCTTCTGCCCAGATTTAACCAGATATTGGCAAAATCTCTCACAGAAACATGAAATAGAATAGCATTTTTAAGGGGTACATTTAACCAGTTGTCTGTGACCAGCTGTGGTGTGTGTGTATGTATGTATGTATGTATGTAGTGATGCACCGAAATTTCGGCCGCCGAAACATATCGGCCGAAAATGCCCTTTGCCGAAAGAGAAAAACGGCCGATAATGGAGCCGAAAATGGGGCGTGGCCTGGGTGGGGGCGGGGCTCCGCCCCCTGGTGACGCCCATCATAGCGCAGGAGAGCCGCCTCCGCCGACTTTTTGATAACAGCGCCGGGAACATCACAGCTTTCATTTCAATTGCTGTGTGTTCCCGGCCGCGCGCCGTCACACGCAGCCCCTCCCCCTTGTCCGGGCACTTTGATAGACAGATCATCCGTCCAATCCTGCGGATGATCTGTCTATCTAAGTGCCCGGACAAGGGGGAGGGGCTGCGTGTGACGGCGCGTGGCCGGGAACACACAGCAATTGAAATGAAAGCTGTGATGTTCCCGGCGCTGTTATCAAACAGGCGTCGGAGGCGGCTCTCTTCCCTGCACACAGTGCACAGGCTGGCTGCAAAATGGCACACAGGCTGCAATGGGACACACTGGCTGCAATTGGCTGCAATGGGGCACACTGGCTGCAATTGGCTACAATGGGGCACACTAGCTGCAATTGGCTGCAATGGGGCACACTAGCTGCAATTGGCTGCAATTGGGCACACTGGCTGCAATTGGGCACACTGGCTGCAATTGGGCACACTGGCTGCAATTGGGCACACTGGCTGCAATGGGGCACACTGGCTGCAATGGGGGATGCCTCCTGTACCACGTCCTCTATCTCCTGTACCGTGTCCCCAGTCTCTGACCATCTCCTGTACCGTGTCCCCAGTCTCTGACCATCTCCTGTACCGTGTCCCCAGTCTCTGACCATCTCCTGTACCGTGTCCCCAGTCTCTGACCATCTCCTGTACCGTGTCCCCAGTCTCTGACCATCTCCTGTACCGTGTCCCCAGTCTCTGACCATCTCCTGTACCGTGTCCCCAGTCTCTGACCATCTCCTGTACCGTGTCCCCAGTCTCTGACCACCTCCTGTACCGTGTCCCCAGTCTCTGACCACCTCCTGTACCGTGTCCCCAGTCTCTGACCACCTCCTGTACCGTGTCCCCAGTCTCTGACCACCTCCTGTACCGTGTCCCCAGTCTCTGACCACCTCCTGTACCGTGTCCCCAGTCTCTGACCACCTCCTGTACCGTGTCCCCAGTCTCTGACCACCTCCTGTACCGTGTCCCCAGTCTCTGACCACCTCCTGTACCGTGTCCCCAGTCTCTGACCACCTCCTGTACCGTGTCCCCAGTCTCTGACCACCTCCTGTACCGTGTCCCCAGTCTCTGACCACCTCCTGTACCGTGTCCCCAGTCTCTGACCACCTCCTGTACCGTGTCCCCAGTCTCTGACCACCTCCTGTACCGTGTCCCCAGTCTCTGACCACCTCCTGTACCGTGTCCCCAGTCTCTGACCACCTCCTGTACCGTGTCCCCAGTCTCTGACCACCTCCTGTACCGTGTCCCCAGTCTCTGACCACCTCCTGTACCGTGTCCCCAGTCTCTGACCACCTCCTGTACCGTGTCCCCAGTCTCTGACCACCTCCTGTACCGTGTCCCCAGTCTCTGACCACCTCCTGTATAAAAATATTTTTTAAAAACAGTCATTTTCGGTATCGGTGCTGTTTCGGTATCGGTTTCGGTTTTCGGCCTAGTGTATTTTTCATTTTCGGTATCGGTTTCGGCACCAAAAAACCCATTCGGTGCATGTGTGTGTGTGTGTGTGTGTGTGTGTGTGTGTATATAATCAGCCATAACATTGTGACCACTTGCCAAATCTGTTAAGGCTTGGACTCCACTGTGGTATGCGGCACCCAGCCTTCAGTAGCAGATCCTTGAGATCCTGTCAGTTATGAGGTGGGGCCTTCGTGGATCTGACTTGTTTTTCCCAGCACATCCCACAAATTCTTGATTGGATTGAGTTCTGGAGAATTTGGAGGTCAAGCCAAACTTTTTGTATTCCACGGACCATTCTTGAATTCATGAGATTGGGCAACCATCTTCCATTACTCCTATGGTCCTGTTCCCATGCTCACATGCCCAGTTTGTGCACCTTGGCCGTTCTGCAGCTACACAGCCTCATACACAAAAACTGATGCACTGTGTTCTGGCACCTTCCTATCGGAACCAGCATTAACTTTTTCAGCAATTTGAGCTACAGTAGCTTTTCTAGTGCATCCGACTGCACAGGCCATTCTTCACTCCCCATGTGCATCAGTGAGCCTTGGTTGCCCATGACCCTGATGCTGGTTTTCCTGTTTTCCTTCCTTGGACCAATGCAGAATGGGAACATTCCACAAGAGCTACACTTATGGGGAGTAGCTCTAACCCAGTTGTCTAGCCATTACAAAGTCACTCAAATCCTTAGACTTGCCCATTTATTTTTTGCTTTTAATGCATCAACTTCAAGGACAACATGTTCCCTTGCTGTCTAACATCCCATCCATTTTCTGATGCCATTATAACACAATCAGTGTTATTTACCATACGTGTAAGTGGTCATGGCTGATCAGTGTGTGTGCATCTCTCTCTCTCTCTCTCTCTCTCTCTCTCTCTCTCTCTCTCTCTCTCTCTATATCTATATCTTGTATGTGTATTCACAAATAGCCTGCCTTCTATTTAGTTTTTGTCAATGGGAGATCTGGATCATGATTTATTTGGTGTTTGGCATGCAGCATTAAAGCACAGCCAATCCGTTTTGATGCGGTGGGTCAAATTTGAACCCAGGTGCCCTCCAATAAAACGTATTGTGAATAAGAATGAGCTTTGGTGTGTTCGCACAGCCCACTTGCAGAGCCCGCCGCTGCGCTAATTCCAAGCAGTAAGACATTTCCCGATGTCTGCAGCCGCGCATCGGGACAATGTCTCGCTGCTTGTGATTAGCACAGCACTGACTTCTGGCGGGCTCTGCACGTGTGCTTGCGAACACGCCGGAGCTCATCCTTAATTGTGAAGGCATTTACCATAACCAGAAAAGCTAAATAAAAGGAGTAGTATTCTCTGGAACTCTGTAATAATACTCCTGTTGTGGTGGTGGTAGTAGTAGTAGTATGTAGTTTACAGTTTCTGGTTAGTAAACCCTTCTAAACATTTTTCCTAATTTTTGTGTGATCCAGGAGCATGCAGCAGCTGTTGGACTATACAGAAGATGACATTGAAGATACATTTTGCCTAAACTTTACAGTACGTGTCCAGTGATAAGTTTTGGCTGTTACCAAGTCTAAGTGAAGCTGTGTGCTGCCCCAGGTCTAAAGGATCTTACTGCACTTTACCCTAAGGCTGCATTCATACTACATCATTTTGAATCGTAGGCAGATTTGAGATGCCATTCATTTGAATGACACCTTAAATCACAGTGCATGCCGCCCTAAAGAAGTTCCAGAACTTTTTTTGGGCAACATGCTATCCGCATTTTGGATTGACGCATGTTTTAGAATGTGACGATCGTGGCAGACCCGCACTGCGATTTGAAGTGTCATTCAAATGAAGTTCCGCGATTTATCATTCACACATCGGGGCTTTCAAATCGCAGGCAGATTCGTGGCAGATCTGCCCGCGATTCAAAATGCTGTAGTGTGAATGCAGTCTAAGCATTTAGTTTATTTTGTGACATGTGACGTGATATTTGTATATCTTATAGGTTAAAGAATTCAAGATAAAAAATGAGAGCCAATGATTAGGGGTTAATATCAGTAACCCAGAATGCAATACTCGCTGATGCACCAACAACTAGGGTGTGGCTCTCGTGACTGTAAATCTACTCATAAACAAAGACTCACAGAATGAGAACCCAGGCAGCATAGTATTGCAAAATTGGAAAAAGATTATCAAATATTTAATCAAAGGCACTGGAAAAAACGCTTTCACCCAACACCTTCAACCTCTTGGTGCCAGCCGCAGGCAAATATGCTTCCTCTCGGCGGGTGGGCCTTAGCCCTGAGCGGCTGCATATTTGCGTGCAATATTGCAAAAAACAGCTGTGTCGAGAGCATGTGCTCTGTGTGCTCCTGGCAGCTAATGAAAAGCTCCTGATCGGGAGACCATGTGACAGCCAATCACGGTGGTCACATGATCATAAACCCCGCTCCACCTCCCAGCATCCTAAACCCCTTAACCACTTCCGGACAGGCCACTGCGGATATAGGTCACTATTTTGATGTTAAATACTGTTGTTATGGCAACAGATAGCTGCCATAAACCCCGGTATTTTTATCCATGGCCAGCGATCCTCTTACACATAAAACTGGTCCCAACAGCGGATTAGTCACAAGATCACTTTTATGGGCGGTGGAAGAGGTGCCTTCCACACATCTCCGCTGCTTACTGGAGCCGTTGGCAGCTGCAGAAACGATCAGATCCCCGGGATGAATGGTCAGGAAGTCTAGTGAGGCCATGATGTCCCCCACTCCACTCTATGCCCTTGGAGGATCAGAGCGACATCAAATGTAACTTCTGGCCTTAAAGGGACCATTTTTATTTTTTTTGTTATTTTTTTTAAGTGTAAATGTGAGTTCTGAGGTCTTTTTAAACCCCAGATCTCACATTAAAGAGGCCCTGTCATGTGTTTTCTCTATTACAGGGGATGTTTATATTCCTTGTAATAGAAATAAAAGTGATCCATATTCTTTTTTTTTTTTTTTTTAAAGGGAAAGTGTAAAAATAAGGAAACATTTTTTTTCAAAGCATCTCGTCCCTCCGAGCATGTGCGCAGAAGCGAATGCACATGCAAGTCGCGCCCACGTATGTAAATGGTGTGCAAACCACATATGTAGAAAATTTTAAACGTCACCTATGGAGATCTTTAAGTGCCAAAGTTTGTAGCCATTCCACGAGCGGGTGCAATTTTGAAGCATGTCACGTTGGGTATCCATTTACTCGGCGTAACATTATCTTTCACAACATAGAAAAAAACGAACTCTAACTTTTCAGTCTTATTTTTTAAATTCTAAAAATGTTATTCTTTCCAAAAAAAAATGCGTTTCTAAGACTGCTGCGCAAATACAGGCTCGGTCCTTACGCAGTTAAAGGGCTGGGAAGGGGTTGGAATCATGACAACGTGGCCATAAAGAACCTAACCGGGCACTACAGCGCTCACACATGCACACAAAATCCCAGTAAATTAAACCTCTAAGTAGCGTGACTACCCTCATGCACCTAAATACAGTCAATAACGATAACAATTACATAACTGAGTAGGAACTATCAAATTCAAGAGCATGACGGCGAGTACCCACAGCCATAGCAGCTAATTAGGCAAAAATTGCTCACATCGCCACACAACATGCCAATACAACTGTCAAACAAACCCACAACTTCAAGAAGCTGTCAAATTTGTGCTAAAGCAAATTGTACATTTCCTAGAAAAGGGATTATAGCTTTGAAAGTAGCACAAACATCACTCTGTTTTTAAAATAAATGTTCATGTAAGAGCTGCTGTGTCATAGTTCCACCTAGTACCTGGAATGAGATATTTTAAATGCAAACTTATAGTGTCATACGTTGTTGCTGGTGCTTTATAAAGAACATAGAGAACATTTGTTCAGTTTAGTTGCTGCCCTTGCTTGGTTTACAGTCAATTGTCCTTTCTACAGTCTCGTTCTATTCAACGTTTTGCAAAGCTATATGAAATGGTTTGTTTTACGGTGCCTTTTACTGCAAAAAAGGTGGTTTTGTACCTTCTCTGCTTATAATTGTGTGAATTTCGCTGCCTTTTTGCTCTGCTATTATTTACTTGGATCTTGAGCAGTATTGATGGAAGATATGATTGTTTAAGACCCAAGTGTGTGTATTATGTATACTGTGTGAAGTTCGGATGTTCCACAACTGATTTGGATGGTAGGTCATGTCTATCTCCTTGGCTTGTCAGATCTGTTTTAATATGCCTATTTATGGGCAATTTTCGTCTCAATCTTTGAAACTATAGCTGTATTTTTATCTCATTATTAAACCAGTTTTCTATGCATTTTAGGACTTTGCTTTTGTTTTTCTGTTAAATAGATCACAGTGGATAATTTTGGGACGACAGAGGTCAGGGAGCTGATTGCAAATGGGGCAGAGATACTCGTAAACAAGAAAAACAGGTAATTTCTAAAGAATCCGTAACTAGATCTGTGTAGAAGTGTATATTTTGTCTTATCTGTCTTTTTCACTAGTTGGCAGTTTTGCTCAGCTAAACTTATCAGGCCAGTCAGCAGATTTATGTTCAATCATTTATCCAGTTTCTAATGACACTTATTGTGTTTCTGCTACAAATCACTGCAGTTATATAGAAATATGCTTTTTATTTTTGTGCAACACATTAAAAATCAACCAACAAAATCAAAATGGATGAAAGCTAAAAAAAAAAGTTTGCGTATAAATAGTAAAAAAAATTCTTCTATGTATGGCATTATCTAGCAAATGCTGTGCTATTCCTGAGCTAATTTTTTTTAAATGTCCCCCTTCTTTTACTTTTACTCTATTTATCCCAAAGGGACATTTTTGTGATACAGCCAGAAAGACCGCACAAGATCACAACAATAAACAGAACAAGATACAATGGCACAACAAAGTTACCAATAAAATTAGCACCAAATAAAAAAATAAAACTACGCTCTAATAAACAGTCCATAATACAGCATAGAATAAATGACACAGATTAAAATAACAGAAAATCAAGCTACCAAATGCAAGTAATACACCGCTTTCTCTAACATTACCTCAAATAATAAACATAATACCAACATACTATACTCCTAGAAGTCTTTTAAATAAAAAGCTGCAGTACTCCATCTCCAGCAGTGCCTTTTCTTCGCCACAAGATGTCTTCAGTCTTCTGGTTTGGATGCCCAGCTCAGAAAACTGAGGAAAGACTGAGTACAAGCCACCAGCCACCATGGCTGATGTCAGTGCTCCTCTGCATCATAAGCCATTGTTTAGGTATTACCCCCCCCCATAATGATTTTTTTGCTAGGAAGATTGTTCAGCATCCATAGCCTCAACATATATCAGGCTTGCGTCTATATGTAGATCTAAAATGGTGCACAGCTGGTTATGTTTAACAGGGTAATGCAAGATCTTTCATGGCTAACATCCGTCATCTATATAACACATTTGATTGCGGATCATGAGCATAAGGGAGGTCTTGAGCGAAAGGTCTTTTACAAAGCCGGCTCATTCCATGTGATAAAAGGAAGACTTAATGACTACAGTCCTGTTCATGGGCCTCAAAGTAACCAGTGATATCACCTTTACAAAATGAAGGTACTTGTAAAATGTGCAGAGGTCAGAGCAGACAGATATGCCGGCAATGCTAACAACTCATGACTGCTGCCTAAAAATACATTCCGACAGTAAGGCTAACGCTTTAGGTTCGTAGTGCTGGGAGCTGTTGACAGACCTATAAATACCAGTGTGAACAGATAGCCTTTGTTCATTAATTAGCACATCTGAGTGCTGAAGATCTTTGGTTTTTCGTCATGGGTTTGGAGCAGATTTTCTAGAAGAAGACACTTGTACAAGCTGTACTTGCTGTTCTGAGTATGCTGGCTAATGCCACAATAGATAACATAAGTGGCAACATTTCGCACAAAGCCAGGAGACAAAGACTGAAAGGGTTCCCGATTTCCCAACTACATTATAAGCTTTGTGTTTGGCACCACCTTGTGGATGGTACCTAGAAGTTCCTTTTTAGTGCAGCTTTTCTTGTAACGCTTAAACAAAAGCAAATTTTTCATCTTCACAGTGACCCATGGATAAGATTCTTGGTGTAAAATATACCTATTGACTTGAGAAACTTCCACATTGAATAGCAGGCTTCTCTAGGCACTTAAACATTTAGGTTATTTTTTTTTAGTGTCACAAACAGAAAATTTCCCAGCACGCTTACCATCTAGCTTGCAAAAAAAAAAAGATTGACCCTGTCTAACAATTCAAGTTAAATAAAAAAAAAAAAGAAAAGAAAAAGCAGTTTAGTTGCACACGTTTGCAAATATATGTGAAAGCCACGGTACCCTGCCAAGGGTTTTCTCTATACTGCAATCCAACCTCCTAACAACTATAACTTTGAGAGTCTCCAAGTTGGAGCATATATAGCAGTGGTTAGATTAAGATCAGGCTTGCCTGGAGGGAGCCCACTCCTCCTTAAAGGCACAAGGACACATTGCACGCCCAGCAAAAGCACAACAGCAGCTAAATGGCATCCAATGTGTCCCACCAAGGCTCTTATGTATGCTGTGGTTCTAACTCTGTATTTTTAAGAGTCTCCAAGTTGCTGCATATATAGCAGTGGATACATTAAGAGCAGGTTTGCCTGGAGGGAGCCCACTCACAGGGACACAAGCAGGCACTTAAACATTTAGGTTCTTTTCTTTTAGTGCCCTGGATATAATCATCGCTTCCCATGATCAGAAACTGTGGTTGGCCCTATTCTGCTTCCTGTGTCCTCTGCTGTACTCTTGATGAGTCTTGATGATGACACCAATTACCATGACTGCCCACTTTATAAATACTAGTTAACAATAGTAATCGTGGAGATTTTTGTATCGGGGATACAATGTTGGCTTTTTAAATAAATATGGTGCTTAAAAATATATATATTTTAGTATCTCGTCTGCAGAGGATAATCTTTCAAAATTTTAGATTTTTTTAAACGGCTTTACTATTTGCATGGGCATCTCTGGTCCAAACTTATCTACTGCCTTAATCTATAATACATCCCATATTATGCCAGCTTGGCCTATATAACCAGGTCTGTTTTGCTGGAATGATGGAGAACTTTTTTAAATCCATTCCTTATTTAGATTTACAAATATACATTAAACAATGGGGGGGGGGGTGGTATTGTTAGTCGATTGGGCTACATAGCACTTTTTTTTTATTTTATTTTTTTTATTGTTTATAGACTTCTTATACAGGCAAGGAGGCAGCCATGCCAGCATAAAAGTACAGGCATGCTTAAGAGGCTGTGAATACAGAGGCAGGCAAGAGTATTCTCCTGAAGGGGGAGAGCAGGTGCAGGTGCATGTTATTGAGGTCAGCTGCTGAACAACTTCCTTAGTTCAAGAACCGTTTTCCCTTTCCAAATGCCAAGACAGATAGCAGGATGTAATGGAGGAGATTTCTATATGAGACTGGAGGCTGAGGTAGCCTGCTCTAAAATTTAAAGAGCTGATATATTGCTACATGGGGAAGCTGGAATTTTGGGAAAAAAAGGTGATCTTGGCCTTTAAGTGTTTATATGATGTTTTTTTGTTTGTGGTGAATGGATTGTTCAAAAGACGTTAAAAGACAGCAAAATTATACCTATGATCTAATAAAAAAAAAAGTTTTATCCAGGCGTTTTATTGCAGTGATTGGAATCTTTGTTTCCCTGGTTCCATCAGCACAGCTGGGGTTTCTTTCGTGCTGAATAGGAAAAAAGCAGCTGTACTTTGACATGGTTTGTTCAGTCTTTTTTTTCACACAAGAAATGGAAAGAGTTACAAACATCCAACTTACATACGACGACTACTGAAGAACGGAGGCAGTGTGACAACATACTGGTTCTCTGAAACTGCCAGGTGGATCAGCCAGTGATCCCACATCACTGCATGGTCAGTTAACCCTCCCCTATGCTATCCAAAAATAAAATAATTTTTGGCTGGAGTTGCACTTAAAATATTTGACCTGTTTCAACTTGCATACAAATTCAGTTTAAAGTGGTTGTAAACCCTTACAACACACTTTGACCTACAGGTAAGCCTAGATTAAGGCTTACGTGTAGGTCCAAGAAATATCTCCTAAACCTACACTGTTTAGAAGATATTTGCTGAAAGACAGGCACCGCTGTGTGGCACCTCCCGTGCGCGGGAGTGATGTCATTGCGGCTTCACCGAATGACAGCGGCGGAGCGGGGAGACCCACCGAGAAGATGGATGCGCTGGACTACAGGTAACATCGCTGGTTCCTGTGTCAGGTAGATGACACATAATGGACTACTACGCGATGCATAGTAGTCCATTATGCTTTACCTTTGCAGGGAATGAAAGAGGAAGTAAACTCATCATGGTTTACTTCCTCTTTAAGAACAAACCTACAGAACCTATCTTGGTAACCCAGAACTGCATGTATATTCAAATTTAATATTTTACCCGAGTCTCCCACAGGTCAATTGATCATTAAAGAGGAAGTAAAACCTCTGGGGGAAAAAAAAAAGAAATAAACACCCTGTAAGACAAAGGGATAATGAGCTAGACTAGCATACTAGCTCATTATAAATTACTTACCTGAGATCGAAGCCCCCGCAGTGATCGTCGTTCCCCTCCTCCATCATATCTCTGACTTCTGTGTATTACGGCTCCGGGGCTGTGACTGGCGATGATGTCACTCCCGCGAATGCGCGCGGGAGCCGTCACGAACGGCACGATCGCCCTTAGAAATGGTGCGCCTGCACTGTAGACATCGGTGCCTGTCTTTTGCAAATATCTCCTAAACCGTGTAGGTTTAGGAGATATTACTTGCACCTACAGGTAAGCTTTAATCTAGGCTTACCTGTAGGTAAAAGTGGTCTGTAAGGGTTTACAACCACTTTAAAGTCACCTATCGCATTTAGCCAGCAGCAAGGCATGGGAGGTGGCAAAAGAAAGCACAGATTGGACCTTTTACAGTTGAGAGCCCGTGGCTTTGGGCTTGCCAGGTGGTTTATTTAGTTCAGGTACTCTTGAGGAGTTAAAGTACATGTTTATGGATCTCCAGATATTGCTGAGATGCTTGTCAGATTACATAGTAAAGACCTCTTTTGCATTTAGCTGTAAGCTAAGCACTATAGTCATTTGAGTTCTCAATTCTATTGGAAAATGTAAGTGTCCGAGCTTGATGACACCATTTGGCCTATAACTACAGCTAAAATAATGTCATTATTTTGACATGCATATTTTCTTTTTTTTTTTTTGTTTCTCTTATACTTATAATGGACAATTTATTTAGGATGTGGTTCTGCTTTAAGAAGCTTGACTAGACTATAAACTAAATTAACAAAGCTTTAACACAAGGATAAGGAGCTTTGTTTTAGAGATGTGATTGTAATTTTCAAATCTCTTAGTAACACCTTTGTTAACGGCTTTATTTCTTTAATAATCATCCTTATCGTCAGTGGCGTAACTAGAACCTTCAGGGCCCCGATGCAAGAAACCACGAAGGGCCCCCCTGAACCCCAGCCAGGCCCTTCCCTCCGAGTCTAGCGGTGGAACTCCAGGGCGTGGTCACAAGTATGACCTTTGTGAGCCCTGTAGTTCCACCACTGGTATCATTAGTTTTTTTTATTATTTTTTTTATTTATTTTTAGGTGCCCCATTGGGGGACTGTCCCTAGGCAGGATGGGGTCCCCGTCCCCAGAAGAGAGGAGGTCCTTTTCTCCAGGGCAGATAAAGTTACTGCCCCCAGGTGAGAAGGGGTCCCTGTCCCCAGAACAGACATCGGACTGAGCGGCAATGCATGGAGCAGGAGAGGGGTACTCTGAGGAGCCGGCCGAGGACACAAGTCATGCAGGGAATGCACAACTAAAGAGCAGGCAGTGCGATAGTTGAGCATGGAGCTCTGCTAGTCACCCTCCAGCCACCCGTGTGCATGGTGCACTGGTACCCCTAGCTGCCTATGCTGCTGCCGGCCATATGTAGAGGGGGCTGCATGAGCCCCCTGCATCACAGGGCCCGGTTGCGGTCGCGACTGCTGCACCCGCTATAGTTACGCCCCTGCTTATCGTAGTGTGTTCACTTTTTGGATTAAGCCTATGCTTCTTAAAATAAAAAAGTATACCAGGGGCTGGGACTTTTAGTAGACAAAAAATGTGTACAGTAAAGGAGCTTTGTGTTGTACAGGATTTGCAGTATGAATAGTGTTTTCACTTTTTGTGTTTTTTCGATTCACAGACAAGAATTTGTTGAAGCCTATGTGGACTACGTTTTCAGTCACTCTGTGGCCTCCTTATTTGATGCATTTTTCAAAGGTTTCCATAAAGTGTGTGGAGGCAGAGTTCTAGAGCTCTTTCAGCCTAATGAACTGCAGGCTATGGTCATTGGGAACACAAACTACGACTGGATGGAGCTGGAAAAGGTCCGAAAATCAAGAGCATTTTACTGAATATTTTGCTAATTAGTAGAAATACGTGAAGCTGTTTGAATTGACTCCACAAATTGTTCACTTCTGCAACCCTATACATTTCAAATGTACTATTCCTGTAGGTCTTTTACATCCTTTTTGGAGTTTAGAATGGTAAACTGGCTAGAACCTTATTCATACAATACAAATAAATGAAAAAAAGAAATCATAGCTGCCCCCATTTCAGCAGTTTATTAAAATGTTTTAAAAAATAAGTTCCAGGGGGAGCTTGTTTTCCATCCCAAGCTATCTCTTGTTAGTGAAGAGTGGGGGGATTACCAGTGAAGGTGGAGGAACAAAGTTTCACCATAGCTTTATTTTGTGATTGCTAGCTGCACAATAAATCCATGTCATGCAAATTCATAACTACCATGCCATGTTTTTTTTCCAGTGCTCTTGATAGATTTTTATTTTTTATTTATTTTTTTAGAACTCCGTCTTTAACATACTCTTTACTTGGAGAGTAAAATCCAGCTTAAAGTATAAGTAAACCTTAAAATAATGCTCCTCTATAGTGTTTATAAATCTGCTGAATCACTTTGTTCTAAAAAAACAAAAACAAACAAAAAAACATGCTTTTAACTTTACCTCTGGCTCTCCTAGTGGGTGCACATCTCTTTATTATGGCAAATATGGATTTTCTTGGAATATGTACTATGTAGCCTTGCATAAGTACTGTAAGTCTAAACAGGAGACAGAGAAGGAGGAATGTTTAAAACTTTGTGGCAGGCTAATGTGGAAACTACAGGAATGGTGTGTGAGCAAGGTCTCCTGTAATCCCATTGAAGGAGCATGCACAGCATCCTGTAGTTTCACTGAAGGAGCGTGCATGGTAGGCTGACATCACTGCTGCTGGTAATTGCGAGGGGAAACATCTTAATGGTGTTGTCCTTTAAAGTAAAATTCCAACACCAGGGTGGATTAAAAATATATAATTATGCTGATCCTTTTTACACAGTTTAGGCAGCAGGAGGGAACATGTTTAAGACTAGCTAATGTTAGGCTGGAATTCTGCTTTAAACGGGTAGTAATACTGGCAGGATCTCCCGGTAATAAACATATTAAACAATGATTGATTTACAAAAGGTACATAATGATGCATGATTGCCACACAGTGTGAAACTTCAGGTTTACATACAGTTTAAGATGGGGAAGACACCCTTCTAACTACATTCCATTCCATTTGTATTCAACTAACGTATACAGTGTGTATATGTGTATATATATATATATATATATATATATATATATGTATAATGTATGTATATGTACAGTATCTCACAAAAGGTGAATACACTTCTCACATATTTGTAAATATTATATTTAAGGGCCGGTTCACACTGCAGGCGAGGCGACACCGACTTGCCTCGCCGCGACCTCAGCGGCAACTTGCAGATGACTTCTGTATAGAAGTCAATGCAAGTCGCCCCGAGGTCGCCCAGAAGTAGTACAGGAACCTTTTTTCTGAGTCGGAGCGACTCGAGTCGCTCCTCTCAGAACGGTTCCATTGTACAGAACGGGGGCGACTTGTCACACTGCGGCGAGGCGAGTCGTGTCGCCTCGCATCGCCCGCAGTGTGAACCGGCCCTTATCTTTTCATGCAAAAACACTGAAGAAATGACACTTTGCTACAATGTGAAGTAGTGAGTGTACAGCTTGTATAACAGTGTAAATTTGCTGCCCACTCAAATAACACAACACACAGCCATTAATGTCTAAACCGCTGGCAACAAAAGTGAGTACACCCCTAAGTGAAAATGTCCAAATTGGGCCCAAAGTGTCAATATTTTGTGTGGCCACCATTACTTTCCAGCACTGCCTTAACCCTCTTGGGCATGGAGTTCACCAGAGCTTCACAGGTTGCCACTGGAGTCCTCTTCCACTCCTCCATGACAACATCACAGAGCTGGTGGATGTTAGAGACCTTGCACTCCTCCACCTTCCATTTGAGGGTGCCCCATAGAGTTAAGGTTAGGAGACATGCTTGGCCAGTCCATCACCTTTACCCTCAGCTTCTTTAGCAAGGTAGTGGTTGTCTTGGAGGTGTGTTTGGGGTCGTTATCATGTTGGAATACTGCCCTGTGGCCCAGTCTCCGATGGGAGGGGGATCATGCTCTGCTTCAGTATGTCACAGTACATGTTGGCATTCATGGTTCCCTCAATGAACTGTAGCTCCCCAGTGTCGGCAGCACTCATGCAGTCCCAGACCATGATACTCCCACCACCACGCTTGACTGTAGTCAGTACACACTTGTCTTTGTACACACACGCTTGACAGCAAGCTGTTTGCATGCGTTCTTGTGCATCATCCTTAGAAGAGGCTTCCTTCTGGGACGACAGCCATGCAGACCAATTTCATGCAGTGTGCGGCGTATTGTATGGTCTGAGCACTGATGGGCTGATTGATCCCCCACCCCTTTAACCTCTGCAGCAATGCTTGCAGCACCCATAGGTTTATTTTCCAGAGACAATCTCTGGATATGACGCTGAGCATGTGCACCCAACTTCTTTGGTCGACCATGGTGAGGCCTTTTCTGAGTGGAACCTGTCCTGTTAAACTACTGTATGGTCTTGGCTACTGTGCTGCAGCTCAATTTCTAGGTCTTGGCAATCTTCTTATAGCCTAGGCCATCTATATGTAGAGCTACATCTTTGCCATGAGGTGCCATGTTGAACCTCCAGTGACCATTATGAGAGAGTGAGAGTGGTAACACCAAATTTAACACACCTGCTCCCTATTCACACCTGAGACCTTGTAACACTAACGAGTCACTTGACACCGGGGAGGGAAAATGGCTAATTGGGCCCAATTGGGACATTATCACTTAGTGGTGTACTCACTTTTTGTTGACAGTGGTTTAGTCTTTAATGGCTGTCAGTTGAGTTATTTTGAGGGAACAGTCAATTTACACGGTTATACAAGCTGTACACTCACTAATTTACATTGTAGAAAAGTGTAATTTCTTCAGTGTTGTCACATGAAAAGATATAATAAAATATTTACAAAAATGTAAGCTATGTACTCACTTTTGTGAGATACGGTGTGTGTATCTTTTGTGTATAATATTGTGTATAATATTTTTTAAATATGGCATAGTTCTCTAATATAGAAGTATAAATAATGTGTTTTAAAAGTTCCAATTTTTTTCTATTTAGCATACAGAATATAGGGGCGAGTATTGGGCAGATCACCCAACGATTAAAATCTTCTGGAATGTTTTTCACGAATTATCCTTGGAAAAGAAAAAGCAGTTCTTATGTGAGTATTGTTTACACTTTAATACATGATTCTTCAGTGGTTTGTTCCATATATGACCAGTTCCTTGGGTAGTCTGATACCACTTGCATATGATCCATGTTGCTCTGTACCTCCAAGCATTACAAGAGACACATTTATTCACACTGGAACTTTGTGTCTAATATAACGATGAGCCAGATAACATGTCTGTGGGCCTGCAATATTATACAGGAACATTTATTAAAGTTGGAATTATGAAGTGTAGCTGTTGATACAGTGCATATAAAAATTCTACACACACCTGTTAAAATGTCAGGTTTCTGTGATGTCAAAAAAAGACAACGATGAATCATTTCAGAACTTTTTTCACCTTTTAATGTAACCTATAAACTGTACAAGTTAATTGAAAAACAAATCTTTTAGGTGAAGTAAAAATAAAAAAATTAATGTGGTTGCATAAGGGTGCACTTATAACTTGGGATGTAGCGGTGTTCAGAGTAAGGCAATCGCATTTAAATTCATGTTTAATAGGAGTCAGTGGACACTTGCTGTCATTTAACCAATTGCCTACCAGCCGCCGTCATTATACTGTGCCAGTTCGGCGCGAACCGTCGTGGCTGTATGTCGGTCCCTTTAAGCAGGATAGCAGTCGCATGCACCCGCTGCACTGCGGGGGTGCCGATGTGCATGGTCGGCGGTCATGGGCACAAGAGCCAGAACACAGACGTGTGTGTGTGTGTGTGTGTGTGTGTGTGTGTGTGTCTAAACTCACAAATCCCTGTTCTGTGAGGAGAGGAGAGACGGATTGTGAGTTCCTACTAGCTAGGAACAATGATCTGTCCTTTCCTCCAGTCACTGTAATCCCGTTACAGTTAGAACACACTCTAGGGAACACGATTAACCCCTTGATTGCCCCCTAGTGTTAACCCCTTCCCTGCCAGTGACATATACACAGTAATCCGTGCATTTTTATAGCACTGATCACTATATAATTGTCAATGGCTCCAAAAATTTGTTAAGTGTCTGATCTGAAAATCCAGACGTGGGCCAAGTTGCCGTTGGGAGTAATGGGGCGCATAAACTTGATCAAGATGATCCTCCTCCCTGGATTCTTGTATGCCCTTTGGCATGCCCCTTTTAGTTTGCCTCTCAGCCTTTTCAAGTCTATTGAAGCCTTGTTGCATTCTTTTGTCTGGGGCACTAGTCGGCATAAATTATCCTGGCAGGTCCTCAAAAACCCATCCGAACTCGGCGGGGCGGCCTTACTCGACTTTAACTTGTATTACCTGGCGGCGCAGCTTTATCATTTCTTCCACCTGGATAAAAGTGACAGGGAGCGATATTTGACGTTGATCTGTCCTAGCCATCAGGGAATAACTCACCCTTTTCAACTACTACTTCGGGATCCCACCACTAGGGAACGACAGGAGGGCAGGACGGGACTGCTGTACCATCACCGTAGAATCTGGGAGGTGGTGGGGAGAAGGCTCGGACTGTCGCCCACGCATTACCACATGTCATTATGGGACAATCCCGGGCTACAGGAACTCCTTCAGTTGCCGGCCCAAAATCTCTGGTTAGCTTGGGGGGGGTAAGAGGGGGTAAGATACTTGTCTGATGTCTACCAGGGGGAGGCTGTAAAATCATTTCAACAACTTAAGGAGGGATTTGGTCTCCCGCTACCTCCAGCTCCGCCACGCTCTACAGACTCCATTTCGAGAAGCCCCCCCCCCCAATGTGGAATGCCTAGATGTTAAGTCAAGAAAATCTAAAATGTATTTAGACAATATACAACATACTCCTCAGACCACAGGCGTTGACCCTGGTACACTGGGTGAAGGAGCGCTGGATTGGGGATGTGGGGGAGCTGGAGGAGGACGAGTGGGAGGATGCGCTCACTGCCTGTAAAAAGGTCTCGACAAGGTTTTCCGACTGTCTCACCCAATTATACATTCTGCATAGAACTTACCTGACACCGCTCCGCATTGCGAAGTACAAACCACACTACAATTCCCTATGCCCCAGATGTGGCAGTCCGCAAAGCACCTTTTTCCACATTCTCTGGCTATGCCCTGTGATACAGGCTTACTGGTCCCAAGTGGTGAAGTTCATTCATGACAAGATGGGTTCCCCCCTGACATTGTGCCCCAAGCAATGCCTACTGGGTTTTTTTCCCGACCCTGATTCAGACAAATTCCATAAGATATTCCTCCAGGATACGCTTTATATGGCTAGGTTGCTGATAGCGAGACATTGGCTCCAGGCTCTGCCACCCACCTCGCAGGAGTGGCTAGCTGCAGTTAATAAAGTGCTCCCCTACAAAAAAGACGTACATCCATAGAGGCTTATGAGGCTAAATTTAACAAAGTCTGGGGTACCTGAATGGGAACTGCTACCACTTGCGATGGAGGGCAATAGTGGCTGCTATTTCATGGGCCTGGCCGCCCTCTCCTCTGCTACCATGGGGGAGGGGGGTCGCTGTGGGGCCGGGAGACTTGGTTGTGAACTCCTCTTTGGTACGGTGGGATCTCCTAAGTTGCTAACGCCCATGTATTTGTTCTATGCAGCCCATTGCGATTGTTATCGAAACGAAGGTTTGCACCTCCCTGCTATTCTGCCGAAAAATGTACCCTACCATATGTATAATGTACACCTCACACCGTTGTACTGCCATTGTTTGTTATGCACTGTCATGTACGTATTTCATTAAAATCACGTTGTTTCTTGTAAAAAAAAAAAAAGAAAAAAAAAGTGTCTGATCTGTCCACCATAATGACGCAGTTCCGATAAAAATCGCAGATCACCACCATTACTAGTAAAAAATAATAAAAATGCCATAAATCTTTCCCCTATTTTGTAGACGCTCTAACTTTTGCGCAAACCAATCAATATACACTTATTGCAATTTTTATTACCAAAAATTTGTAGAAGAATACATATCTGCCTAAACTGTGGAAAAAAAATATCCCCATTTTTTTTTTTTTATATAAAAAAAGGCTATTTATTATAGCAAAAAGTACAAAATATATATATATATTTTTTTTTTTTTTAAATTGTCGCTATTTTTGTGTTTTATAGCACAAAAATAAAAACTGCAGAGATGATCAAATACTGCCAAAAGAAAGCTCTATTTGTGGGGAAAAAAGGACGTCAATTTTGTTTGGGTACAGCGAAGCAGTGCCGTATTGCAAAAAATGGCCTGGTCATTGAGCTGCCAAATCTTCTGGGGCTGAAGTGGTTAAAGTACCTCTGATTAGCCCCAAATAAAGTTTGGTTGTTCTAGTAGGTCATTCCTGACCTTTTCTTAGCAGCATCCTACAGCAAAAGCCAAGGTCTGCAGACAGCTTCCAATCAGAGGGATCTCATTGTTGAAAAGTATCATTCAGAAGAAGCGTACAAAAGAATTTCCAAGGCATTAGATATACCATGGAACACAGTGAGGACTGACATCATCCGGTGGAGAAAATATGGCACAACAGTGACATTACCAAGAACTGGACGCCCCTCCAAAATTGATGGGAAGAAAACTGGTGAGGGAGGCTGCCAAGTGCCCTACAGCAACATTAAAAGAACTGCAGGAATTTTTGGCAAGTACTGGCTGTGTGGTACATATGACGACAATCTCCCGTATTTTTCCTATTTGTCTGGGCTATAGGGAAGTCTGGCAAGATGGAAGACTTTTTTCTTATGAAGAAAAATATCCCAGCTAAATTATGCAAAACGCATCTGAAGTCTTCCAAAAGCATGTGGGGAAATGTGTTATGGTCTGATGAAACCAAAGAGGAACTTCATCTTTCAGCATGACAACGACCCAAAACATACATCCACAAAGCAATGGCTTCACCAGAAATAGATTAAAATTTTTGAATGACTTGAATCCGATTTGAAAATCTGTGGGGTGATCTGAAGAGGGCTGTGCACAGGAGATGCCCCTTACAATCTGACAGTTTTGGAGTGTTTTTGCAAAGAAGAGTAGGCAGTTATTGCCAAGTCGAGATGTGCCATGTTAATAGACTCCTACCCAAAAGACTGGGTGCTGTAATATAATTAAAAGGGGCTTCAACAAAGTATTAGTTTGAGGGTGTGCACACTTATGCAGCCATATTATTTAATTTTTTTTATTTTTACTTTCCTCCAGCTGAGCTGTACAGTTTATAGGTCACATTAAAGGTGGAAAAAGTTCTGAAATTATTTTAAGTTTGTCTCATTATTATTACATCACAGAAACCAGACACTTTTTTTTTTATTTTATTTTTTATATTAAAAATGCAATTGTATATTGTGTGACATGATGATAATTATACTTTTAGACGATGCATTGGTATTATCGTATCGTTAATACATTTTTTTTTTTTTGCAGTGTTTTTGACGGGAAGTGACCGTATCCCAATTCTTGGCATGAAAAGTTTAAAACTTATAATCCAGCCAACAGGAGGGGGAGAAGATTTTCTACCTGTCGCTCATACTTGCTTCAATCTATTGGACCTTCCCAAATACACCAGCAAATTGATTCTGCGAGACAAACTAATTCAAGCCATTGACCATTATGAAGGCTTCAACCTTGTTTGAAGAACTCCTATTAAGGCTTTTTCTCAATTGATTATTTGCAGTCTCTTAATAACTGAGCCAGCCAAAATTATATTTAATATTCTATGTATATTGTTTTCTAAAGGCTGTTTTTGCTATTGACAAAATGGGAAACATGTACAGGCTGTGTAAGTAAAACACAGGAACTATTCATTGTATATAACTATAAAAGATACTTTTCTCCCTCAAAAATTAGGCTTCAGTTTGCTCACCAGTTAGTTATTTCAAACCTTAATTTTATGCTATACAAACTATTCTGTGAAAAATAAACAATGTTTTTACATTATGCATTGGTAATTCTGTGTTGGGCATTTTATATAATATTTATTTTATCGTTTACTGGTATACAAAAGTGAACTAATGCTAATAGGAGCTTGGCCCACCTCTTCTCCATCACTGGTTACTTTAGCAGAAAGTGGACAGAGAAAACCTATTGGTCCACATGTTTACATTCTTTTAATGTTTTCTCTAATTTCTTAAAAAATGAAGAATCTATCATTACCGGAGCTTTGGAGACTACTGACCATTTACCACTGCTTACACTTATCATAATGTGCAGCTGCCCCTTCTATTGTAACTAAACTGTACTAAATACTTTTCTATTCCAAAAAAGTTGGGATACACAGGAGATTGTGTGTCTATGTAATTCAGCGGCGCTCGGTCCTCTTCCCTCAGAGACAGCAGGGATCGGTGTATAACACGCACCCATTTTAGGGAGGAAAAGTTTTACGCCGATAAATACAGTAATTTTGAAATTGATGGCAGAAACACATCTCAAAAAAGTAGGAGCAGGGCAACAAAAAGCTGGCAAATTAAGTGGAAGAACATTTTGCAACTAATTAGGTGAACTGGCAGTAGATCAGTAACATGATTGGGTATAAAAAGGGCATCTTGGGGAGTCTGTGTCTTAGAAGTAAAAATGGGCAGAGGTTTACCAATCTGTGAAAAGCTGCTTCTAAAATATGTCAAACAATTTCAGAATAATGTTTCTCAATATAAAATTGCAAAGACCTTAATATGTCATCATCTGCCGTGAGAATATCATCAAAAGAGACTGGAGAAATTTCTGTGCACAAGGCTGAAACGCAGCACTAGATACCTGAGATCTTTGGGCCCTTAGACATCAGTACATTGAAAACAGGCATGATTCTGAGATGCATATCACTACATGGGCTCAAGAATACTTCCATAAATCACTGTTTGTGGGTCCGCAGTGCCAACCAAAAATGCAAGTTAACCACTTCAACCCCTGGAAGGTTTTTACCCCCTTGATGACCAGGCAGTTTTTTGCGATACGGCACTACGTTACTTTAGCCGACAATTGTGTAACTTTGTACCCCAAAAAAATGTATCTACTTTTTTTCCCTACAAATACAGCTTTCGTTTGGTGGCATTTGATCACAACTGTGGTTTTTATTTTTTTGCGCTATAAGGAAAAAAATGCATTTTCTGCTATAAAACATACCCAATAAAAAAAAATGTCTTCATTAATTTAGGCCAATATGTATTCTGCTATATATTTTTGGTACAAAAAAAATCCCAATAAGCTTATATTTATTGGTTTTTGCAAAACTTATACCGTCTACGAATTTGGGGCTAGATTTATTTTATTTTTATTTTATCTTTTTTTTTTACTAGTAATGGTGGTGATCAGTGATTTTTAGTGGGACTGCGACATTGCAGCGGACAGATCGGACACTTAACTGACATTAGGTGTCCGATCTGTAACATTATTACAGTGATCAGTGCTAAAAATATGCATTGACATTGTACTAATGACAATGGGGGCAAAAATAAAGGGAATAACTGTGTTTCCTGGGTGTGTTTACTAACTATGGTGGAGGGGCTGCCTGGAAAAACAGAGATCCATATTCCTACATAGCAGAAAGACAGGATCTTAGTGTAATCCACTGTCAGAACGGAGATCTACCTTGTTTACTTCTGCAGATCCCCATTCTGTCTCTACGGGGAAGGATCGCGGGTGGCCGGTGGACATTGAGTCTATCGAACCTGCTGATTGGCTCCCCCGCTAGCCAATCTGCGCGCACCCACACAAGCTAGTGCATGAACCGCCGTACCAGTACAGCGATTGGCGCAGCCAAGGCAAGTGGTTAAAGCTCTGTCATGCAATGAAGAAGCCATATAAGAGCATGATCCAGAAATGCCACTGTCTTCTCTGGGCCAAGCAAAGCTCATTTAATCACATGCCGACCGGCGCACGCCGATATACCTCAGCAGAATGGCACGGACAGGCAAATGGGCATACAGGTACGTCCTTTTAAATTTGCCACTGTGCCATCACGTGCCGGTCGGGACCTCCGTGAGTCCGATTGCGGGTCCCACGGACTCGATCGCTGCGGGGATACCCACGATAGTCTCACGGGGAGGAAGAACGGGGAGATGCTAATGTAAATGAACATCTCCCCGTTCTGCCTAGTAACAGTGTCACTGATCTCTGCTCCCTGTGATCGGAGCAGAGATCAGTGATGATTTATACACAGCCACGCCCCCCCCCACAGTTAGAAACACAGTCCCCAGGGCTCACTTAACCCCTACACTGCCCCCTAGTGGTTAACCCATTCACTGCATAATGTCGCAGTCATGATAAATCACGCCGCCATTACTAGTAAAAAAAAAAAATTATTAATAAAAGTGCCATAAAACTATCCCCTATTTTGTAAACGCTATAACTTTTGCGCAAACCAATCATTCGCTTATTGCAATTTATTTTATTTTTTTTTGACAAAAATATGTAGAAGAATACGTATTGGCCTAAACTGAGGGAAAAAAAATTTTTTTTTCTATATTTTTGGGTGATATTTATTATAGCAAAATGTAAATAATAATGCGTTTTTTTTCAAAATGGTCGCTTTTTTTCTTTATAGCGCAAAAAATAAAACCACAAGGGTTATCAAATACCACCAAAAGAAAGCTCTATTTGTGGGAAAAAAAGGACGTCAATTTTGTTTGGGAGCCATGACGCATGACCGTGCAATTGTCAGTTAAAGCAGTGCAGTGCCGAATCGGAAAAAGTGCTCTGGTCTTTGGCCTGCAACATGGTCCGGGGCTTAAGTAGTTAAAATAGTCTGTTACAAAGTGGAAAACTGCTCTGTGGCCAGATGAACTGACATTTGACGGCTTCTTTTTTTTTTTTTTGTAACCTTGGGTAACGTGTCCTCAGGACTAAACAAGAGAGTGATCTTCAGGCTTGTTATCAGCGCTTGGTTAAAAAGTCTACATTTCTGATGGTACGGGGGTGCATTAGTGCATATGGAATGAACAGCTTGCAAATCCGAAAAGGTGCCATCAATATTGAAAGCTATATCCAGGTTTTAGAGCAGTATATGGTCCGGTAAGAATGGGATGGGACAGCACGCCTCTCCCAAAACTCCAGTAACTGGTCTGCTCAGTTCCCAAACGCTTACAGAGTGTTGTTAAAAAAGGAGGGGATGCTACACTGTGGTAAACATGGCCCTGTCGCACATTATTTTGTCACACATTTTTTGAGATGAATTTCAAAACTACATTATTTTTTTCTTAAAATGGTACATTTTCCCAGTTTTAACCCATATATGTAAACATATGAGGCCTCATGGAAGTAGGTCTTCTTACATGAGGTCGCATATATGCATACCATTGTTTGTGTTAAGCCCGTGGCTCTTACTAACAATCAAGAACCAGGACCCCCAGTTCCTGATCGCCGTGATAGCCTCTGATTGGCTATTGCAGTAATCAGTCACTGTGCAGCCAGCCCGGTATTTATTTATTTATTTTCACCTCTAAATGGAGAGAACTCTCATTGCCAAGGGAGAAAAATGTAAACAAAAGTGTTTAAAAATAAAAAATAAATCTAGATCAGTGTCAGGGTTAGTGTTGGGGTTAAGATAAGGGTCAAAGACCAGAGTCAGTATATTTTGGGTAGGATTTTTTTTTTTATCTTTTTTTTTTTTTTTTTAAACTGTTCGATATCGGTGTCAGTGTGTTTTAGGTACAATAAAAAAAATTGTTTCTGGGCCCTACTTCGGGTATAAAAAACAAATAACATCTAAATTATAAATATGTGGTACTGCAGCGATAGTAAGGAGCAGAAGTTGGGTTGTTCTTTGGTGGTAAATTATGATAATAGCAAGAAATATACAGCTAAATTTAAAAAAAAAAATTTTTTTTTACTATTTTGGGCCAGTTCTGAAAAAAAAAGTATGATTCACCTGTATACACAATAGTTGTTGTTATATGTAAAGTTTTACTAATGTATAATAAAATTGCAAAATTAATATATATATATTTATTAATGGGATAATGAAGCTGGTGATACTGATGGAGTTATTGCAACACATTTTCAAAGGCTTTTTTTTTTCTAGTGATATCAAGAATAATATTATGTTTTTGTTTTTTGGGCAAGTTACCACAACACCATTATCCCATAGTTTTTAAGATCAAAGATACAACTATGTTGATGTCCCTTGTCAATTTTACGTTGTATTTGCTGGCCGACGCGTTTCGACACCATCGGTCTTTAACAGGGGCATCTTGCCCCCGTTGAAGACGATGGTGTCGAAGCGCTTCGGGCACCATTACTTGTACCCCACATTGCTTTTATTCATTTTATTTTGTGATCACTTCAATTTTGTACTATATATATTTTTTCAATAAACCCATTGTTTTTTTTGATCTGCACCATCTGGAGCCCTTTTTTTGTTTTTCTTTTTCCATATGTTACTCATACGAGTTTTTACCTGAGATCTGAGTTTGGATATGCCTGGTTCCTGAAATACCATTCCTCCCTGGAACTTGGAGACCACTGGACGGTGTTTGTTGGGAAAACCTACCTCTATTTGCGATCCGGGATGGCTAAACGAGGACTTCACACCAGGATCCCTCCTACTGAAGGCCAGAGCATAACCTTTGGTGATTATAAGCCTTTCAGACCCATTGTCGTACGACAGGTGGGTCCAACACTATTAATAAGAGTACCCATCTTATATTTATAGAAGGTCCTCATATGAACATCACTTCAGACAAACAGATTGCTGCTGTTGGTTCCTTCCTCTCCTCTTGTTATATCTTGGAAGAGAAGATTGGCTTCTTCCCTATTCAGCACAATGAGAGGACATTTATACAGAGAGACAAACTGACATTAGCTTCTTATTAGCATTTATGATATGCAGCCTTATTGTTACTATGTTGCACAATAACCGTTTATGATATCCAGCTTTGGTATGCACTACATTGCACAATAATTCTTTGATACTTAGTTTTGTTTTTTAGTGCACAATAACTGGGATTATTCCTTCAGTATTTATATATTTTCTTTAGATTTTTGTTCACGCACATCAATTGTGTTCATTATTTTAGCGCTACACTATTTATTCTATACTCCGTATATCTTCCTGATGAAACCTAGTGTGCTGAAGATTTGCCCAGCATTGCCCTTTTTTAACGAATATGACACAAAGTTGATTTACTAAAACAGAAGAGTGCAAAATGTGTTGCAGCTGTGTATGGTAGCCAATCGGCTTGTTCAATTAAGCTTTGACAAAAAAAAAGCCTGGAAGCTGATTGGTTTCTATGCAGAGCTGCACCAGATTTCTCTTTCGTTCATTGACGGACACAGCTCTGTTAATCTTAACCGTAGGGTTATTACGCCACCTTCAGGAGAGGGTTAGGTAGAACATGTAATATATGTGAAAAACAACAGATTTGTACAGTTCCACCCATTCCAGCAATAACCCCTCAGCCTGCTTCCTGCAGCTCAGTTTTTTTCTGCCTAGTGAAAGCGAAGGACCTAGGCTCCCTGTGGGACCATCGGTCCTGTGAATTTTTTCAGTTTTTTTGCCTTTTGCGTGAGATTTTAAGATCCTGTGATCTTCTATCAACAGCCGGCCATCGAGCGTGTGCAGGCACTAGCTACACGCTGGGTCTGCCACGACATGCCCCTCAGGCACCAGGGGCGGCCAGTGAGCTACACGCTCCGGGGGAAAAAAAAACATGACCAGACTATGGATGTCTTTATCACAGTGTGCCGTATCCCGCAGCCACCCCGTACTGCTAAGGTGTGGGTCTGTGATTTGATGCTTCCAGCTCATCCGGATGGTAAGTACATCTCTCCCTGTCTCGGCAGGACAGAGCAGCTAAGCAATCCCTGGGAGGTCAATTAGAGGGTCCCTCTTCTCCCTTTCCTCTCTCCCTGTCCCTGTTTTTCCCTCCCCCCTCTGAGTGATGCTGCATGACTGGGCAGTAGGGCTGTGTATATACCTTGGCCAGAGGTTCTCTGGGGGGCTCTGATCCTTGATTGGGGGCTGCGCTGGCTGTCTGTGTAGGTTTTTGTTCCTAGACACTTGTGAGCTTTACAGGACACAGCGATCAGCAGCAGCACTCGGTCCGGGTGGTCAGTCCTGCAGTGGGGCCCCTCAGTCTGTAGCAGCTAGGAGGGTGGGATTGAGCACCTTGTTCTAAGTCCCCAAGGGTGGCAGAGAGGGGTGGGTCAGTATGGTGTGAGAAGCTGGCGTTTCTTTCCCAGACCTCCCTGCAATTGCAACTGGCTCGCCTGCAAATAGTGCAGTGCCTTTGGACACTTTGTTGACGGTCCTTGAAACGTTCATTGTGAGGGTGGAGGCGGTGGGTGTGCGCAAGGGGGGTAAAAAATGCCCCCGTTCTCTGGGGTGAACTCTGATGCAGATTCAGGGATTGGAGAAGCAACAGTCTCCTCCAGCCTGCGTGGTACTAGCAGAACAGTTGGTGCACAGCCTTAAGTATGTCTGTGATGCAGCCCTGGATACACTTTCCTTGCTCTCCAGAATATCAGTATCGGCAGTGGTACTGCGGCGCCTGATCTGGCTGAAATTCTGGTCTGCGGACCAGGCATCTAAAAAAGCCTTGACTGATTTGCCCTTCCTTGGTGAGCGACTATTTGGAGCCTTGCTGGATGACATTATTGAGAATGTCACAGGTGGAAAGAGCACGTTGCTCCCACAGTCCAGGGAGGGTAAGGAGCCACGCCGCAGGCAAGGGCCCTCCTTTTCCGCTCAAGAGGCTTTTCCGTCTGCCTGAGACCTCAGGTAAACGCTGCCAGTCTGACAGGGTGACTGAGGGACAGAAGCGTCCCTGGCCTAGCAAGCCTGGACCTAAAAGCCCTCAATAGCTTTGTGAAAGTACAGAGATTCAGAATGGAATCAGTTCGCTCCGTAGTCGCTGCACTCCATCAGGGGAACTCCCTGGTGTCTCTGGATAGCCAGGACGCGTACCTGCACATACCCATATGCCTCAGGCATCAGAGGTTTCTGCGATTTTCAGTAGGGGAAGACCACTACCACTTTGTGGCTCTCCCCTTTGGCCTGGCTTCAGCACCCCGAGTCTTTACCAAGGTCCTGGCTCCAATTTTGGCGTTGTGACAATGTGGGATCACAATCGTGGGTTATCTAGACAAACTCCTTCTGAGAGCAGCTTCTGCCTCAGAATGAAGGGAGGATGTGGCGATCAACATGCAAACTCTACAGGAATTTGGGTGGGTGTTGAACCTCAAAAAGTCGGTACTAGTGCTGACTCAGCGCCTGGAGTACCTAGGCTTACTGCTGAACTCTGTGGAAGCAAGAGTGTCTCTCCCTTCAGATAAACTTCAGACTCTCAGAGCCGCGGTGAAGTTGTTGATGAACCGCAGGTGGTCGTCGCGTTTCTGCATGCGAGTTTTGGGCCTCGTGGTAGCCTCCTTCGAGGCGGTACCGTACGCCCAATTTCACACCAGAGTCTTGCAGAAGGAGATATTGTCCAAATGGGACAAAATTCCGTTATACCTGGATCAGCAGATTCGGGTGAGCCAGTTAGTCAGGGACTCTCTTCTCAGGTGGCTGAGATCTCTAGCCCTTTAGTTTGGGAAATGGTTCCTACCTCTTCATTGGACGGTGATCACAACGGACGCCAGCCTGACCGGCTGTGGTGGAGTACTGGGAGTATAATCGACCAAGGGCCTCTGGTCGAGGGAGGAACCCCAGGTACCGATCAGTGTGCATGAGCTTCGAGTGATCAGGCTATGCCTCTCCACATGGTCGATGAGACTACGAGGCTGTCCGATCAGAATCCAGTCACACCATGTCACAGCGGAGGCATATGTAAACCGTCAAGGAGGAACAAGAAGCTCGGCTGCAGCACGGGAGGTTGCTCACATCCTTCGGTGGGCAGAGTGGCACATACTGGCCCTGTCGGTCATATACATCCTGGGAGTAGAAAACTGTCAGGCGGACTATCTCAGATGCTGGACCCAGGAGAATGGTCACTGCATCAGGAGGTGTTCAGGCTTCTTTGCCTGCATTGGGGCACACCAGATGTGGATCTTCTGGCCTCTCGGCTCAATCGAAAGGTGCAGAGGTTTGTGTCCAGGACACGAGATCCTTGAGCAGATGCGTTGGTGACTCCATGGGAGCAGTACCGACTGATTTACGCCTTCCCTCTGCTGTTACCACGTTTGCTCCGCAGAGTGGAGGCCAAGGGGATTCCAGTAATACTGATTGCCCCAGATTGGCCTCGGCGTCCTATGTACGCCGACTTGATACGCCTGTTGGCGGATGCTCCTTGGCGGTTGCTGTTCTGAGAAGACCTCCTATCGCAATGTCCTATACTCCATCCTGCTTTAGCGTCGCTGGTTTTAACGGCGTGGCTGTTGAAAGCTAGGGGCTAAGGAACAGAGATCTGTCGGACTCGGTAATTTCCACTATGCTGAGAACACGAAAATCTTCTCAGAAGATATACTATTGTACGTGGAAGGCTTATATCTCCATGTGTGAGGAGATGGGGTGGCGTCCACCCACCTATTCTGTGTCCAGGATCCTGCTGTTCTTACTGCGTGGAGTGGACCAGAAGCTGGCCTTGAGCACCCATGGCTGTTTTTTTCCAATGACCCCTGGCATCCCACTCATTGGTGAGCACCTTTGTGCAAGGGGTTCGGCATGTATTCCCTCCGGTGCGACCACCCCTACCTCTGTGGGATCTGAACCTGGTACTATTGGCGCTTCAGAAACCGCCGTTTGAGAACATCAGGGAAATTTCCTTGTTGACTCTTTCTCAAAAAGTGGTCTTTCTAGTGGCTATTACATCTGCCATTAGGGTTTCTGAGCTGGCGGCCTTGTCTTGCAAGTCGCCCTATCTGGTTATCCACAGGGATAAGGTCGTGTTGCATCCGCAATTTTTTTTTCTACCAAAGGTGGTTTCGGCCTTCCATCTCAATGAGGACATTGTGTTACCATCTCTGTGTCCTAAACCGACACATCCTAAGGAGGTGGCCCTCCGTTCCCTGGATGTGGTCCGGGCTCTAAGGGTATATCTGTCTGCCACGGCTTCCTTCCGGACGTCAGATTCCCTGTTCGTTTCTGTGACGGGTCAGAAAAAAGGGCTGGCGGTCTCTTGTCGACCACCATTTCCAGGTGGATCCGACAGATCTTGGTCCAGGCTTACACCTTGAAGGGGCAGGTGTCCCCCTTTCCTGTCACGGCCCATTCCACCAGGGTAATGGGAACCTCTTGAGCTTTCTGACATCAAGCGTCAGTCACCCAGGTGTGCAAGGCAGCAACTTGGTCATCCGTTCACACTTTCACAAAGTTCTACAAAGTTGATGTAAGCGCATCTTGTGATGCTTGCTTTGGTCACAAAATTTTGCAGGCGGCCGTGTAATCTATGCAATTTACACTCTTTCTTCTTGTTAGCGAAAGTTACATTTTGATTGTCCATGCATTCTGATGCATATGTTGGCCGCAAGTTCTGATGCGGTTGGTTCAGGTGATGACTCCTCCGTTGGGGAGCACCTCTGGTTGTGGGTGAAGTTATGTTTGTTGTTCCCACCCCTCGTTATGACACTGCTTGGGGACGTCCCTATGGTCAAGATTAATGGAGCGGTGTCCGTCAATGAACGAAATAGAAAATAGGATTTCTTTCTCGTACATCACGGGACACAGAGACTCAGTAATTACTGGTGGATTATAGGGTATCACTAGGTGATTGGACACTGGCACACCCTAGACAGGAAGTTCAATCCCCTATATAACCCCTCCCCCTACTGGAGGTAACTCAGTTTTTTCACCAGTGTCTTAGGTGTTGGTCACAAGTAAAGATGTGTTGTGCGGAGCTCCGCTGGAATATCCTTACTGGGGCCAGCTATGCAACCGGATCCATTCAAAGTGTCTTTTCCAGGCCGAATTGAATGGTACCCAGGCCTCGTGTCCAAAGAAACAAGGTTTTACCTGTAACGCTTCTCTTTTTAGAGAGCTGGACCCTGGGATCCAGTATTTGGTTGTTTCAGCCATACTCCTGGTAGGGTGCTTTACGGGCCCAGAACTGCAGATCCCCCTATTCAAGGGGGCCCCAGTCTCTGAAGGTTTTTTTCCTAACGGAGCCCACCGTGAGAGGTGAAGATTGGGTCTGTCATTCAGCTGGATAAGGTAAGGGAGGCTCCTCAATAATTTTTCTAATTCTAGTAGGTTTTCTCCTTTTAAGTAAATGTATGCTATGCCTATAGTTGCCACCAGAGGTTGCCAAGAGCACATACCTTTTCATGCCTGATCTGTCTGCTTGGTGTCCACGCTCTATGCTCCTCCAGCCATGCTCCAGGAAGGATGAAGGTAAGGGTTTTTTTTCCTTCTGGGATTCTCCCTCCACGGATTAGGGGGCTGAGACAGGCCTGGGCAGAGAGCGGTAATATAACCTGCCGCCATTACAGCGGCCTAACATACACCAGCCCTTCCCTCTCCTCTGTCCCAGCCTCCCCCCCTGCTTGCCAGCAGGGTTAAAGTCTAAACCTAAAAACGAGTGGGGGCGCGGAGCACTAGGCTACACAGGCTTTAAAGGGCACTCTTTTTCAGATGCACACAGCCTATGGAGGGACACAGAGCTGACAGGCGCATGTGAGTTTGGGAGACACAGGCATTCCCAGGCAGCATTTACTTAGGCGCCAGACTGAGTCTTAATTAGCAGTGGCAGTTGCTCAGGGCTCAGCAGTCAGTGCATTTTTTTGTGTGGTACCTCTACCTTTTGTTGCTTTGCACTATGGGTAGAAGAGGTACAAGTACCCCGAAGAATAGGGGCTCTAAGGGGTCCCCTTCAGGCTCTGAGGCCCCCCCCTTTCAGCACCTTCCCCCCCCTGCAGGACCCGGGGAGGCTGGCCAGGGAGAACCGTTGGGGTCAGGGGCTGCAGCTGCTTCTTGCACTTCAGCCCCTGTGTACATTACACAGTAGGTTTTTTCCTCAACCATAAACGGTTTAGAGGAAAGATTAGTGTCCTTAATCACATCTTCACTCAGTCACCCAGGACCCTCAGAGTGAGGAACTCTGGGATAAAGGCGAGGAATCCCCCTCAGAGGATTGGGGGAAAGTAATGATTCCACTTCTGAGGAATCTAGTAGAGAAGGGTCCTCTTCAGCTTCTCAGGATGAGAAAATGTTGGTGCAAATTCTTGCTGGATTGGTCCGTTCCAAGTTTAAGTTACCCATACCTGAGTCAGTTAAAGAACCCACTTCTCTGGGTTCACTGAAACCTCCTCACACTGCACATGCCTTTCCTAGTCATGGTTTGCTGGAAAGGCTTATCTATTCTGAGTGGGATCACCCAGGTAAACATTTTTTTCCTCCTAAAAAGTTTTCTACACTTTATCCTGTGGAGGAAAAATTTACTAAGATGTGGGGTATACCGGCAGTTGATGCCGGCATTTCCTCCGTAAACAAAAGCCTGACTTGTCCTGTTGACAACGGTCAGATGCTTAGGGATCCAACTGATAAGAAAATGGAATTCCTATTAAAAAATGTTTTCTCCTTGGCAGATTCAGTAGCACAACCTGCAGTGGCAGCAATTGGAGTCTGTCAATATTTGAGAGACCATGTTAAACAGGGGCTTAAAGCCTTACCTGAACAGCAAGCCCGGGGGTTAGCTAACCTTCCAGCGGCTCTGTGTTTTGCTGTTGATGCCATCAGAGATTCTATCCTTCAGACCTCTCGCCTTATGCTTGGATTGGTACACATGCTGAAGAATCTTGTGGCTGAAAAATTGGTCAGCCAAATCACCATGTAAGAAACTCCTGGCGGGTTTTCCCTTTTGTGGTGCAAAACTGTTTGGAGAGGACTTGGACAATTATATCCAAAGGATCTCTAGTTAAAAAACGACCTTTTACCAGTCAAGAATAGGAGTAAACGTCCCTCCTTTAAACGGGCGATTTCTCCAGTGCCAGGGGCATCAGACTCCAGGCAGTCACCACGGCCTCCTCCGTCAGGCTCTAAGGTTAAAACTCAGAGTCATCCCCAGGGACAAAAGAAGTCCTGGGGGAGAAGGTCTTCAAGACAAAACGCTAAGACCTCCTTATGAAAGTGCATCCCGCTCACTCGAGTGGGTGGAAGACTACTAAAGTTCTCAGGGCTCTGGCAGGAGAAATTTCAGGACAAATGGGTGGTCTAGGACTAGAATTCTGTTTCCTCAGATCAAATGTACCCAGAGACCCAGAGAAAAAGAAGTCTCCCCTAGCGTTGGAGCGACTATTGTCGCAAAAAGTTATCATGGTAGTTCCCATGCAAGAGGAGGGAACAGGGTTTAATTCAAACCTTTTCACGGTACCGAAGCCAAATGGAGATGTCAGACCCATTCTAGATCTCTAAGTTCTAAACCGATTTCTAGAGATATGGTCCTTTCGCATGGAATCGATCCGATCGGTAGTCTCCATCCTACAAGGAGGAGAACTTCTGGCATCAATAGACATCAAGGATGCGTACCTGCATGTACCTATTTTTCCTGCTCATCAAAAGTTCCTGCTTTTCGAAGTAGAAAAACTCCACTTTCAGTTCATAGCTCTGCCTTTCGGGCTAGCTACTGCACCTCAAGTGTTTACAAAGATCTTGGCCCCTCCTCTGGCCAGATTAAGTGCCCAAGGTATAACGATAATAGCATACCTAGACGACTTGCTCATGATCCGCCTGGACCAAAATTTGGTCATCACAATCAACTACCTGGAACGCCTAGGTTGGGTCCTCAACTTAGAGAAGTCTTCTTTAAAACCAGTAAGAAGACTAGAGTATTTGGGTCTGGTCATAGATACAGCCCAGCAGAGGATATTCCTACCCCAAGCGAAGATCAGTGCTATAAGAACTCATTCAGGTAGTCAGGCCAAAGAAGGGTCCTTCTATTCGTGTTTGTATGAGGTTGTTGGGGAAGATGGTGGCTTCAGTCAAAGCAGTTCCCTACGCTCAGTCTCATTCAAGGCTACTGCAAAACAGCATCCTATCGACCTGGAACAAGAAGGTTCATGCGTTCGATTTTCCGATGCATCTGTCCCCTACAACGCGTCGGAGCCACAGCTGGTGGTTGATACCCGAAAAACTGCGGAAAGGAAAATCCTTTTTGCCAGTTACCTGGACAGTGATAACAACAGATGCCAGTCTTTCGGGTTGGGGGGCTGTCACGTATCTGGTGTGACCAGAGCTGTGTTGACAGCAACAGAGGAACAAATGCAGATAAGGTGAAAATATATAATTTATTAAGATAAGTGAATAAATACAACCGCCTCCAATATACTATAATGTGCAACCAAACGACCACCAACAGAAACCCACAAATAGTAACAGACAAATATATACAAGTAAAGGGGAATACCGGAATCATAAACAGGGCCAGGCCAGGGTCAACAACGGGGGGTCAGCAGCTGGGGATGGAAGAGAAACAGGACAAGGAGAGGATGGATGGGTCACAGGAGGGACGGATCAGGTACAAGGCTCAGAGTCCAGGGTTCAGGAAACAAACAGGTTCACAGCGCAAGGAAGATACCAAGGCAAGACATCAGTGTGTCTGCCGGGTACTTATACACACCTCCTGCAATTACTCAGGTGACACCTAATTGCAGGAGATGATGTCGGCCCCACACTGCCAGGAACCACCCGCTGGTGGATGCCAGTACTGCGGCCCAAGGATCATATGATACTATCAACAGGGGAAGGCTCCCCAGGCAGTTCCAGACTGCCAGGAGACACCTGCTGGTGGACCACAGTATTGCACACCAAGTGTCAGACAATATCATCAGCGAGTGGAACCTTTCCTGACAGGGGCAGTCCTGGAACAGTCAACTGTCCAAGGGAGATGGTCCAGGACCGAGAGGGCCTTACCCATCAACATTCTGCAGATCTGAACAAAGCCTGAACACTCAGGTTGCAGGGTTGCTCTGTCAAGATCCAGTCCGACAATGCCACAGCAGTGGCTTATATCAATCACCAAGTGGGCACCAAGAGTCCTGCAGCTCAGGAAGAAGTAAACCAGATCTTGATCTGGGCAGAAAGACACATGCCATGCATATAGGCAGTCTTTATTCCGGGGGTAGAGAACTGGCAGGCGGACTACTTGAGCCGCCAGCAATTAGTGTCAGGGGAATAGTCTCTCCACCCCAACGTCTTTTTGGCCATATGACAGAGATGGGGGGGTTCTGGATGTTGATCTCTTTGCGTCCAGGTTCAACAACAAGGTCGTCAACTTTGTGTCAAGAATGAGGGATCCTCTTGCATGTGGGACAAATGCGTTGGTTACTCCATGGCATCATTTCTCTCTGATTTATGCATTCCCTCCTATTCTGCTACTGCCAAGACTGCTTTGCAGGATCAGGCAGGAAAAGAAGTCGGTGCTTCTGGTGGCCCCAGCATGGCCCAGAAGAGCTTGGCATGCAGAACTAGTGAAGATGGCGGTAGGCTCTCCTTGGACCTTACCGTCCTGTGCAGACCTGCAATCCCAGGGACCGGTATTCCATCCTACCTTACAAACGCTAAATTTAACGGTTTGGCTATTGAAACCCACATTCTGAAGAATCGTGGGCTTTCGGGCTCTGTGATATCTACCTTAAAGAGGAAGTAAACCCTGATGAGTTTACTTCCTCTTTCATTCCCTGCAAAGGCAGAGCATAATGGACTACTATGCATCACATAGTAGTCCATTATGTGTCACTTACCTGACACAGGAGCCAGCGATGTCACCGCTGTCCCCTGTAGTCCGGCGCATCCATCTTCTCGGTGGGGTCTCGCTGCTCCGCCACTGTCATTCGGTGAAGCCGCGATGACGTCGCTCCCGTGCATGCGCACGGGAGCCGACACACGTGGCATCTTCGTCGTTGACGGTGCCACGCTCAGTGCGCCTGCGCGCCGGTGTCTACGGCGCGGCTCCTGTCTTTCGGCAAATATCTCCTAAACCTTGTAGGTTTAGCAGATATTTCTTGGACCTACAGGTAAGCCTTAATCTGGGCTTACCTGTAGGTCAAAGTGTGTTGTAAAGGTTTACAACCACTTTGATTAATGCAAGAAAGCCAGCTTCCAGAAAGATTTATCATAGAGTCTGGAAAGCATATGTCTCCTGGTGTGAATCCAGGGGTTGGCACCCCAGAAAATATGGCATAGGCAGAATCCTCGAATTTCTGCAAAATGGATTAGAGATGAAACTGGCCTTGAGTACCATCAAGGGCCAAGTCTCGGCCTTATCGGTTCTGTTTCAACGTCCACTTGCTTCACATTCTTTGGTCCGAAGCTTTATACAAGGGGTAACGCGCCTTAATCCTCCAGTTAGGGCGCCTCTGAACCCTTGGGATTTCAGTTTGGTTCTGTCAGCTTCACAGAAGCAGCCTTTTGAACCAATACATCAGATTCCCTTAGTTCTGTTGACAAGGAAATTAACTTTTCTGGCGGCCATTTCTTCTGCCAGAAGAGTATCAGAATTAGCGGCCCTCTCTTGTAAAGAACCATATCTGATAATGCACAAGGATAGAGTGGTGTTACGCCCTCATCCTAGTTTTCTACTGAAGGTGTTCTCAGGTTTTCATCTAAACCAAGATATTATTCTGCCTTCCTTTTTTCCAAACCCTGTTCTACACAAGAGAAGTCACTACATTCTTTGGATGTAGTGAGAGCAGTCAAAGCCTATCTGGAAGCGACGGCTCAGGTTCTCAAAACGGATGTTTTGTTCGTATTGCCAGGGGGTTGTAAGAGAGGACAGGCAGCATCAAAATCTACCATTGCCAAGTAATTGTTTAAGCTTATGGTTTGAAGCAAAAGATTCCGCCTTTTCAGATCAAGGCGCACTCCACTAGGGCTATTAGTGCTTCGTGGGCGGTGCATCACCAGGCCTCCATGGCTCAAATCTGCAAGGCTGCAACCTGGTCATCAATCCATACATTCACCAAATTTTATCAGGTGGATGTGAGAAGGCATGAGGACATCGTCTTTGGGCTTAGTGTGCTGCAGGCAGTGGTACAGGGTCCTCAGGTCTGAGTACACGCTATGTTGTGTGGTTCCCCTCCCCTCAGATAGCATTGCTCTGGGACATCCCACCAGTAATTACTGAGTCTCTGTGTCCCGTGCTGTAGGAGAAAGAAAATAGGATTTTTATAACAGCTTACCTGTAAAATCCTTTTCTTTTGAGGTACATCACGGGACACAGCGGTCCCTCCCCTCTTCTAATACACTTATATTGCTTTGCTACAAAACTGAGGTACCTCCAGTAGGAGGAGGGGTTATATGGGGGATTGAACTTCCTGTCTAGGGTGTGCCAGTGTCCAATCACCTAGTGATACCCTATAACCCACCAGTAATTACTGAGTCTCTGTGTCCCGTGATGTACCTCAAAAGAAAAGTATTTTTACAGGTAAGCTGTTATAAACAAATCCTATTTTTTGTACTCACCGTAAAATCCTTGCTCTGAAGCTCATTGACGGACACAGCACCCACCCCTCCTATTTCTTTACCTTACTGCTTGTTGACGTAGTGAGCTGCAGGAAGCAGGCTGAGGGGTTATTGCCAGAGGGACTGCCCCCTGGGCGGAACTGTACAGTTCTGTGGTTTTTCACATGTATTACATGGTTCTGCCTGTCCTCTCCTGAAGGAAGCGTAATAACCCTGCGGTCAAGATTAATGGAGCTGTGTCCGTCAATGAACTTCAGAGAAAAGGATTTTACGGTGTGCACAAAAATCCTATTTTTGCACTCTCCAGTTTCAGTAAATCAACCCCAAAATGTCTACCGAGGATTCTTTTGAACCTAGTCTTAGTCATAATGACCTGTATATTTATTGTAACAGACAGATAGTATTGTTAGGTGATGATGTGTCCAAAACCACAATTGTGTATGAAAATTCATTTGATTTAGTTTTTTTTTATGATCAGGGCATTTTTTGCAATCCGGCACTGTTTCTTTAACTGGCAATTGCTCAACACTGTACACAAAGGTAATTTATATACTTTTTTTCCCACACAAATAGAGCTTTGTTTTGGTGGTATTTGATCACTACTGAGTTTATTTTTTGCTATATAAGCAAAAAAAATAAATACAGATGATGTTGAAAACTTCTTAGTTTTTCTTATACATTTTTCAAACAAATAATCTTTCTTCATAAATTCACACCAAAATTTAGTCTGCTAAATTTCTTTGGTAACAAATAACCCAAATCGGTGTATATTATTTAGTCTGTGTGGAAGTTATACAAATTGGTATATAGAGTATATTAAAAATTGATCAATCCTGATATATGGACAGTACATGGAAAGTGAGCAGTCCAAGGTATTTAGTAGGAAGCATGGCAAGCTTTTTGAAGTTGTAATTTTTTGTCACGATTTTTGGAAAATGCAGAAATGAAAAAAAGAAATTCTCACTTTTTTTTTTAACATACTGTCACCAGTGCAATACAGCGTCATCATATGACTAGTGTGGTGGTGATCAGGGTTACCGTACGTTTTTTTTAACACTGTTATTCGTTATAACAGTTACAATCACTGTTATACGCAATAGTTCTAGCTGTCATTCATCACAGCTTGCTTACTATTGTGATGCTGTGATTGGCTAGAGCTAATCACATGGTACAGGTTGCTAGGTATCATGTGATAGCTGTGGACCAATTATACGTCACAATAGTAAGCAAGCTGTCATGAATGGTTTTGATTCATGACAGTTTTGTTTACGTGTAATCATGTGATTGGTCATAGCAATCACATGATACCACGACAGCTTAACGCGGCTGGGTCCCGAGCACCATGATCCACTTGGTCCACCGCACATGCGCTGAGCGACATAACAGTACATTTCTTAGCCTGTAGTTTCTGCCCTGCCTCAGTAATTGTACTGTGGACAGGCAGCAAGTGGTTAAATACATTTTTTCTTTGTGTTTAGCACCTCAAAAGTCCAATTTTCTGTATATTTATATATATTTTTTTCTTAATACAGCCATCTTCATTTAGGTCCCAAAAATGATATTTAGGCAGTATTGGGAGCTGCATAAGATATTTCTTTCCCACATTATCGCTACATTGAGGAGGGAGCTTCACGCAAAATGCTTACTAACGTTGAAAAGCTCATTGCATCTGTCTGCAAAAGGATTGCCACTGTGCAACCTGAATCCCATGCCTAAAGGCTTGGGCAGTTTAATCTGCCAACAAAAAATGCCTCACACATCAGCCTTTTTAAGGAAGAAGTTTGATGAGGCACTTGACCTATTCGTCAAAAATGCCACATTGGAAGATCCAAAAAGGTCCCCCCCTCAGAAGCCATTAGCCTTCTTAATGCTCAACACCTGCCTGCTCCAACCAGGCTTTAACTCCAAAGCCTAAGTTGAGCCCTTCTTTTTGGCATAAGGCTTTGCCCACAAAGACCACCAAGCCTTCCCTAAAGCATGTTTCACAATAAAAAAGACGTGCTCACTTCTAAGAATGGGGGCAAGACTGTTACAGTTTGCCTCTGTAGGACCCAGACTTCTGGGTTCAATTGGTGGTTTCAAAGGGGTAGAAAATAGAGTACAAAACTCTACTCCCTCACTGTTTTCTTCTTCCAAAACTACCCCGTGACTGTCATTCATCCCCATGCACTACACTGTGCCTTATTTCTCCTTTGTGTGGTTATAAATCACTTTACTGCAGCCTAGTTACCACTGTGAGTTTCCACACTGCACACACAGAGGAATGCTGTCCTAGCTGAGCTCTCCTAAGCAGTGCAGTAGTGATCACACACAGCCGAACTTTCAGCCGACAGTGACAAGAGCATCTGCAGCTTCTCTGACACAAGGGAAATATATTTCATCCATATATATCCAAGGTGCCTATCTGCACGCTCCCATTTTCCATTCTCATCTTCTTAGCTTAGCAGTGCAGACAGATAATTTACAATTTGTCGTACTCCCCTTTAGCCTATGCTCTGCTCCCAGTGTTCACAATCTAATATCTTGGCACCTCTGCTTACCCATTTCAAAGCCCAGTGCATCGGAGTCCCAGGCTAACTTGAGAACCTTCTGCTGAAGGATTCCCCCCCTCCAGCTATCAATGACCAAAGACAAGTCTGATGCCCCAGGCCTTTGGCTGGCTAATCACATTCAAAAATCTGCTCTCCAGCCTTCCCTTTACCTTTTTTTAAATATTTAAGTTTGGTCCTGGACACATCCCAAGCAAAAGTCTTTCTTCTGGAAAATACTGCATGCTCAAGAATTGAGATCCAAGAGACATCCCACAATGAGATTCTCGATGAGAGTTCTAGGCCTAATGGTAGCCTCCTTTGAGGCAGTACCATTCACCCAATTAAATTCATAAACTTTCCAGCTAAATATCTTGTCAACCTGGAAAAGCAAACTCCTTCTTTTGATTTACCCATGCTCCTGTCCAGCCAAGCAAGGAATTCCCTATCTTGTATGATCGCCCCCACAACCCTTACAGCGGGGATAAGCTTCCTTACCTATCCTACCTTCCTACCTGGAAAGTTTTCACAACATGCACAAGTCTCTCAGGCTGGGGAGGAGTGTTCCAATCCATGAAATTCCAAGAAACACCGTCACTAAGGATTGCCAAGCTCTCCATCAACATCTTTGTGCAGAGTAGTCTGGTCGACATCTTAGTGCAGAGTAGCCTGGTTGACACTGCAGCACTGGACCCCTCTTTTGAAGCAGAAAATTATATCACCTGTAATGTATTTTGGTTATCTTGCTAACCTGGCCTGTTGGTGGGTCTTGAAGATAGGAATTGAGAACCACTGCTGTAAATTTTAGGTTATTTCTTATTGTGCATCACGGGACAGAAAGCCATAGTAAAAAAGAAAAAAAGGAGAATGGTGGGACTTTGTATGAAGCGTGTCACTATATTAAATGAACCACTCAGTTTACATATTCTTCCATTTATTAATACAAGCCATACATACAATAGATAGATAGTACGTTATAAATTAGTAAATAATTAAGCTAAAAAGTCATAATCATAATACATAATTGATTCAACAGAACACATAGTAATCTCATAAAAAATTATATTGATTGTAAATTGCTAATTATAATTATCATTGAGGTCTACATGCTGTTACTACTATAATTCAGGTCTACATACTGAGGTTGAGTGCTATGCATATTATAATTAATTATTTATGCTATACTATGAAGTATTCAGTTTTTTTATGGATTTATAATTACCAATTTACAATCAATATAATTTTTTATGAGATTACTATGTGTTCTGTTGAATCAATTATGTATTATGATTATGACTTTTTAGCTTAATTATTTATTAATTTATAACGTCCTATCTATCTATTGTATGTATGGCTTGTATTAATAAATGGAAGAATATGTAAACTGAGTGGTTCATTTAATATAGTGACATGCTTCATACAAAGTCCCACCATTCTCCTTTTTTTCTTTTTTTCAATATATCGGGGATGGAGGTGTATGTATATATTGTATACCGCCTCATATATAAGTCCCAATGTCTGTTCTAGGTTTCCAATTTACGAAAGCTATAGTAGTTACTATGTGGGTTATAGGCCACCTTCAGGTGATGGACACTGGCACACACTAAGACAAAAAGTCCACTCCCTATATAACCCCTCCCACTACTGGGAGTACTTCAGTTTTTTCGCTAGTGTCTAAGGTGTTGGTCATGAGTGAAGATGTGCTGGGCTGAGCTTCACTGGGGCTAGCTATGCAGCTGGATCCATTCAAAGTGTATTTTAGGCCAAATTGAATGGTACCCAGGCCTCGTGTTCGAAGAAACTAGGTTTTGCTTATAAAAGCTTCTCTTTTTACAGAGCCTCACCCGGGATCCAGTACTTTTGGTATTAAGGCCATAAAGTTTTACTGGCAGGGTGCTATTACAGGTCCAGGATTATGGGTTCCCCGAGGGCCCCCAGTTCCTGAAGGTTTGTTAATGGAACCCACCGTGAAGGGTGAAGATTGAGTCTGTTGGTTTTACCAAAGAAAACCCCTGCGGTGGGAAAGGTAAGTGGAGTTTTCTAAGAAATGTTTGAATTTTCTTATGAAATGTCTCCTTTGATTATTAAATGCTGTTGTGCCTAAGTGTCACCACTGAGGGCTGTATGGAGCACATACCTTCTCATGCTTCCTCAAGAGATCATGCTGTGTCGGGAGCAGCAGACTTCTTTTTCTCAAGCTAGTGGGCAGACCTCTGGTAAGTCTGGGGGAGTTTCCTCTTTAGCAGACACCCCCCACCTGGGCTGTACTTTCCCCCTCTTCACGAGGTGAGCGTTAGGAGAGAGCAGAAAAAAAAACTTTCGGCAATGCCATTTTTTGCTTTTGCCGCCCCTACTTGGCGGCTTCCAGGTCCCTTCCTCACCATTCCTCCCTCACAGAACGATCCCGTAGGATCAGAAGCCCGCATTCTTGCAGGAAAACTAGTTTTTTTTAAAAAGAGGAGGGGTGAATGAGACGCAGAGGGGCGGGGCTTAGCACAGCATTGGCATCCTCCGACGTCCAATGCAGAAATGTGCTTTTTAAAGCTCCATTTTTGCTGCTGCAAGCTAATGGAGGGACAAAAGAGCAAAGAGGGGCATGAAAGAGGTTTGGTGACACAGGCATTTTGCTATTAACACATTTACTATTGCATCAGGCTGAGTATTGATAGCAGCAGTGGCTGGACTATTGCTCAAGCAGTGGATGTGTTCCTTCTGGTAGTACCTCTGATTTGTGCATCAGGCTATGGTTGCAAGGGGGGATAAAAACACCTAAAAAAAGGGCTATAGAAAGACCTCCAAAAAAGTTTTCAACACTTTATCCTATGGAGGAAGAGTTTAATAAGAAATGGGGCATTCCAGCAATTGACGCTACTATATGCTCTGTGAATAAAAACTTCACTTGTCCGGTAGACAGTGCTCAAATGCTGAAGGATCCAATGGATAAGAAGTTGGAATTAATATTTAAAAACAATATTTCTGGCAGGTTCAGTGGTTCTGATCAGCAAGCCCAAGATTTGGCTGGGATACCAGGAGCGTTTTGTTTTACAATAGACACTATGAGAGATTCTAATCTCCAGGCCTCACAACTTATGCTCAGGCTGGTGCATGTGCGTAGATTTCTATGTTTGAAAAATTGGTCAGCCGAAGCGCCATGCAAAGAGCTCTTGGCTAGTTTTCCATTTTCGAGGTGAACGGTTGTTTGGGGACGATCTGGATAAATACATCCAAAGAATTTCTAATGGAAAAAGTTCTCTTTTACCAGTTAAGAAGAGGTTTAAGCGTTTTTTGTTTAAACAAGCTTCTTCTCCAGTGCCAGGAGCATCAGGGTCAACCCCAGGGACAAAATAGGACCTGGGGAAGGAAACCCACAAAACAAGTTAATGAAACCTCCTTATGAAGGGGCGCCCCCGCTCACTCAAGTGGGGGGAAGACATCTGCAGTTCTCAAGGGTCTGGCAGGAACAGTGCAGAGACAAATGGGTTGCTTCCTCAATATCTCTAGGATACAAACTAAAGTTCCCGTCTCCTTGTTTTCTCAGATCAAACGTTCCCAGAGATCCAGAAAAAAATAAGTCTCTCTTTCTGGTTTTGGACCATCTCTTGTCTCAAAAGGTGATATCAGTGGTCCCCATGGAAGAACTAGGGTTAGGGTTTTATTCAAATCTTTTTCATGGTAACAAAATCAAACGGGGATGTCAGACCCATTTTAGATCTCAAAGATCTAAACCAGTTTTTGAATATTCGCTCTTTTCGCATGGAGTCAATCCGATCAGTTGTCATTAGTAACACTTTAATTATTCACCTGGGCATCGTTATTGTTAACATAGTGGTCCATATTTCAATGTGCCCCCATCCACAGACCACGTTACACATTTGTGGGGAAGAGACCCTTGTACTCTCAACAATCGAATAAGCTGCTTTGTCAATGCAGGTGTTTGTAAGCTGGCGGTGGGTTATAGGGGGGGCGTGAGGATGACGGGGGTAGGGTGTTAGTAAGGCAAAAGTGGGGTGCCAGTTGTGATGAGGATGAAACGGGGTGGGGTGTTAGCAAGGTGGCAGTGGGGTGCCAGGTGTGATGAGGATGACAGGAAGTAGGGTGTTAGCAAGGTGGCAGTGGAGTGGCAGGTATGATGAGAATGAGGATGACAGGAGGTAGGATGTTAGCAAGGTGGCATTGGTGTGATGAGGATGTGGATGACAGGAGTTAGGGTGTTAGTAAGCTGGCAGTGATGTACCAGGTGTGATGAAGATGAGGATGACAGGAGGTAGGGTATTAGGAAAGTTGCAGTGGGGTGCCAGGTGTTATGAGGATGACAGGGGGTAGGTTGTTAGCAAGGTTGCAGTGGGGTGCCAGGTGTGATAAGGATGAGGGTGACAGGGAGTGGGGTGTAAGCAAGGTTGCAGTGAGGTGCCAGGTGTGATGAAGATGAGGGTGACAGGGCGTAGGTTGTTAGCATGGTTGCAGTGGGGTGCCAGGTGTGATGAACATGTAGATGGGGATGACAGAGGGTGGGGTGTTAGCAAGGTATCAGTGGTGTGCCAAGTATAATGAGGGTGACAGAGGGTGGGTGTTAACAAGGTTGCAAGGTGTGACGAACATGAGGATGACAGGTGGTGGGGTGTTAGGAATCAGTAGGGTGCCAGGTGTGAAAAACATGAGGATGACAGGGGGTGGGGTGTTAGCAAGGTTGCAGTGGTTTGCAAGGTGGGATGAACATGAGGATGACAGGGGGTAGGGTGTTAGCAAGGTATCAGTGGGGTGCCAGGTGTGATAAACATGAGTATGGCAGGGGGTGGGGTGTTAGCAAGGTATCAGTGGGATGCCAGGTGCGATGAAGATGAGGATGACAGGGGTGGGGTGTTAGTAAGGTATCAGTGGGGTGCCAGGTGTGAAAAACATGAGGATGACAGGGGGTGGGGTGTTAGCAAGGTTGCAGTGGGTTGCCAGGTGTGATGAACATGAGGATGACAGGGGGTAGGGTGTTAGCAAGGTATCAGTGGGGTGCCAGGTGTGATAAACATGAGTATGGCAGGAGGTGGGGTGTTAGCAAGGTATCAGTGGGATGCCAGGTGCGATGAAGATGAGGATGACAGGGGTGGGGTGTTAGTAAGGTATCAGTGGGGTGCCAGGTGTGAAAAACATGAGGATGACAGGGGGTGGGGTGTTAGCAAGGTTGCAGTGGGTTGCCAGGTGTGATGAAAATGAGGATGACAGGGAGTGGGGTATTAGGAAGGTTGCAGTGGGGTGCCAGGTGTGAGGAGCATGAGGATGACAGGGGGTAGTGTGTTAGCAAGGTGGCAGTGGTGTGCCAGTTGGGATGAGGATGACAGGAGAGAGAGACAAAGAGGAAAGGCACAGAGAGAAACAAGGATCGCAAATATGATAAAAAGAAAACATAACACATTTTTGGCACAATCTGTGTTATTTATGAATTTAGAAATTGGGAAATATTTTTTTTTTTAAGTTTAGAAATATCTATTACCTTAATATGCTTTGACTAGAGGTCAAAAAAGAACAATGCAAAACATGTACAATGCTGTTATCTTGTTTATGGGAATCACTTCCTCTTGAAATCCACCATAGCCTGTGTCCTCATGCTTTTATGGGATGTGGATCATCCATCAATCAAGATGTGACATCCCGCCCACTGTGTTCTTTTTTAGTTACTGGGCATGGAGGAGGAGGGAGGGACTGGGCTGTCATTTAGGATTTGTATACATGCCCAAATGTGTGATGTCAATATTAGGGTTGTACTGATACTGATACCAGTATCAGTGCCGATACCGAGCATTTGCACGAGTACTTGAATCACTGACTTGGATCAGCGATCACTGACTTTGTCCATTCATAAAACTGAGCATTGTAAACTGTGTTTACAATGGCTCAGTTTATGAATGGAGGGAAGCCGCTGTCTATTGTCCATTCATCTTCAGTGCATCTGAGGCTGCAGAAAAGGGGACTGGGGAACCTGTCTCCTCGGTCCCTTTCCCTGTTTCAAAGGGGAGATGTCTGTTTAGACCCCTGATATTTCACCAAAGCCCCCCCCCCCCCCCCAACAGGGTTGATAAAAAATAATAATAATAATAATAATAAAAAATTAAGATATATTTAAAAGTTAAAATTAAAAAAAAAAAAAACACTGACACCATCCACTCAACCACTTTATTTTTTTGTTTAACTCTTATGGCTGGTTTTAGGAAGCAGAAAAACAAGACAGATATAAAGTGTAAGTACAAGTAGTAGTACCTTCAAATACCTGCATCGGCCTTCCAAACTTTCCTGTCACAGACAAATGCAAGGCAGTTCTGACAGGCAATGTTTTGGGATTTCCTGACCATACCTGCTAGATGTTGAAGTTTGCCCACCCCTTCTTGCCTCCTGTACATTCCTGTTAGCAAGTAAGATTGCCCATCATATTGATGGGACAATAGGCATGAAGGAGGCTTAACAGCAAGCTCTGACACAAAATATTCAGAGCTAGCTTTGCCTGTCAGAGTCATTACAACAATTTGGGAGGCTGCCTCGGTTACGTAAACTTGGGCCTGCACTTTTAACCTGCAGCAGTTGTGCCTTTGTTTCCCATGACAGGTGTATTTCCACCTTCAAAGAGAGGAATCCCTGTTGTTTGACAACAGTAAAGCTAGCCATACATTTTAGGCATGTATGGCATGGCATGTTGCCACCCACAGACACCGTTGTACTAAAAATAAATAAATAAATAAAAGAAGGAAAATTCCTTCAAATGTGAATTTCAAGAAAGAAGAAATTCCCCTTTGGATGTGACCTTTACTACGTTGTAACCAGGGAGGATTTGTCCACTCGTGGAGCTTCCAGGGTTCAAAAGGATGCTGGGCTAGCATTTTGAATTTACCAGAATCACCCCCTGATGCTGTAAGGTATTGCCACACAGGGGTACAAATTATGAATTTCTGTTTCCTGGAGCTCTCATGAAAAGTCCATTCTTGCTTGGGATTATCCATTCCTCTATCATTTTCAGATGTGCACTTTTTGAAGAAAAAAATTAAATGTGAATGGACAAAGGATTTTCGTCATATTGATCCCAGGCACAAACTTTCTAACCTATAGATTCATTAACTCTAAATCATAAACAAAAGTATTATTTATGTTTTCGTGATAGTACTAGAGTTGCTAGAACTTGTACCAGATCTGCAAAGTGAAAAGAAGCATCAGTTTGACATGCCAGCAAAATTAAAAGATCAAATCATGAGAAGATAGAGATCTTTTTTCTTTTCTTTATGGAGCTTACCATTATTTCATGAGTAATGTGGTTTTACTTCAACGGTAAAACAAGTTTTCCTACGGAAATTAAATGTTGCAATCAGATAAGGTATGCTGTTTGGCGTATATTAAGTGAGGTAAATCCACAGATATTTCCAGTAGGCATCACGCCTTTAACAGACTGTAAAGGTTTGAGCAAAAACAGAAAAAGAAAAAAAGAAGAAAACGGACTGCCACTATAATCCCAAATAGGAAAGAGAGATGGTCTTGTATTTTAATATAAATATATAATTTATTTGAGTCACATAAAAAAACACATATATTAAGAAAAAAAGTAATATAAATACATGAACATATCTGGAATAATATACTGTCTCATGTAAGAGAACAGACGGGGAAGCTGAAACAGGGAAGTCACATGGATGGCCTAGGAGACTGGGAAGCCAGGTAGTCCTAGAAGATTCTTTCTGGCTTAAAGGCCGAGCATACAAAACTTCAATAATAGCGCCAATGGATCGCTACACATTTCGCCTTTAGCGTCTTCAGGAGATCCTATTGGTACATCACAAAAGGGGGGGGGGGGGCGTCCATCAAGCACAGATGGCTTAATCAATATCACAGTGCAACATCATGGAACAAGAAAACAAGGGAATAGCAAGATAGAGCAGAAAAATGGCTAAAAAGATAGAACAATATAACAACACATTGAGGAGCCTGAATCCAGGTGGATGGCAGCTTGTGGCGTTAATATGTGCTTATCACTGGGTAAGTATTGATATTAATCAAACAGTCCTGAGATCAATATATGGACACCACCTGTGATGGTTTCTCCAATTAGTTTCCCCAAGGTGGAGGGGGATCAGAGGAAAAAAACAAAGCCCTGTGTAGAGTAGATTTGTGCTAAAGCACCGGTCCTGCTCTGTATTAGATGTCCCGTTGCCTGTATGTTTTTAGGAAGCTTAAAGAAAAAACTTTATATAAAGGACTGTAGATACTGCAATGTGGAAACTATCAAGGATGGTCTGGGTGAAAAGAAAGCATGCTCTAACTATAACAACCAACCATATTGTTATTTTCAGTAGAATAAGGGCAGCAGGATTCTGATTCTGGTTGTGAGAGTAACTGAGTCTCAAATTATGAATGATCTCTGATACAGTATACACAGATGTACAATAGTAACAGCTGACAAACTGATGGGAATGTGCAGTGCAGGGGAATTTGGTGGTATCAGTAGCACATGGCAGTAATGAAATATTGGGGTACCATTAGGTACAGCCACATGTGGACTATAGCTGTAACCCTACAACCTGTCATGTCAGGGATATATCAATGCCTTCTCACTGTGATTTTTCCATATATTTTGTGATTCAACAAATAGTGATGAGGAGCTTCTCCATGGACATGTGTAATAATATTTCATTGCAATAGCAAAGCCCATACAAACCAAGTTAAGCTCATTGAAATAAGTGATATCACCACACATGATACTGATGATCTTTGGTGGTACTTAGATGTAATTTATATAAATAGAGTCAATAAATTAACCCAAGGCAGTAGTAATATTGAAGAACATAAAGGTAGCGTTTTTCAACTTCCATGAGCATACTTAGCCCTTAAATTTGAAAACTACCCCAGAAAAAAAAATTACCTGCTCTTATACTTGTAATTAGTAGGTAGTAGTAGGTGACGTCATAAAGGAGGCCACTCCTCTGAAACGCATCATCATGACAATATATTGACGTCCGCTTTCTCCCCCTCCTGTCTCCTGCTCATGTTGACTGTTGTGTGGACGGACCGTACCACCGGCTGGACTGGGCACATGCACACTAGGTACCATACTCCGTGTCTGTGTTACGGCTTCAGAGGTGCTGTCAGGATCCAGGCAGCCAGCCTGAGTACTTACTGTTTTCCTTCCCTGTCGGGACCCCACAGTGGTGTACAAGGCTAGGAGCTACATAATACTTCATGTGCTGAATCAATCCTGTTAAAATGTGAGTGTAACAGTTGAAGTGGTTTTATTGTGTTTTTATTACAGCTGTGAAATAACTATTAACTGTTTTTTTCTTTAAAGGTCCCTCCATAAATTTCAAGTTGTGATTTTTCATATCAGTCATAAGCAAGAGTATATCAGTGCTGTTTTACAGTTGAACTCCAGGCAAACAGTTGAATACACAACTGAAATAACTTATATAGCAACTGTTTTACCTGCTAAAAAGTCCAACGTTTCTGTATAAAAAATATGGTGACCTGACTTTTCTAAACATATATCTGGTCTCCCACAGTACACAGAACATGGAAATGCAATAGTTTTAGTAAATATAAACTGCCAAATACCCTTTCTCATTAGTAGTATATGGCATATTGTGACTTATATCAGTTCCTGGTTAAAGCTTATAGAAGTTCTTATTGTACTCTGACTGTCCTATGAGGCTGTACGGCCCCTGACCTTCTGTCTGGACAGTGCCAATTGGCCCTGTGCTGATTGCATGCACTTTCCCAAGAAAATAAAAACTCTCAAGCAATACACACCAAACTGAGCATATGCAGCATGTCCCCTAGCCTCTGTACTGTCAGGAGATGGCTTGGGGGCAGTGAAAGGAGGGGAGGTTTTTCACACAATGCAGAGGATTAACACTTTAGGTTCCATGGTGAGTATAACAAGCATGCTTTACTGCATATACACACTGGTTTTACTGTTGTGGGTTTAGTAACACCCTAAGTAAGCTAGTTAGGTCACTCCACCATCCTCAGTCTGTGACAGGGCAATAAAGCAGAACTAGCACAGATCAGCATATCTCTGTGCTCATTTTACACTTTTCTTCTGTTAGCATGTTCCTTGTTAGTATGTTCCTTGTTGTGCACCCAGCACATTCAGTGTTTGCTTTTGTGATTAGCTGTGATTCACCACTCACTCCCCCAACAAATTAAATTCAAGATACTAACAATAACTTACAAAGCAATCCACAACTCTGCCCCCAGCTACATCACTAACCTAAATACCAACCATATCATTCTCTTCCTTCCTCCCAAGACCTCCTGTTCTCTAGCTCCCCCACCACCTCCTCCCATGCTCACCTCCAGGACTTTCCAAGAGCCTCTCCCATTCTATGGAACTCCCTCCCCTGATCTGTCCACTTTCCGATGATCCCTGAAGCCTATCCGACCCTCACTTAACAACTGCAAATTTATTTTCTGCCCACCCCCCACAGTTATTACCTTTTGTATCTCCTGGCCCTCCCTTTTAGATTGTAAGCTCTAACGAGCAGGGCTCTCTGATTCCTACTGTATTAAATTGTATTGTAACTGTACTGTCTGCCCTTATGTTGCAAATCGCTGTGTAAACTGTTGGCACTATATAAATCCTGTATAATAATAATTACATGGTACAAAGGTGCTGTAATTGGCTCTGTCTGTACCATGTGATTGCTGTGACCAATCACAGAGATTAATACAATTGCACACAATGAATAGCATGAATCAAAGACATTCATTGTGTACAATTGACTTTTGATCTGCAGTGGTCACAGCAATCACATTGTACAGGCAGCGGGCTGGTACACTGATCTGTTATTCGATGTGTCCACCGGTGGCAGATCGCACCGGAGTGCAGCCCGTGGGGCACACGCAGGGTGCGATCCTGGGAGGACATCATATGACGGTCACCCAGACGTTCACCCAGAATAACAGAGCCCCCATCCAGCTGTCATTTTACAACTGGCCGTGCGGGAAGCAGTTAAACTTATCTGCTCATGCATAGATATGATGCAGCTTTCTGCTAGATCTTTGAAACTTAGAAAAGCTTTGCCGCATGCCTGCACATGCATGTGGTTTGTATCCAAATGTTGTCTGTGTATGGCGGGATCAAAATTGCACAATATTTCTTCCCAACACTGCCTCCTGGGGTGTGCAATGTGAACATCCCAGGAGACAGCAGTTGGCCAGTCTATGTCTGCCTTGCTAGATAAAGAATCAGGAAGTAGTGGGCCGCACAAGGAATACAAAGTTATTTACCATGAAAAAAATAATTGTCTGTATGTGTATGATGGAGTAAGAAAATGTATTTCATGGATGAAAGTCCATTTTACCAAACAGGCAGCTAATAGAATTTTTTTTTTTTTATATTAATTGAGGACTCTTTGTCTTAAATTACATTATTTAAGATTACATACTGTACTGTTGCTGGCCAAATGCTGGTTTGGTAAAATAAAAAAACACACATCTATAGATAATCTGCATATAATTTATTGACAAAATAATTACCGGTAAAACCATACAAAAATAACAACCGTCTAAAATTTTATCAGAAACAACATGCAACATTTCATTAAATACTGGAACAAAGACCATTTTACATAGCAAATGACCTTTTACTATGTTAAAATGACATTAATATGTGTACAAAGAGATGACTTGCAATAAAATACTTCTGGGTAGTATGGAGTAAATAGAAAAATAAGGCTTACATTATACACTATACACAGTAAGAAAAAGCATGCCATGGGAAGAGCACTGAAATACTTTAGAGGAAGGATCTCATATTTCATAATTTCTGAATTTTCGCAGAAGGTCAGATGGCGCCTCGGCCGACCAGCGGAAGCGCAGGAGACAGTATGTCATGTCTGGCCTTCCTACATTCAAACAAGAAAATGGTTGTTAAAAAAAATCAAAATTGCCATAAGTATGCCAACGCTGTATTTCAGATCATAAATTATAACTCTGATGTATGTACAGTATGCCACATTAGGGTGACTGGTACCCATGCCCTTCATTTGTTAAGAAATTCTAGATATTATGGAAACCTGGGGGAAATCGGAGTGTTTTGGTTAAAGGCTAACCCCATCTTTTGCACAACTTTACACCCCCTCTTCCCCCCATGACAGTGTGCAGGGGTTCCTCTCCCCCACAGCAGCTGTCACTTTTGAAATCTACAGAAAAAACAAAATTTTTGGTAGTAGATACCATTGGCCTAATGCCTGCCCCATTGCATATATTTTTTATATACATACTCCTCTGATACTCAGGCCGCATACACACGCGGGGACTGTTCGCCCAACTTTGTCCGTCAAACAGTTTCAGCAAACAGTCCGCTCAAAATTAGCATGGACGGACATGGCCACACACGACGAACGAACAGTTTGCTGAAACCGTGCGCGATGACGTGAACGGCACGTACGACGGGACGAAAAATACGACGTCCTATACACTGCATTATAACTTTCGGCGTGTAAATCCTTTCTGAACATGCGTGGAACTTAGTTTGACGAACAAGCCTACACACGAGGGGACTGTTTGCTGAAACAAAGTTTCAGCGGACAGTTTTTCGGAAATTCTGAAAAACCTTGTTTAGCGGACTGTTCGCTGAAACTGTCCGCTGAAAGCCCACACACGAGCGGACTGTCCGCCGAAACACTGTTCAGCGGACAAAGTTGGGCGAACAGTCCCCGCGTGTGTACGCGGCCTCAGTGTCTATTCTGCCTCCCAAAAAGTCCCAATACCTGTTTTTTAGTTGCTTTTGAAATCTACATGGCTGCCCAAACCACACAGTCATGTCATTCATTTACAGAAATCTGTGAATTATTGTTCTACAAGTCCCATCTGTACCCCTAGCAGACAGACTAGAGTACAGAGAGAGAGAGTTTACTTTGAATGGACTTTATATTTATTTTTTTCATCAACGCATGTCTTTACATGAGTTTTTTTAACATAGAATTTTGCACGTAGCACTTCAGTGCACTGGAACACTTTTTTTTGTATAGTATTTGAGCATCCAAATAAGGACTTTGGTATTATATATGATGATATGAATTTACACATTGTATTTTATTACTGCAAAGTCACTTTATTGTCACTAGGGCACTTTATCTATGTGAAATATTTGTAAGATATATTCTTTAGTACATAATTTACAGTGATTTGTGGAAATACACAAGGAATATAAATGTATTGTGGTTATTACATGCCAAGATTAATATAGTGCAGCAATTTCCTGTATCTTATTCGTTTGCACGGTCATATGGGATGCGATCAGTGCTAGCAGCTGTCTACATCAAAAGTCGGTATAGATTTATGGTAGCTCGCAAGATTTTTAACTGTATAGATCTCTGTTTTTCTTATTTACCATTATTATTAAAAATTAAAGTAAAAGAAAATCCCAAGAAAAGTAATAGAGAGGAAATCTTACAATGGGGAAAACTGTTCTGGTAAACCCAAGGGATTCCTTTAATTTGCAGGAATTTCCTCTCACTTCCTGTTTTGGCTATGGAACAGGAAGTAAAGATAAATCTCCCCAATGGGACACAGATCGAAAAAATAACTGACAGCAGTTATTACCTTCACTTACTGTATCCAAAATGAAAACAAAAGGTTTGCCTACAGTTCTACTTTAACATTTAAGAACGTTATCACAACAGATTGAGAGCCATTAATTCTGGTGTTACCTTCAGGACTTTTAGGTGACAGTAAATCGATATTATCCTGAGGTTCCTCCAATATGTAATTCTCATTTTCACTGCTAAGTGGGTTATTCTTTTCTTCCGCATCATTTAAGATGTCATTTTGTGCTCCATCTGAAGGCTTGTTTGGAGCCTCCAGCATCGCTTCCTTCTTGTTCTTTACAGTCCAATGCATTGACTAAAAGATACATACACAGACTTTACTAATATATCATCAAACCGTATAAAATGATTGTGTTGATTTAAAGTGGAATTAAACGTAAGTAGTAAAAAATTCGGAGCAGGCAGCAATTATTGCAGAAAAGACATGCAATCTCTCTTCTGTAATATCAAAAACATACCTGCCTGCTCACTGTCTTCTATTGAATGTACACTTAGCTGTGCATGTGCAGCTCAGCATGCATTTATGGCACATTCCCTCTGTGCTGGAATGACTGACTCCCGCTGAAAAAAATCTGGGGTACCAATTGAAATAAATAATTTTAAACTAAATATTATCCAAAGGTGATTACAGACTCCCTCTATTTATTCCATGTATGTATTAACTTGTCTTATTTCCCAAGAAAATAGGAAAAAGCCAACATGAAAATACTAAAGAAAAATATTACGAAGCATATAACAATATAACATATAACAAGAAATATCACTTCAATATCAATATCAATATCAATATACTTAGCGCAAAGATGTCCTATAGATACGGTATCCTTATCTGTGCTTGAGATGGTAACAGAGAGAGAGAGCCACGAGTCTCAAAAATGGTAGAGAAAGAGCTCTCTGAATCATTCAGACCTTTTATACTTCAATCATACACAATCCGGACCAAACCCCATTGCCATCCCATCTAGACTTTTGACGAATCACAGTATTTATGGGGCAGTCCTCCACAATATATTATATTACCGTCCGCCCTGCTGTATTGGCCTCTAGGGGCAGCATTGTCCATGTATCATGTCTATGTACTATGTCTCCTGGTCAAACTTCAAAGCCTGTTGGTCCTTTGATTTTTGTAACCCACCTTCATCAATTATCCCGGCAGCCAAGGCCCTCTTTGAAGCTCGCTTGCATAGTGTCATAACACCAGACGGTCTGGAGCCAAGCTTTTGTTCAGCCTTGATGGAGATGGAGGCCTGATCACTTCTTTGAGATATGCTACAAAGCTTTGATGTGCAACTTGGTACATTCCAGATAGCCCCCAAGAATGCGAAGGTCTGGTATAGCCATTGTTCATATTTCAAACACCTCTTGTATCATGAACTAAAACATGTTGCTTTCCAACACCCGTGCACATGCAAAGGATGATGCCATTCACCCACTGGCCAATCGAGAGGCCGAAAACCTGGCACCCTAAAAGGTCCGGGGAGACCATGACAATAGCCAGTGAGGGATGTAACCTCCACGTCTCTAATTCTGGGGGTTTAGTTCCCCTTTAATTCGTCAACAGTATAGTCTCCTAATAGAATGCTTAAAATATGTACCAAACCCCTTTTAGATATCAATGTGAAAGCCAGTATTTAAAAAATACCAGTCACTAACTAAACATCTTCTTGGGAATGGTCCTTAAAGTGATATTAACCCCTCATAAATAGAGAGGGAAGGTACCATGCTAATATGCCCACATCCCACAACATACATGTGAGAAAGGTTTTTGTAGCAAGATGACTGTTAAAGGGCATACAGAGAATGGGTGATAACCAATTATTCTGGCAGAAAACTTCAAAAATCCAGATCAGAGAATTATTATTGAGTAGTGGCAGAACCATTAAACACTCTGTGTGCAGTCATACTGTCACTAGGTATAAGCATTGGGAAATTCTGTAGGCTTCCAGTGACCAAGATAGTGATTTGTCTGCCTGACCTGACCCATAATTGTACATGTAACCATATTTCAATGACCTGTACATTCAGTATGTTGATCCCAACACTTGATTTAACCACTTAACAACCGATTAACGGCTTCAGGGCGGTTGTTTAACTCTGAGAGGCCGTTCATTAACGGCCTCCCAGAATTCTGCTCTCGCGCGCCCCCTAGGGCGCGCACACGAGAGCATCCGTGACCGCCGGGTCCAGTGGGTCGGCCCATCACGGACCACGGTAAACAGCCGCTCATCGGGGCCGTTTACCACGTGATCGCTCCGTCAAATGATGGAGTGATCACTTGTAAACAAACCGGCGTCATGTTATGACGCCGGTTCCTCCCTCCCCCTCTCTGTACCGATCGGTACAGCGGAGGGGAAAGAGATCGGTGTCAGCAGCGCTGTGGGCTTCATCTGCAGTGCCCACATCGCTGCTCACCGAATTTAACCCCTCCATACCCTGGCAATACTCTGCAATACCCACCAATACTCTGCAATACCCCTTCAATACTCTGCAATACCCCCCAATACTCTGCAATACCACCCAATACTCTGCAATACCCCCCAATACTCTCCAATACCCGCCAATACTCTCCAATACCTGCCAATACTCTCCAATACCCACCAATACTCTGCAATACCCGCCAATACTCTGCAATACCCGCCAATACTCTGCAATACCTGCAATACCCGCCAATACTCTGCAATACCTGCCAATACTCTGTAATACCCCCCAATACTCTGCAATACCCGCCAATACTCTCCAATACCTGCCAATACTCTCCAATACCCGCCAATACTCTCCAATACTAGCCAATACTAGCCAATACTCTGCAATACCCGCCAATATTCTGCAATACCCCGCCAATACTCTGCAATACCCTGCCAATAGTCTGCAATACCCCACCAATACTCTGCAATACCCTGCCATAAATTGCCATACCCAGCCATACTTGGAGATACCCTGCAATACCCAGCCATACACGGAGATACCCAGCCATACTCGGAGATACCCAGCCATACTCGGAGATACCCAGCCATAGAGGCCCCCTCACCGCCCTCCAGTGCTTCTACCAACTCGCCAATACGATCAAAGCCAGAATCTTTTTTATTTTATTTCAGGCTTCCCAGCCTAGAGGTGAGATGTGGGGTCTTATTGACCCCCAGATCTCACTGTAAAGAGGACTTGTCATCCCATATTCCTATTACAAGGGATGTTTACATTCCTTGTAATAGGAATAAAAGTGATCAAAAATTTATTTTTGGGGAAAAAAATTTCAAACTAAAATAAATAAAGTAAAATGAACAATAAAAAATAAAATAAAAAATGTAAAGCGCCCCTGTCCCCATGTGCTCGCATGCAGAAGCGAACGCATACGTAAGCCCCGCCCACATATGAAAACGGTGTTCAAACCACACATGTGAGGTATCGCCGTGAACGTTAGAGCGAGAGAAATAATTCTAGCCCTAGACCTCCTCTGTAACTCAAAACATGTAACCAGTAAAAAAAATTTAAAGCGTCGCCTATGGGGATTTTTAAGTAGCGACGCTTGGCGCCATTCCACGGACATGTGCAATTTTGAAGAGTGACATGTTCGATATCTATTTACTCAGCATAACTTCTTCTTTCACTTTATGCAAAAATTGGGTTAACTTTACTGTTTGTTTTTTTAAGCACAAAACTGTTTTTTCCCCCAAAAAAACACGTTTGAAAAATTGCTGCGCAAATACCGTGTGAGAGATCACCATTGTATTCTCTAGGGTCTTTGCTAAAAAAAATATATAATGTTTTGGGGTTCTATGTAATTTTCTAGCAAATAAATGATGATTTTTACATGTAGGAGTGAAATGTCAGTATTGGCCTGGATGCTCCAGAACGCCTGATGGTGCTCCCTGCATTTTGGGCCTCTGTATGTGGCCACGCTGTGTAAAAATCTCACACATGTGGTATCGCTGTACTCGGGAGTAATAGTAGAATGTGTTTTGGGGTGTAATTTGTTGTATGCATATGCTGTGTGTGAGAAATAAATTGATAATATGACAATTTTGTGTGAAAAAAAAAAAAAGGAAACAAAATCTTGATTTTGCAAAGAATTGTGGGAAAAAATGACAACTTCAAAAAACTCATCATGCCTCTTACTAAATACCTTGGAATGTCTTCTTTCCAAAAAGGGGTCATTTGGGGGGTATTTGTAATTTTATGGCATGTTAGGGTCTCAAGAATTGAAATACTCCGTCAGTACTTCAGGTGTGATCAATTTTCAGATATTGGCACCATAGCTTGTGGACTCTATAACTTTCACAAAGACCAAATAATATCCACCAATTTGTACTTATTTTTACCAAAGATATGTAGTGGTTTAAATTTTGGCCAAAATTTATGAAGAAAAATTACTAATCTGCTAAATTTTATAACAGAACGAAGAAAAATTCATTTTTTTACAGAATTTTCGGTCTTTTTTCTTTTATAGCACAAAAAATAAAAAACCGAGAGGTGATTAAATACCACCAAAAGAAAGCTCTATTTGTGTGAAAAAAAGGACAAAAATGTCATATGGGTACAGTGTTGCATGACTGAGTAATTGTCATTCAAAATGTGAAAGCACCAAAAGCTGAAAATTGGTCTGGTTATTAAGGGTGTTTAAGTGCCCAGTGGTCAAGTGGTTAAAGGCTACATACACCTACTGATGCTGTGATCATACAACCAAATTTTTCATCCGGTCCAAGCAAACAATCAAGTAGAGAAATAATTACTCTAGATTTTTGTGCTAATCTGTCAAGCATTTAGCCCAAGAATATGTGTCTTTATTCTTTCAGGAATAATGGGGGCAATTTTGGTCTTCAGATGTACATCAAACATTGCTAGTCTTAAGGCCCAGATGCCCTATGCCCTCCATATAGTTCTGCAAATGATATTACTATATACTGTAATAATAACAACGCTAATATACAAATAGAAAAATTACATTAAGATAAAAACACCTTTAATAATAATAATGAGTCAATAAAATGGTTTATCTTTGAACAGAGCAGGTAAGTATAACATGTTTGTTATTTTACCAAAAAAATATATATATATAAGCTTTACAACTGCTTTAAGGTACAAAAAAATCCCTCATCTAGCTATAGTCTGTTGAGATGACAATAGTTAATCTTTGTAGCCCTAGCTTTAGTTTTGCTATTGATGCCAGTGTTGGGAAACAATGGAAAAAATCTGAACTTAATGAAAAATGTGCTTTAACAGAGATAATAGTTACTGTGTCACAACAGATCTAGTGCCAATTTCAATAATAGCACATTATTATACTGAATCCCATCAAGTGACTGAGGTCAAACTATGCCAAAAAAACAAACAAAAAAAAAAAAACAGATGTTACAGAAGTATAAATAAAGAGGATTACTACAGAGCAACAACTCATCTGCATTCTACTACAAAGTTTGGATTAGGAAATGTTTATTTGCTAGGTTCAAAGAGAAAGTGTTTTGAAACCACCTTTGAAACAAATTCTTGCACAATAGCGCGCTATACGGTCAAAACACACTCCAATGCCAAAGGAAGGTTTTCCTCCAATCATGTCTCAGTGTTCTCCGTGTCATATTACACACACCACCCAGCATGTAAGCATGCCTGTAAAATAAAATCCAGACCTAACAAAGCCACTGATACAGTGCAGGTACATGTATGGTTACAGTCTTTTAAAACTGCTCTTCTATAAATAAAAAATATTTTAAAAAAGTAGCACCTCTCCTCTTGGGGATGATGGTGAGGTGGCCCCCTATGATATGGACCCTGTAAAATCAGTCTTCCTTAATTTGTATTGAATCTCTCTATGAATTTGGTCCTTGACTCTGTGATAGCAGTCAAAGCTACCTTGATTTATGAGCAATGAATCCTTCTTGCAATTTCCAGCAGTAGCTTCTACCCAGCCCTTCTGCGCAATTCTTCAACAAAAAGATTTCAAACAGATGCTCCATTCTTGCCCCTCTCTCTGTGAATATAACCCCTCCAGCAGGGCAGCTAAAGTCGTTGAGCCTTCAGTACATGCCGCCACTCAGGAAAGAACCAAATAGAAGGCACACTTTTACTGATATCCTCTCTAGGCAGAAGCTCTGGTGAGAAAGAACACTCTGGAAAGGTGCTTAAAACAATTTTCCAGGCACCAACATGGCTGCATACATGTGGTAGTATGCTGCCATGGATTGGCATCCAGAAAATAAAATTTGATACAATTTTCAATTTTCCTGGTGCCAACATGGCAGCATACTACCATATGTATGCTGCAGTGGATTTTCCGTTATCATCTCCTTAATCCATACCACTGAACAAACACAGAGATTGGTTGGGTCAGACAAATATTTATAACCCACCTCAAAAGTCAAAGGCAGAAGCAATCACCAACTAAGTTTGTGGGATTCAGCAGAGCCCAGAAATATATAAACATAAAAACTGCTTACAGCCTAGCTTCAAATCACACTAAATGTAATTAGGAACACTCAGGTTTAGAGCAGGGCCCCTACACTACTATACTTAGAAAAACTTACCATTTTTAGAGAATCCTGCAAAGCTTCCCATTGCGTAAATGGGATCATGATTTTGCTCCGTCTCCAGTAATCGTAATGAGCACGACTTTCTTCATTTGTTAAGGTGTCTTTGGCTTTCTGGATTTTTTGAAACTCTTCAACTGCAATGTAACAATTTGTGTTCAGAGATTCAATTGTCAGCATTAATTAGGATTTAGGGCTAAAAAGACATTTATGGCAGAAATAGCACAGTTAAATGGTGATGGCCAGTCCAATGGTTCACCACAATTTTGAACTGACAGTCAAAAATAAGGTAAAATTTGCACAGATTTTACTATATTTCTTTCATTAAAAATTAAAGCAAAATATTTGGGGTCGGCACAAGCGTATGATTTACCTAAATATATGTCAGCCTTGCCTATAATAGCTGCCTGTTTATATTAAGAACAGTTACATAAAACAAAAGTATAGTTTTCTATAATTCAGTAAACATTGCATGGTGCTTCAAAATCCCTTTACAAACCAGAAAACCAGCACTATGCTCACGACTAATTTAAACATAATTTCTCGTTCATTACGGGACAGAGGATTAGGAGACAATTGGGCTGTACTGAGGGCTACAGAGGGATTTTGCTGGGGCACATGAAATTGTTCATGTGCCCCAGCAGAAGCCAAGCCTCATGCAAGGAAGACTCATCCTCCCTCTGAGGCCAAAATAAAAATCCTTTTTTTACTCCCAAGCTTTTAACTTCCAAGGCTAGACCAAAGCCAGGTGCCCAGTTCAACATCAAACCCTAAGCCTCTATACTTTTGAAACCATCAGAAAAGTTCTCTTTGACATGAAGGGACACCCAAATTGTGGTGGGACATTTGCTGGCCTTTGCGAAACCTGGTCTGAAAGCATCTTGGATGCCTGGTGGCTCAGGAATCCAGCTCTGAGGTTATGAAAATCCTTCCTCCCAATGTCTTGGGAAACCCTAACAATACATGCCAGACAGAAGGGTGGGGGAGAAGTCCTAGACACCTTATCAGTTCAGGGGAATTGGGTACCAGAGGAATCCTGTCATCCGATCAACAGTCTAAAACTCAGGGCTCGAGTGCTGCGGGAATGCATGGGAACGGCGTTCCCGTACTATTTCCACAGCGGGAACGCCGTTCCCATTAGCTGTCTGAGGGCTGAGGCTATGCAGCACGTAGTCCGCGCCGCTCCTCAGCCGCCGAGTGACTGGTTGCTAGGCAGGAGCCGCTCCGCATCTAGCAACCGGTCACATGACTTCGGCCGTGCACGTGGGCACGCACTGGCACGAGTCAGTGTGACACACGCTGCGCGCCTGCTTGGTTCCGGAGTTCCGGACTGTCCCCCCCGCTCCCCTCTACCCAGTGCCTCCTGGGGCCACAGCCACTGCACGTTTCCAGTTTACTTCTCCGGCTCCCCCGAGAACAGAAGGGAAGAGAATACCAGGAGGTCAGTCACTAGTGTGTAAGTTGCATTCTGCAATACCCTGCCAATACTCATCAATACTCTGCAATACCCTGCCAATACTCATCAATACTCTGCAATACCCTATCAGTATCAATACTCTGCAATACCCTGCCAATACTCTGCAATACCCTATCAATACTCTGCAATACCCTGTCAGTATAAATACTCTGCAATACCCTGCCAATACTCTGCACTACCCTATCAATACTCTGCACTACCCTATCAATACTCTGCAATACCCCGCCAATACTCTGCAATACCCCGCCAATACTCTGCAATACATACCCTGCCAATACTCTGCAATACCCTGCCAATACTCTGCAGTACCCTATCAATACTCTGCAATACTCTGTCAATACTCTGCAATACCCTGCCAATACTCTGCAATACCTTGCCAATACATACCCTGCCAATACTCTGCAATACCCTGCCAATACTCTTCAATACTCTGCCAATACTCTTCAATACTCTGCCAATACTCTGCAATACCCTGCCAATGCTCTGCAATACCCTGCCAATACTCTACAATACTCTGCCAATACTCTGCCAATACTCTGCAATACTCTGCAATACATACCCTGCCAATACTCTACAATACTCTGCCAATACTCTGCAATACTCTGCAATACATACCCTGCCAATACATACCCTGCCAATACTCTGCAATACCCTGCCAATACTCTGCAATACCCTATCAATACTCTGCAATACTGTGCCAATACTCTGCAATACCCTGCCAATACTCTGCAATACTCTGCAATACATACCCTGCCAATACTCTGCAATACCCTGCCAATACTCTGCAATACCCTATCAATACTCTGCAATACTGTGCCAATACTCTGCAATACCCTATCAATACTCTGCAATACCCTGCCAATACCCTGCAATACCCTATCAATACTCTGCAATACCCTATCAATACTCTGCAATACCCTGCCAATACTCTGCAATACATACCCTGCCAATACTCTGCAATACATACCCTGCCATACCCTGCCAATACTCTGCCATACCCTGTCAATACTCTGCAATACTCTGCCAATACATACCCTGCCAATACTCTGCAATACCCTGCCAATACTCTGCAATACCATATCAATACTCTGCAATACCCTATCAATACTCTGCAATACCCTGCCAATACTCTACAATGCCCTATCAATACTCTGCAATACCCTGCCAATACTCTGCAATACATACCCTGCCATACCCTGCCAATACTCTGCAATACCCTGCCAATACTCTGCAATACCCTATCAATACTCTGCAATACTGTGCCAATACTGTGCAATACTCTGCCAATACTCTGCAATACCCTGCCAATACCCTGCCAATACTCTGCCAATACTCTGCAATACCCTGCCATACTCTGCCAATACTCTGCCAATATATACTCTGCAATACTCTACAATACTCTGCCAATACTCTGCCAATACTCTGCAATACATACCCTGCCAATACTCTGCAATACCCTATCAATACTCTGCAATACTGTGCCAATACTCTGCAATACCCTACCAATACTCTGCAATACCCTGCCAATACCCTGCCAATATTCTGCAATACCCTGCCAATACTCTGCAATACCCTGCCAATATTCTGCAAAACATACCCTGCCAATACTCTGCAATACATACCCCGCCAATACTCTGCAATACCCCACCAATACTCTGCAATACATACCCTGCCAATACTCTGCAATACCCTGCCAATACTCTGCAATATATACCCTGCCAATACTCTGCAATACTTACTCTGCCAATACTCTGCAATACCCTGCCAATACTCTGCAATACATACCCTGCCAATACTCTGCAATACCCTGCCAATAGTCTGCAATACATACCCTGCCGATACTTACTCTGCAATACTTACCCTGCCAATATTCTGCAATACCCTGCCAATACTCTGCAATACATACCCTGCCGATACTTACTCTGCAATACTTACCCTGCCAATACTTACTCTGACAAGACTCTGCAATACTTACCCTGCAATACCCAGCAATGCCCTGCCAATAATCTGCAATACCCAGCAATAATCTGCCATACCCTGCCAATACTCTGCAATACCCTGCCAATACTCTGCAATACATACCCTGCCAATAGTCTGCAATACTTACTCTGACAATACTCTGCAATACCCTGCCAATACTCTGCAATACATACCCTGCCGATACTTACTCTGCAATACTTACCCTGCCAATACTCTGCAATACATACCCTGCCGATACTTACTCTGCAATACTTACCCTGCCAATACTTACCCTGACAAGACTCTGCAATACTTACCCTGCAATACCCAGCAATGCCCTGCCAATAATCTGCAATACCCAGCAATAATCTGCCATACCCTGCCATTACTCTGCAACACCCTGCCAATACTTATCCTGCCAATATTCTGCAATACCCTGCCAATACTTACCCTGCCAATACATATTCTGCAGATACCCAGCCATACCCATCCATGCTCAGCCAAAATATTATTGGGGGAGATGACGTGGATATTACAGTGGCGGAGATGTATATTACAGTGGGGGAGATGTATATTGCAGTGGGGACTATATGGTGGTGACATTTTCACAGGTTTTTGCAAATTCAGTTATTATTTGCTGATCCGAAAAATTATCCAATCTGTGACTCTGATCCAAGGAATGATCCGATCCGTGAGTTTTTTGATCCGTTGCCGATAATCTTGCACGGCAAGGGCAATGTTATTCCAGTTTGTGGGATATTTTCTAATTTGCTGTATTTGAATTTGGAACAGGGTGTATTTGTGTTAGAAATTCCCTGCGAGGGAAAGATCATCACCCATTGTGTTGATTATTCTGTTTGACAAGTTAACTTATTTTGTTTTTGTAAACTGGCACTTTACAATAAATGTTGTACTGTATTTTCTGTGAAATATATATGCATATGAGCGTACCTTTTTTTTTTTTGGTGGGGGAGCGGATCTTGGGTGGGAGTTCCCACACTTTTTTCCCCAGGACTTGACCCCTGCTAAAACTCCAAACAATTTGGTTGCCCCTACTACTCTGGACCTTCCAACTGGAGGGTCCACCAATCTGTATTCAGTGGTATCCATCAACTATTAGGGAGGAACAAGAGGTCTTATGGCAACAAGAGAAGTAAAACTTAATTCCAGGTGTGGACAATTGGCAGGCAGACCCTGGACCCCAGTAAATAGTCCCTATACCAGGACGTTTTCCAGGACCTGTATCACAGGTGGGGGGGGGCCCAATGTGATTTAACAATAAACTGGACAGGTAGGTCTATGCGTAAGTGTGCTATGTGCACACATTTTGGCTATCTCTGCCTTCACATACAGTGGGCATCCACCACTTAATTATACTGTTTTTCAAGATTCAATTTGATTGAAGCCTTGAATTGTTGTTTCCGAAATGGGATCTCCCATTGCTGTTGGACGTTATTGCATCAGATGCCTTAAATCACCTTGTGGTACCTCTCACTAAAAACTGCTTTACTGGTGGCAATAACATCAGCCAGAAGAGAGTCAGCATTGGTGGCCTTTGGGTTTAAAGAACCCATACTTGCATACTTCCCAGACAGGGAATTCCATTTTTAAATTTTCCATCAGCTGATCCTCACATTTCTTACCCCATTAGATCATTAGCTCTTATAAGCAGGGCCCTCCTAGCCCTCTTATATTGTATCATAACTGTACTGTCTCCTTTTATATTGTAAAGCACTGTGCAAACTGTTGGCACTATATAAATCCTATATAATATTAATTACAATAACAATTAATACAGGTATATACTGTATACCGTAACATTGACGTTTGGTGAACAGAATTCACACAGTCTTTTGATAAAAAGAGGCAAACAAATATTAAAATGCCTTGAAAAGAACATTCCCAGTCAATTAGGCAGCACTCTAAGACCAGGTTCACATCTTAGGTTGTCCGCTTTTGTTTGCTTTTTAGTATGTTTTTTAAAGTCTATTGTAGCATTTTGCCACCCATTTTTTTCTATGTTACTGTGAGTTTTAGGTGTGTTAATATACATTTTCATGAGTTGCCATTTACTTCTCTGGGCTTCAGAGTGCATGAAATTCACAGAAACAGGACTTGCCTCATTTTTCAAAATGCAGTGCAACATAACACATAGATATAAACAGTCTCATTGGGTAAGATGTTTTTATTGACACATCCACTCTTTTGTAAACCAACGTGTATGCTAAAACAAATAGGTGTGAAGGAGGCCTACGCTACAGACAGACATGGGATGTCAGATGCATGATCTAAGCATTTTAAGCTGAAGCAGGAGACAATCAAGTGTCTATGGGGAGCCCTCAACTCTATGATCCAACAATCTCTTAGGGAATTAATCAATCAAGCAGATTTAAAAAGAACTGTCCCTATTCCATCACTCTCTTCCAAAATAAATGCCATTAGTCAAGATCTATTGGTTTTCAGTACTTGTAGTTTGTTACTGGTATATTTTCTGCAGAGATCCTGGCATGGAGAATGATGCCCCAACTAAATATCCCCCTGACACTATTCCTTCTCTTAACCGTAACCCTCACACTAACCATCCATATAACTCTAGCAAACCCTCCCTATAACTCTAAAGCAAACCTTCACTTCATACAGCTAGCCATCCCCATATAACCCCAAAATGTAAGCCTCATACTAACCCTTCCTATATCCCTAACACCAACCCATCTGACCTGAAAATTTAAGCCTCATACTAACCCTTCCTATAACCCTGACATTAACCACAAATTAATCCTTCCTGTAACCCTAAAGCTAATCCTCACACTAATTACCCTAGGAATAACTTCATACTTATTCCCCCTCCAAACCCAACACTGAATTCACACTAATCCTCCCCGTAACCCTAATGCTAACCTTACATAAACCCTAAGTTAACATTATGCCTGCCTGTAACCCTAGCAATAACCTCGCACTAACCCACCCTGTAAACCTAACACTATGTTCACACTAATCATCCCTAACATACATTGAGCTTCTTGCTTGCATATCACCTCTCCTGCACTTTAATCCTCTCCATTGAAAATCAACCCTTCTTAATTCCAAAGATATTGGTGCCAAAATCTAATTTATGTTTTATAGGGTGCAGGAGAGGACACGTCCAACAAAAGTTTGTGGTGAGAAGATATTTTGAAATGCATAACTTTATTTTTACATTTTCCTGGAGTATATTCAGCTATCATTTTTTTTTGTTATGAAATTTGGAATATAAATTTACCTGCTTTCTGGTTTCCTGGGTGTTTGTCTGGATGGCATTCAAGAGCTCTGACTTTATATTCAGCAATAATTTGTTCAACCTGCATAAAAAGCACACACACATTTACTAGCTGTGATTCTGTGTACACATCTTACTGTACATTATTGCTCTGTTAGATTCATCCTGACAATGGTCAGTTATTCCCCTGGAGCACCAGGGACCTGTCAGAATTGATTTTCTTTGTAGTTTTTCCTTTATGGAAAATAACTCTTGGCTGAGTCATAGCTGCTCACCTGCCAATGAAAGGACAGGAAATGACTATGATGGACCACACAGGTGTAGGATGCAATAGACACGTAGCACAACATCTGCTGTTTTCTTTAGAAGTTTATCAGCATATATAGTATATTGCAAAACACATCCTTGTGCAATACTCCACAGTAGCCAATAATCAGCTTTCAGCAGCTTAGAAAAAATAAAAAATGGTTTTGATTGCTATGGATTAGTGCACACAGTTCTTTGCAATGTTAACAAACATGTTCATTTGTTCATCCTCGTTCTTAAATGTCAATTTCTAAGTACAGAACTCCAAATACTGTAGCTTAGAAGGGCAGTTCAGTGGACACCTTTATCATTTTGGTCTTGATCAGCCAAAGCAACGCCATGTTCATATATAAAGGAACTATTGAAAAAGTGCACAGGTAGGTAGTCATAATGACCACGAGCTTGTGGCAGGATAGTTAGAGCTGTGAATGTTTTCACTGCATCAGTTTATTAACTGGATAATATACGATTTCAGTCAACACGCCAGATCATTGTTACAATGTAATCAGTGGCGTATCCGCTTTATGACTATCTTCAGTGTACACAAATCATATGTAATGGAAGAGTTTTATTTATTTTAAATGACTGTGCTGAGGTTTATATATGTCTGTAAGACTCTGGCTTGTGGCACAGCAATACAGACATCCCAAGTCTCCTGCGAGTCGCGGGAGTCTCCCACATTTGGCTACGGGCTTCCGGACACCCGCAAGTGCCATGCAATCTCTGGGCTGGGCCTGTTACTCAGCCACAGACAGAAAACAGAGTAGCCCGAGCAGCCGAATGGAGTACAGCCGCGGCAGACGCTCTGGCTGCTCTGTCTTCTGTCTGTGGCCAGGGGAGGGGGGGGGGGGACAGAGCCAGGAGCACTCTGCTGGTGAACACTGAGGCTGCGCTGGTGCACACTGATGAGGTGGCATAGAACAACACTGATGGGCTGCATTGGTAGGCACTGATGAGGTGGCACTGATGGGCTGCACTGATGGACACTGATGGGCTGCACTGGTGGGCACTGATGAGGTGGCACTGATGGACACTGTTAGGCTGCACTGATGGACACTGTTAGGCTGCACTGATGGACACTGTTAGGCTGCACTGATGAGGTGGCACTGATTACCACTGTTTGACACTGATAGTCTGCACTGGTGGGAACTGATGAGGTGGCACTGATGGACACTGAAAGGCTGCACTGATGGACACCAATAGGCTGCACTGGTGGGCACTGATGGACTGCACTGGTGGGCACTGATGAAGTAGCACGAATGGACACTGATAGGCTGCACTGATGGACATTGATGGGCTGCGCTGGAAGGCACTGATGAGGTAGCATGGATGCACACTGATAGGCTGCATTTCATTGGGGGGGGGGGGGGGTCAGTGTCACCTCCCTAAAATGAGTTTGCCACCTCCCTGAAATAATTTTTTGCAGGTTGGGATGTCTGGCAATACATACAGATGCTAAGAGTGCAAGAAGTCTTTTGTTTTGGTTAACCATACCCCTTTAAGCCCCTCCCATTGCTAAGGCAATTTGGCCACACCATTCGCCATGCCACACTACAGGTGCCGCTTTTACAACCCTAGCAACCAATTTGGTGTGGCCACTTTGCATAATTTGTTGATTTCTGAGATAAAACAGAGTTAAGAAGGTCCAATTCCCTTCATCTTTCCACTATAGCATCAGAGGTTACATTAGAAGGCAGAAAAACATTTGATTTTTCATTGCCCGATTACTAAATAATATAAGGAAAGTAAAAAAAAAAATTTGATTTTTTAATCTGCTGCTTATCACTGTGATCTACACTCTCATCGTAATGAGCACATGAGGATTTATGTACTCACTGTAAAATCCCATTCTTGGTGTCCATTGAAGGACACAGGAAGCCTTTAACCTTCAGGTTAAAGCCCTCAAGTTAAAGAGCCACTTGAAAGATCTTCCTCCAAATGTGTAAATAGAATACCAGATAGCAGGTTTGTAAAACTTGGAAACAGGTGATGCTGAAAAGCCCATGGGACTACCATTAGATCAAGTAGAGTGCACCTTGACTAAAAAGGGTGGAACGCAATCCCTGGATGATGGTCTGCTACTCTGCTTGAGCCACCTAGAGATGGTGGAATCACTTTACAAAAAAATATGATTTTACAGCACACTTACCAGCTAGCCTGCAGAAAAAAGAAATTATGTTAAAATCAAAGGTTTTAGTTGTACACATTTGCAAATATATATACAGTGGTGTGAAAAAGTGTTTGCCCCCTTCCTCATTTCCTGTTCCTTTGCATGTTTGTCACACTTAAGTGTTTCGGAACATCAAACCAATTTAAACAATAGTCAAGGACAACACAAGTAAACACAAAATGCAATTTGTAAATGAAGGTGTTTATTATTAAAGGTGAAAAAAAATCCAAACCATCATGGCCCTGTGTGAAAAAGTGATTGCCCCCTAAACCTAATAACTGGTTGGGCCACCCTTAGCAGCAACAACTGCAACCAAGCGTTTGCGATAATGTGCAATGAGGCTTTTACAGCGTCCTGGAGGAATTTTGGCCCACTCATCTTTGCAGAATTGTCCTAATTCAGTTACATTAGAGGGTTTTCGAGCATGAACGGCCTTTTTAAGGTCATACCACAACATCTCAATAGGATTCAGGTCAGGACTTTGGCTAGGCCACTCCAAAGTCTTCATTTTGTTTTTCTTCAGCCATTCGGTGGTGGACTTGCTGGTGTGTTTAGGATCATTGTCCTGCTGCAGAACCCAAGTTGGTTTCAGCTTGAGTACACGAACAGATGGTCGGACATTCTCCTTCAGGATCTCTTGGTAGACAGCAGAATTCATAGTTCCTTTTATCACGGCAAGTCTTCCAGGTCCTGAAGCAGCAAAACAGCCCCAGACCATCACACTACCACCACCATATTTTACTGTTGGTATAATGTTCTTTTTATGAAATGCAGTGTTCCTTCTACGCCAGATATACTTGGACACACACCTTCCAAAGAGTTCCACTTTTGTCTCATCGGTCCACAGAATGTTGTCCCAAAAGTCTTGGGGATCATCAAGATGTGTTGTGGAGAAATTGAGAGGAGCTTTGATGTTCTTTTTGCTCAGCAGTGGTTTTCTCCTTGGGACTCTGCCATGCAGGCCATTTTTGCCCAGTCTTTTCCTGATGGTGGAGGCATGAACGCTGACCTTAACTGAGGCAAGTGAGGCCTGCAGTTCCTTGGACGTTGTTGTGGGGTCTTTTGTGACCTCTTGGATGAGTCGTCGCTGCGCTCTTGGGGTAATTTTGGGCGGCCGGCCACTCCTGGGAAGGTTCACCACTGTTCCATGTCTTCGCCATTTGTGGATAATGGCTCTCACTGTGGTTCGCTGGATTCCCAAAGCTTTGGAAATGGCTTTATAACCCTTTCCAGACTGATAGATCTCAATTACTTTCTTTCTCAATTGTTCCTGAATTTCTTTGGGTCTCGGCATGATGTGTAGCTTTTAAGGATCTTCTGGTGGACCTTACTGTGTCAAGCAGCTCCTATTTAAGTGATGCCTTGATTGTGAACAGGTGTGGCAATAATCAGGCCTGGGTGTGGCTAGAGAAATTGAACTCAGGTGTGGACAACCACAGTTATAGTATGTTTTAACAAGGGGGGCAATCACTTTTTCACACAGGGCCATGATGGTTTGGATTTTTTTTCACCTTTAATAATAAACACCTTCATTTACAAATTGCATTTTGTGTTTACTTGTGTTGTCCTTGACTATTGTTTAAATTTGTTTGATGTTCCGAAACACTTAAGTGTGACAAACATGCAAAGGAACAGGAAATGAGGAAGGGGGCAAACACTTTTTCACACCACTGTATATAGAAACTGCACTGAGAGAAGGCTTCTCTGTAAGTGTGGTCCTAACCTTTATATTTGAGAGTCCCCAAGATGAAGCATATACTGTATAGCAGTGGATAAATTAAGGGCAGGAATGTCTTAAGGGAGCCTATTCCTCCTTAATGGCGCAACAGCACAGGGCTGGACTGGGACAAAAATTTGGCCCTGGACTTCATCATGACCGGCCCACTTTAATTTTGAGTGTCTCCATCAGCACTTCCCCTTACATCAGTGTCCTCCCTCTCCCCCCCCCCCCCTCCCTCCCACGTGTACTCAATTTTGAAGGCAGCTTCTCGTTCCTCTCTCCAGTCATGTGATAAGTGACAAGTGATAAGGGGAGAGAGGATGGAACGTTTGCCAGCTGTCTATCTCCCCCTGCAGGCTGGAGGGAGCAGAAGGCCTAATGCTCTCTCCAGCAAGTTACGGCAGCTGCTCCACCCAACAGGAGTGAAATCGCGATCACTCACTGTCAGAGAGGAGCGGCTCCAGGACTGCACCTGACTGGCCCACTGAGCCATCAGCCCACCGGGAAACTCCCTGTAGTCCAGATGGCCAGTACATGCCTGCAACAGCATAATGGCAGCTGAAGGCATCTAAAGTGTGCCCATGCCAAATCAAGTAAGCAAACTATACAATAATGGCATCTACACAAATTTATGACTAGCTTTTGAACCACTTCCAGACAATAAAGGGGAGTTTACTTTTGGTAAACTGAACCCAGGCAGAGGGTTAGAAAAACAATGGTTGAGGTGAAAGTCAGAAACGATCTTAGGCAAGAAGGAAGTCCTGGACCTGGGCAGTGCCTAAATGCAGAGGGCACCAGATTCAGATCTCATGGGGTCACAGAAGAATGGGCAGGGGCACTACTGTATAAAGAAGGCTCCCTGTACAAATATCTTAATAAAGAATGAGAAGCCAGTGGTCTCTAAAACATAATAGAAATGGCAAGAACCTGACCCTTAAAAAAAGCTGAGAGCCAAACGCTGGTCCAGACCCTGCTGCAGGAAGGAGAAAATTCATCCAAAAAACCCACATCAAGTCAAATATGAATTCTATGTATGAGAAGTCAATTTTTAGCTTCTTTGGAATCGCAAACTCAAAGATAGCCCTGTCTCTCAGAACCTGTTCTTCAACAGCCATGGCAGTAAACTAGCAATTGTGAAGCAGTATAGCAAATCAGTCCTTGGGATAGAAGATCCTGACAGAGTGTCAGAACCCAATAAAGGACATGGCAGGTCGGTGTACCAGATCCGCATGGGCTAGTCTAGAGCAAAGAGGATCACTGGAAAGATACCTGAGAAATCCTTTCCAAAGTGATGAAATGGTCATCAAGCAGACACACTAAAAATGAGATCTGTGGTGTTGTAGTATATATATGCCATAAATGGATGCTCCTGTGAGGGATTTTATATCAGAATATATCCTGGGAGATAAGCAATAAACAAAGGAGGTGTCAGTGATGTAGTAAAAAGTAAAAAATGCAAAGACAACCAATAATGCATCTATAGCCATAGTAGATCATGTCATTCCCATGATGACCAGTAATAAATTAGGGTCCAGTACTGTCTGGCTGCACTACAAAGATTTTTCAATAAGATTACATCACAGGAACCACTGATGTCAAGCAGTTAGTGGCACCAGATGATTTATTGCATTGCAACACAGTCATGTTGGAACAGGAAGGGGCCATCTCCAAACTGTTCCCACAAAGTTGGGAGCATGAAATTGACCAAAATGTCTTGGACGCCTTAAGAGTTCTAACGGGTCAAGCCCAACCCCTAAAAAACAACCCCACACCATTATACCCCCTCCACCAAATGATTTTTCATTTTCACTCCAAAGACATGCAGGTAGGTTAATTGGCTTCTGTCCAAATTGGCCCTAGTATATGAATGGGGACCTTGGATTGTGGGCTCCTTGAGAGTAGGGACCGATGTGAGTGTGCAATGTACTTGGATAGGGACAATTGTAGACACTCACTCAGGTTGAACTGGATGGACTGGTGTCTTTATTCAACCTTACTAACTATGTAACTATGTAACTATGTAACTATTTGGACCACTGCACAAATCAAGGTCCATAAAGACATGGGTGAGCAAGTCTGGGGTGGAAAAACTTGACTGGTCTGCACAGAGTCCTGAGCTCAACCAGATAGAACACATTTGGGTTGAATTATAAACTGCGAGCCAGGCCTTCTCGTCCAACATCAGTGCCTGACCTAATAAATGCACCTCTGGAAGAATGGTCAAACATTCCTATAGACACACCCCTAAACCTTGTGGACAGCCTTCCCGGAAGAGTTGAATTTGTTACAGCTGCAAAGGGTGGGCCAACTCGATGTTGAACCCTACAGACTAAGACTGGGATGCCAGTAAAATTCATGTGCATGTAAAGGCAGGCGACCCAATACTTTTGACAATATAGTGTAGGTTTTACAGGTAACACTCAGAGTATGAAAACTGTGCAAAGATAAAATCACAGCAGATTTTTTAGCTCACGAACAATTGATGAACACGGTGTCCACTCGTGCTACTGATGCGCTGATCTTTATGCCTCTTTGGTGACAGAGTGGGTGGTATGCATTGCCTAGCAAAGTAATGAAGTCCTCATTGACGTCAAGGAAAGCAAACAGCGTAATTATATTGTGTGATTAATGTAGAAGACAAATTCATAACATGTGTCACTGGACAGCTAAGAATCGTACTCAGCAAAAGCAATTACTTCAGTCTAGTAAAAAAATAACAAACATGGCAAAAATATATACTCATTATAGCTACTTAGGGTGGAAATGTACAGATAGTATCTATAATAATACCTGCAGAAAATATATGAAATTATCATTTAAAAGTGGCACTTACTATGTATTTCCATGTACATCTGCTGAGATTATAAAATGGGGCAGTACAGACACACAGATGCTGTGCCAATAAGCAAAGATGATGTACAATGTGAAATCACCCAGAGCAACCAATCAGATTTTAATATTTATCATATTAGGAAAATCACAAATAACAAAGATAATTGCCAATTGATTGCACATAGCTTATTATGATTATGTGGGACTAGCCCGTAATATATTTTTTTAAATAAATGTATAAATAAATTGATAAATCTTTTCACATTTTCCTATCTACTTTTATAAAGAATATTTGGAATACATTACCACCAAAATAATATATGTCTTAAATGAGGGGTAATTTTGGCATTTACTAATACACTATAAATACGTACATGCAGAAATGAATATTAAACGTATCCTGTACTGTGCGGTCCCAGACATATATGATGACTCAGGAATTGTAAAACATATTAAATTACGATGATTGCATATAAAAGCTCAAACTCTCATTTGAGTACATTGCATGCATTATACTAGTGTCAACCCTGTTTATATAAAGTAGAATTAAATCAATCTGAATATGTATAAATAATGAAGAGACCCATCTGCAGCATCCAAATATTGGATACAGATTTCTTATTAAAGGAAACGATGCAAAGTTGCAGAGGACAATGGATTAGGCAGGCTGAATAGTGGACATACTCACCGTGGACAGCTCATCACATCCCAACAGAGAGTAATAATCTGGCCCCATAGACTCTTGAGTGCAGTTCAGAATTGCATCCATCTCTTGATGCAGAATAAGCAGTAAAGCTCTGATTTCTATGACAGCTGAGCTGCTCAAGCCTTTATGTACATGGGCAGCTCCCCACTTGTTGCTTGCTATTGGCACATGAGAAGAGGAGAGGCTGCTGTGCTCCTGATGCATCATGGGAGTTTTAGTTCCTAGGCGAAAGAAGATGTATAGGCTTATTTCTACTGTTTATCTGCATGACAGCAATCTGATTCACTTGTTCCCATTGCTAAAAGAAGGTCATTGACTTGAAAAGGTCAACAAGACCTAAACATTTGTACATAAATAGGATTATTTCTGCAGTTACACAATCACCTAGGACATTGACATGTTCCGAGCTCCTAACTGTTCCTGATTTCGAGGGACTTTCCCTGAATTGGAACAAAGTCCCTCTTTCCTCCTCATTTGTCCCTCAAAGGATAAAATACACTTTTTATCTTACAAAAAGTGTTCCCCCGTGCTAAACCTTTTATCCAAATTCTAAATTGCTGCATTTGTAAATTTGAAAAGACAGTGTAAAGGAATAGTAGTGGCAAGAAAAGTACTTTTGGGTTTAACTGATCATTGTTTTTTTGTATAATTCTGATTTAAGGGGGCATGACAGGGGGTGCGTCCTATGCCTACATACTTTTGCTAAAGGAGTCCCTACTTCCTATCTCAAAAAGTTAGAAAGTATGGACATGGTGGTGGATGTGGGATGCCTCAAAACAAATCATAAACACAATTGTAGTTAAAGTGTGTTCTAAAAGGTAGCTGCAGTCGGGATAAAAATCATATGTAAAATGTATGTCATTTGGTGAACTGTAGTCAAATATATACTGAAGGTTATAAAGTCGTAAACCAGGGTCTCTTTGGCCAGAAGGGGGTGACCATGATCAGATCTGTGCTCTCTTCCCTGAAATTTCTGAGGACCAGCGGAATCAGGTGGAAAGGGAGGAAAGCATAGCACAGCTGTTAGTCCCAAGGATGGCCAAAAGCATCTAGCCCTCTGTCCCGATTTTCCCTGTGAAGTGAGAAAAAAATTCACTTTTGCGTTATGCTGGTTTGCAAATAGGTCTACTTGAGGCCGACCCCATTCCTCAGTGACCATCAGGAAGACTTCCTGGTTCAGACTCCATTCTGCTTCTAAAACCTTCCCTCTGCTTAGGAGATCTGCTAGGAAGTTCTGGGATCCCTTTATGTGGATTGCCATTAGCAAAGCTACGTTTTGCTCTGCCCAGGTGAGTATCTGCCTGGCTAATTCTTGTGCCACGTACACACGATTGGAATTTCGGCCAGCAAAGCTTTTCATTGGAAAATGCGACTGTGTGTATGCTCCATCAGAAATTAGCTGGCCGAATTCCCGCCAGCAAAAATGTGAGAGCATGTTCTCAATTTTTCAGATGGAAAAACTTTCTATTGGAAATTCCGATCGTGTGTATGCAATTCCGACGCGCAAAAACTCACGCATGCTCAGATTCAACTAGGAGATAGAAGCTATTGGCTACTGGGTATTGAACTTCCTTTTTCTGGTTCCGTCGTATGTGTTGTACGTCACCGCGTTCTTGACGGTCGGAATTTGGCGTGACCGTGTGTATGCAAGACAGCTTGAGCGAAATCCCGTTGGAATTCCGACCGGAAAAACATCAGAGCTTTTTCAAAATTCCGATCGTGTGTACGTAACATAAGAGTCCCTTGCTCCTTGTTCCTCCCTGTTTCAATACATAGATGACTTCCAGGCCTCTACTTTGGTCCAGGAAACCTGCACAGTCAGGCCATCTACGTGGGCTGCCCAGCCCCAAGCGCTTGCATCTGTCGTTAGACGTTTGTCCAGGGAAAAAACCCAGGAGATACCCTCTGTTGGACTGGTCGGACTTCGGCACCACCAGAGTGCCCTCCTCACCTTTGAGGTGATCTTTACCTGTTTCTCTAGAGGCTCCTGGTGTGACCATTTCTGAAGGATGTCCATCTGGAGTGGGCAGGAATCTAGCCTGGCCCACTGTATGGCAGGTATAGACGGATTAAGAAGTCCTAAGACTGTCTTTGCCATCTGTACTGTCACAGAGAGGTTGGATTGGATCTTTTTTACAGCTGACTGAATTTTTTCTACCCTCTCCTGTGGGAGCTTCTGGAGCTCTGAGTTTATTGTGTACCCCAAAAACCTAATTTCCTGTGCACAGCTGGCAGTTCTAAGGATGGGTGAAAGCATCTAGCCCTATCTTCCCTGTGAAGCGAGAAGAAACTCTGCACTTTGTGTTCTGCTGGTCACAGGGGACAGATTCGATTTTTCTAAGTTTAGGAGCCAACCTAGGCTTCTGAGGTGAGTCTGAATCTTCTGTAGATTTGACAATACCTGTTTTTTGGAGTCTGCAAAAAGTAACAGATCATCTAGGTATAGTACACTAGTTTCAGTGGCTCCCGCACTTCTGCCATAACCTTTGTGATGACTCTGGGGAAGGATGACAGCAGGAAGGGTAGAGCTCTGAACTGGAGATACCATATTGAACTCCCCAGGTTGACAGCAAGCCAGAGAAATCGCAGAGAAGCTTGGGCAATTGGGACATGCAGATAAGCGTCCTACTTCCACTTATGTTGAAAGGACTCTAGTAAGTCTTTTCTCGACGTAACAGCCTCCATGTGCTTCTTAAGCTTTTTTAACCAGAATTCTAAGTTTCTGGCCACTATTGTGGAAGCCACAGCAGGTTTGAGGCTGAACAAGGTGGAATCCCATGCTTTTTTCAGGAGGGAATCCGCCCTCTTGTCCATTGAATCTTTTAATATACCCATATCCTTGAACGCCAAATCCTTGCGATGAGATACTTGTGAAAAAGCTGCATCCACTGTGGCTCTCTTGTTCCACACATTGGTCTCCTTTTCTTTAAAAGAGAGCCTTCTTTTAAGGGTTTTAGAAAAAAACAGGACCCCTCTCTGGGGTCTTTTTGATCATATTGGACAGAAACCTGTGGACTGGAAACCTGTTTTTGGATTCATTCAAGCCCTAAGCCCTGGTACATCTTGTCATCAGGGGCATTGCTAGGTGGCAAAAGGACTAGGGGCTTCAGCCCGAAGTCCAAGGTCGGAAACGAGGGGGGTGTTGTACGAGACACAGGTTTTTTTGGCTGGGCCGTGACACTGACGGTAGTGACCTACATACACTGACCTACCTACACTAACCTACCTGACCTACCTACCCTAACCTACCTGACCTACCTACACTGATGATAGTGACCTACCTACACTCACCTGTCTGACCTACATACACTGGACATTTACATACACTGATGGTAGTGACCTGCTTACACATGCACTGACATTTACATACACTGACCTACCTACACTGACCTACTTACACTTGCCTGACCTACCTACACTGACTGACATTTACATACACTGACCTACCTACACTGACCTACCTACACTGACATTTACATACACTTACCTACCTACACTAACATGAACATACACTGACCTACCTACACTGATATTTACCTACACTGACATTTTACCTACACATACACTGACCTACCTACACTGACATTAACATACACTGATCTGTCTCAGCCGTGGTGTGTGGTGTCACAGCAGCCAGGCAGCCAGTCCTCAGAGGAGGAGCCGAGGAGGAGAGGAGAGCAGCTCACCTGAGCGGGGATGTGGCGCGGCAGCCGCTTTGCAATTCCAACCTTCTGGAGCCAACAGTGCCTATGATGGACGTCACATGTCCCGCGGTCCTGGAATTGGACCAGCGGGACGTCCATCATAGACGTGCAGGCTCCAGAAGGCGGGACCTGCTATAGCACTCGGCCGCACTCGGCCACACTCAGTCCCGGCGCTCGTCGCAACGCTCGGGGCTAGCAATGGAGACCCTGCAGAGCTGAGACTCGGGGGTTTAGGGGGGCACATTCGGGGCTTCAGCCCCCCATAGCCACCCCCTCCCGACACGCCCCTGCTTGTCATGTACAGCTAGTTGTACTTTCTCCTCTTGGATCTCGAGAGTCATGTAGATTGCTTTCAGGAGATCATATACCTCTTCTAAGTATAGTTTGTATCTGGATGCTTTGCTATTATCTTCTTCTTCCTCATCTGAATCCTTGAGGAAAAGAAGCGTACTTGCACCCTTTTTCTCTGTGTGATTAACCCCTGCCGTTTTAGAGGTGGATGCCCGAGGACTGGATGGTGTGTATTGGGGATCTGTCTGAGCTGCTGGATTTTTGACTAACAGAGACCTGACTGAACACAAGGTGTCTGTAATTTCTCTTACAGAGGAAAACAGATCTTTACATTGTTGCAACCTTTTTTCCTCTACAAGATCTGCTATGCAGGTTCTGTACATAGGCTTTGGCCAAGAATAGTGATGGACGAACTTCCGACGGGACGTTTCGCGAACGCGGGCCCCATTGACTTCAATGGGAGGCGAACTTTGCAAACCTACAGGTCATATTTGCAGCCACAAAATAATTACTAGCTGTGCAAACATAGTCCCACCACATGGCCAATGACATAACACATGTATGAGGTGAATCTGGGATCGACAACTACAAGCATTCTTTTTTTATATGTGAAATTGTTGTGACAATTCAGGACTGTGGAGCGCATGAAGGCAATGGAGGAGAGGGAAGGTCAGGGTAGGCAAAGAAGAGGGTGCAGGAGATGATCACCAGCAGCGTTACATACAGCAATGACACCTGCACCGTGATAGAGTCATCTGACACCAGCACCGTGATAGAGAGCACTGACATCAGCAGCGTGACATACAGCAATGACACCTGCACCGTGATAGAGTGATCTGACACCAGCACCGTGATAGAGAGCACTGACATCAGCAGCGTGACATAAAGCACTCACACCTGCACCGTAAGCAGCCCCAGGAGGAAGTCAGCATAGCACAGGGATGGTGGGAGCCCCTCATAATGAGCATAGCACAGGGATGGTGGGAGCCCCTCATAATATGCACAGCAGAGGTACAGCCCCAGGAGGAAGTCAGCACAGCACAGGGATGGTGGGAGCCCCTCATAATAAGCAGCCCCAGGAGGATGTCAGCATAGCACAGGGATGGTGGGAGCCCCTCATAATAAGCAGCCCCAGGAGGATGTCAGCATAGCACAGGGATGGTGGGAGCCCCTCATAATAAGCAGCCCCAGGAGGAAGTCAGCACAGCACAGGGATGGTGGGAGCCCCTCATAATGAGCATAGCACAGGGATGGTGGGAGCCCCTCATAATATGCACAGCAGAGGTACAGCCCCAGGACGAAGTCAGCACAGCACAGGGATGGTGGGAGCCCCTCATAATAAGCAGCCCCAGGAGGAAGTCAGCACAGCACAGGGATGGTGGGAGCCCCTCATAATAAGCAGCCCCAGGAGGATGTCAGCATAGCACAGGGATGGTGGGAGCCCCTCATAATAAGTAGCCCCAGGAGGATGTCAGCATAGCACAGGGATGGTGGGAGCCCCTCATAATAAGCAGCCCCAGGAGGAAGTCAGCACAGCACAGGGATGGTGGGAGACCCTCATAATGAGCATAGCACAGGGATGGTGGGAGCCCCTCATAATATGCACAGCAGAGGTACAGCCCCAGGAGGAAGTCAGCACAGCACAGGGATGGTGGGAGCCCTTCATAATAAGCAGCCCCAGGAGGATGTCAGCATAGCACAGGGATGGTGGGAGCCCCTCATAATAAGCAGCCCCAGGAGGAAGTCAGCACAGCACAGAGATGGTGGGAGCCCCTCATAATAAGCAGCCCCAGGAGGATGTCAGCATATCACAGGGATGGTGGGAGCCCCTCATAATAAGCAGCCCCAGGAGGAAGTCAGCACAGCACAGGGATGGTGGGAGACCCTCATAATGAGCATAGCACAGGGATGGTGGGAGCCCCTCATAATATGCACAGCAGAGGTACAGCCCCAGGAGGAAGTCAGCACAGCACAGGGATGGTGGGAGCCCCTTATAATAAGCAGCCCCAGGAGGATGTCAGCATAGCACAGGGATGGTGGGAGCCCCTCATAATAAGCAGCCCCAGGAGGAAGTCAGCACAGCACAGGGATGGTGGGAGCCCCTCATAATAAGCAGCCCCAGGAGGATGTCAGCATAGCACAGGGATGGTGGGAGCCCCTCATAATAAGCAGCCCCAGGAGGAAGTCAGCACAGCACAGGGATGGTGGGAGACCCTCATAATGAGCATAGCACAGGGATGGTGGGAGCCCCTCATAATATGCACAGGAGACGTACAGCCCCAGGAGGAAGTCAGCACAGCACAGGGATGGTGGGAGCCCCTCATAATAAGCAGCCCCAGGAGGATGTCAGCATAGCACAGGAATGGTGGGAGCCCCTCATAATAAGCAGCCTCAGGAGGAAGTCAACACAGCACAGGGATGGTGGAAGCCCATCATAATAAGCAGCCCCAGGAGGATGTCAGCATAGCACAGGGATGGCGGGAGCCCCTCATAATAAGCAGCCCCAGGAGGAAGTCAGCACAGCACAGGGATGGTGGGAGCCCCTCATAATATGCACAGCAGAGGTACAGCCCCAGGAGGAAGTCAGCACAGCACAGGGATGGTGGGAGCCCCTCATAATAAGCAGCCCCAGGAGGAAGTCAGCAGAGCACAGGGATGGTGGGAGCCCCTCATAATGAGCATAGTACAGGGATGGTGGGAGCCCCTCATAACATGCACAGCAGAGGTACAGCCCCAGGAGGAAGTCAGCACAGCACAGGGATGGTGGGAGCCCCTCATAATAAGCAGCCCCAGGAGGAAGTCAGCACATCACAGGGATGGTGGGAGCCCCTCATAATAAGCAGCCCCAGGAGGAAGTCAGCAGAGCACAGGGATGGTGGGAGCCCCTCATAATGAGCATAGTACAGGGATGGTGGGAGCCCCTCATAACATGCACAGCAGAGGTACAGCCCCAGGAGGAAGTCAGCACAGCACAGGGATGGTGGGAGCCCCTCATAATAAGCAGCCCCAGAAGGAAGTCAGCACAGCACAGGGATGGTGGGAGACCCTCATAATGAGCATAGCACAGGGATGGTGGGAGCCCCTCATAATATGCACAGCAGAGGTACAGCCCCAGGAGGAAGTCAGCACAGCACAGGGATGGTGGGAGCCCCTTATAATAAGCAGCCCCAGGAGGATGTCAGCATAGCACAGGGATGGTGGGAGCCCCTCATAATAAGCAGCCCCAGGAGGAAGTCAGCACAGCACAGGGATGGTGGGAGCCCCTCATAATAAGCAGCCCCAGGAGGATGTCAGCATAGCACAGGGATGGTGGGAGCCCCTCATAATAAGCAGCCCCAGGAGGAAGTCAGAACAGCACAGGGATGGTGGGAGACCCTCATAATGAGCATAGCACAGGGATGGTGGGAGCCCCTCATAATATGCACAGGAGACGTACAGCCCCAGGAGGAAGTCAGCACAGCACAGGGATGGTGGGAGCCCCTCATAATAAGCAGCCCCAGGAGGATGTCAGCATAGCACAGGAATGGTGGGAGCCCCTCATAATAAGCAGCCCCAGGAGGAAGTCAACACAGCACAGGGATGGTGGAAGCCCATCATAATAAGCAGCCCCAGGAGGATGTCAGCATAGCACAGGGATGGCGGGAGCCCCTCATAATAAGCAGCCCCAGGAGGAAGTCAGCACAGCACAGGGATGGTGGGAGCCCCTCATAATATGCACAGCAGAGGTACAGCCCCAGGAGGAAGTCAGCACAGCACAGGGATGGTGGGAGCCCCTCATAATAAGCAGCCCCAGGAGGAAGTCAGCAGAGCACAGGGATGGTGGGAGCCCCTCATAATGAGCATAGTACAGGGATGGTGGGAGCCCCTCATAACATGCACAGCAGAGGTACAGCCCCAGGAGGAAGTCAGCACAGCACAGGGATGGTGGGAGCCCCTCATAATAAGCAGCCCCAGGAGGAAGTCAGCACAGCACAGGGATGGTGGGAGCCCCTCATAATAAGAAGCCCCAGTAGAAATATGACACCGCTCAACCTCTTCAAACAGGAGGGTACGGGTATATAGTACGGTGTGCTTTTTTTGGACAAGGAAGTGAGCCAAATGAAGAAAGAAGGTCCGTGTGCTCGATTATAAAAATCGTTTATAGACATATACATGGTCTACTGGTCACATGTGTTGAATTCCTCCGAGATCCATGCCTCATTCATTTTTAGAAATGTGAGGTAGTTAACACTGTCGTGAGCTAGGCGAGTACGCTTATCGGTCACGATCCCCCCTGCTGCGCTGAACGTCCTCTCGGACAGGACACTGGACGAGGGGCAAGCCAACAGTTCGATTGCAAATTGGGCAAGCTCTGGCCAGAGGTCAAGCCTGCCCACCCAGTAGTCCAGGGGTTCATCACTCCTCAGAGCGTCCACATCGGCCGTTAACCAGATGTAGTCGGACACCTGACGGTCTAGGCGTTCCCTGATGTTGGATCCGGATGAAACCTGTCGATGGGTCGGCTGAAAGAATGACCTCATATCAGAAGTCACCAACACATCTTCAAACCGGCCTCTTCTTGCAGGCGCTGTTGGATTGGTACCTGCAACTCCTTCTCTGGGAGTGGGAATTGCTCCTCTGCCAGCGCACGCAAAAGCAGAATGCAGCATTTCTCGAAGCAAGGCCTGGAAGTGCTCCATTCTGACAGCCCTCTGTGACGGCGGTAAAATTTCCGCCATTTTGTGTTAGTACCGGGGGTCTAAATACGTTGCCACCCAGTACTGGTCCTTGACCCTTATGCTTTTTATACGGAGGTCCCTATTAAAACACTGGAGCATGAAGGCACTAAACTGGAAGCGGTGTAGTGGCCTGGCTCCTGCTCATCATCCAGGATAATGTCGTCCTCTTCATTCTCCTCTCCCCATCCACGCACAACAACAGGGATCCCATAAAGGTTTAAAGCATGCTCTTCTTGCTCCTCCTCATCCACCCCGGCACCATCCTCATCTGACTCCTCTTCAGACTCCTGTTGTTCACTTGTCTCAGATAGAGTAGCCCCCCCTGGGAATTCATCCAGCATTGCGACTACCTCATCTTCCCGCTCCTGCTTCTCCACAGCTTGATCAATGACACGACGCAATGCATGCTCCATAAAGAAGGCATAAGGTACCATGTCACTGATGGCGCCATGGCTGCGACTGACCAGTTTGGTGATCTCCTCAAATGGCCGCAGAAATCTGCATGCGTCGCGCATGAGCAGCCACTGGCGCGGTGAAAAAAAAAACAGCTCCCCAGAACCTGTTCTGCCGCAGAGTTCATACAGGTAGACGTTAACTGCACGTTTCTGCTGGAGCAGCCTATCAAGCATATAGAAGGTTGAGTTCCATTGCGCCGGGCAATCGCAAATAAGACGTCTGACCAGCAGATTGTGTTGCAGCTGAATGTCAGCAAGGCGAGCCATGGCCATGTAAGATCTTCTGAAATGGGCCGCGATTTTCCTTGCCTGCCGCAAGATGTCCTGGACCCCAGGGTATTTGACAACGAATCGCTGCACGACCAAGTTTAAGACGTGTGCCATGCATGGCACGTGCGTAATTTTGCCCTGTTTCAATGCGCTAAGCAGATTGGCACCGTTGTCACACACCACTTTACCAACTGTCAAATTGAGTGGCCACTGATCTGCCTGTGAACGCAAAGCTGAAAGGAGTGCTGGGCCAGTGTGGCTCTTGGCTTCCAGGCACAACAGACACAGTACGGCATGGCAACGTCTCACCTGGCATGTCGAATAGGTTCTGGGGAGCTTGGGCGGCGCAGCGGAAGAGACGCTAGCAGCGGAAAAGGAGGAGTCAGCCGAGGAGGAGAGGGAGGAGGATGGAGTAGGAGGAGGAGGAGGAGAAGAAGAGCCAGGCCTGCATGCAATCCGTGGCGGTAAAACCAAATCTACACGGGTGCCACGGGTTACATGCTTGACGGCCATCAGAAGGTTCACCTAGTGGGCAGTAAAAGTGATATACCTTCCCTGCACGTGTCTGTGGTCAGATGTATCTTGGCAATGACACTGTGTGCCAGAGATACATTCACTTGCCGCTGAACATGGCCATATAGCTCTGGGATGCCCTTCTCTGAGAAATACTTCCTTCCCGGGACCTTCCATTGTGGTGTTCCAATGGCCACAAATTTTCTAAATGCCTCAGAGTCCACCAGTTTATATGGCAGTAGTTGGCGGGCTATCAGTTCTGACAAGCCAGCCGTCAACCGTTGGGCAAGAGGGTTATCCGGCGTCATCTTTTTTTACGCTCGAACATTAGGCCCACGGAAGCCTGCCTTTTTGCAGAAAAACATGAGCTTGGCGTGATGGAAGGTGGAGTGGAGGACAATTGTGAGGAGAGAGGAGAAGGAGAAGTAGAAGACGAGGCTGGACGGTGAGAGCCTGGAGTGTGGCTTTGTGTGTTCCGTTGCTCCCACTGAGCTCGGTGATGGCTGCTCATGTGCCTTCTTAAGGCGGTCGTCCCTAGGTGAGTGTTGGGCTTACCGCGACTAATGCGTTGACTGCAAAGATTGCAGATGACAACGCTATTGTCAGCAGCGGACACGTTAAAAAAAGCCCACACTGCAGAGCCATGTGCTGGCGTCCTGGGAGCGCCAGATGTAAGCGTGCATGGTCGATGACTCGCTCCTGATACATTAGCAGTCTGCTTTGGCCCTCCTGGGCAATGTAAGTTATTCCTGCTTCTCCTCCCTATCTGCTGGTCCATATCTCCCTCTGAACTCCCCTCCTCTTTCTCTCTTGTGGGCACCCACGTGACATCCCTAGACACGTCATCATCGACGTCACCTTCCCTACCGCTATAAGTAGAGATCTCGGAGTAGGCAGCAACACCAGGGACCAACCTCCTACTTGGGCTGATCTGGGTACTGTCGTTAGACTGCTGAGTGGCGGTTCTTGCTACCTCCTCTTCCTGATCCAATGCCAAGAGTGGCTGCGCATCAGAAATGTCTTGATATGGATCGGAAAATAATTCCTGTGACTCAAGCGGAAGGTATGTGGTGGTGGTGGTGGTGTTGTTGGTGGTAGTGTCTTTGGGGGTGCACATAGCAGAGAATGAAGAATAGGGTGCAGATCGAGAGGATGAGGAGGGTGCAGAAGAGTAAGGCTGAGTGAGTCACTCAACCAAGTCTGGTGCGTCCTTTAAAGAAATTGAACGCACCTTCTGCAACTTCCCACTTTGGCTCAAGCCTGTTGCTCCTGCCCTACCCCTACCACCCCTGCAGAAGGACCTGCCTCTTCCTCTGCCTGTCATTTTTTAAATGACCCTGTGACAAAACTCTCAGTCCCTATACTGATAAAGGACTGCTGCAGAATAGGGCAGCAGTAGTGCACCTCAACCCTATATATTGTGGACCTATACCAGTCCTTAAGGATTAGCAGACTGTACCTCACTCAACACTATGTACTGTAGTACCCTATACCTTACCAGTCCTTATAAGGACCTTTGTGGAACTAGTAGGTTGTGAATGATTAGCAGACTGTACCTCAGTCCCTATACTGATAAAGGACTGCTGCAGCAGAAGGGCAGCAGTCAGCAGTAGTGCACCTCAACCCTATATATTGTGGACCTATACCAGTCCTTAAGGAATAGCAGACTGTACCTCACTCAACCCTATGTACTGTAGTACCCTATACCTTGCCAGTCCTTATAAGGACCTTTGTGGAACAAGTAGGTTGTGAATGATTAGCAGACTGTACCTCAGTCCCTATACTGATAAAGGACTGCTGCAGCAGAAGGGCAGCAGTCAGCAGTAGTGCACCTCAACCCTATATATTGTGGACCTATACCAGTCCTCAAGGAATAGCAGACTGTACCTCACTCAACCCTATGTACTGTAGTACCCTATACCTTACCAGTCCTTATAAGGACCTTTGTGGAACTAGTAGGTTGTGAATGATTAGCAGACTGTACCTCAGTCCCTATACTGATAAAGGACTACTTCAGCAGAAGGGCAGCAGTCAGCAGTAGTGCACCTTAACCCTATATATTGTGGACCTATACCAGTCCTTAAGGAATAGCAGACTGTACCTCACTCAACCCTATGTACTGTAGTACCCTATACCTTACCAGTCCTTATAAGGACCTTTGTGTAACTAGTAGGTTGTGAATGATTAGCAGACTGTACCTCAGTCCCTATACTGATAAAGGACTACTGCAGCAGAAGGGCAGCAGTCAAGTATAATATTCTTTCTATATTTGGAAGAAAGAATATTATACGTGTACAAGCCTATTACCATACCAGTCCTGAAAAGAACCTTTGTGGACCTAATAGTAACAGCTACTGATTAAACTGACTGCCCCTCACTGCCACACACAGCTTCCTGCCTGTCCTTATTTAAACTGACAAAACACAGGCTGCTGGAACAATAACTTGAATAGCACTCAAAACTATATCCTGTACTACTTTACCATACCAGTAGTGATGGACGAACTTCCGACGGGACGTTTCGCGAACGCGGACCGCGAACGCGGCCGATAGTTCGCGAACCGTAACGTTCGCGGCGGGCCCCATTGACTTCAATGGGAGGCGAACTTTGCAAACCTACAGGTCAAATTTTCAGCCACAAAATAATTAATAGCTGTGCAAACAATGTCCCACCACATGGCCAATGACATAACACATGTATGAGGTGAATCTGGGATCGACAACTACAAGCATTCTTTTTTTATATGTGAAATTGTTGTGACAATTCAGGACTGTGGAGCGCATGAAGGCAATGGAGGAGAGGGAAGGTCAGGGTAGGCAAAGAAGAGGGTGCAGGAGATGATCACCAGCAGCGTGACATACAGCAATGACACCTGCACCGTGATAGAGTGATCTGACAACAGCACCGTGATAGAGAGCACTGACATCAGCAGCGTGACATAAAGCACTAACACCAACACCGTGATATACAGCACTGACAGCAGCACCGTGATAGAGAGCACTGACATCAGCAGTGAGACATACAGCAATGACACCTGCACCGTGATAGAGTGATCTGACAACAGCACCGTGATAGAGAGCACTGACATCAGCAGCGTGACATAAAGCACTAACACCAGCACCGTGACATACAGCACTGACAGCAGCACCGTGATAGAGAGCACTGACATCAGCAGCGTGACATACAGCAATGACACCTGCACCGTGATAGAGTGATCTGACAACAGCACTGTGATAGAGAGCACTGACATCAGCAGCGTGACATAAAGCACTAACACCAGCACCGTGATATACAGCACTGACAGCAGCACCGTGATAGAGAGCACTGACATCAGCAGCGTGACATACAGCAATGACACCTCCACCGTGATAGTGTGATCTGACACCAGCACCGTGATAGAGAGCACTGACATAAGCAGCGTGACATAAAGCACTAACACCAGCACCATGATATACAGCACTGACAGCAGCACCGTGATAGAGAGCACTGGCATCAGCAGCGTGACATACAGCAATGACACCTGCACCGTGATAGAGTGATCTGACAACAGCACCGTGATAGAGAGCACTGACATCAGCAGCGTGACATAAAGCACTAACACCAGCACCGTGGCATACAGCACTGACAGCAGCACCGTGATAGAGAGCACTGACATCAGCAGCGTGACATAAAGCACTCACACCAGCACCGTGATATACAGCACTGACACCAGCACCGTGATATACAGCACTGACACCAGCACCGTAAGCAGCCCCAGGAGGAAGTCAGCATAGCACAGGGATGGTGGGAGCCCCTCATAATGAACATAGCACAGGGATGGTGGGAGCCCCTCATAATGAGCATAGTACAGGGATGGTGGGAGCCCCTCATAATATGCACAGCAGAGGTACAGCCCCAGGAGGAAGTCAACACAGCACAGGGATGGTGGGAGCCCCTCATAATAAGCAGCCCCAGGAGGAAGTCAGCACAGCACAGGGATGGTGGGAGCCCCTCATAATAAGCAGCCCCAGTAGAAATATGACACCGCTCAACCTCTTCAAACAGGAGGGTACGGGCATATAGTACGGTGTGCTTTTTTTGGACAAGGAAGTGAGCCAAATGAAGAAAGAAGGTCTGTGTGCTCGATTTAAAAAATTGTTTATAGACATATACATGGTCTACTGGTCACATGTGTTGAATTCCTCCGAGATCCATGGCTCATTCATTTTTAGAAATGTGAGGTAGTTAACACTGTCGTGAGCTAGGCGAGTGCGCTTATCGGTCACGATCCCCCCTGCTGCGCTGAATGTCCTTTCGGACAGGACACTGGACGAGGGGCAAGCCAACAGTTCAATTGCAAATTGGGCAAGCTCTGGCCAGAGGTCAAGCCTGCCCACCCAGTAGTCCAGGGGTTCATCACTCCTCAGAGCGTCCACATCGGCCGTTAACCCGATGTAGATGGACACCTGACGGTCTAGGCATTCCCTGATGCTGGATTCAGATGACACCTGTCGATGGGTCGGCTGAAAGAATGACCTCATATCAGAAGTCACCAACACATCTTCAAACCAGCCTCTTCTTGCAGGCGCTGTTGGATTGGTACCCGCAACTCCTTCTCTGGGAGTGGGAATTGCTCCTCTGCCAGCGCACGCAAAAGCAGAATGCAGCATTTCTCGAAGCAAGGCCTGGAAGTGCTCCATTCTGACAGCCCTCTGTGACGGCGGTAACATTTCCGCCATTTTGTGTTTGTACTGGGGGTCTAAGTACGTTGCCACCCAGTACTGGTCCTTGACCCTTATGCTTTTTATACGGGAGTCCCTATTAAAACACTGGAGCATGAAGGCCCCCATTTGCACTAAACTGGAAGCGGGGTGGTGGCCTGGCTCCTGCTCATCATCCAGGATAATGTCGTCCTCTTCATTCTCCTCTCCCCATCCACGCACAACAACAGGGATCCCAGAAAGGTTTAAAGCATGCTCTTCTTGCTCCTCCTCATCCGCCCCGGCACCATCCTCCTCTGACTCCTCTTCAGACTCCTGTTGTTCACTTGTCTCAGATAGAGTAGCCCCCCCTGGGAATTCATCCAGCATTGCGACTTCTTCATCTTCCCGCTCCTGCTCCTCCACAGCTTGATCAATGACACGACGCAATGCACGCTCCATAAAGAAGGCATAAGGTACCATGTCACTGATGGCGCCATGGCTGCGACTGACCAGTTTGGTGATCTCCTCAAATGGCCGCAGAAGTCTGCATGCGTCGCGCATGAGCAGCCACTGGCGCTGTGAAAAAAAACCCAGCTCCCCAGAACCTGTTCTGCCGCAGAGTTCATACAGGTAGACGTTAACTGCACGTTTCTGCTGGAGCAGCCTATCAAGCATATAGAAGGTTGAGTTCCATCGCGTCGGGCAATCGCAAATAAGACGTCTGACCAACAGATTGTGTCGCCGCTGAATGTCAGCAAGGCGAGCTATGGCCGTGTAAGATCTTCTGAAATGGGCCGAGATTTTCCTTGCCTGCCGCAAGATGTCCTGGACCCCAGGGTATTTGACAACGAATCGCTGCACGACCAAGTTTAAGACGTGTGCCATGCATGGCACGTGCGTAATTTTGCCCTGTTTCAATACGCTAAGCAGATTGGCACCGTTGTCACACACCACTTTACCAACTGTCAGATTGAGCGGTGTTAGCCACTGATCTGCCTGTGAACGCAAAGCTGAAAGGAGTGCCGGGCCAGTGTGGCTCTTGGCTTCCAGGCACAACAGACGCAGCACGGCATGGCAACGTCTCACCTGGCATGTCGAATAGGTTCTGGGGAGCTTGGGCGGCGCAGCGGAAGAGACGCTAGCAGCGGAAAAGGAGGAGTCAGCCGAGGAGGAGAGGGAGGAGGATGGAGTAGGAGGAGGAGGAGGAGAAGAAGAGCCAGGCCTGCATGCAATCCGTGGCGGTAAAACCAAATCTACAGGGGTGCCAAGGGTTACATGCTTGACGGCCATCAGAAGGTTCACCCAGTGGGCAGTAAAAGTGATATACCTTCTCTGCCCGTGTTTGCTAGACCACGTGTCTGTGGTCAGATGTACACTGTGTGCCAGAGATACATTCACTTGCCGCTGAACTCCCACTGGGCTCGGTGATGGCTGCTCATGTGCCTTCTTAAGGCGGTCGTCTCTAGGTGAGTGTTGGGCTTACCGCGACTAATGCGTTGACTGCAAAGATTGCAGATGGCAACGCTATTGTCAGCAGCGGACACGTTAAAAAAAGCCCACACTGCGGAGCCATGTGCCAGTGTCCTGGGAGCGCCAGATGTGACCATACATGGTCGATGACTCGCTCCTGATACATTTGCAGTCTGCTTTGTCCCTCCTGTGCAATGTAAGTTATTCCTGCTTCTCCTCCCTATCTGCTGGTCCATATCTCCCTCTGAACTCCCCTCCTCTTCCTCTCTTGTGGGCACCCACGTGACATCACTAGACACGTCATCATCGACGTCACCTTCCCCACCCCTATAAGTAGAGATCTCGGAGTAGGCAGCAACACCGGGGACCAACCTCCTCCTTGGGCTGATCTGGGTACTGTCGTCAAACTGCTGAGTAGCGGTTGTTGCTACCTCCTCTTCCTGATCCAATACCAAGAGTGGCTGCGGAAAATAATTCCTGTGATTCAAGCGGAAGGTATGTGGTGGTGGTGTTGTTGTTGGTGGTAGTGTCTTTGGGGGTGCACATAGCAGAGAGTGAAGAAGAGGGTGCAGATCGAGAGGATGAGGAGGGTGCAGAAGAGTAAGGCTGAGTGAGCCACTCAACCAAGTCTGGTGCGTCCTTTAAATGAATTGAACGCACCTTCTGCAACTTCCCACTTTGGCTCAAGCCTGTTGCTCCTGCCCTACCCCTACCACCCCTGCGGAAGGGCCTGCCTCTTCCTCTGCCTGTCATTTTTTAAATGACCCTGTGACAAAACTCTCAGTCCCTATACTGATGAAGGACTGCTGCAGTATAGGGCAGCGGTCAGCAGTAGTGCACCTCAACCCTATGTATTGTGGACCTATACCAGTCCTTATGGAATAGCAGACTGTACCTCACTCAACCCTATGTACTATAGCACCCTAGACCTTACCAGTGCTTATAAGGACCTTTGTGGAACAAGTAGGTTGTGAATGATTAGCAGACTGTACGCCAGTCCCTATACTGATGAAGGACTGCTGCAGTATAGGGCAGCGGTCAGCAGTAGTGCACCTCAACCCTATGTATTGTGGACCTATACCAGTCCTTATGGAATAGCAGACTGTACCTCACTCAACCCTATGTACTGTAGCACCCTAGACCTTACCAGTCCTTATAAGGACCTTTGTGGAACAAGTAGGTTGTGAATGATTAGCAGACTGTACATCAGTCCCTATACTGATGAAGGACTGCTGCAGTATAGGGCAGCGGTCAGCAGTAGTGCACCTCAACCCTATGTATTGTGGACCTATACCAGTCCTTATGGAATAGCAGACTGTACCTCACTCAACCCTATGTACTGTAGCACCCTAGACCTCACCAGTCCTTATAAGGACCTTTGTGGAACAAGTAGGTTGTGAATGATTAGCAGACTGCAGCAGAAGGGCAGCAGTCAAGTATAATATTCTTTCTATATTTGGAAGAAAGAATATTATACGTGTACAAGCCTATTACCATACCAGTCCTGAAAAGAACCTTTGTGGACCTAATAGTAACAGCTGCTGATTAAACTGACTGTCCCTCACTGCCTCACACACAGCTTCCTGCCTGTCCCTATATAAACTGACAAAACAGAGGCTGCTGGAACAATAACTTGAATTGCACTTTTGTGGACCTAATAGTAACAGCTAATGATTACACTGACTGTCCCTGCAGCACACAGTGTCCTGTCCCTTTCTCTACACTGACAAAAGACACTCAGGCTGCTGCAACAATCACTAGCACAGCAGTGCCTCAAACCTATATCCTAAACTACACCTAACACCTATACCATGATACCAGTCCTTAAAAGAACTTTTGTGGACCTAATAGCTAGCGATTTGGGTCACTGAAGTCTCTCCCTGCTCCACACAGCAACCTCTCCCTATAGTGACAGAAGAAAGAATGTAAAATGGCCGCCGGATCGGGTCTATTTATAAGTTAGGGGGAATGTCCAAGTGTCCATGTGCTGTAATGTCTCAATTGGCTGTCCTGTACCCCATGATGGATGTGTCATCATAGGTCAAAGTTCTTTTACACAGTAAACACGGAAGTCCGCCGGGCGAACAGCGCCAATAGTCCGCCGATCGGGCGGACTGCGAACAGCCGAAATTCGCCGCGAAACGACCGCCGGGCGAACCGTTCGGCCATCCCTAGCCAAGACTCTCTGAGGGGATTTTTGCACGAAAGACACTTTCTCTCAACAGGTTTTATTCAGCTGACGTCTTGACCTAAAATAAAGCATATAAGACACACAGGACCATACATCACCCACCTACAAGGGAGATATATATATATATATATATATATATATATACCCCCCACCTGACACAACCAGTAAAGGAAAGGGAACACCAAAAAGTGCACCAGACTAGCCGACAGACCCCCTGCCCATACTGCAGGGCTTGAGCGCTGTCACCTCCAGCCCTGCAGCCACAGGCTCCCCCCTTAGGGAAGGATAGAAGACAACAAAGGCATTAGGGAAGATAGGGGCACCACTGTACCCCTCTTTCCTGGGCCTGGTCGGTGCTTGAGGAGCCTGCTTCCACCAATGCTGCTGATCTCTCCTCCATCTTACAGAGAGTGCAGCGAGGTGCTGGAGAAAGCCACCTGGTTTTAAACTTCCTCGTTCCTGCATCTTATTTGAGAGTCGGAAACGGAAGCACTTGCCTATGGACCCGCCCCCTGACCTCTGCATTCCAGGCAAACGGAACCACCAGGCCCAAACAGAAAGTCCCGCCTCTGTAACCAACGTCACCCATCAGCCAGGACCCAGGTCTGGCATGCGGGGATAGCCACGCAATCACAGCACCCCACCTGGCCACCCACAAGTCAAAACCCGCGGCCCCCAGTCATGCAGACCTAGTCCTTCCGGGCCATTGGTCCACTAAGCTGGAAAGGCCAGAGGCTCCAAAACAATGCCTGATAGTGCCAAGGGGGTGCTGGGATGGTCATTTTAAAAGATTTTTAGAGATAAGCCTACTCCCCTACATCTGGAGGGAGCACAGCCCCCCTTTGGTTACCCGCAGGCGCTTCCACCATGGCGGAGGAAACATAATAACTGAGGCTATGGTGGAAGAGGAGAGATTTTAAAAGTTTGCAAGTGTTTCCTGGGAAAATTGGCGGAGCTACGCTCTCTCCAAGGCTGTCCTGAAAGGCTATTTGGGAAATATGTCTACCGTGAATCAAGGACAGGTAGTAGTAGAGTTATCAGTATACTAAGTACGCTACTAGGGACCAGTGCTGTGGACAGGAGTTGTCAGGAAACAGGGGGCTAATCTACCAAGGGCTGCAACTATATTGCCAGAGCACATTTATGGCAGCAATGCTAGTCCTGGACAGACTAGGTATGCACTGTTTAAAAGAAAAGGAGATGGATAGAAAGAGCAGCAGGGGGACAAAGGGGACTTGTAGAATAATTATTAAGGGAGGGTCAGTTCTTTAAAATATTCTTATTCCTGCTAACATTGGGATCCTTTAAGAGCGTTGGTGCACTTAAAGAGGAGCTACAGTCTGCTCACATCATTTGTCATAAAAACATCTTTGCTATTCTGAAGCTTCCCTCCAACCCCATTGCATATTATTTTATATATACGCTGATTTTGTACTTGCCAAATATGCTGCAGTAATCTTCTTCCACTGAGTCTAGCTGCAATCATTTTAACTGTGGGCAGTTGAAGCTGCTGCCTGTTCACTGCCTGGATTTATGCAGCCACACAGTGGCACACCTCAAGCTCTGTAGCTCTTATTGGCCCTCTTATGACTCACCCCCCTCCCTTCCTATCAAACTCTCAGGAGGGTGAGAGAGAAAGCTATGTATGATGTCATAAGCCTAGGCTTTTTTCCAGACAAGAAACAGGAAGTAGGCTGTATAAGGTATTTACTGGCAGAAAAAAATGTTTTACTATCCAAAGTTAAAACAACAAGGGCAGAGAATTTAGTAGATGGAAAGATGAAAAAATGACTGAAGCTCTTTAAAGGGTTGTAAACCCTCATGTTTTTTCACCTTAATGCATCCTGTGCAATAAGGTGAAAAACCTTCTGTAGGGCTGCAGCCCCCCAGCCCCCGTTTACTTACCTGAAAGCTGTCATCCTCGGTCTGGGAACAAGCCCACCATTTCTAGCTGGTGTCTCGTGTCCTGATTGGATAGATTAATAGCAGCGTAGCTATTGGCTTCCACTGCTGTCAATCAAATCCAATGATGTGGGGGGGGGGGGAAGTACTGCATTCTATGTGAATGGACACAGATGCGAGGCTCGGGAGTGAGCCCACATGGGTGTCCACCAAGGAGAACGCTTCTCCGTTGTGGACACACGATGCAGGGAGTAGCCACCAGCGCAGGGACCCCAGAAGACGAGGACCAGGTAAGTATGACATGTTTGCTATTTAAAAAAAAAAAACAACCTCTTTAAAGACAGTCCCAGTTAATCTACATGTAGTATAGGTACAATATACAGTGGTGTGAAAAAGTGTTTGCCCCCTTCCTCATTTCCTGTTCCTTTGCATGTTTGTCACACTTAAGTGTTTCGGAACATCAAACCAATTTAAAAAATAGTCAAGGACAACACAAGTAAACACAAAATGCAATTTGTAAATGAAGGTGTTTATTATTAAAGGTGAAAAAAAATCCAAACCATCATGGCCCTGTGTGAAAAAGTGATTGCCCCCCTTGTTAAAACATACTATAACTGTGGTTGTCCACACCTGAGTTCAATTTCTCTAGCCACACCCAGGCCTGATTATTGCCACACCTGTTCACAATCAAGGCATCACTTAAATAGGAGCTGCTTGACACAGTAAGGTCCACCAGAAGATCCTTAAAAGCTACACATCCTGCCGAGACCCAAAGAAATTCAGGAACAATTGAGAAAGAAAGTAATTGAGATCTATCAGTCTGGAAAGGGTTATAAAGCCATTTCCAAAGCTTTGGGAATCCAGCGAACCACAGTGAGAGCCATTATCCACAAATGGCGAAGACATGGAACAGTGGTGAACCTTCCCAGGAGTGGCCGGCCGCCCAAAATTACCCCAAGAGCGCAGCGACGACTCATCCAAGAGGTCACAAAAGACCCCACAACAATGTCCAAGGAACTGCAGGCCTCACTTGCCTCAGTTAAGGTCAGCGTTCATGCCTCCACCATCAGGAAAAGACTGGGCAAAAATGGCCTGCATGGCAGAGTTCCAAGGAGAAAACCACTGCTGAGCAAAAAGAACATCAAAGCTCGTCTCAATTTCTCCACAACACATCTTGATGATCCCCAAGACTTTTGGGACAACATTCTGTGGACCGATGAGACAAAAGTGGAACTCTTTGGAAGGTGTGTGTCCAAGTATATCTGGCGTAGAAGGAACACTGCATTTCATAAAAATAACATTATACCAACAGTAAAATATGGTGGTGGTAGTGTGATGGTCTGGGGCTGTTTTGCTGCTTCAGGACCTGGAAGACTTGCCGTGATAAAAGGAACTATGAATTCTGCTGTCTACCAAGAGATCCTGAAGGAGAATGTCCGACCATCTGTTCGTGTACTCAAGCTGAAACGAACTTGGGTTCTGCAGCAGGACAATGATCCTAAACACACCAGCAAGTCCACCACCGAATGGCTGAAAAAAAACAAAATGAAGACTTTGGAGTGGCCTAGCCAAAGTCCTGACCTGAATCCTATTGAGATGTTGTGGTATGACCTTAAAAAGGCCGTTCATGCTCGAAAACCCTCTAATGTAACTGAATTAGGACAATTCTGCAAAGATGAGTGGGCCAAAATTCCTCCAGGACGCTGTAAAAGCCTCATTGCACGTTATCGCAAACGCTTGGTTGCAGTTGTTGCTGCTAAGGGTGGCCCAACCAGTTATTAGGTTTAGGGGGCAATCACTTTTTCACACAGGGCCATGATGGTTTGGATTTTTTTTCACCTTTAATAATAAACACCTTCATTTACAAATTGCATTTTGTGTTTACTTGTGTTGTCCTTGACTATTGTTTAAATTGGTTTGATGTTCCGAAACACTTAAGTGTGACAAACATGCAAAGGAACAGGAAATGAGGAAGGGGGCAAACACTTTTTCACACCACTGTAGGTACTGTATAGTCTTGTCACAGGTGCAAGGTAGATGTGGCTCAGAAAGGCAAAAAGGTTTGGTTATATGCAGTATAGAATTGGAATAGGTACAGGCTAGGTTTGGAATAGGTGCAGTATATTTTCCACCTGGCAGACGGAAGGAGCCATACTACTCCACGCCATTTACAAGACTATATGGGGACCTTAGCCATAAGATAGACTCCCATGCAATTGGTTGGTGATTTCTGGACGCTTATATACAAAGACCGAGACTGTGTCCATTATTGACATGATACGCCTTTGGAGGATAAACATCCCCTACTCTTTGTGAAGTCCCTGCGATTTGAGATACGTTGCAGTCAAATCTATTGGCCAATTGCACTCCCTTCGAGTGCTTATTGTGTCACATGTGAATTACCATTGCTCAATGACACTCAGGCTTGTTATCTATGCATGGCTCTGACGGACCATTTGCTCTCTTCACTTGTTGAGTTATTTCTGCTGTTCGGGTGGAACGCTTACACTTGGCACTTAAGCTATGGCTTTGGAAGTTTCAAGCCCTTTTAGTCCCTGAAGAAGATCTACACTGTGTGTTTTTGAAACACGTTGGACGCTCTGTCAGTTGACAGCTTTGGGCTTCCCTTTCAGCTGGTTTTACATCTGCTCCCAACACTTGTCTGTTTTTATCATCTTGAATGTTTTATCATTTATGTCATTTGTCTTATATATATCAATAAATTTGTAATTTTTTTACAATTACTGTTTGTGGTCCGTTTAAAATCCCAACTAGAGGAACCTTTTTTTTCATTATAGGTGCGGTACAGAGCGCAGTATGGATGCAATAAGGATGAACAGGATCTGGATTTGATTGAATAGCCCTCTCACCAGTGCCCGGGATGCTGCTAACAGTATCTGCATTGGATGAATAGCCCTCTCACCATTCCCCGGGATGCTGTAGTGACTTCTCTCTGTAAGAGGTTTGCCCCCTCGGTCTCTCCACAAAAGCCTACAGGGATCAGCAGTGGGAATCAGAGGGTTTGTGGACACTCCAGTCTCCTTGTGGCAGCGGTGCAGGTGCTGTAATGTGGGCGGTGCTATGCTGTTCCCGAGTATCCTCCCTTCCAGTCTCAGGCTTGGATCTTCGCTGGGGATAACCTCCCTCAGCGCAAGGAGGAAGAACTTTCCCAAGCAGTGTAATAAGTGTCATCTCTTCACTCCTCCTACTGCACAGTGCCTATTGGGGTCTGTAGTGTAAGTAGTCTATTGGCCCCATTATATGGCTGTCGTCTCATACTACAACTCCCAGAATTCTCAGCACTCTGCATAGAAGTCTATGGGCTTGCATGGCTTTAGGTCTTCCTTTTCTGGCCAAAGGAGAATGGTACAGCATCATATCAGTATCTGAGAAGAGGGAAAGAAGAGTAAAATGCAATGTTTCCTTCTCCATATTGCTGTAGTACAGGACCTGGCTACACATGGAAATAACTTATATCTTATATAACTTCTTATATATATCTTTATTTTCTAGCTGTGGAATATAAAATTCAGCACAGTGCATAGAAAGAGGCAGGTTGGAATATAAAATGTACAGCCCAATGTACTGTATGGATCAACGTGGGATATTAAAAATACAGCACAGGGTACAGAATTTGGCTGTGCATAGGACATGCATAGCACCGCATAAAGCGTGCAGAATAAGGATTGTACAGTATAGCACAGGCTTTCTCAACCTTTTAACCCTAGAGGAACCGCAAAAATAATTTTCATGTCTCAAGGAACCCTTACTAAAACCAATTCATCAGGGCTCAATAGGAACAATGCCCCTTATATTAGTGGTCAATAAGAAGAATGTCCTCCTAAAAATGGTGTTTAGAATGCCACCCTTAAAGACAGTTAAAAAGATATTTGGTGTCATGCTGCTGGCTTTGCTCAGTGGTGCTGAACCTTGAACTCTGTAGGCATCATCAAATAAGTGGTTCATCAGCCACAGCTCAAGGAACCCCTAGCTACCTCTGAAGGAACCCCAGGGTTCTGCGGAAACGTGGTTAAGAATGGCTGGTATAGCATTTGAAATGAGGAACATGTAAAACAAGGTGAAAACGTTGGAAAACTTCGGATGACGTCTTGACGATGAAACGCATAGGGCGTGGCCATAGGACGCACGCTCTCTCTATTAAGCTGTAGTGGCCGGCGGCAGATACAATTGTATTGCGGTTTTAAAGACTGATACATGTGAGTAGTTTTTTACTTAATAAATAGATATTTGGAAACATACTACACTATGGATATCCCTCTTTTCTATTGAACATCTGAACGAGACAATAACCCATGCTGAGGAAAAACAAAGCTCCCAGGGAGACACCAGAGAGCGACACAGGGGCTTACACTGTGAAGGCATACTTACCCCTGCAGGGGCAGGGTATCTGGTGAGTGCAAAACCATTACCTTGCACTGAAAAATGCACCAGGAGTTTCCATCAACTATTAAGCAGCTATTTTGTGCACAAGTAAGTCACTGTCATCACTTTTTTGGGACTATTAATTTAATTATTTATATGTACGTTTATAGGTTGTGAATTATATTTTATTTTTTTTGTTCAACACTCATTTTTCACTTGATTAATCACTAAATAATTCTAATAATATTTTCCACAATTTTTAATAATTTACTGAATATTTTTAACAATTGTATTCACCCCCCTGTTTTTATAATTTTTTATATTTTTTTCACATATCATATTTGTTACCACCACTTAACCACCTTCAGACCGGACCATTTTGCTGGTAAATGACCAGAGGTCTTTTTACAATTTGGCACTGCGCTGCTTTAACTGGTAATTGCGCGGTCATGCAATGTTGTACCCAAACAAAATTTGCGTCCTTTTCTTCCCACAAATAGAGCTTTCTTTTGATGGTATTTGATTGCCTCTGCGATTTTTATTTTTTGCGATATAAACGTAAAAAGACCGCAAATTTTGAAAAAAAATGATATTTTCTACTTTTTGTTATTAGAAAAATCCAATAAACTCAATTTTAGTCATACATTTAGGCCAAAATGTATTCAGCCACATGTCTTTGGTAAAAAAAAAGTCAATAATTGTATATTTATTGGTTTGCGCAAAAGTTGTCACATCTACAAACTAAGGTATGTTTTCTGGAATTTACGCAGCTTTTAGTTTACAACTGCCTATCTCATTTCTTGAGGTGCTAAAATGGCAGGGCAGTACAAAACCCCCCCAAATGACCCCATTTTGGAAAGTAGACACCCTAAGGAAATTGATAAGTGGCATGTTGAGCCCATTGAATATTTTATTTTTTTGCCTCAAGCGATTGAATAATGACAAAAAAAAATTTTATTTTTTTTTTTACACAAAGTTGTCACTAAATGATATATTGCTCACACATGCTATGGGCATATGTGAAATGACACCCCAAAATAAATTCTGCTGCTTCTCCTGAGTACGGGGATACCACATATGTGGGACTTTTTGGGAGCCTAGCCGCGTACGGGGCCCCGAAAACCAAGCACCGCCTTCAGGCTTTCTAAGGGCGTAAATTTTTGATTTCACTTCTCACTACCTATTACAGTTTTGAAGGCCATAAAATGCCAAGATGGCACAAAACCCCCACAAATGACCCCATTTTAGAAAGTAGACACCCCAAGCTATTTGCTGAGAGGCATTTTGAGTCCATGGAATATTTTATATTTTGCCACAAGTTGCGGGAAAATTACAAACTTTAATTTTTTTTTATTTTTTTTTCACAAAGTTGTCACTAAATGATATATTGCTCACACATGCTATGGGCATATGTGAAATGACACCCCAAAATAAATTCTGCTGCTTCTCCTGAGTACGGGGATACCACATATGTGGGACTTTTTGGGAGCCTAGCCGCGTACGGGGCCCCGAAATCCAAGAACCGCCTTCAGGTTTTCTAAGGGCGTAAATATTTGACTTCACTCCTCACTACCTATTACAGTTTTGAAGGCCATAAAATGCCAAGATGGCACAAAACCCCCACAAATGACCCCATTTTAGAAAGTAGACACCCCAAGCTATTTGCTGAGAGGCATGTTGAGTCCATGGAATATTTTATATTTTGCCACAAGTTGCGGGAAAATTACAAACTTTATTTTTATTTTTTTTTCACAAAGTTGTCAATAAATGATATATTGCTCACGCATGCCATGGGCATATGTGAAATGACACCCCAAAATAAATTCTGCTGCTTCTCCTGAGTACGGGGATACCACATATGTGGGACTTTTTGGGAGCCTAGCCGCGTACGGGGCCCCGAAAACCAAGCACCGCCTTCAGGCTTTCTAAGGGCGTTACAGTTTTGAAGGCCATAAAATGCCAAGATGGCACAAACCCCCCCCAAATGACCCAATTTTGGAAAGTAGACACCCCTAAATTTAGGGGTACACTAGTGAGACTAGGTAATAAATGGCGGGTGCCCTGAAACTATAAAAAAATAACTAACCAACCAGCGTCACCTGTAACAGTTATATGGTGATCACTGGTGAAAGGGTTAACTAGGGGGCAATCAGGGGGCTTTATGCGGTAGTATATGGGGGTCCCTGGCGCTATAAAAAGCTGCGGCGAACCTAAATACCTACCTGCCTAACAAGCGTCACCTGTGACACTAATACAGTGATCAGAAAAACGATCGCTTATTAGGCTGGGTTCACACTGGAGCGATGCGGGAACGCCACGAATCCGCGGCGGGTTCCCGCATCACATGCCTCCCGGCGGCAGTTCACACTGCCCTATGCGAACTGCTGGGAGTGTCAGTGAAATGTTAATGACACCCCCAGATCAGTTCGCATATCGCAGTGCGATCTGCAAACTCGGATCGCATGGTGTGAACACCCATGCGATCCGATTCTGCTGCGGACCAAAAAAAGGGTCCCGTGCGAGTTTGCGGCGGGTGCGGCGGGTGCGACATGAATTCAGCCATACTATCTGTATGGCTGAACTCGAATCGCACAGAGATCGGATGTGATTTGCACTGCAGTGCGGTGCGAATCACATCCGTTCTCATAAACCGCTGCAATGTGAACCCAGCCTTAGTGACACTGGCGACGGGGGGTGATCACGGGGTTAAACCTTTATTGGGGGGGTTAGGGGGGTACCTTAGAACTAAAGGGGGCTAACCCTAACTGCCCTAACAGTTATTACAGTCACAAATGACCCAATTTTGGAAAGTAGACACCCCTAAATTTAGGGGTACACTAGTGAGACTAGGTAATAAATGGCGGGTGCCCTGAAACTATAAAAAAATAACTAACCAACCAGCGTCACCTGTAACAGTTATATGGTGATCACTGGTGAAAGGGTTAACTAGGGGGCAATCAGGGGGCTTTATGCGGTAGTATATGGGGGTCCCTGGCGCTATAAAAAGCTGCGGCGAACCTAAATACCTACCTGCCTAACTAGCGTCACCTGTGACACTAATACAGCGATCAGAAAAACTATCGCTTATTAGGCTGGGTTCACACTGGAGCGATGCGGGAACGCCATGAATCCGCGGCGGGTTCCCGCATCGCATGCCTCCCGGCGGCAGTTCACACTGCCCTATGCGAACTGCTGGGAGTGTCAGTGAAATGTTAATGACACCCCCAGATCAGTTCGCATATCGCAGTGCGATCTGCAAACTCGGATCGCATGGTGTGAACACCCATGCGATCCGATTCTGCTGCGGGCCAAAAAAAGGGTCCCGTGCGAATTTGCGGCGGGTGCGGCGGGTGCGGCGGGTGCGACACGAATTCAGCCATACTATCTGTATGGCTGAACTCGAATCGCACAGAGATCGGATGTGATTTGCACTGCAGTGCGGTGCGAATCACATTCGTTCTCATAAACCGCTGCAATGTGAACCCAGCCTTAGTGACACTGGCGACGGGGGGTGATCACGGGGTTAAACCTTTATTGGGGGGGGTTAGGGGGGCACATTAGAACTAAAGGGGGCTAACCCTAACTGCCCTAACAGTTACTACAGTCACAAATGACACCAATGCAAAAAAAAAAAAAAAAAAAAGCAATTGGTGTCACTGTGACTGGGGGGGCAGGGGTAATTGGGGGGTGATCGGGGGTAAAGGGGGGGTGTGAGTGTGCCTGGCATGTTCTACTGTATGTGGGGTGTGTTGGTGCAACTCACCGAACCTCTCTCCTCGGTGCCGGAACGAAAACTACCGACACGGAGGAGAGAATACATCACTTCCTCTCCTGTGTTTACATTACAGGAGAGGAAGTGATGTCACCGGACATTTTCATTCGCCGGGAGCGATCGAGAGGGGGTGGCCATGAATGAATGGCCGTCCCCTCGTCCGGGATCGCTCCCGAACGAATACCGACCGCCGCAGGCACCGGGCGGGGGCCCGATCGGGCCCCCGACCGGCGGGCAGGCAAGGACGTACATGTAAGCCCTTATGCCTGCCCGTGCCATTCTGCCGACGTACATCGGCGTGCGGCGGTCGGCAAGTGGTTAATCAAAAAATTATTGGGGTGCGGCCCCCCACCCCAAAGCACCTTGTCCCCATGTTGATGAGGACAAGGGCCTCTTCCCGACAACCCTGGCCGTTGGTTGTCGGGGTCTGTGGTGCGGGGGGCTTATCGGATTAATAATAATAATTTAATAAGGTGGCCCCTAGATACCGGCCCCCCACCCTATGTGAATGAGTATTGGGGGACCATGTACCCCTACCCATTCACCTGGTGAAAAAAAATGTAAATAAAAAACACAACACATGTTTTTAAAATAATTTATTGGACAGCTCCGGTGGTTTTGCGTCTTGGGGGGTCTTCTCGCTGGACTCCTCCGCTATCTTCTGCTCTTTTGCTAGCTCTTTTAGTAGCGGATGAGCCCGGCTTTCTTCTTCGTTGCTGCCGCCGTCCGGGGGTCTTCTTCTGACTTCGGGGGTCTTGTCCCCCTCTTCGGGGTCTTGTCCCCCTCTTCGGTTCTTCTTGCCGGGCCTCCGCTATCTTCTTATAGCTCTTCTACTAGCGGTGGCCTGGTCTTCTGTCACCACCTTCTCTTCTTCCGACTTCGGGGGTCTTGTCCCCCTCTTCGGTTCTGTTTGCCGGGCCTCCGCTTTCTTCTTCCAGCTCTTTTACTAGCGTTGGCCCGGTCTTCTGTCACCGCCGCCTTCTCTTCTTCTTCCTTGAGATGTTGACTTGACGCTCTCGCCGGAGGATGCTTGGAGAATAAAATGGTGTATAACTTGCCATATTTTACTAAATTGGAAGAAAATCTAGTTACTGAACTCTCAAAAAGACAATGGCAACAAATATGGAACTTTACTGCACACTGTTCCATTATTTTTATACCTCAGAATCTAACTATAAATTACTGATGAGATGCCCCTCTACAGTTGATTTAGTTCAGGGTATTCGCTTTTATGCTTTCATGTTTGCACCTCCATCTCCCCTGGCATAATGTTTGTCTGTAATGGTGTTAGAAATTCCAATGAAAATCTGACCTCCAACTCCTCAAGGGATTTGGTTATAATATTGTGGTAGGACATGACTGCCTTGGCTACTATTGGACACTTCCCCGTGGGAAACAGAGAAGCACACCCACATGGCTTGTCTAGATGTCCAGGTATTCTGGGGACCCACAGCAGATTGGGTGGCAGGAAATGCTGATAAAGTGGTAGGTACTGTATTCTTTAAAGCACTAGTTATTAATTGCTGTTTGTAGGCTTAGTATAGGTTAGGGCTGAGAAGTTCTGAAATACAGCGATGCCTGACCGTTACAAGAAAAGTTATGTAGCGGATGACATTTGGGACCAAATGTCACACGCCTGTAAATTTAGTTTTTGGCCTCAGAACAGTAAAGGTTCTGAGGGTTAATTGTGTAGGTAGGCCTTAACACCAGTCTGGCCAGGTTGTGTTTGGATGTTCTGCCTGGTCATGTGGACGGTGAGGTGTACATGACAGGCTAGAACCAAGTCTGGTTGGATGTTTGGGTATTGGCCTTCTCAGAGCCAATCAGTGGGAGTGCCAGGGCCCGCTGAGAAGTCTGGGAAGGGGTACTTAAAGGAGTGTGAGTCACGTGTTCCGGAGTAGTTCGAGAGACCCGTGTGGTCTGGTCTGGTTCCAGGACTGGGGTAGCCCCGTGTTCCACACCCCGCAACATGTCCCTGTCAGTAGCCCCTGATAGACCTGCTTGGTCTGGGGTGGGGATCCGTCCGTTCCGAGTCTCGGAGCCTGTTGGTCCGAGGCGCAGTAACTGAGGGAGGATTCAAAGTGCCCGGGTGTGCTCTCGGCTTGGAGGGACACTGCAGCTCATGGAAGTGACCGGGGGAGAACTCTTCGGATGAGGGCCGGCAAGTGGCATCCTGAGAAGTGCCTGGTTACTGAGTTGAGAAGGACAAATTCACACTTTTCCAGTACCATAAAGGAGACGGGAAACGTTCCAGGTACAGAGGAAAAAGGTTCCTGTTTGCCCTTAAGTTGTTTGTTCAAGTTTGAGTCAACGTGCTGACTGCCATGATCTCTGGCTAGAGATCGGTTCAGCCTTGAAGTGCCCAGCTGCGAGTGGCTACTCTCTGGGTGGAAATAGAGACTTTGCTAGACCTGCAGTTCAAGGTGCCTGAGTTCTTCACCCGTGCCCTCTGTTCCCTAAGAGACTGTGTTAATTGAGAGTTCTACTGCAAAATAAAATCTTTCTGAGTTGGGTATCAACCCGGGGAACCCCTAGAAGTGGAGGAGCAGGCCAAGACAAGGTAACCGGTAAGCCCATTAAGTCAAGACCGCCCTGCAACAGGTTATGGCCGCTACAGTTAAGATTTACATATAATAGCTGCCTATATACCTGGATGTCTATCTGCACATCAAGAAGACATCAGAGGATCTCCCTATTAAAGCCAGTGAGAAATTCTTATAGCCTTATGTCCTTAGTGTGCATCCCCTCTGTGCACTATAGACACGTAGATGGTAAATAGAAATTTTCAGGATATACTTTCAGCATGACATCCCTTTTCAGTAAGATAATGAAAGTATGTCTACCCTAAATAAAGTATATCGAGAACTATACATTTTACTGTATTATAAATATATTATATCACACCATGTTTGTAGTCTGAATATCTTGTGATGTGACTTTGTAAATGATAAAATGTTATCTCTCAAACAGGTTTAGAGGTCAGAGTAACTCAAGGGCATTCATTTGTTATCAGACATCCTGGCCTCTTCCAATCAGTACGCCTGGTTATATCAGCTTTCTGTTTATTTATAAAACTCAGTTTAGCATGATTTACCTTTATGGCGAAACATAACATAATCAGTGTATTTTACAACAAAAACATGTTGCTTATAAGTTACCCATGCAACTCTGAGCTCATTCATATCGGTGACAGCCTCTGCCACCTCCCTAAAAGTTTCAAAAACCATGAAATCAGACCCAGAAAGAAGTACAGTTAAATCACACTTGTTTAATAATAAAAGTAAAAAGAACAAACATAGTCAAAACATAGGCAAAGTTCAGTAACCGGAAAGGATAGTCAGCCAAGCCAGAAGTCAGGGATCAATGTAGTGCAACAGCAAGCAGGATCTGGAGCCAGAAGGGATGTCAGCAAAACAATTCTTTAAACAGGAATGCATGAGATTGTCCTTTTTGATGTTGACCAAGGCGAAGGCAGAGATCCACTGGGCTGAGCGGCTTAAGTAGGCAGGACTGACGAGCAGGATATGATCAACAGCTGAGTAACTGTGGGGAGATAGGAGCTGGTAATTAGCCGACAGCTGAGCGGCCAGCTCTGAGAAGGAAGGGCTGAGCCCAGCCCTGACAATAATTCATCTGGGTGCCTGAGTTATTTTCTGTCAAACGATGAAAACCTAAAAATTGCCTGGAAATTAAGGGATATATACATGCCTATACTCGAGTGGTTAAGCCAGTTTTCTTTATTTCACACATTCTAGTGTGCTCCCCAAAATAGCACCATTGATTTTAAATAAGCTGGCAACACACTGCAAAAAATACACATGAACATTTTTTAGCAAAGCAGTGTGCCACAAGGTGCAGTATGTGCATTGTAGTGTAATGCATCGCTTTGTTCTTTGCACGCGTGTATAGTCCTTTGATCACTGATCAACAGGGGCTGATCCAGAGTCTAGTCTCGGGAGGGGCACTGCCAGAAAATATTTTGTTTAGGGCAATTTATCGGGGAAAAATGGCTGGTGTTGGCACTTCAATCATCCTGACACCATAGTTGTAATGGTGTCAGGATGATTGACTCGCATTATTTCTATTATTACATTGTTATATAAAATTAAATAGTTCAACTCACCATAATGCAGAATCAGTGGGAGCCCTGAGTGAGTCAATTGCCACCGTCACCTGCCACCAGATGCAGATTGTCATTTGCAACATCACCTGCCAGAAGTTGCGAATTGTCACTTGCCACGTCACCTGCCACACCTTGCAGATTGTCCCTTGCCACGTCACCTGCCACAAGTTGCGGATTGTCACTTGCCACGTCACCTGCCACATGTTGCGAATTGTCACTTGCCACGTCACCTGCCACATATTGTGAATTGTCACTTGCCATGTCACCTGCCACATGTTGCGAATTGTCACCTGCCACATATTGTGAATTATCACTTGTCACATCACCTGCCACACGCTGCAGATTGTGACACGTTGCAGATTTTCACTTGCCAAATCACCTGCCACACATTGCGGATTGTCATTGGCCTGCTACAATTGTCACTTTCTGTGTCACTTTCCTGCTAAGGTGAGGATTGTCACTTGCTGTGTCCCAGAGTGAAGTCAGGCAGGAGAGAGATGATGTAATCTATCTGCTGCCCACGGCAGAACTGCAGGGATGCAGGGCGGGCGTTGGGCAGTGATAGATGATGTCACCTCTCTGCTCCCCTGCCCACTAATTGGCCAGCCGCCCGCTCAACCACCGAGCCACCCAGATACCCACCCACCCACTCACCCATCGAGCCGCTTGCACACTCACCCGTCCGCTGAGCTGCCTGCCCACCGAGGCCACCCGCTCACTCACCCACAACTAAATTCTCGGGGGGGGGGGTAATTGCCCCAAGGTCCCCCCTGGATCTGCCCCTGTCACTGAGACAGAAAGGCGGGAAATCGAAAAATGTTACAATTGTCACCAAAACAGAAGAAGAGAGAAAATCTGTCTAATGGGGCAGATTTCCCTGACTTTCTGAAAATGTCCTCACCTCCTGTTGCCTCTCCATATTTCATATTTACTTCGTTAAAAAGTAAATAAAAATTTTATTTTTAAAGTGATTGTAAACGTTCACCTTGTAAAACAACGTATTCAGTAGGGATGAGCTTCGCGTTCGAGTCGAACATACGTTCGACTCGAACATCGGCTGTTCGTCCGTTCGGCGAAGTCCGAACATTTTGGTCCGTTCGCGCCAAATTCGTGTGGCGCTCACGGCCCACAATGCACTACGATGGCGCAGTGCATTGTTGGCTCATGATTGGCCAAGCATGCACTGTGACCCCGCATGCTTGGCCAATCGCAGCGCCAGCAGCGAGGAGAGCCATGATTGGCCACAGGCAGGATGCCTGTGGCCAATCATAGCTCAGGCTGTGTAGTGCACGCCCCACACTATATAAGGCCGCCAGCGCGGCGGCCTTGTGTAGTGTGTTGGCGTCTGAAGCAGTGGGTGTTCTGTGTACCTTCAACACAGTACACACCGATCGTTTTCGGCCGATTTTCGATCTTGCTGTTGTGTAGTGGTTGTTGTCTGCGTGCCCTGACCGCAGTATACACCGCTATAGTCACCTCACCTATATAGCTAGTGATCTATCTTTTATAATAGAGCTTGCAGTCAGTAGTGTTAGGAGCTTGTGCGTGCTGTCTGTGTGCTCTGTACCCAGTACATACTGCTATATCCACCTACATAGCTCTTCTCTATTTGAGACCACTTGCCATCTGCAGGAGTTATTGGAAGTTGTGTGTGCCTCCAGCACAGCACAGTATACATCTGTATGTACCCCTTTATCTCTGGTGTTCTATAATAAAGGCATCTGCAGGAGTTAGTGGGTGTTGTGTGCCTCTAGCACAATATACACTACCCAACTGCTTTTTTACCCAACTCCCTTCAGGCCATTACCATGTCTGGAAGGCCAGCAAGGAGAGGCAGACAGGCGCAAGCCGATAAAAGAGGGCAAGCAGGCTCTGTGTCTAGAGACAACAGTGCTGGTCGTGGACGCGGTGCATTGTCATCAGAACGTGGCCATGGGACACGCTTGTCCTTCTTTTCGGCAGCTGGACATGTTGAGCCGCAACATGCCAACGACTTGGTAGAGTGGATGACCAAGCCCTCTTCATCCTCCTCATCCTCTCTCACCCAGTCTCAGGGTACTAGCAAAGCAGCTGCCAACGCATCGTCTTCCCTCCTCTCAATGTCATCATCAGTGACTCCTTCCCTAGACCCACCACGTCCTCCTGAGGAGTCTCCTGAACTCTTTGAGCACAGTGTTGGGTACATGCTCCAGGAGGATGCCCAGTGTTTTGTGGGCTCTGATGATGACACTCAGCTAGAGGAAGGCAGTAGCGTGAGCGCAGAGAGAGGGGATGGTCAAGAAGGACAGCAATCTGGCAGTCATGTTCCACAAGCTGCAGCATACTGCCAGGTTTGCTACAGCGATGAAGAGGGAGGGGATGATGAGGGCACTGACTCCACGTGGGTGCCTGGAAGGAGAGAGGAGGAGGAGGAGGAGGAGGAGGAGGAGGAGGAGGCACATGTCCAACGAGGCAGGATGCCCTCCGGGGGCCAGCTTAGGGGCAGCACACCGACTGAATCACACCGCAAAGCTCTGCCTGTGCAGGGCGCTGCCTATGCGCGTTATTCTAAAAGTTCTTTGGTGTGGGCCTTTTTTGAGATGAGTGCATCAGATCGCACCGCTGCTATTTGCAACATATGTCTCAAGCGTATCTCGCGTGGCCAAAACATCAGCCGCTTGGGCACCACATGCTTGACCAGACATATGTTGACCTGCCATGCAGCTCGTTGGCAAGCGTACCTCAAAGACCCACACCAAAGAACAAAGCGGACCTCTCCTTGCTCCTCATCAGCTGGCATCTCCAACCCCACTAGACCTTCAGTCCTCTCTGAAACCTGCTCTGAGAGGAATGAAGGTGTAGAATTAGGTGTGTCACAGCCAAGTGCTTCCGGGAACTCTGCTAGCGGTACACCCACGTCCGATTATAGCAGGCAAATGTCCCTGCCCCAGCTGCTGGACCGGCGAAAGAAGTTCACTCCCAGCCATCCACATGCCCAGCGGTTGAATGCTAGCTTGGCTAAATTGCTAGCACTTCAACTGCTGCCTTTTCAGTTGGTAGACTCGGCCCCCTTCCGTGAGTTTGTACAATGTGCGGTTCCTCAGTGGCAGGTCCCCAAACGCCACTTTTTCTCACGAAGGTGATTCCGGCTCTCTACCGGCATGTGGAAGGCAATGTCCTTGCCTCGCTGGACAGGGCGGTCAGCGGTAAGGTGCATATTACCGTTGACTCATGGTCCAGCAGGCATGGACAGGGACGTTACCTGTCTTTCACGGCCCATTGGGTCACTCTTCTGGCAGCTGGGAAGGATGCAGGACAAGGTGCAGTAGGGTTGGAGGTTGTTCCGCCACCACGCCTCCAAAATGCTACTATTGGTTGTGACACACCTCTCTCCTCCACCCCCTCCTCTTCTTCTTCCTCCATGGCCTCTTCCAGTGCTCTGTCCCCAGAACCAGCGGTGCTTCGTAGGCGTTCTAGGGGCTACGCAAGTACGCAGGCAAAACGATGCCATGCCGTGCTTGCGCTGGTTTGTTTGGGTTGACAGGAGCCACACTGGGGCGGATGTTTTGTCAGCTCTGCAGGGGCAGGCCGAGAGGTGGTTGACGCCACGCTAGCTTAAGCCAGGAATGGTGGTTTGTGACAATGGCATCAACCTCCTCTCCGCCCTCCGACAGGGACAACTGACCCATGTGCCCTGTGTAGCTCACGTCCTTAACCTGGTGGTGCAGCGGTTCTTGGGCAGGTACCCCGGCTTACAGGATGTCCTGAAGCAGGCCAGGAAAGTCTGTGTGCATTTCCGCCGATCATTTAATGCCTGTGCTCAGCTGGCTGAGCTCCAAAAGGAGTTGAACCTGCCCAAGAACCGCCTTATATGTGACATGCCCACCAGATGGAACTCAACGTTGGCCATGCTGTAGCGGCTGCACACGCAGCAGAGGGCCATCAATGAGTACCTGTGCGACTACGGCACCAGGACAGGGTCAGGGGAGCTCGGTTTTTTCTCACCACGCCAGTGGGGCATGATCAGGGATGCATGCACTGTCCTGTCACTGTTTGAGGAGGCCACAAGGATGGTGAGCAGTGACAGTGCATGCATCAGTGACACTGTACCTCTTGTCCACCTCTTGGAGCATACGCTGCGTGGAATAATGGACAGGGCACTTGAGGCAGAACAGAGGCAGGAAGAGGAGGACTTCCTTGCCTCTCAAGGCCCCCTTTATCCAGACAGTGTTCCTGCTGTGCCACCCATCACACAGGAAGAGGATGAGGAGGAGGAAGAGGAGGAGGAGGATGATTGTGTCAGCATGGAGGTGGAGGCTGGCACTCAGCATCAGCAGCAGCAGCAGCAGCAGCAGCAGTCTTGTAGGGATGATTTACAGTCCCAAGAAACACGTGGACTTGTACGTGGCTGGGAGGAGGTAGCTGCGGATCATGTTGTCCTTAGTGACCCAGAGGACTCCGGACCGAATGCCTCAGCTAACCTAAGCTGCATGGCCTCCCTGATCCTGCAAAGCCTGCGGAAGGATCCTCGTATTCTTCAGATCAAGGAGAGGGACCATTAGACAATTTTTTAGTCCGCAGCCCCAAGGTATGATCAGTTCCAGCACCCATCGCCAGCGTCTGATTTACATGGTGCAGGAATACCTAGGGACAAGGTCAGACTTGGACACCTTTCCCACCGAAAATCCTCTGGCTTACTGGGTCTTGAGGATGGATCACTGGCCAGAGCTTGCACAGTATGCAATTGAACTACTGGCCTGTCCTGCATCCAGCGTTCTTTCGGAACGCACCTTCAGTGCTGCTGGTGGCTTTGTTACCGATCACAGGGTGCGCCTGTCCACCGAATCAGTTGATCGACTGACCTTCATCAAGATGAATCAGTCTTGGATCACCCACAGCTACCAAGCACCTGAAGCTGATGTAAAAGAATTTTTTTTTTTTTTGAAATATCACATCCCTTCAAGACTGCCTATGCTGATGCTGAGTGACTGTCCTGTTATGTTGATTGTCTATCCTCTTCCTCCTCCGCTGATATGTTGGAAGAACATTTCTGGTTCTGGTTGATGCCATCAGCCCAATTTTTCTGCCCCTGTTAAACAGGGGCGTTTAAGTACAATTTTTGATGCAATGCTTTGCAGCAGGGATAATTCCTGCAATCAAACAAGAGTATATGGGAGAGGTTGCAGTGTGGTGGCACCAGCACCAGTGCCTAAGGCCCAATTTTTATGCCCCTGTTTAACAGGGGCGTTTAAGTACAATTTTTGATGCAATGCTTTGCAGCAGGGCTAATTCCTGCAATAAAAGTAGAGTATATGGGAGAGGTTGCAGTGTGGTGGCACCAGCACCAGTGCCTAAGGCCCAATTTTTCTGCCCCTGTTTAACAGGGACATGTAATTACAATTCTTGATATAATATTTCACAGGAGGGCCCCTTCCTGTGCCCACCCAGAGTAACGGTGAGGACTTATAGTGTGGTGGCACCAGCACCACAACCACCAAAGGTCAATTTTTCTACCACTGTTCAACAATGGCATGTAATTACAATTCTTGATATAATCGTTCACAGCAGGGCGCTCCAGCGCCCACCAAGAGTCACTTTGAGAGCTTACAATGTTGTGGCAAAACCAACACCTTGTTCCGCCATTTCTGCAGAGCATATAGGGCAGGCCCCTACTTTCAAACATCCAATTTACAAACATCTCCTACTTGCAAACAGAAGGAGACAACAGCAAGTGAGATGAAAAAAGATGGATGACAAAACAAATTATACAGGTGTGATAACCCTTCCCTATGTTTTCCAAAAGCTTAAAGCGGAGGTCCACCCTAAAGTTCATCGGAACCCTCCCCCCCTCCGATGCCACAATCGGCACCTTTCAGGGGGGAGGGGGGTGCAGTTACCTGGATAATCCAGGTAACTGCACCCACTTCCGGGATAGCTCTCTGCGGAAAGGGGCGTAACTTACGCCCCTTTCCGCAAGTGCCCGCCCCTTCCCCCAAGTGCCCCGCTGCCTGCTGGGAAACACACAGATCCCAGAGGCAGCGGGGAGCATCCTTATTGCGCAGCGCGATTCGCGCATGCGCAGTAGGGAACCGGGAAATGAAGCCGAAAGGCTCCATTTCCTGATTCCCATACCCAAGATGGCGGCGGCAGGACCCGACAGGCGACCTAGAGATCGGCTTCGGGTGCCGACATCGCAGGCGCGCTGGACAGGTAAGTGTCACTATTTTAAAAGTCAGCAGCTGCAGTATTTGTAGCTGCTGGCTTTTAAAAAAAAAAAAAACGCGGAGTGCCGGTGGACTCCCGCTTTAAAAATAGTTTTTTTGACTGAAGCTACACTTTAAAAATGTACCAGTTGAAAATTACAAACAGATTCAACTTAACACAACAAACCTACACAGTCCCTGTCTTGTTTGCACCGCCTGTATACTGCTGTTCTGAGTATATAGGGCCTGGGGGCCACACGCATTTCCTTTTTTTAATATGGGTACAGGGTTCCCCTTAATATGCGTACAAGACCCAAATAGGCTGGTAATGGGCAGGGAGGGCTACCCATGCCATTTTTCTCAATGATTTTCAACCATATTGCAGGAACCAGATATAACATTAAAACCGCAAGCAGTTTTAAATGGTGTTATTTCCGTTTAATGTCATTTTGTGCAGGGACTGTTCTAAACACGGGGAACACGTGGCACTTCACAGGCATACTACAGACACCCCCCAGGCACCATATTTAAAGGAATATTTCACTTTTTTTTTTCACTTTAATCGTCATTAAAAATCAGTGCTCCCGCCAAAACTGCCATTTTTAAAAACATTTTAGGCATTGACCCATGTTCCCTGGGGCAGGAGCCAGGTCCCCAAACCCTTTTTAGGACAGTATCTTGCATATTAGCCGTTAAAATTAGCACTTTTAATTTCGAACGTTCGAGTCCCATAGACTTCAATGGGGTTCTAAAGTTCGTTCGAATTTGGGGTCCGTTCGAAAGTTCTGGTGCGAACCGAACCGGGGGGGGGGGGGGGGGGTGTTCGACTCATCCCTAGTATTCAGTTTAAAATGAAAGGCAAAACATTTGTGTATAAATATAAAGAATAAAAAATGTAAATTCCTTTTTTCACTTTTTTATAATTGATAACATTTCCTCTGTTCACAGCTGCATGAGAGCTGGGGGAGGAGAAAAAAACAGTACACCGAACTTCCCAGTGAATGACTGTGCAGGAGTGGGGAAGGGTTTCACAATAAGTCTGATCATTGGCGGAGAGCAGGCTGAGTTCCCAGCAAAGCTAGAGAACTGACCATGGTGTGTTCTCCTGATCAGTGTAGTCCGTTTTAATAGGAAAGCAGAGGGACTGGCAGAAACACCAGGGATTTCACACAAATAAAGCAAATGCAAAGAGAACAAGATACTTTTTCATACAAGTACATGGAACAGCAGGTACATATCAGGAATGTGAAATATTGGGTTTAAATATTCTTTAAAGTGAATGTAAAGGTACATTTAAAGAAAATAACAAACATGTCTATACTTACCTGCTCTGTGTACCCCGCCGGTGCTCCTGGCCCCTCCCCTCTGTTCAGTGCCCCCATGGGAAGCTGCTTCCATTGCCATTGAAACAGACAGCGGGACTCTGCCCCGCCCCCCGCTCCCTTGTCACTGGCTTTGATTGACAACACAGGTTGGGGCAAGATGGCGGCAGCCGCGCATTCACGCGGGCTTTGTACGGCGGCGTCAGTCTCGGCACAAGTACGCTGTGGGCGCGATGACGTCATCACTCGGCGGCAGATTCAAATAGCTGTCAGAGACAGCTATTTGATTGGGATGCTTTTGAGCTCAGGCTGTGATCCCGGTGTCTGCTCTCTGTTTTCTCAAGGTATGCCTCCCTTTTTTTTTTCTCATGGTCAGTTGGGTCTACGCTGTTTTATTATACTCTACAAGCACTGTATATGTTTTTTTTTAACTACCTAGCTGTTTGAGTCTGCTGCTATGGACGTATCGCCGCCCCCCAGTGGCCAACCCTTATGCCGCAGGTAGGAATGAATCTTTTTCTTTTCATTCTGCCTGTATTGCTTGGGTTAGGATCAGGATGACTTTGTCTTGCATGTTTTTTCTTTCCAGCCCTTCCAGGTCTGAACCTCAGTTATCAGCACATAAAGATTCACAACATCACCATTCCACGTCAAGTTCTAGACATATTAGGTCACCATCCAGACACCGTAAAGAAAGGTCTAAGTCTGAGTCTGGTCGCCATTCTCACCGCCATGCCAGCCGCTCAGAGAGTAGAGCCTGCTGGGGATGTAATGCTCAGGTCCCAGAGGGTAAATCCCTCTGCGAGCTATGTTATGGAAGAGCCATGAAGGAAAGAGGAGCTGGGGACCAGCAAGTGGAAGCTCTGGTCAGGAGAGTAGTTCAGGAATCATTGAATAAAGTAGATTCTGATCAACCGTTTATCCCTCCTTCCGGTACGGCTCTAGCCACTGATGTTTCGGATACAGAGGTTCCTGGTCCCTCTCGTCATAGTCCTCATTTTCCTTAGTTCCGCAGTTGGTCAGGGCGGTCAAGGAGACATTGAGATGGGAAGATCCTATAGAAGCTCCCTCTAAACAGAGGAAATACTTTAAACATCTCAAAAAGGAGCGCCCAAACTTCCCCTTCTTGGGTGAACTTGGCGAAATTATCATGGACGAGTGGAGTAAAGTTGAGAGGAAAAACTCCTTGATTCCAAAAATTTCAAAAATGTACCCATTTAAGAGCAATGAGGTGAAACATCTAGAGTCGGCCCCTCTCATTGATGCAGCCTTGATGAGGCTAGTGAGACATGTTACACTTCCTCTGGAAGATACTGTGTCCTTCAGGGATGGCCTAGAAAGAAAGATTGATACGGACTTGAAACGTATTTATATAACAGCAGGTATGGCTTGTAAACCAGCCTTAGCCCTGGCAGCGTTATCAAAAGCTATGGAGGCCTGGACGGATGAACCTGGTGCAACCCTGGGCAGTATGTCCGAAGAGTTGGTCAGGAGATCACCAATACATGAGCTGAGACTTGCTTCGGTTTTCCTGGGGGAGGCGTCCCTTGATATTATTCGCCTTGTAGCACGTGTTATGCTTTCCTCTGTTACGGCAAAACGTGCCCTATGGCTTCGCCCCTGGGTTGCTGATCCTGCCTCCAAACAGGCATAGTGCAGAATTCCCTTTGAGGGATCTTCCCTTTTTGGGAACAAATTGGATTCTGCCATTACATGCGCTACAGGTGGTAAGTCGGGGTTCTTACCCCAGGATCGCCGTCTCCTGGGTCAGAGGAGATCTCAATATAGGTCAATATAGGTCAGATCCAGAACGCGCTAGAGATGCCCGTCGCTACAGGCCTGGTCGCGAATTTAGAAAAAAATGGAGGAGAAATCAGCCCTCTGGCCAGAAGTCCTCAAAGTCAGCTACATCTGGGGGACGGGAGCCTTCCAAGTCTTTTTGATATAGAGCCTGTCCAGGCGGAGCAGGTTGGGGCCCGGTTACTCCTTTTCCAGCACGTCTGGGCAGCCTCAGTAAAAGACTATTGGACAATCAAAACAGTGTCAGCGGGCCATTCCTGGGTCTTCAGCAGCCCGCCCATACACCGGTTTGTTCCGACAGTTCTGCCACACTCAGAAGAAAAGAGACAAATTCTCCTGTCTTATACAGAATCCCTGTTGGCCCAAGGAGCCACCATTCGAGTTCCAACCGAGGAAAGGTTCAAAGGAATTTACTCCCCCCTTTTCATGGTCCTCAAAAGAGTGGTTCCTGGAGGCCGGTCATCGATCTGACACACCTGAACACATTTATAAAGAAAGAAAGGTTCAAGATGGAGACATTGCTAACAATACGCCAGACGATCCAACCAGGCGATTGGCTTATTTCCATAGACCTGAAAAACGCTTACTTTCATGTTCCTATCGCAAGGGAGTTTCAGAAGTATCTCCACTTTGCAGTGGGTCAAACACACCTTCAGTTTACATGTCTCCCATTCGGGCTTACAACATCGCCTCAAGTGTTTTCCAAGCTCTTACTGGCTATCGTGGCTCTAATCCGGGTCAAAGGGATTCGTTTGCACCATTACTTGGACGATCTGCTGTTACTCTCTCAAAACAGAGACCATCTCTTCTCACATCGAGATCAGGTCATTTCTACCCTGACGGAATTCGGGTGGCTATTGAACAAGGAGACAAGTCATCTAATCCCAACTCAGTCCTTAACGTTTCTTGGAGCCCGATTCAACACAGTAAAGAGTACAATCTCCTTACCTCTAGAGAAGATTCCGGTGATTCGCGACAGAATCTATCTTGCAATGTCATCTCCCCTTCTCAGGGCCTCTCAGTGTCTGATGATAATAGGTACCATGGTGGCCACAGCTCCAATGGTGAAATGGGCGCAATGGAAAATGCGACCCTTTCAGAAGGGCTTTCTCCAACAGTGGGATCCGAACTCCCGAGATCATCTGGTTCGGATAACCCCTTCAATGAGGGAGAGTCTTCCTTGGTGGTTACAGCAGAAGAACCTTCTGAATTGCCATTCAATAGCCCCGGTCTCCTGGGTAACGGTGACAATGGATGCCAGCAGCAGAGGTTGGGGTGCTCTATGCTTGTCGGAAATAGCCCAAGGCATGTGGGACTTCCCATCCCAGAAGGTAGTCTCAAATGTGCTGGAACTCCGGGCCGCCTTCCGTGCTTTACAGGCTTTTCTCCACCTGACATCAGGATCCTCAGTCCTTCTAAGGATGGACAATACGACGGCTGTTTCTTACATCAAAAGACAAGGGGGCACCCGCAGTCTTTCCTTGCTGAGGGAAGTAAAGCCAATCATGGCTTGGGCCCAGTCAAATCTGTTGAATCTAAGGGCAGTCTATCTTCCGGGGAATTCAAAATGTCCAGGCGGACTTTCTATCAAGGTTTTTCCTGGACAACAACAACGAGTGGTCTCTCCACATCGAGGTGTTCAACTGGGTTCTGTCTCTGGGAGTTCTACCAGAGGTGGACCTGTTTGCCTCCCTGTGCAACTTCAAGCTGGAGAAGTATTACACGAGGTGTCGTTGTCCTCAGGCCTTCGGAGTGGATGCACTGACGGACCAGTGGAGGTTCCACAAGGCTTATGCCTTTCCCCCGGTTTCAGTCATTCTCCGATTTCTGTCCAGGCTCAGATGGGAAGAAGTTGAAGTAGTAGCGGTTGTCCCATACTGGCCCAACAGACCATGGTTCCCTCTCTTATTACAACTCAGCTACCAGGATCCAGTTCCGCTCCCTCTCAGGCCGGACCTCTTGTCACAGGGAACAATCTATCACCCTTGCCCATCTCAGCTCCATCTGATGGCTTGGTTTTTGAAAGGGAAAGGCTGGAGGCATTAGGCTGTCTTGACACAGCCATTTCTACTCTACTAAATGCCAGAAGACCAGGTACCAACAAAGTTTATCAGAGGATTTGGGCAAAATTTGCGGACTATGTGTCTACATCCAACGGCTCATGTAGATATCCGAAGATACGGGATGTTATTGGTTTTCTATAAAAGGGTCTAGACTTGTCCCTATCTGTAAGTTCCTTGCGGGTTCAGGTCTCTGCGATCTCTGCATTTTCAGGTATCTCATGGGCCAAGCATCCTCTCACTAGGCAGTTCTTCAAAGGGGCAAGAAGACTCAGACCTCAGAGAAAGCCAAGGTTTCCAAAATGGGATCTTCCTTTTGTTTTGGATTTTTTCTCAGAAATGCATATGGGACAAGCATCTATTAAGGATCTCTCTCTTAAGACTGCTTTTCTTGTGGCCATAACATCGGCCAAAAGGGTCTCTGAGATTAGTTCCCTAGGCTGCAAGGAGCCATTTCTCACCTTTTTCCCAGATCGGGCAGTCCTGATTCCTATGTTAGGTTCAAATCCGAAAGTAACAACCGTTTTTCACGAAAATCAGGAAATTGTCCTTCCAATTTTCCAGGCAGATGAAGACTCCAATATTCATCCTCTAGATGTTGGAGAAGTCTTAAAGCAATACCTAGAAGCCACAGCTCCTTTCCGGAATTCTGACCACTTATTCATCTACTTTTATGGGAAGAATAGAGGTTTACGTGCTTCTTCAAGAACTATAGCATCTTGGATTGTCCAAGCCATCCAAAGGGCGTATAAGGCTAAGGGTCTGGCTCCCCCAGAAGCGGTTACTGCTCATTCTACCAGGAGCATTTCTACATCGTGGGCAGCTTCCCGTCATGTTTCCCCGGAAGTGATCTGTAAAGCGGCCTCATGGTCGTCGATTAATACTTTTATGACACACTATTGTGTAGAACCGGCTTCCTTGTCTTCGGTTAATTTTGGTTTGAATGTCTTATCTGTTGACGGTGCCAATTAAACCTTCTTTTTTTTTAACCAGCAATTGCCCACCCGGGTGTGTATGGCTAGTCATTTCCCATACGTAGGCTGCCATGGAGTCTGTCAGGAAAACTGAAAATTTATATCAAATACTTACCGTAATTTTCCTTTCCTGATGGACTCCATGGCAGCAGGAGTTCCCTCCCATTTGCTGGAGTAGGCTAAGTTACGGAACGTGGTCTCTGACTAGAAGCAAAGATTTATGGGAGTGGGGTCCTATGAGGTAGGAGAGGCGGGGTTAACCCATACGTAGGCTGCCATGGAGTCCATCAGGAAAGGAAAATTACGGTAAGTATTTGATATAAATTTTCAGTTTTCTCAACAAAAGTGAAGTTACGTTTTAAGGTAATAAATGTTTAGGCTTTACAACCACTTTAAGTCCTCACTATAATAAAGAAAGAAACAGAAATGTACAAAACAATACACATTTTCATTATATTACTGGGAAAAAAAGCTCTTGGATTTATGCATAATATGACATATAAACCTGTATGCCTTACTATATAAGAATTAACAGACGGTAATGATTTTCCCCAAATGTGGGTTTCCTTTGTGATCCTAATTACAAAAATTAACCCTAAACACCCCCCTCCCCCCCTCAATCACCTTCAGTCATTTCGTTTTAAATTACTTTATCTGTTGTGCTCAAGTGTAAAAAATAAAAAATAAAAAAAAAATTAAGTTGACAGTGCTTCAACATATCAAAAACCTGCTCACCCATTTTGCCCCTTAATTGTGAAGGGAAGAAAACAAAAACAAAAAAACAAAACAAAAAAAAGAACGCTTTTTATGTAATATAAGTAATATATGAAGTAAAGGAAAGGAAAGGAAAAGTGTTTTTTTTTTTTTTTTTTCTTCTCTCTATCCCTTTTCCCCCTCTCCCTTCGCCCCATCCTTTTGCAATCTTTTCCCGGATTATGATTGTGGCTCCTTATGTATTTTTTGGGAGAGAGGCTGAGGGATATGAAGTAAGGGGGGAGCCGAATAGCATTAGAGGCCATAATTATGGAGCTAGATGTGAATAGATAAGTGGCATAAGTGGCATGGGAAAAGCTGACGGAAAGCTAATCTAAACCAGTGGTTCTGACATCTCCCCTCCTAATAGGGACCTTACTTGTTAAGTAAGTCAGACTTATTGAAGTCGTTAGTTAAAGGGTAGTGAATGAGAAGGAGCGAGTGGGGTGGGGGTGAGTGGAGAAGATAAGTGGTGTTGAGGATGTGCAGGAAATTAGGGATAAGGGGTGCTAGGATTGAGTGTTTGCGATAAATATTTTTTTTTTTCCCCTCTCTTTCTCTCTCCCTCTTCCTATTCTTCCGATACCAGGTAGGATCCCCCGGGGAATAGCATATCCCCCCTTGAAATTCAACAAGGAGGGGTTGAAAATTTGCTCTTTCAATGCAAGAGGCCTTAACTCTCCCTCAAAAAGAAATCAAATTTTAAACTTCTTCCATAAACAAAAGGTAAAAATAATTCTACTACAGAAAACGCACTTTCGTTCCGATCACATTCCGAAATTAACCAATAAGAACTATGTTAATTGGATTCATGATACATTTTCATATTCCAAATCAAGAGGGGTATCAATTGCGTTCCATAGAGATATGGTATATCAAATAGTTCAGGAGTATAAGGGGAAAGATGGTAGATCTTTAGTTGTAAAGGTTAAACTATTTGATAGGATGTATACAATTATTAATCTCTATTTACCAAATTATGAACAAATTAAGACTGGGTTAAAAATCCTGAGGAACGCAATGGACAGTGCAGAAGGAACAATAATAATTGGGGGAGATCTGAATTTTATAATGGATACGAAAAGTGACACTACCAATACCCACTCTCAAAGGAAAAATAAACAACTAAAAGAATTTAAAGAACTACTAGATAAATATCAACTGATTGATATATGGAGAGCACAACATCAAAAAGAAAAGAACTATACATACTATTCAAATATTCAAGACTCTTATCATAGAATAGATTTTTATTTATTTTTTAATCAAACTGGACTATTGATGACTCCAAAAACAAGCATAGGAGGATTTTTATGGTCAGATCACGCATCGATATATCTGGAATTTGAAATAACAGAACATAAAAAAACAAGAGGAAGGTGGAGTCTGAACGATAATCTGATTAAAGATAAAAAATGTGAGGAGGATATTCAGCGAGCGATAAAGGAATTTCAGTTAATTCATGATAAAGATGATACCTCGCTTCCCATGCAGTGGGAAACATTAAAATTTGTGTTAAGGGGACTGTTCGTCAAGCACGGATGTAGGGTAAAAAGGGAAAAAGAGCAAAAAAAAACTCAACTGCTGTTGGAAATTGGGGTATTGGAAGGCAAGCACAAACAGAACCTGAAGCTAGAGGATAACATACTCTTAAAAGACAAAAGAATTGAGCTGCAAGCCGTGCTTGACGAGGAGTCTCTTCGTATAAGGGACAAGAACAGAACAACAACCCACAACATCTATAGTAAAGATTTTAAAAATAAATGGGGAAATAACATACGATCCAATTTAAATCACAAAAACATTTCAAAATTATTATGATAAATTATATAATATAGAACTACAACAGGAAAATAAAAAAGAGGAAAGGGCTGAAGAGATTAGAAAATATGTTAATGAAACAGCTTTACCCAGATTCCCTAGAGAATTAATTGAGGAAATGGAAGAAGAAATTACAACGGAGGAGATCCAACAGGCAATAGCCGAAATGGCCCTGGGAAAGAGCCCAGGACCAGACGGCTATACAGCAAGGTTTTATAAACTATTTCAAGACCTAATTATACCTTTACTTAAAAAAACATATAATTCCATAACTAAAACACAAACTTTCGTACCACAGAGTACGGAAGCCCATATTATACTTATTCCAAAACCAGAAAAAGACCATACACTAAGTAAAAATTTTCATCCTATTTCATTAAAAAATATAGACATTAGATTATATTCAAAAATTATCTCTAATAGATTAACTCCAATAATGCCGGAATATATAAAACTGTATCAAACAGGGTTTATAAGGGGGCGAGAAACCAGGGATAATATAATAAAGACATGTACGTTGATGGAGCATGCTCAGAGGACCGCCATGCCAGCCTGTCTTTTAGCTATAGATGCTGAGAAAGCCTTTGATAGGGTGGGATGGCGGTTCCTAGAGGAGGCATTACTACAGATAGGACTGGGCCCTAGAATGCTAGGTAGGCTTATGGCATTATATGCCAACTCAAGAGCCAAAGTAAGAATAAACGGAATACTCTCAGAGTATATAAAGGTATCAAATGGGACCCGTCAAGGGTGCCCCCTATCCCCTTTATTATACATAATAGTAATGGAACATCTAATTAATGCAATTAGGAAAAATAAAGACATACAAGGGATTAAAATTAAGGACAATGAATATAAATTGGCAGTATATGCAGATGATTTATTACTGTATGTAACAAACCCTATTATAACAATCCCTAATAAAATAAAAGAACTGGATAGATTTGGGGAACTAAGTAATTTTAAGGTAGACTACGATAAATCAGAAATGATGAATATTACATTAAAAGAAGAAATGCAATTACTTTTACAAAAAGATTTCCCGTTTAAATGGCAGAAAGAGGTGATTAAATACTTGAGAATCATGATTCCGAAGGATTTGAAGCAGATACAGGATTTAAATCACAATGTGGTTATACGTAAAGTAATAAAACAAATGCAAAAATATGAAAAAATAACATACTCAACGTTAGGGAGAATAAATATAGTAAAAGTGGAGTTATTGCCAAAGATACTATATGTATTCCAAACGTTGCCCATCGTTCTATCCAGGAGGATAGTGATATATTTAAGGAAGGCTATAAGTAATTTTGTATGGGCAAAAAAAAACTCCCGAAAAAAAAGAGAAACACTAACCAGAACCAAAGAAAATGGAGGTCTGGCATTACCTGATTTTTTAAAATATATGCAAGCAGCATCATTGGTTAGAATTATAAATTGGCAACATGATAGGAAAAATAAACAGTGGGTAGCGTTGGAAGAGGATATTGCGGGAGCACAGCTAAAATTTTTGCCTTGGATAAAACCTGAATTAAGAACAAAAAAAAAGGAACTGCCAATTTTTGTGAGAGCTACTTTAAAAATATGGGACGCGGTGCTGAAAAAAGGTAAGCTATCCTCCAGGACTGGACCTCTATCTCCATTGATGTCCAACCCAGAATTTAAGCCAGTATTGGAAAGCGTTAGCTATTTGAAATGGAATAAGATGGAGAATATAAGACTGGTCCAGATCCTGGTGGATGGAAATATGCCAAGTTAAATTGATCTCGGATTAGAAATAAAAAAATATTGGCTACAATATCATTAACTAGAAACATTTATTGAAATAAATAAAAGTTTAATAAATAGACCATTAACAAAATTCGAGCAGATAATATTGAAGGAGCAGAATCATAAGAACAAACTATCTAAAGTATATGTATTGTTGTTACCCACAGGAGATATTAGAGATTTAACAGGAATAAGAAAATGGGAAGAAGAATTAGGAGAGATAATTACAGAGAAAGAATGGAATTTTTTTTTAGGAATAATACATAAAACCTCAACGGCGTTAAAAAATCAAGAAAGAAACTATAAAGTGACAATGAGGTGGTATTGGAGCCCAGTGGCATTAAAAATAATTAATAAAGGAAATACAGAGAAATGCTGGAGGTGTGGGATAGAAAAAGGGACAATGGAACATATCTGGTTCAGCTGTAAGAAAGTAAGAAATTTTTGGCTAGATGTTTTTGAGATATACCAAAAAGTGACTGGAAAAAAACTGGCTCCAGATGCGAAGGTAGCATTATTTTCTCTTATGACAGATACATTGGATAGTATGAAAAATGGGATATTACAACACATGACAACAGCAGCTAGAACAATAATAGCACGTAAATGGAAAGAAACAACTAGCCCAACAGTGGGGGAATGGATATGTGAAATGAACGAAATATGTTTCATGGAAAAACAAATAAGAGAAGAAGGATATATAAAAAATCAAATACCAGCTGTATGGAAACAATGGGAAGAGTTTTGGTTCTCAAATGGAATGCTAGAATATTTATAATTTAAAAGAAAGGGGGAGGGAAGAGGAGGGAGAGGGTTAAAGAGGAGTAATATTGGTACTAGGGGGGAGAAGGGGGAGGGGAGATAGGCGAGGAGGGGGAAAATTTAAGAAAGGGAAGGAGGATTGGGTTTTTTTTTTTTGTTTTTTTTTTAGTTTGGTGGTATTTTGGATGTTAATAAATGTGGAATATAATGTTTGTGTCTTATGTATGACGTTGTAAATGGATTAGTATGTATTATGGTTATTATAAAAACAATAAAAAGAAGATTTGAAACAAATGTGGGTTTCCTGTGGGAATGCCTGCTGAAGGAATCATTGTCATCCTCAGAGTACCAATCTATTATCTCTCTGAGGAATAAAAATGAATTATATTTGAAAACATCGAAGTTTATTTTTGTGTAATGATGCTCTTGAGATTTAGGCGACAAGGTAATTAGAAATATATTTAAGGTGGGATGAAAACCAAGCTAGAAAAACAAGGCTCAACTGCGTATAAGGTAAAAAGGAGTGAATGATTAAGACGAAAATCATTAGATGCTGAGTAGTAGCAACATTTATCAAATACAATGAAATGGCTTGAAATATGTACAATAAATGCCAGGCCCACCGAGGACAGCTGGACATGGAAAAACAATTCATACTTTTATATGTACTGTGACAGTACAAGGCCCTGCTACTGGGAAAATGGTTTTATAAGGACACAGGGTTTGCACGAATGCGGAGTGTGGGACTCCAGAGTGTCGAGTATGAGCGGAAAAGCTATTTTTACATCTTTCTCTGGATTTTTGTATTCCCGGATTGGGCTCAGTAGATTGGTGATTTCAAAGTGCTATGGAAGGGAAGAAATCTCTAACCCGGTGTCCAAGTCTTGTTGAAGAGCAGCAGGGTGTGAGAGTCCAGGTGTGCACACTCATTGTAGCCAAGGAGCTGATCATAGCACTCAGGGCTCCCATATGGAGACAGAGGTGCTCTACTCAAGAGATTGTACTCCATGCTGGAGACAGTCTAGGGTTGATTTACTAAAGGCAAATAGACTGTGCGCTTTACAAAGTGCCGTTGCACTCTTGCAAATGCAGTTGGTCTACAGTAAATGAGGTAAAGCTTCAGCTTGAAAAGAATACCCAATCACGTGTAAGGAAAATTAAAAAAAAATCATTTTTGCTTGCACGTGATTGGATGATGGAAGTCAGCAAGAGCTTCCGCTCATTTACTAAGCTCTGGAGCAACTGCTCTTTCAGTGTGCAACTGCTCTTGGCAAAGTGCACAGACTATTTTCCTTTAGTAAATCAACCCCTCTATATCTATAGGATCTGGAGAGTCAGGGCGGCTAAGTGAGTCTGGGAGACTGAGAGAGCCGAGGTGATTATGCGAGTCCAGAAGACTGAGGGAAGATGGAGGTCTGGTGGCTGAAGTGTCGAGAGAACCCCGACTGAGAGGCCAGAGTGGGAATGTGCCACAGGGTGCTGCAGCTAAAAAGCTGAGAGCCGGGTAAGACATTCCGAGGGTTCAGTGAAAAGAATAGCAGTGCTGCTGAAAAGGGAGTGGCTCTGCATTTTTGTTATCTGTTTTGCTTGCATTGTCAGCTGCTCTGTTTTGAACTTTTAGTTTGTTTAATAAAAGTGGGTTGGCAAGCCCTGAACCACAATTTGTTAGTGGTGTGGTCTCACTAGAAATGTATGTACCACTGAGTTACACCCCCCAGCACATCACAATATATATATACAGTATATATACAGTATCTCAAGTGAGTACACCCCTCACAATTTTGTAAATATTTTATTATATCTTTGTATTTGACAACACTGAAGAAATTACATTTTGCTACAATGTGAAGTAGTGAGTGTACAGCTTGTATAACTGTGTTAATTTGCTGAACCTTCAAAATAACTGAACACACAGCCATTGGTGTCTAAACTGCTGGCAACAAAAGCGAGTACACAAGTGAAAATGTCCAAATTGGGCCCAAAGTGTCAATGTTTTGTGTGGCCACCATTATTTTCCAGCACTGCCTTAACCTCTTGGGCATGGAGTTCACCAGAGCTTCACAGGTTGCCACTGGAGTCCTCTTCTACTCCTCCAGGACAACATCACGGAGCTGGTGGTTGTTGGAAACCTTGCTCTCCTCCACCTTCCATTTGAGGATCCCCACAGATGCTCAATAGGGTTTAGGTCTGGAGACATGCTTGACCAGTCCATCAACTTTACCCTCAGCCTCAGCTTCTTTAGCAAGGCAGTGGTCTTCTTGGAGGTGTGTTTGGGTTTGTTATCATGTTGGAATACAGCCCTGCCACCCAATTACCAAAGGGTGGGGATCAAGCACTGCTTCAGTATGTCACAGTACATTCATGTTTCCCTCAATGAACTGTAGCTCCCCATGTCCTTAGTCTGCTTGTCTTCAGCAAACTGTTTGCGGGCTTTCTTGTGTATCATCTTTGGAAGAGGCTTCCTTCTGGGATGACATCCATGAAGACCAATTTGATGCATTGTGCAGCGTATGGTCTGAGCAGACAAAGACTTGGGGGGGGGGAACCCTAAAAAAATGCATTACATTAAATATGGTGTCCACCTGAGTTATAGGAGGAGCCTTTTAGTTCTCCCATATAGTGTATTTTTCCCATCGTTGGGAAGCAGGATCTTTCATTCTATGAATAGTGTAGGACTCACTGATAATGGGGTACTTTGACGCAGTAGTGGGCTTAAGCACTGTATGGCCATATGGTGTGACCAAATCCCCATATTTTTGCTTGATATGTTCAGGTGCTTTACATAGCCTTGCAGGATTTAAATGTAATTTTTGTATGTGTGTGCTGTAATCTTTTGTTCTGTTTGTATGGTCTGAGCACTGACAGGCTGACCCCCCATCCCTTCAACCTCTGCAGCAATGCTGGCAGCGCTCATATATTTATTTCCCAAAGACAACCTCTGGATATGACGCTGAGTATGTGCACTCAACTTCTTTGGTTGACCATGGTGAGTGGAACCTGTCCTGTTAAACCGCTATATGCTCTTGGCCACCATGCTGGAGCTCAGTTTCAGGGTCTTGGCAATTTTCTTATAGCCTAGGCCTTCTTTATGTAGAGCAACAATTCTTTTTTTCAGATCCTCAGAGTTCTTTGCCATGAGGTGCCATGTTGAACTTTCAGTGACCAGTATTAGAAAGTGAGAGCGATAACACCAAATTTAACACACCTGTTCCCCATTCACACCTGAGACCTTGTAACATGGCTAATTGGTCTCAATTTGGACATTTTCACTTAGGGGTGTATTCATTTTTTTTGCCAATGGTTTAGACAGTAATGGCTGTGTGCTGAGTTATCTTGAGGGGACATCAAATTTACACTGTTATGCAAGCTGTACACTCACTACTTTACATTGTAGCAAAGTGTAATTTCTTCATTGTTGTCACATGAAAAGATATAATAAAATATTTACAATAATGTGAGGGGTGTACTCACTTTTGTGAGATACTGTGTGTATGTGTATATATATATATATAGCACTTACCCCTCGAAGGAGCTGCTGGTTTTGATTGGGCCTGCACTCTACCTAGAAACCCCACTGACTTGACTCAATCCCCTTGGCACAGCTGTGGTGCAATGTAATACAGTACAATATACAACAATGCAAAGTACCTGTATTGTACCCCCAGGATCCACTGGCTCCACCTGGTGAGGAAAAACAGTACGCCACACAAATGGATACTTAACCAGAAATATTGTTTACTGTAAAATATTTGAATAGGTGGTTACAAGAATTGTGCTGCCACCCCAACGTAGCATGTCAGTACAATATAAATCAACAGACAAATACAATATAAAAGATATATATATTTTTCTGTAGCTAAACTTGGGAGCTCCCGCTACTTTAAAGTTATACGTGAGGCCTCAATTAAAGTACGCTCTCCCGTATCTTCTTTCTTCACTAGCTAGAGATGACTCCTCTGATATTTGTAATCCAAAAGGTAGGTAAGAGTTAGCTTAAGGTACTCCAGGTATAACTCCAAGAACTTATACACAACGCTTGGGCACTAAAGTGAAGTAGGCCTCAAGCCTGCTCAATGTCAGTTGCTCTGTTCCGCTTCCGTGGAACAACAGGTTCCAGCAAGGCCTGTAAGTGAGTCTAACTGTGTGCAGCAAATTAACAAATGGTGGGCCATAACCCGCTCACCAACTGGATCGGAGTTCCGGGTGATGACTTTGATCTGGCAACTGTAGCTTGCTTCTGTATCAGCTGGGCAGATGCTCTGTGTCACTCCTCTGACTGGATCTGGTCCTCCGATACTCCGATAAGCATCTCTGGGCCTCGTCAATCTGATCACCAGCTCTCAGGCTCCGTCAAATCACCTTGCAAACAAGCAGGATTGCAATCCGCAGTGACTGTCTGCAGCTGTCTCCCAGAAACCTCCTCACAGATCCACACAGGCAGGCAGCATGGTCCCAAAAGACCTAAAATAGCCGCTGCTGCCCCTTATATCCCCTACCAAGAGAGTGTTCATGGGCAGGTCACACATGGACTCCTGGGTAACAGAATCCAAACAAACAGTCACTTCCTGTACAAGTCTTTAGGCTGTTCACACAGGCAATAATTTATTTTCACTGACAGCAGAACCACAGACCTGCTGCATGAGGAACGCTAACAAACACTTCTTGTGTAAAACTGGACTGAAGGAAGCAAAGCCTGAGTATGTAATGAGTAAATATGGCTGATCTCAAGTAAGCATAACATTTAGAAATCATGCAAAAATATTATTTTAAGGCCCCTTTCCCATGTACAGGAGGGGTTGTATTTCAGAGGGGTTATGGGTGGTGATCCTACCACCCCTGAATGCTTGTTTTTTTTTGGGGGGGGAGGCTGTTTGTGTTTGGCTCTTGTTTGCACATGGTCCCATTTGCCTCAATAGGCAAGTTTGACAGGCAGTTATAACATGGATTAGCCACCTGTATTTTACCATCCCTTTGCCACCTGTATACCCAAGCATACAATTTATTCCTACTAAGGAGAAATCATGTGTTTGCTTATCCCGCAGAAAAAAAACATTACAGGTTATCACTATTTACCTCTCAACTGGGGAGTCTGTTGTTGCCCATTGACATAAATATTGTTGCTTAACTGAGCCAATTTAATGGTTTGATGGGCTGATTATCCTACAAATGTCTATGACCACTATTAGACATAAGAGACCTGTCAAAGAGATTGTATTCTACAATAAAATCGTGTTCTGTGAGGAAACAAATTTACAACTAAATGCGTGCAATGAAAGGATCATTCCTATTCCAGTGAAATAGTAGGGGAAATGAAAGATGTATTTGTTCTGTATGTTTTTATGCACATACGGTATTCATAAAAATGGTCAGATTTAATCAACTGTAAAATAAATGACTCTGTTTAGCAAATTAAAATAGTAACTCAGATCCCTTTTCTTGTCATATTCGCTAGGGAAAAGGACATCTGGGATTTAGTTTGCTAATGGGGAAAGTGCATTTCTTTCCGTCCAATTTTTGCCATCTTTTTCAGGCCTGAAGGAAAAAGTAGGAAATTAAAGAAACTATATAACTACAGACATTAAGAGAAACAAGCTGTATTTCATCACCAGTATAACATATAATTGTGTATGTGTATGTTATAGAATTTGCTTATTTGAACTTTTTGATAGTTTTGCAATTGAGCATGGTTATTTCTTATATTTACTATCCTGCCCCCAAATAAGCATATGATTACAAAGAAGGTACTAAGCCTTATTACTACCTAAAGCTATTTACAGTGTTCATTGTATAAGTGACATAGCTAAATCATATATAAACCCCTTGGCATTTTGATAGTTTATACTCCACTGCATTCTAAATACGTGGATGAAATAAGTTGTTTTATTTCTCCACAGATCCAGGTAATTATGCATTTTAAATCTATATCAGTAATCTAGAATGGATTTAAACGAGGTAAGATTTATTTTTAATACATAATCACTTTATTTGTTCTTCAAAGCTCACACATGTTAAAGTGTAATGAATAGAGTGTGTACTCTTTTTTTGTATTGGATAGGATTGCTCCTTGATTGTGAATGTATTTGCATTCTCGTACTTTTTACCCTTAGCCCTGTGTGGCTTTTTTTTCTGTGTTATTTGACTTTATTGAAAAAAATTTAAAATTTCTTATCAAATACTTACCCTAATTTCCCGTTCTTGATGTACTCCATGACAATCTATGTGTGGGTTTACCCCGCCTCCTCTCCAATGCTATAGGACCCCATTCCCATAAATTTGAGATCACTGCCAGAGCCTGTATTCGGTAACTAGCCAACTCTTGATCCATGGGTGGGAACTCCATCTTCCATGGAGCCCATCAGGAAAGGAAAATTACGGTATTTGATAGGAAATGTTCCATTTTCCTGATGGACTCTATGTCAGCCTATGTGCGGGAAATAACTAGCCAAACCACACAGGCGGGTATGCTGATCAAAAAAAAAAGGTAATTTGCCCCGTCAACCGACAGAATACTTAAACCAAAGTTTACAGAAGATAAAGATGCAGGTTCGACACAACAATGCATCATGAAGGTGTTTATGGAGGCCCAAGAGGCTGCCCTGCAGATGACATCTAGAGCCACATGTTGGGCCGCCGCCAAGAAAGTAGCCATGCTCCTGGTCAAATGTGCCATCACCTGCTTCAAGGAAGGCAGCCTTTGCTGAGAGATCCTTAATGGAAGACGGGTCAGAACCCGTTTCACTAGATTCTGTGAGTGAGCCCAGGACACGAGGAAGATCCCACTTGGGGAATCTCAACTTACTTTGGGGCCTGAGTCTTACTACCCCTCTGAAGAACTGCTGGGCCAGCAGGTGAACAGCCCACGAAACTCCCGAAAAGGCCGATAGGGCTGAGACTTGGACCCTAAGAGAGCCGACCGACAGAGCCAGATCTAGTCCAGACTGTAAAAATTCTAGGACGTCTTGCACTCCCAGGTCTCTGAATGATCTTCCCTTGGAGGAGGAGATCCGGTCTGAGGGCAAGGGGTACTGGGTCCCGAAAGCTGAGCTGGGTTAGGAGGGGAAACCACGGCTGTTCAGCCAGGAAGGAGCTACTACCACTATCTTGACAGCCTCTGCACGGAGTCTCTGCAGGAATCTGAGGATGATGGGAAATGGGGGGAAGGCATAGGCCCTGCTGAAGCACCATTGATCTGTAAAGACATCCACCCCAAAGGCTTGGCTGCAACGTCTCCGGGTGTAATACTTCTTGATTTTGAAGTTGCAGGGGGATGCAAACAGGTCTACTTTGTGATTGGCCCCCAATGACAGGATCCATTTGAATGTCTCCGTGTGGAGTGACCACTCGTTGTCTAGTTCCACAAAGGACAAAAATTCTGCCCTGACTTTCTGGGCTCCAGGAAGAGATAGACTGCCAAAATGTTGGCCAGATTCTTCTGGGCCCACGACATGATTGGCTTGACTTCTTGGAGTAAGGTAGAGCTCCGTGTCCCCCCTTGTCTCTTCACACAAGACCTCTGTGGTGTCCATTCTTAGCAATGCTGATTCCACTTCTAGGAGATGACTGAAGGCCTGAAGGCCCGAAGGCAAAAGGCTGCTCATAGTTCCAGAACATTTGAGCCTGGGTTGTGTAGGCGGCGATCCCATCTGCCCTGCGCCAGCTCTGATTTGCAGTTGGCACCCCATCTGGCACCGCTAGCACCAGTCATGACCATGGCCCATGAGACGGAGAAATGGAGTGGCATGTTAGCAGATTCTTGCACTGTAGCAACCAAAAGAGGTTGTTCCTCATGCCCGAGCTTATGCAGATGACCTGGTTGCTGTCGCCTGAATCCCATTGCCGGAAAAATCCTGTTTGAAAGGGATGTAACCTCCAGAGAGCCCATTTGACCATAGGGGCCGTCGAGACCATAGTGCCAATCATTTTGAGGCATTGTGAGGCCCTCAGCCGTGAGGAAGTTAGGGCCATGTTCACCCTGACCTGAATGACCGGGATCTTCTCTACTGGCAGCGATATGGTGTTTTTGACTGTGTCCAAATGGCTTTTCTCTGGGTTTAATAACCATCCAAACACGAGCAGATGACTTGGATTCTGTGGACCAGTAGCTGCTCCCTGTCTTGGCATAGTAACAGCGGGGTGTTGGGATAATGGTAAAGCCGTATTTCTTTTGTTCTTATGAGGGCCACCACAGCCAGAAGAACTTTCGAGAAGACCCGAGGTGAGGTTGTCAGCCCGAAAGGGAGGTAGGTGAACTGCAGCTGTTCTTGCCTGATCGCAAACGGGAGGTATTTGTGAAACTCTTCTGCTACGGGCACATGGAAATATGCATCTTTTAAGTCAATTGAGACTAGCCAGTCGCCTGGCTGCACGGCTTGCTGGATGGTAGACAGGTTCTCAATTTTGAATCTTTCGTACTTTATGCACCTGTTCAGGTATGTCAAATCTATTAACGGGCTCCATGAACCATTTTTCTTTAATACCAGAAAAAGGGGGGAGTATACCACCTGAAACTCTTTGTTCTTTGGGATGGGTACCATGGCTCCTTGCACCACTAGCAAGTCCACATAGGACAGCAGCACCAGCTTCTGTTCTTCTGCTCGAGGTAGCAGTGTAGGAATAAAGCTGAGGGGAGGAGTGTTGGTGAAGGACCACATGTAGCCTGAAGAGACTGTCCTTATGGTCCAGTAGTCCGAGATCGAGGCCACCCAGATGTACTGGAAGAGAAGCAAGTGCACCCCCACCGACCTGTCTGGGTGGGCCCTATCTCAAAACAATTTGGAAACCTCTAGCCCACTGGACGGCTGACTCTTGGGCTTCTGGAAGGCCGTCTGCTCCCTCCTCCAATTCCTTCTGAAGTCTCGGCCTGACCGTGCTTCTCTGGAGCTCTCTGTGCTGCATCTTCTTTGCTGGGGCCTTTTCTGGCCAACAGGCAGATAATGTCAATGGAGGCTTCCCCCAGGAAAGCTGATGCCAGCTTCAGCTCTTGCACAGCCGAGCCCCTGGCCACTTCTTCTGAGATGCCTCTGAGCACTGAGTCCACATTTTCCATCCAAGCTTCCATAGCCTTGGACATATCCACAAGGGCCAGAGCAGGCTTACAGGCCATAGCGGCCAACCCACAGATTATCTTGAGGTCTTGATCGATTCTACTCTCAAGGACACGGCATCCTCAAGAGGAAGCGTGACATGTTTCACTAGACGCATTAGTGCTGCATCCACTAAGGAGGCATTTTGCAGGTGCTTCACATCCTCGGCTTTAAAGGGGTAGAGCCTTGAAATCTTGCTAGACAGAGAGGTTTTCCTGTCTACTGTCCCCCATTCCTCCATGATGACGTCTTTCAGCTCTGTCAAAAATAGAAAGTTGGAACGTTCCTTCCCCAGATGCCTGAAGAATTTTTAGCTGGGGGTATGGTAGGTTCCTCCCATTTCAGGGCTTCCTTGACCGCTTTAATTAGTGGTGAAACCAGGGAGAAGTCAAAGCCACAGAGGAATTCATCTCCCTCCACCTTGCTATCTGAAGATATGGGAGATGCATCATATGGCTGGGATGGGCCTGGATCCTCCTGGGCCTCATCAGCCAGAGAGCCCAAAACAGTGGTGGTCTGGCTCTGTGTGTGGGTTGTACCCCATTCCTTAAGGGACCGCTGCACCACACGTTTCACTAGAGACTCCATCTGCTGATTCCCAGTCTCTCTTTCTCCGACTGCCCGGTTATAGCATGGTTCACATAATGACTTGCCCTCCAGGACTTGTGTCCCACATGCCCAGAAGGCTCTGTGATGAGAACATCTATCATGGTGGTCAGAGCAGTGTCTGGAGGAGGAATGAGAACATCTCCCCTGTTGATGGGTAAGGATGAGCCAAACACCCCCCTGTTCGGTTTGCACCAGAACCTGCGAACAGACCTAAACTTCGTGTGAACTTTAGAACCCTATTAAAGTCTATGGGACTCGAACATTCACAATCTTAAGTGCTAATTTTAAAGGCTAATATGCAAGTTACTGTCCTAAAAAGTGTTTGGGGACCTGGGTCCTGCCCCAGGGGACATGGATCAATGCAAAAAAAAAGTTTTAAAAACTTCAGTTTTTTCACTAGCTGTGATTTTAATAATGATTAAAGTGAAACAATAAAAGTGTGATATTCCTTTAAATGTCGTACCTGTGGGTGTGTATAGTATGCCTGTGAAGGGGCGCATGTTTCCCGTGCTTAGAACTGTCCCTGCACAAAGTGTCATTTGTGCAGGAAAAAAAGTCTTTTAAAATCACTTGCGGCTATATTGTCGGCTCCCGTAATACAGAGAACACTCAATGAGCGTTCTCTGTATTAGCCGACAATTCATTCATTCATTGATTAAAAAATAAATAAAAAATCCGGGGGTTCCCCTAAATTCAATTACCAGGCCCTTCAGGTCTGGTATGGATATTAAGGGGAACCCGCATCAAATTAAAAAAAAAATTTGACGTGGGGTCCCCCTAAAAATCCATACCAGACCCTTTATCCGAGTACGCAACCTGGCAGGCCGCAGGAAAAGAGGGGGGACGAGAGAGCACCCCCCCTCCTGAACCGTACCAGGCCACATGCCCTCAACATTGGGAGGATGCTTTGGGGGTCTGCAACCCCTCAAAGCACCTTGTCCCCATGTTGATGTGGAGAAGGGCCTCATCCCCACAACCCTGAGCGGTGGTTGTGGGGGTCTGCGGGCGGGGGGCTTATCAGAATCCCCCAGATCCCGCCCCCCCTGTTTGAAATGGTAAGGGGGTACAAAAGTACCCCTACCATTTCACAAAGAAAGTGTAAAAATGGTTAAATAAGACAAACACACTTTTGAAAAATTCCTTTTTTTTTTTTTTTTTTTAATCAATGAATGAATGAATTGTCGGCTAATACAGAGAACACTCATTGAGTGTTCTCTGTATTACGGGAGCTGACAATATAGCCGCAAGTGATTTTAAAATACTTTTTTTCCTGCACAAATGACACTTTGTGCAGGGACAGTTCTAAGCACGGAAAAAATGCGCCCCTTCACAGGCATACTATACACACAGGTATGACATTTAAAGGAATATTACACTTTTATTGTTTCACTTTAATCATTATTAAAATCACTGCTCCTGAAAAAACTGACGTTTTTAAAACTTTTTTTTGCATTGATCCATGTCCCCTGGGGCAGGACCCAGGTTCCAAAACACTTTTTAGGACAGTAACTTGCATATTAGCCTTTAAAATTAGCACTTTAGATTTCTCCCATAGACTTGTACAGGGTGTTCCGGCTTTTCGAATTTGCCACGAACAGCCCAAATTGTTCACTGTTCGCTGAACAGGCGAACAGGCAATGTTCGAGTCGAACTTGAACTCGAAGCTCATCCCTATTGATGGGTCCTAGACGGGGAGTCATGGCGTCTGAACCTAGATGAAGAGTGTCGATGCTGCAGCCTGGCAGGGTTTCTTTCATTCCGAGGATGATCTGACCTGGAAGGGCTGACAGACAAAAGAGAAAAAAAAGAGAAAGACATGCTGTTAGCACATCGGCTCATAGCAAGCCCACAAACATTTTCTGGCCCTTTCTCTTCGCCCACACACACTCTATGTGTGAGGGCTGGCCGCAAGGAGGTGGTGACCTGTCCATGGCACCCGGAGGGAAGACTTGAGCAAATTCCGCACTTGTAGGGAGCAAAAGTGCTAGGACAGGGAGCAAAATCAGGGGTTAACAAAAAGGAGCCACTTTCTCTTTAAGAATCACTGCAGGTTCTTAAAAAGGAATGCAGGCTCTGGAAGTGAGTTCAAATTTATGGTAATGGGGTCGTATAGCATTGGAGAGGAGGTGGGGTAAACCCACACATAGGCTGCCATGGAGTCCGTCAGGAAAAATGGAAAATTGTATACTCACCTTTCCGTAATTTTCCTTTCCTGACGCATCTTCATGGCAGCACACACTGGGTTGTGACTCCGCCCCCACAACCTGACAGGATTGGATTAACTATAAATTTGAAGGGGAGACACCCTGCTGCATTCTCTGTAAATATCATCACAAAAGAAACAGGGAGGGCAACTGTGTGCTGCCATGAAGATGCGTCAGGAAAGGAAAATTACGGAAAGGTGAGTATACAATTTTCCATTTTCCTGACGCCTTCATGGCAGCACACACTGGGAAATAACTCGCCAGTTGGGTGGGTGCAAGTAAAATAATATTTATTCCTTATAATGCTGAAGAATTGGCTCTAATGGATGGATCTGCCGAAGTCGGCCATGGATAAATGAGCAGAATCCACCTTGTAGTGGGAAATAAAGGTATTCCTGGAGGACCACGTTGCTGCTCTGCATATTGTCTCTGGTGAGACCCTGTAATACCCTGCCCAAGAGGTAGCCACTGCCCTAGTTGAATGAGCCCTGATGTTTTCAAGAATCGCCGTATGCTGGGTGGAGTACGCTTTTTTTAATGGTTCTGACTAACCAGGATGCAATAGTGCATGAGGAGGCGGCTTGCCCACGCCTGGTTCCATGTGGAATGATCAAAAGAGAGTTAGTTTTCCTAAAAGAGGTGGTAGCAGTTAAGTAGTTCATGATGGTTGTTTTGACATCTAGTGGATGAGGATTACCCTGATCGTCCGTGAAGGATGGAAGGATGATGGTTGTAATGGAAGGAAGTTGCCACTTTGGGTATGAAGTGTTTGGAAGGTCTGAGGACTACTTTGTCAGGAAAGAGAACTAACTTAATGCTTGGATCTCCGACACTCTCCTAGCTGATGTAATCACAATGAGAAAAGACAGTTTTAAAGTCAAGTCCCATAAAGAGAGAGTTTCAAATGGAACAAACGGAGGAGAAGCGAAAGCATGGAGAACTATTGAAAGATCCCATAATGGAAAGACTGGCCTCCTGGGGGGTTTAATGTTTAGATAGGCTCTGTAAATTGGATTACCAATGGGTGGAATGCCCACTTAGTATCTGTTTTAGCTGACAGAGCTGATACCTGAACCTTTAGGGTACTTAAGCTTAGACCCTTGTTGACCCCCGACTGGAGGAATTCCAGGACCTGAGAGGGTTGCGGAGAAAGGGAATTCCATCCTTTATGTTGTGCCATGAAGCAGAATCTTCCCCAAACCTTTGAATAGATGGTATTGGTAGTGGCTTTCCTGGCTTGCATCAGGGTTGACTTCATGAGAACAGTCTTGCGCTCTTAGTCTAGCCCTCTCAATCTCCAGGCCATCAGGTGCAATTTCTCTGATGCAGGATGTAAAAATTGACCTTGAGACAGAAGATCCGGAGTTATTGGGAGAGGAACTGGAGGTTGAAGGCTGAGCTGTAAGAGTCGTGAACCACGGCCTCCTCGGCCACAGTGGAATAATCGTAAATACCGTCACCGAGGATCTCCTAAGCCTCACAATTAACGGAGTTGGAGGGAATATATACCCCAACTTGAAGTTCCATGGGTGAACTAGACAGTCCACTCCCTCCACCGATGAGAATGAACCTCTTGACAGGAATCTGTGGCACTTGGTATTCGTCGGAGTGGCTGCTAAATCTACTTCCGGCGTTCCCCAGATTTCCGTAAGGAGGGAAAAAGTCCGAGGGTTCAACCACCACTTGTTGTTGGATAGCGTTTCTCGACTCAGGCAGTCGGGTAGTATGTTCTGTGCCGCTGGGACATACACTGCTTTTAAACTTGTTAGATGTATCTGAGCCCATTCCAAGATGGGCCGAACTTCTTACATCAAGGTGGCACTCCTGGTACCCCCTTGCTTCTGAACATAAGACACTGCTACTTGGTTGTCCATTCGAATGAGCACATTTTTGTCCGTCATAAATGGTGTAAATGCCCTTAAGGCATAAACGGCTTCCCTGAGCTCTAAAATGTTCGAGACCAAACCTTGAGCCTGAATATGCCACTGGCCCTGGGCTGCCTGGTCTTGATAGTGGGCCCCCCAACCGCTCTGGCAGGCATCTGAAGTGACTACTTCTGGGTCTGGAGGGACTATCGGTTTGTATTTCCTGAGATTGCTCAGGCGCGTCCACCACCATATCGATTGCTTCACCGATCTGGAGATGAAGATGGGCTGACGCATTGCGACTCCATCCCACTGCCCAAGGAATGAGTTCTGTAAGGTTCTCATGTGTCACTGTGCCCATCGCACCATGGGTATGGTTGCGGACATGGACCCTAGTACACTCAGACAGGCTCTGGCTGGTAAGTGATTCCTTGATAGCAGCTTCTGCATTTTCTGTATCAGAGGCCGGATCTTCTCTTGTGGGAGCTGTATCTTGTTTGTTTTGGTGTTTAGATCTGCCCCTAAAAATATCATAATTTGTGTGGGTCGCAGACAGCTCTTTTCCCAATTGATTATCCACCCCCTTCTGGAGGGTTGTAACGAGGATCTCTCCGTGATGAATAAACGTCTCTTGATCCTTTGCTAAAAGAAGGATGTCGTCCAGATAATGGTGGACGCGTAATCCCTTTTCTCTGAGGAAAGCCACCAACGGTAACAATACTTTTGTAAATGTCCTGGGTGCCGAAGAGATGCCGAATGGGAGGCACTGGAATTGGAAATGATGTTGGTTTATGGCTAACCGGAGAAACTTTTGAAAGGCCGGATGAATTGGTATATGCAGATAAGCGTCCGATAAATCTATTGAAAGCATCCAATCGCCCAGATTTATTGCTAGAAGTATGGATTGAAGGTTTTCCATTTTGAAAGCCTCCACTTTGATATCCTTGTTGAGCATCTTGAGGTCTAATACAGGACGCAAATCCCCTGTCTTTTAGCAGAAACAAGGAAGAGTAGAACCCTCTTCCCTTTTGGCATGATGGGACCTCCAGGATCGCTCCCTTTTGTTTCAATTCTGCTACGTACTTTACTAGCAGAATCCTTTGGGGTACTGAGGATGGTACTCTGGTTGCCTGGAAATGATTTGGTGGGAGTCTGTTTTTGAATTTCATAAATCCATAAATCCTTTATATGGTCTGACCAGATCTTGGTGAAGTTCCTTCTGTTCCCCTGCTGGGGTGGCCTTAGATTTCTGTATCCTTAGAAAAGAAGGTTTTGTGTTTTTCCAGTCCCTTCTAAATTCCCTACCAGGAGAGTAGGACCCGGACTCTCTATATTTGTCCGGAAGATTACGTCTGTAAACAGGTCCCTTCTGCGTCTTGGGTCTCCTTTCGGAGGGGATCAGGCCTGACTTCCCTCCTGTTACCTTGGATATGGCAGAGTCTAACTTGGCACCGAACAGATTTGCGCCATCATATGGAATTCTGCACCAATTTATTTTTGATGCTGTATCGGCCATCCACGGTTTGAGCCATAGCGCTCTTCTCGCTGTTACGGAGGCCAGCATAGCCTTGGCTGAAGATCTTATAATATCTACTGATGCCTCTGCTAGCTTGACTTCTTGCAGAGAGGAAATAATCTTTCCCATTTCAATGCCATCCTGTAGGTCTTTTTCTATTTTAGATGCCCATCCTGAGATGGCTGTGGCCACTGCTGCTGTGGTAATTGCTGGTCTACAGGCTCCCGCAGCCATGGAATATGCCTTCTTCAATTCTAGGTCCATCTTTTGCTCGAGCACATCCCGAAAGGAAACAGCATCCTCGATTGGTAGTGTGACGTGGCGGGTGAGGCACATTAATGAGGAATCGATGATGGGAGCATTAATTAAAGGCTTCACTTTTGAGTCTTTTAAAGGGTACATCTTGGCTAATCTGTTTGTAAGACTAGATCTTTTGTCAGACCTCTCCCACTCGTCTTTAATGAGATTCTCCAGCTCCACTATAAATGGGAAGGATAACGGATCTCTTTTTAGGTTTGGAAAATATTTCCGTATTTTCTGAGGTTCCGCTGCATCATCTTGCCAGCCGAATGCTTCTTTAACGCCCTTTGCAAAGGGTTCCACCAGGGAAAAATCAAAGCCCACTGACATCTCCTGACCCTCATCTTCAGAGGAAGATTGTGATGCCTGAGTGAGATGGGGGTCTGCTGAAGACGTACTGGGAGCAGCTCTATCTAATGCTGGTGTTGTTTCCAGTATGGACTCCGGCACTGATTCTCTTATGAGGTCTGTAGCAATTCTTGCGTCTGCGACAGGCAAGTTATCTGGCAGTGCCGCATACCCAGCAAGCGTTTGCTGCAGGTTGGGTGTGGCGGCTTTGACATTGTGAGGAATGAGATCTCCTGCGACTTGATCGACTGTGGCGTGAGTAGCTATGTTGTGAGTGGCTGTGTCTTCAGTGCCATGAAGGAGATCTTGAGCGGGACATCCTGCTAGACGTATGGCTAGACCTTCTCCCATGGCTGGAACTTGCGCCTCTTGATCTAGACGGGCTGCCAAAAAAATGCAGCATTTAACGTCTGGCACTCTTTTTTTTCTCCCCTTCAATACTTACCTTGCCTGGTAAAGCCTCTTACCTAACTTGCTGATGGTGGTCTGCGTGGGCAGTGGACTCCATAGAAAAAAAGGGGTGAAGGACAGTCTGAGATATAGAGAGAAATAATGTGTACATATATACATATATATATATATATACACATATATACACACACACACATATATACATACACATACACACGCACACAATTCACTTATAAATATAAATATATATATTATTTATTAACAAAGTTTATCTGCAAGAAACATTATAATAACAATAATAATAATATATATAGGAGTCCCACAGGGACTTACCTGGAGACTGCAGAGTGATCTACATGCAGAGGCAGCAACCTTCCTTAAGTTTTGCAGATTGCACAGCAGAATCACAGAGAAATACAGCTCTGTATTTGAAAATAGCGCCATTGTGGCGGCTAATTGACGCTCTGCGCATGCACAGAAGCGTCTCGAGTGTTCCGGCGCCATTTTGGATAAGGGAACACACATTGAAAACATAGGGGAAAAAAAAAAAAAAAAACACTAGCACTGCACGTGCTCAGAGTGGCCAAACGGCGCCATCTAGGCTGGAATTACAGCATAGAGAAAACACCACTGAAGGAGAAACAAACGGCGGCCATGACAGGGGACTACAAGAGACAGCAATCCCAAAGGTAGAGAAAAAAAGGGAATATAAACCACCACTTACTATAGGAATAAAAGATGGATATTATTTAAATAAGAGGAATTAATAGGCAAAGGAAGAAGGGGAGTCCACTGCAAAGGTAAAAAAGCTTCTTTAAAGCTTTGGTAATGCCAGAAATCCAGTAGCCCCTTGAGACCACCAGAGCGGGGGTTCCCTCCATAGAAGCTCCTTTAGAGACTGTACAGGAGGGACTTCCAAACAGGAGAGGCTTGAACCTGCTGGGGCGAATGCGGTAGAGGCTTATTCATCTGTAACAGGAAAACTCCGTCCGTCCAACCTGTCAGGTGAGGATAAAAAAGAGAATGCAGCAGGGTGTCTCCCCTTCAAATTTATAGTTAATCCAATCCTGTCAGGTTGTGGGGGCGGAGTCACAACCCAGTGTGTGCTGCCATGAAGGCGTCAGGAAAGAGCTTTTTGCTCATAAATTAAAATCTGATTAAGAAAAAAAAAGCTTACACAAGAGCAGGTCATATTGTTTTTTTTTTTGTTTTTTTTTAATCAGACCCAAGATATACCCTTATTCTGTTCCACATATCTATCTACTACACAGTGCATCACAGAAAAGCCCCCCATCCAAATGTATTGACACACAATCCTTTATGAACAATTGGGAACAAGCTTCAACAAAATCTGACAATTGTTTTCTTATTTGGCAATAGCTGTTGTTGTTGTTTCTACCCCATCTAAGGTGAGACTGTCAGTCACTCATAATTTATATAAAAAAAATAAAAAAAATCTATATGTATATATATATATATATATATATATATATATATATATATTAATTGTCAGTACCCCACAATATGAGTACACTGAGTCTCAACACTTCATGCCAAAATATAAATGTTATGCATATTGTAAAAAAAAGTGTAACTAAAATAGATTGTATGGTAATGCATATTTTCCATGTATACTGACTGATTTCCACCAATTTCACCATTTCAAAAACTGCACTCTTATTACTCTATCGACTAGAAATACCATTGCTTGCATTAAATATATTAGCAATATAATAAATACTAAACACACTAATTTCTTTTGTCATTTATTGATAGCTGTGGTTTCATTTTGGAGTAATTCTAAACTTCCACCTGCAATAGATAAGTCCCTATTTAAAGTATGTGCCAGTACGTGGTGCCAATTATGGTTTCTTGTTCTCTCAGAGCCTGTTCACCACTTGTGTGGTGTACTCTCATGTATTTTGCTTAATTTTCCAGCACAATCAGTATGGAGATGCCTAAGAAAAAACATTGTTTGCAATTAGGCATGTTCACACCAAAATGTCACACTAATGCCGCGTACACGCGATCACGCATTACGATTACAAAATCCATGGGATTTTTTCCGACAGATGTTAGCTCAAACTTGTCATGTATACACACGGTCACACAATGTTGTCGGAAATTCTTAATGTCAAGAATGCGGTGACGTACGATGAGCCGAGAAAATTGAAGTTCAATAGCCAGTGCGGCTGTTCTGCTTGATTCCGAGCATGCGTGGAACTTGTGCGTCGGAATTGTGTACACACGTTCGGAATTTCCGAACGGATTTTGTTGTCAGAAAATTTGAGATCCAGTTCTCAAATTTTGTTGGAAATTCCGACAGAAAATGTCCAATGGAGCCTACACACAACAACAAGCTTCCATCGAAAATTTCCCGTCTGAAAATCCGACCTTATGTACGCGGCATAAGACTGAGAAAACCCTAGCTTACTGCATTTTTGATGCATCAGCCTGCATTTTCTATATGAACCAAGTTCTTCACAGTGAAGTAAAAGTGAATCTAAAATATTCATGCAATCTTCATTTTTCTAAATAAATCTATCCCCAATCTTTGAGCACCAGTCAGAGGCATAGCCTAAAGCTTGAGGGCCCCGATGCAAAAGTTGATCTGAGGTCTCCCCACTACCACCCGCCTCTTCCACCAATATACTCTTGCCAATATAATCCCACCATGTGCCAAGGTACTCCAAGAGCCTAAAGAGATTTTTCAGATCTTAACATATTCAGAAACGTTATTCAAAAGATTTTGGAGAAACTTTCCACATTTTGACACACCTCATATTCTTTTGAATACCCAGAAGCGGGGTAGGCAACCTTTGAGAGGTGAAGATCTACCTCAACAACATGAATGGTCACTGGGGTGCAGCAATTTTTTTATTTTAAAAGACATTAAGGCCTAACTAAATGTTATGGAAAAATATTATAAAACAAATGTCACTGTAATAATAGAGACTACTTTGTGGACATGTCAGTAAAGCAGTAGATGGTGTCAGTAGGGCAGAAGTTGGCGCCAGTAGGACAGTGAAGGGTGTCAGTCAGTAGAGCAGTATAAATGTCAGTAAAGCAGTGGATGGTGTCAATAGGGCAGAAGTTGGTGCCAGTAGGACAGTGAATGATGTCAGTCAGTAAAGCAGTGGAAATGCCAGGAGGGCCGTGCATGGTGTCAGTAGAGCAGTGGATAGGATCAGTACGGCAGTGGACAGTGTCAGTGGCTTTTATATATATTTTTTTTAATTATTTTTTATCATTTTATTTTATTTTGTTTTGTTTTTTTTAGAATTTTTTTTAATCATTTTTTTACACATTTTTTAGCAGCCCCGTTGGGAGGCTTTGGTGAAATATCAGGGGTCTAAACAGACCTCTGGTATTTCACCTTTGAGACAGAAAAAAGAGATTGAGGACACAGCCCTCAACCTCTATCTCTGCAGCTACAGCAGCACAGAATTAATGAACAGTAATAGCTCTGTACATACAGAGTTTCCCATTCATTCACAAACAGAAGAATAGTAAACAGTTTGTTATGCTTCCGTTATGAATGGACACAGGAGCCTGTGTCCATTCAGAAAAGGAAGGGGCTGGTAAATTACATATTCACTGGCCCCTTTCTCCCTTTTCAATCCTGATACATCCCCCCCAGCAGCCGGTGGGAGAGGGGAGGGGGGAAGCCAGCACCACTGGGGGGGGGGGGACCTGGGGAGCACACAAGGGGCCTGCAGTCAGCAGTAAACAAGTAAACTGGATAGGAAGGGCAGCGGGGTGGCATATAAAGGAACTGATGCCCTCTGTTTTCCTTTCGCAGCTGCTGAATGCTGGCAGGAGGGAGAGGGGAAGTGGGCTTTCAGTGGCTGCAGGAGGAAAATGGAGGGCATCGGTTCCTCTATGCCCTGTCCCCCCTATCCAGGTGTAGAACAAAATGTGACATGGGAGCTGTATGTGCCCGCTGGAGAATGGACCCGGGTCCATTGTGATCCTGCAAACCCTATAGCTAGGGATAGTGACGTCAGTAAAAGTACACCCAATTATGAAAGATTAGTTGTAAGCTGCAATGAGTATGGTGTGCTTTAGAGTTTTATGTACAAGATTCTGTAAACAAAACTACCTGCACGTGGGTGTAAAGTGAAAAAAGCTGTTAACACAGATTGCAGGGAAGAAACATTAAAACAGTAGTAGAATAAAGTGTAGCGCTATCAAAAAAATACAAGTTCTTCAAAATAGTCCTTAAAAGGTATACAATAAAGCAGTTCATTAAAAAACACCTTGGATGTGCTCCAAAGACGCAAAATGGTGACAGAAAGCAAATGGATACCTCAAGAACTATTTTGAAGAAACTTTATTTTACTTACAGTATGCACAAGATTGATGAGACAATGCATCAACCCATTCAATTTCTAGTGTAGCAGGCCTTGATAATGCTCTCTATAAGGAATATTGTACTATTCACTATACAGCTCGATGCCCTAATGCTCTACAAGGAGAGGTAAGTATTATTTTTTCAAGGAAAAAAATAGCAGCAGGGTCTTTTTAAAGTAGACCTATTACACTCTCAATCAATATTAACTATTTGTAATCCCTTTGTTGCTGGCATTAGTAAATACAGTGCCTTGAAGTATTCCTACCCCTAGAAATTTTCCACATTTTGTCATGTTACAACGAAAAATATAAATGTATTTTATTGGGATTTTATGTGATAGACCAACACAAAGTGGCACATAATTGTGAAGTGAAAGAAAAATGCAAATAAAAAAATGTGGCGTACATTTGTATTCAGCCCCCCTTTACTCTTATACCCCTAACTAAAATGTAGTGGAACCAATTGCCTCAGAAGTCACCTTATTAGTAAATGGAGTCCACCTGTGTGTAATTTAATCTAAGAATAAATACAGCTGTTCTGTGAAGCCCTCTGAGGTTTGTTAGGGTCTTAGTGAACAAACAGCATCATGAAGGCCAAGGAACACACCAGACAGGTCAGGGATAAAGTTGTGGGGAAGTTTAAATCAGGGTTAGGTTATAAAAGAATATCCCAAGCTTTGAACGTCTCACGGAACACTGTTCAATCCATCATCCAAAAATGGAAACAACTGAAAACCTACAAAGACATGGCCATCCACCTAAACTGACAGGCCAGGCAGATTCAAAGTTTTTGGCCTGAAAGCAGAAACTCTATGTGGGGCTGAAAACTAACACTGCACATCATCCTGAACACACCATTCCCACAGTGAAACATGGTGGTGGCAGCATCATGTTGTGGGGATGATTATCTTCAGCAGGGACAGGGAAGCTGGTCAGAGTTAATGGGAAGATGAATGGAGCCAAATACAGGGCAATCTTAGAAGAAAACCTGTTAGCCCTTGTACACACGGTCGGAGAATCTGTCGGAATGTGTCCTATCGGACCGTGTCGTCGGATAATCCGACTGTGTGTGGTATGCATCGGACTGATTCCGTCGGAATATCCGTCGGACCCGTCGGACCCAATTTTCCAACATGTTGGAAATATTTCCCGACCAACTGGGCTGATCGGACATACTCCGATCATGTGTAGAGAATTTTGATCGGACCAAGTGCCACGCATGCTCAGATCAAATTCCTACATCAAAGCTATTGGCTACTAGCCTGAATGTAGTCCCATCATAACTAAATTACGTCATCATGTTCTGAAAGATCGTATTTTTCGCCAACTTTGTCCAACCGTGTGTATGCAACAGTTTCGGACGAGATCCGACGGACAAAATCCGACGGGCAAAATCCGACGGATTTGGTTGTGGAAATCTCTGACCGTGTGTACAGGGGCTTAGAGTCTGCAAAAGACCCGAGACTGGAGCAGAGGTTCACCTTCCAGCAGGACAATGACCCTAAGCATACAGCCAGAGCTACAATGGAATGGTTTACATCAAAGCATATTGATGTGTTAGAATGGCCCAGTCAAAGTCCAGACCTTAATCCAATTGAGAATCTGTTGCAAGACTTTAAAATTCGTGTTCACAGACACTCTCCATTCAACCTGACAGAGCTTAAGCTATTTTGCAAAGAAGAATTGGCAAAAATGTCACTCCTCTAGATGTGTGAAGCTGGTAGAAACATACCCAAAAAGACTTGCAACTGTAATTGCAGCGAAAGGTGGTTCTACAAAGCATTGACTCGGGGGCTAAATACAAATGCACACCACACTTTTCATATATTTATTTGTAACACATTTTGAAAACCATTTCTCATTTTCCTTCCACTTCACAATTATGTGCCACTTTCTGTTGGTCTGTCATATAAAATCCCAATAAAACATGTATATTTACATTTTTGGTTGTAACACAACAAAATGTGGAAAATTTCAAGCGATATGAATACTTTTTCAAGGCACTGTAGATAGGAAGGTATATGCACTTTTTTTGGTTTTAACCAATTTTTTTTTTATTTGTTCTTCCTGGTTTCTGGCCTAGGCCAAAATGGTGTCATACATTTCAGGCGTCTTCATGGGCATTTTTTTCTTTTATCTGGAGGAGGTGATTTCTAACCTAAGCACACCCTCCTGCCTGCATACCTGAGCTATTGGCAAAGGAAATACTACATGAACCATCTTAATCAACATGGCTGCAGCTAGACATACTGGGGGGAGGTGATTTTTCTCAACAAAATAAAGCATGGAAACGTAGATGAATGGATGGGCTTGCTCAGAAAATTAAAAAAGAATTAAATAATGTTTTTCAGTTTGTGGTGTCCAGATACAGTTTAACAACAGAGGAGGTGCCCCAGGGATTTTATGGGCAAAGGGGGAAGACCAGATAAGAGAGTAGAGAATGTATTAAAAAAAAAATACAAAGTTTATTAATTACAAAAAGCATTTAAATACACAAAATAAATGATTGTGAAAGCAAAATGGATAGTCATGCTATAAGGTTGGATTCACACCTATGCATTTTTAGTGCTTTTTGAATTTTGCAGATTTGTACAACAGAACGTGTTCCATAGGAAACCATGGTGAATGGACTATGGTACAAATCTGCAAAAATCACTAAAAATGCATAGGTGTGAATCCAGCCTAATAGTACATCCATACAACTAAATACAACTAGGTTTTGGAGCACATGATTGGTCTCATAGTAGGAGGCCAACCAAAGTGTGTGGGTTCAGAAATTGCACAAGTTATTTCTAAACTGACATGTCATTTTGAAGGCATTCTACATTCTTAACAAGAATTATTTCTACACCCCTTTGTAGTCTGACCCCTATGCAAGATGTGCTGTGGAGAACAGAAGCTGGACAGCAGATTTCCTGCTTCTTGGATTTACTAATGAAAGAGATATAAGCGTCACGCTCTTCACTTTCTTTCTCTTGGTTTACTTATTGACCCTTTTGGGAAACATCACCATAATCTTGCTGACTAGGACCAACGCCTCTCTAAGAACCCCCATGTATTTTTTCCTGAATAATTTCTCTTTCCTTGAGATAGGCTATACCACAGTTACTGTACCCAGAATGCTATCTGATCTCAGCTCTGGAAACATGGCTATCTCCTTTAATAGCTGCATTACTCAGATGTATTTCTTTTTTCTCTTTGGCACCACAGAATTCTTTATTCTGGGTCTAATGGGATTTGACCGTTATGTTGCCATCTGTCGCCCTCTTCATTACAACAACATCATGAGTTCTCAGTTCTGCTTCCAGTTGGTAATCGGATCTTGGATCAGTGGATGCATGGTTCCTGTAGTACCCACAATAGTCCTTTCTCAGAAGCCATTTTGTGGCTCAAAAACCATCAATCATTTTTTCTGTGACGTTGGTCCACTGGTAAAGCTTTCATCATCCGATACAGTCTTCTTAGATACTTTTGTCCTTATTATTTCTACTGTTGTGGTGCTTAGCTCCCTACTCCTTGTTATAGTGTCATACGCTCTTATTATAACCACCATTTTTCAAATAGCTTCCTCATCTGGCCGTACCAAAGCCTTCTCTACATGCACGTCCCATCTGTCGGTTGTCACCATTTTCTTTGGCACTGTGATCTTTATATATGTCCGTCCATCTTCCGAAGTGAATCATGAGATGGATAAAGCTGTATCAGTTTTTTATTCTGTTGTCACTCCAGCTCTTAATCCTCTTATTTATAGCCTAAGAAACAAAGAGGTAAAAAATGCCTTGGTGAAAGTGCTTCATAAAAAAAGGCATTTTATGGGACATTCAGAGGCCATACAATCAATCAAACTGAATGCATATTCTTAAATTTAATGTTTCTGTTTAAGTGTGCACATTTATAGGATTTACATATTTAATCTTTTTTTTTTTTTATTATTTTTTTTATAGAACAAGAGAAAATAAAAAAAATAGCGATTAAAGCCTAAGTGAAGCTAAAAATCAAAAACAGAAAAATGAGCACAAGGAACTGTGCTGATTCCTCTGCTGTTAGTACTAATTCTCCTCTATCCTGCCTCCCCACTCCCTTTTTACCCAGCTGTCCCATTCATAAAAGCCATACTATGGCTTCAATGAATGGAAAGCAACATGATAATATAGGATGGATGGTTAATAGCGCCACCTCCTCCATTCGTAGATCATGTGCCATTCCTAGAATCTGTAGTACAGCTTCTGTGAATGGCGGAGCTGGGCCTGTTATAGCCTTTTAGTATTTACCCCCTGTCACACCAGAAGATTATGGCTTGGAGCGGTTGTTAGGACAGTGGAGACAGCAGAGGGATCAGCACAGTCCCTTGTGCTGATTTTTCTGTTTTTGTTTTTAGCTGCACTTAGGCTTTAATCACTAGTTTATTATATTCTCGTGTTGTAAGTTATGTCCCCTGAGCTGACTTTTCTTTTTTTGATTTTGGCTGCACTTGGGATTTAATCTCTAGTTTATTATATTCTCCTGTTATAAGTTACTGTATGTCCCCCTGTCAGGGCTGGGCTCCTTCTCAAAACTGGCCGCTCAGCTGTCAGCTAATTGCCAGCTCCTATCTCTCCACAGTGACTTACCTGTTGATGATATCCTGCTCGTCAGTCTTGCTTACTTAAGCCATCCAGTCCCGATGATCTCTGCCTTCGCCTTGGTCACATCTCTAGCCACTTAAAGAGGTTGTATAGTCTATTTTTTCACTTTTACTTACAGGTAAGCCTATAATAAGGCTTACCTGTAGGTAAAAAAAAATCTCCTAAACCTGTATGGTTTAGGACATATTCCCCTGGCAATGAGCCGCTGACTGCAGCGAGGCATGCGCACAGGGGTTTCTTGGCTGGAAGCCTGGCAGACGCCGGACCCTGCCGGAAATGATATCCGGCCACTCACAGCGATACCCACCCACTCACCCACGATATCCGGAAGACACACCGAGGGAACAAGTCAGCTCTCTTGGCTTGTATCAGGCGAGATGTCGGGGCCTCGTTCTAAGGTAAGTATTTCATAATGAGCTAGTATGCAGTGCATACTAGCTCATTATACCTTTTCCCTTGCAGGTATGAAAAAAAAAATTTAACCGGGTTTACCACCGCTTTAAGAAACAGTTTCTTTTTTCTAGAAAATTACTTAGAACCCCCAAAAATTATACATTTCTAACAAGAGAAATAAAACCGCGCTGAGACCCAAAAAAAATTTTTTATTTTTTTTCCTTACTTGTCAAATAAGAAAAAAATGTTTTTTTAAATGAATAAATATAAAATCAATCTAAAAAACAAATACAAATAAAAAATAATTGAAAGAATTGACAAATGAATGTGACATAATATAAGGCTGCTGCTCCACTGTGGGATACACACACATGAAAATAGACAAAAATAGGAAAAAAGAGCTGCGCCAAAAAAACTACACCAATAAAAAACAAATCAATAAACCAATGCTATAAGCAAAAGTCCATAAAGAATTTGTGTTATTGAAGAGAAAAGCCGATCGCACCACAGTGATTCCACACTTCCTTATCACTACTGTGCCCAGCCACCGACAAATAAATGCGCTTACCAGACGGTAAAGCGTAAGGAGCGTTTATGATCTCAAGCTACTGACGGCTCCTCGCCTCCACCGAACACTTTGCCAATCAGGAACAAACGATCCATGTATTGAGGATTCTTATGACGCTCCGCATTTTCATTAGTACCCAATATATACGTTCAGAATATAGAAAGAAAGAAGCTTCCCATAGTGTAAAAAACTTCAGTACTCGTTTAATTATAATAGGAATACACTTACATGGGGGTTCCCCATTGAAAACGTCACATATGATGAAACGCGTATGGGAGGGCACGCTGTGACGTCACCACATGTTACGAGAGGAGGACGGGCTCTCGTTTTGCCGGCCGGCTTGTTTTTTATGTGCGATCATTCTTGGTTTTATGTAACTGTATTTCTATTATAATTAAACGAGTACTGAAGTTTTTTACACTATGGGAAGCATCTTTCTTCATACATTTCTAACACCCTCGAGAATAAAATGGTGGCCGTTGCAATACTTTCCGTCAAACCGTTTTAGCGCAGCGATCTTACAAGCACACTTTTTTTGGAAAAACTATACTTTTTCTGATTAAAATAAGACAACAGTAAAGTTAGCCCAATTTTTTTATATTGTGAAAGATAATGTTACACTGAGTAAATTGATACCCAACATGTCAGGCTTCAAAATTGCACCCGCTCGTGGAATGGCGACAAACCTTTACCCTTAAAAATCTCCATATGTGAAGTTTAAAAAATTCTAGGGCTAGAATTATTGCTCTTACTCTACCAACTGTGGCAATACCTCACATGTGTGGTTTGAACACCGTTTTCATATGCAGGCACTACTCACATATGTGTTCGCTTCTGCACGCAAGCTCGACGGGATGGGGGGTGTTTAAAAAAAAAATATATATTTTTATTTATTTTACCTTGTATTTTTTATTTTTACACTGTTCTTCTTATTCATATTACAAGGAATGTAAAAATCTATTGCAATAGAAAAAAGCATGAGAAGAGCTCTTAAATATGAGATCTGGGGTCAAAAAGACATAAAATCTCATATTCACACAAAAATGCAATAAAAAAAATATTTTGGCAGTTGACATTTTTTTTTTTTTTAATGGGCAGAAGTGACGTTTTGATGTTGCTTCCACCCTGCAATGATATGGAGATGGGTGGGGGCCATCTTCCCATCACTCGTCTCCACACCCAGGAAGGAGAGGCATGCGATTGCCTCCGCCACTACCGACAGCTCCGGTAAGCGGCGGATGGCACCGGAGTGTGGCGGGCCCTCTCCTGCCGCTGATAAAAGTGATTTTTCAGTGAATCCCCTGCAGAGACTACTATTATCGGAAACCGGATCGCCCGCTGAAGAAGAGGATACTGCCCGGTCATTGGTTTAGCTAAATCTAAATAGAATAGTTTTTTTTTATTTATTTTTTTAAGCATTTTAAATAATAAACATGAACTTTTTTTAAATACTATTTAAAAATATCTTTTGTTTTTAGATAACAATGATAGCACTGGGCACATATCTTTGACTCTGTATGTTTGGCTTCCGGTTTATGAGTGCGGCGCACATTAGCTTGTCATGGCCTCCAAGCCAGCTGTTCTGTATGTGGGCTGTCCTGACTCTGGGTGCGAGCTCAAAAAGACATTAAAGTGAACATGCCAGCATATCAGCTTATACTACAACATCTTATAATGAAAATGCTGCATCTAAATTGACGAACAGTACAGGCTCATTTACACTTGCGCTGATTAGTAACACACAATAAAGTGCCTACTGCTTTAACGTGCATTTTTAAAGCTTTTGTGATAATTTTTATCGAATGAAGCTTGGGAAATGCCCTTTGTGTGTTGGTTTTCTTTTTTTTCCAATAAATGAAATACACGGTCAAACTAACGCTGAAGTTGCCCTCTACCGCTGAAGATGCGGTTAGTGAGTGCTGTGATAGACTTTGATGGAGACTTTGAAGATGTGGTGAAGCACCAAGAAAGAGACATGGAGTATAATTTCTTAAGCAAAGCAGGAGCAAACTCAATCTGTACAGGACTGTAAGGTACCCTTTTTTAGTGATAGCTGCTTTGATTGGCATTCAAAAACAAGGATCAGATGCCACATTTGAAGCAAGTGTAAATGAGGCTTAAGACAGAGTTGTCACCATGGGACAGGAAGTCACAGAAACGGGCCATAAGGTCGAGATCACCAGGTGCACATCAAAGATAAGCAAGCCTGCAGTGCAAAAAATGTGAGCCTTTTAACCACTTAAGGACTACCCCACGTACATTTACTATGGCAGGGCGGCCCTTAAGCACAAAATCACGCACCTGTACGTGATTCTCGTGCACAGCTTTGGGGCGCACGCGCCACCAGAGCCACGCTCCCAATTTGATTGGACACAGCGGGAGCCAATCAGTGGGTTCCGGGGCTGTGATGGCCACCTGCAAAACACGATCACTCGCTGGAAAGAAAGGAGGATGGTCTGCCTATGTAAACAAGGCGCATCATCCTTCTATCAGACAGGAAAAGAGACATCTGTGATTCCTGACAATCAGGAACACAGATGTCTCTCTTCCTCGAGTGCATCCGTCCCATACACAGTAAGAAAACACTCATAACAAACAGTTAACCCTTTTATTGCCCCTGATGTTAACCCCTTCCCTGCTAGTGTCATTTATATAGTGTCAGCACATTTTCTTTTTGGCACTGATCACTGTATTGGTGTCAATGGCCCTCAAAAAGTGTCACTAAGTGTCAGCTTTGTCTGCCATAATGTCGCAGTCCCGCTAAAAATCGCTGATCATCTCCATTATTATTAAACACATAAAAAGAAAGTCCCTAAATCTATCCCATAGTTTGTAGATGCTATAACTTTTGCGCAAACCAATCAATGTACACTTTTTGTTTTTTTTACCAAAAATATGTAGCAGAATACAAATTGGCCTAAATTGATGAAAAACATTTGATTTTTCATTTTTTTTTATTGAGAATGTTTTATAGCAGAAAGTAAAAAAATATTGTTTTTTTTTCAAAATAAATCGATCAAATACCACCAAAAGAAAGCTCTATTTGTGGGAATAAAAATACATCAATTTTATTTAGGTACAGCGCTGCACGACCGCGCAATTGTCAATTAAAACAACGCAGTGCCGTATCGCAAAAAATGGCTTGGTCAAAACCTTCCAAAAGTGGTTAAGATCAGAGGCAGGTAAGATACCATTTTACCATTTACTTTAAAGTGGTAATAAACCTCAAACCAAAACATTTTTATATTGGAGCTTAGCAACCGCTAGATGTGGTGGCTGCATCAGTTTTCTTTTGGCTTTTCCCCTCTGTTTTCCCCAGGTGATCTGACCAGTAACACCTCTGGTATTAGTGAGAACACCAGTCTGGAGAAATGAGCACAGTGGGCACAGCAGACAGCAGCATTGTCAGTTGGGGGGGAGGGTTGTTTTAAATGTATTAGTATACTTGGAACCACTAACGAATTCATGCCAAACTCCAGCTCACACTTTATAATTACTAAAAGCAAACATTTTTTTTCCTTGTGGGATAAATGTTTTAAATTAATAAATAAAAGTGGATCATTTTAATCATCCTTATTATTTAGCTCTATTTTACCCCAGCCCTACCCTTGATTGTTGGGGTCATAGGTCACCTGAAGTCTGACATTTGCTGTCTTTGTTACATTTTTGACATCACATATAGTCTTCCAGATTTTTTTTTTGGGCTAGAGCCCTGTATTTAAGAGGTAGGTAAACACTGGCACACACTTCTGCTGCAATGTAAGAGTCCTTTAACACAAGCGTTTTGTTTGTTTCATCAGTTCAGTCACGTTTTTTTCAAAGAAAAAATGGAGAAGTTTACATCAGTTTTACATCAGTTTTTTTTTACATTCACTATCAATGCAAAACAGATGCAAAATAGACCATTTGTCTGTTTACATCTGTTTTTCGACGTTCTGTTTTTTTAACGGAGAAAAAATAAAGCTTTGATCCATTCCAAAAAACAGATGTTTACACTCGTTTTTCCATAGAGATGCATTGATGTCCGTTTTTCATCCGACAGAAGGAACGCCCATGTGAAAGGGGCCAGGTGACAGATGCACAACGTTGGGGTCAGGAGTGCATCACTATGGTAGTGGTAGACCCCATGGCTGACTTCTGTGGATTTAACTCTGGGTGGTTCAGAAAAGCAGGTCCACTGGAGCACCAACACGGATTCTACTGGGACCTAAAACATAAGATTCCCCATGGTGCGGAGTCTTAAGCCCCGTACACACTATCAGATTGTCTGCTGAGTTTTTCCTTCAGATTTACCAAAACCATGTAGTAGAAGGGCCTGACTGATTGCATACACATTGAAACTCCTAAGGTTTGACCTCATATTATATGGTTTTGGTAAATCTGAAGGAAAAACTCAGCAGACAATCTGATAGTGTGTACGGGGCTTAAAAGCCATCAGGTGTTCACCAGAGCCTCTAGTGATGAGGATCGACTGCGCTGCAACTGCTTCCAGGTCACAGACCCGAGGGTTTCCCAGCTCACGCTCACGGTAGGCTACAGAAGGATAGGGAGGAAGCAGCAGCCCAGGACAACAAGGGATAGTCAGGAGATAAGCCGAAGGTCAGGGCAACTAGCAGACAAGGATAAACAGAGAACACGCCAAAGGCCAGGGTAACAAGCAGGTAGGGATAGTCAAAGAACAAGCCAAGATCGGTAATAGAAACAGACATAGAGCACACGGCAAGCAGGAGACAGGAAACCAAACACACAATATTGCTAGGGCAAGGCAGGCTTGGCCAGCACAGTGTTAAATAATGTATCCTGTAGAGGATAGGGTGGAGCCACACTGAGGGAAAATTATTTAACTATGCAGGTGTAAGTGCAGCCGAAGCCTGACACACAAACCAGGTAAGCAGACAGGGCATGAAGGTATTACTGGCGATTCATGACAGTACCCACTCCCTCTTACGAGATCTCCCACTCCCCCGCTTGGGACCAGGCTTGGAGGGGAACTTCAAATGGAACTTTCACAGAAGACGAGGTGTGAAGATTTCAGATGCAGGAATTCAAGATCTCTCCTCAGGACCGAAGCCTTTCCAATCTGCGAGATATTGAAGAACACCATTATAGAAGGAAGAATACAAAATTTGACTAACCTCGTACTCCTGATCCTCTTCAGAGACTGGAGCCAAGGTAGGGAGCTAAAGGTTTAAGAAGGGATACATGAAAGGAGTTTAGGGATCTGGAGTTTAAAACAAGCAGCATTCAGCTTTGAAATTATATTGTAAGGACCAATGAATCTCGGGGCCAAATTTTAGAGAAGGAACCCAAAGTCTGATGTTTCTGGTGAAAAGTCAGACTTTATCCCCTGGCTGTAGAGGAGGTGGCTTACACCTGCGATGGTCAGCAAAACCCTTGAATTTGCTGGCAGCTGTCTGGAGGGAATAATGAACATCAATCCACATGGTATTGAATGGTTCCTGAAGGGTAGCCAAAGCTGGGATGTCAGAAGAACAGGTCATAAGAAGAGGGAGCTGAGGATGTCTTCCATAAACAGTGACAAAGGGTGTCTTCTGAGAACTGACATTGATATGATTATTGTGGGAAAACTCTGCCCACGGGAGTAGTGATGCCCAATCATCATGATGAACTGTGACCAAGGTACAGAGAAAGACCTCTAACTCCTGATTAACCTTCTCAGTCAGACCATTGGATTGAGAATGGTAAGAAGAGGTAAAATCCAAGGTAATGCTTAGGGATTTGCAAAAGGCTCTCCAAAAGCGAGAAGTAAACTGAACACCCCTGTCTCAAACAACATTGGAAGGGCCTCCATGATGGCAGAAAATCTCTTGAACAAAAATGGGAACCAAGGCAGGAGCAGAAGGGAGACCAGGAAGAGAAACAAAATGGGCCACCTTGGAGAATCAATCAATCACAACCCAAATGAACGTATTCTTCTCAGAATCGGTGATAAAGTCTATGGCAATGTGAGACTAATGCCGCGTACACACGTATCCGACTATCCGACGGACTTAGTCTGGCGGACTTCCCGCCGGACTGTCCGTCCGACTTTCCGAACGGGCTACTTGCCCACACACGGCACTTTTTCAGCGGACTAATACGGCGTACTAAGTCCGCCGTACTTTTGAAATAAACGGACTCGCCCACACACGCGGAGGAAAGTCCGCTCATTTCGAGCGCATCTCCAGGTAGGCGGGGCCCGCGAAGGAGACGTCGCTGGCCCCGCCACCTGATATGGACTTAAAGGGGAACCCCAACGCCGAAAAAATCGACGTGGGGGTACCCCCCAGGTCCACATCAGATCCTTGTCCGAGCACGCTACCGGAGCCGTACCAGGCCGCGTGCCCTCAACATGGGGGGTGCCTTGGGGAAGGGGGGGCCGAGCGCCCCCCCCCACCCCAAAGCACCTTGTCCCCATGTTGATGAGGACAAGGGCCTCTTCCCGACAACCCTGGCCGTTGGTTTCGGGGTCTGCGGGCGGGGGGCTTATCGGAATCCCTTTAATAAGGGGGCCCCCGGATACCGGCCCCTCACCCTATGTGAATGAGTATGGGGTACAATGTACCCCTACCCATTCACCTGTGAAAAAAAGTACAAAAAAAACACAACACAGGGTAAAAATAGTTTATTGCACAGCTCCAGGGGGTCTTCCGCCTTCGGGGCCTTGTCCCCCTCTTCGGTTCTTCTGCCTGTTCTTCTACAGGCAGGGGGTCCGGTCTTCTGTCGCCGCTGTCGTCGTCGCCTTCTGTTCTTCTATTCTTCTCTTCAGATGTTGACTCGTCGCATCCTCCGCTCACAATGGCTCCGACGCGACGCACGGCGACTTATATAGGGACATCACCGGATGATGTCCCTGCCCATTATGGTGTCACAGTCCCAGAGGATGCTGGGACTGTGACATCATAATAGGCGGGGACATCATCCGGAGCTGTGCAATAAAATATTTTTACCCTGTGTTGTGTTTTTTTATACTTTTTTTCACAGGTGAATGGGTACGGGTACATTGTACCCCATACTCATTCACATAGGGTGGGGGGCCGGTATCCCGGGGCCCCCTTATTAAAGGGGGCTCCCGGATTCCGATAAGCCCCCCGCCCGCAGACCCCGACAACCAACGGCCAGGGTTGTCGGGAAGAGGCCCTTGTCCTCATCAACATGGGGACAATGTTGAGGGCACGCGGCCTGGTACGGCTCAGGAGGGGGGCCTTTCACTCGTCCCCCCCTTTCCTGGCCGGCCGGGTAGCGTGCTCGGACAAGGGTCTGATGTGGACCTGGGGGGACCCCCACGCCAATTTTTTTCGGCGTTGGGGTTCCCCTTCAAGTCCATACCAGGTGGCGGGGCTAGCGACGTCTCCTTCGCGGGCCCCGCCTACCTGGAGACCCACTCAAAATGAGCGGACTTTTCTCCGGGCGGGAAAAGTCAGTTCATTTCAAAAGTACGGCGGACTGGCATACACACGGCCGGATTGTCCGCCGAAATGCGAGTCCGGCGGGAAGATTGGAGTGCAAAACTACTTTCTAAGTCCGCCGTACTTTCGGGTAAAAAAAGTCTGCCGGAGGCTACACACGGGGGGATTGTTCGGCGGACTTGAGTTTGCCGGACTTTTCCACCCGATTGTTTGATCGTTTGTACGCGGCATAAGGCTCCTTAGGAATGGACAAAGCATGAGAAGACCAGCAGGAGCTTGTATCGAGACAGACATGACAAGCCTTAATGTAGTCTTTCACATCAAAATTAAGAGTAGGCCACCAGTAATGGTGGTTGATGAGGAAGAAAGATCGGAGGGCTCCGGCATGACCTGCCACCTTGGAATCACGACCCCAACAAAGGATCTTAGTTCTTAACTGGGTTGGAAGGAAGTTCTTGCCAGGAGGAATTTTTGAGTCCAGTGTAGAATGGGCAAGACCACATGTGGTAGGAATGATCGACTCAGGTTTGGAGGTGGGCTCCTCATCCTGAATGTCAAAAGACCTAGAGAGTGCATGAGCCCGACTATTGCAGAAACCAGGTTTGTACGTAATAGAAAAATTATAATGGGAAAAGAAAAGACTCCACCTGGCCTGTTTGTGATTCAGTCGTTTGGCATTCTTTAAGTAATGCAAATTTTTATGGTCAGTGGAAATTGTTATGGAGTGCGGGGAACCCTCCAAGAGATGATGCCATTCGCCAAATGCCAATTTAATCGCAAAAAGTTCCCTATCACCAATAGCATAATTTTTCTCTGCCTGAGAATTTTTTTGGGAGAAAAACACACATGGTTGACGTTTGCACTCAAAGGATTGAAGAAGGACAGCTCCCACCCCAGTCCCGGAAGCGTCCAGTCCAATAAAAAAAATGGATCCCCAGGGTTAGGGTCAGCTCAAGAAAGGTCCAGAACCAAAGGCCTGTTTCAAGTCATGAAATACAGAGACAGCTTCAGGGGGCTACTCCTTCGTACCCTTCTTGGTTAAGGCGATAATAGGCGCAGCAATGGAAGACTAATTCCTAATGAACTGCATGTAATAATTAGTGAACCCAAGAAAGCGCTGTGTGTCCTTGAGGTTTGGCGGGAAGAAGCCAGTTGGTAATGGCCGAGACCTTTCCAGGATCCATACTAAGACCCAAGATAGAGACAAAGCATCCCAAAAACAGAACCTCTGAACATTCGAAAGAGCATTTATCCAGCTTGGCATACAGAGTGTTTTCTCTAAGGCGCTTAAGTACAATACGGACATGTTTTCTGTGAACAAGCAGATTTTCCGAAAAGATGAGAATGTCATCCAGATAGATGACAACAAACGGATAAAGCAGATCCTGAAGACCTCATTGACAGTGTTTTGGAACACAGCTGGGGCATTACAAAGATCAATGGGCATACCCAAGTATTCATAATGCCCATCTCTAGTATTAAATACCGTTTTCCATTCATCATCCCTCCGTATCTAGATCAGATTGTATGCCCCCCTGAGATCCAAGTTAGTGAAAATGGAGGTGCCTTTCAATCTGTCAGACAGTTCCGGTATTAAGGGGAAGGGGTATCGTTTTTTTATTGTCAGAGCCTCACTAGTCAATGCATGGTCTTAAGGTCCCACCCTTCCCTCAATAGTCAATGCATGGTCTTAAGGTCCCATCCTTCTTGGCTACAAAAAAGAACCCCGCTCTCCCAGGAGATGAGGATTTCTGAATGAACCCTTTCTTTAGATTCTCTGCAACATACTCAGACATAGCCTGGGTCTCCGGAATGGACAAGGGATAAGTCCGACCCCTGGGCAGGGTTGCACCAGGAACAAGGTCAGTCAGTCAAAAGGCCTGTGAGGAAGAAGTACCTCAGCCAATTTTTTGCAGAATACATCCCACTCACTATATGCAGCAGGAAGATATGCAGCAGGAAGAGCAGGAGATACTGATGTGGTGGCCATAGGAATTCTCTAATTTGGGGTAACCTTGAGTAAGCAGGACGAGAAATAAGAGGGACCCCAAGCCAGGATTTGCCCAATAGTCCAATCAATGTGTGTAGAATGGAGCTGTAACCAAGGAAGGCCCAATACAATTGGGGTTGAGGCTTTAGGTAGCACGAGAAAGGATATCCACTCCTGGTGGTGCACCCCTATAGACATCTTGACAGGGAGGGTCTGGAAGCGGATGGGCCCCCCAGGAATAACAGTACCATCAATCGCCGAGACCACCAGTGGAGTGGTGAGAGGTGAAAGAGGAATTTTCATGGAAGAAGCAGGTCCCCAGTCCATGAAATTTCCAGCGGCTCCAGAATCCACGTAGGCCATGACTGCATGAGGGGAAGCATCGACATGGAGAAGCACAGTAAGGAGATGGGATGATGAAGGTGATTTTCCTGGGTCCATTATGCCATCTTCCAGATGTATTAGACCAGCGTTTCTCGGATGAAGAGAGCAGGTGTCCCGAAAATGACATTTAACCCCATAGTACAAACACGAGCCCAGAGTTCTGCGCCTTCGGTAGGTAACCTACACGCTCTTAGGGGAGGTAACCTAGTCCAGTCCAGTGGCATAGGTTCCACAGCTGGCGTGGGATGCCCCACGCATCGAGGAGAGGGGAGCTCAGGCTGGCTAAGAACCATGGAGTACTGATGCCTTTTCTCTAGGTTCCTCTCCTGGAAGCGAATAATGATCGGATTGCAGAGGGAGGTGACATCATCTAGACCTGAGAGAATAGTTCTTCCTGCCAACTCATCCTTCACTCTGTCAGCGAGGCCTAGTAAAAATGTTGCAACTATGGCCAGCTCAGCTCAGCAGTTAAAATGCGAAAGTGACGGGCATACTGTCCCATTGAAGAAGACTCTTGACGGAGACATAAAAGGGCACTTGTCGCGGAAGAGACATGGTCTGGTTCCTCAAAAATATTCTGGAAGCATTTCAGGAAGTTAGACAAGCTGGAGACTACTGGATCATTCCTCTGCCACAGAGGGGCTGCCCAGGCTAAAAGCCTTGTTGGTCAGGAGGGAGATAATATAAAATAAAAGTTTTGAGGCTGGACCTCAAGATGGATGGTGCACTGACTAAGGAACCCCCCTAGAGAAACAAGAAGGAGCTGATAGATGCAACAAATTTGTGGTAGGGGCTGTAAGCTGAGTAAGTACAACCATCGACTGTGATTGAGGTTGTTGAACCTGGGATCCAAATGAGGCCTGAAGCTGTTCAAAGCGGGAGGCCAAACCTTGCAGGAATTGCATCACTTAGGTCTGATTAGACACCTGCATCTTGAGTCTGCGGACTAAGCCCTGCAGCTGATCAATGGCAGGTAGCGGCACATAAGCCGGGTCCATGGCCCAAGAAAACTGTCAGGTCACCTGAGGCACACCATTGGGGTCAGGAGTGCACTGGTATGGTAGTGGACCCTATGGTTGACAGCTGCAGATGGAACTCTGCATGGTTCAGAAAAGAAGGTCGACTGGAGCACCAAGAGCCTATGAGCTAGCAGTTGTTCACCACTAGTAATGAGGATATGGACTGCACTGCAACTGGCTCCAGGTCGCTGCCCCCAGGGTCTCCCAGCTCATGCTCACAGTTGGCTAGAGAGGAAGCAGCAGTCAGGAAAAGAAGGGATAGTCAGGAGATAAGCCAAAGGCCAGGGCAACTAGCAGACAAGGATAAACAGAGAACATGTCAAAGGTTAGGGTAACAAGCAGGCAGGGATAGTCAAAGAACAAGCTAAGATGAGTAATAGAAACAGACATAGAGCACGTGGCAAGCAGGAGACAGGAAACCAAACACACAATATTGCTCAGGCAAGGCAGGCTTGGACAGCGCAGTGTTAAATAGTGTATCCTGTAGAGGCTATGGTAGAGCCACGCTGAGGGAAGATTACTTAACCGTGAAGGTGTGAGAGTGCAGCGCAAGGCTGACACACAGACCAGGTAGGCTGACAGACAGGGCGTGAAGGTATTACTGGCGATTCATGACAGGGCTTTACTGTTACATTGAAAATCAACACAATTAGGTAAGTACTGACATGTAGAATAATCTTGTTTGCCTTTTGTTGGTATGAGCTTACACACAGGATGTTTGTAGTTAAAATATTAAATCAATTATATTATGCCAGCAGCCAAAGGCAAAATAGCAGCTCCCCAAATCCTAGCAATTCATATAGAAACACATTTTCAGGCTGCATTCACTCCTATATGTTCTGGGAATGCAGGCAGAAATGTGTGTTTTCTGGAAAAGTATGAGAAATGTGGCAAAATTCATGTCGTTATATATTATTTTTTAATGGCACCCCAGATGCAGGTAGCAGTCATGCAAAAAAGTGTCAAAAACACGCAACGCAAAACAAGCTTGGCCAAGAAAAGGTACATGACATACCATAGTGCTTTTGTGCCATATAGTCCATTCAAGTAAACGGGCTACCCTATGCTGTTGCGTGACAAATACGGCAAAAAACATGCTGCATTGCACTAGTGTGAAGGCAGCCTTACCCTTTACACACAGGACAGGCTCCATTGGAGTCCTAATTGGTCCACTTGAAAAACTGACTTTCTATAGATCAGGGATATGCAATTAACGGACCTCCAGCTGTTGCAGAACTACAAGTGCCATGAGGCATTGCAAGACTCTGACAGCTACAAGCATGACACCAAGAGGCAGAGGCATGATGGTACTTGTAGTTCTGCAACAGCTGGAGGTCCGCTAATTGCATATCCCTGCTATAGATCATTGTGGTAACAAAAGAATGACAGCAGAAAAAAGATCAAGTGGTCTGCTGAGCCTGACCTATTTTTTTGGGGGATTTATATATGCTTTTTTGGTGAGGGATTTATGTTTTTTTGGGATTAATATGTTTTTTTTTTCCATCTTAGTATAAAGCTTTATTTGTCCCAAGCTATATTATATCTATATACTGTGTGTAGTTTTATCAGCCAAACTGTGATGCATTCTGCAGCCTAGAACATTGGAGATCATTGCTGGATATAATCTGACTTTGTTTAGTTGGATCTTTAAAATAGTTGTGATGATTCCACTGGAGTAACTGAAAATATCAGTGAAAGAGAATGACCTATGGACTTTAATGCAGAGTTCCAACCCATTTAAAAGTCAGCAGCTAGAAAAAGTGTAGCTGCTGACTTTTAATAATCAGACACTCACCTGTCCCATGGTCCAGCGATGCGGGCACACAAAACCTCGCTCCTCTCCACAGCGCCGACATTCTAACTGTGGGCGCCCGGCTGTGGCTTCACAGCCAGGCACGCACTGTGCATATACGAGCCATGCTGCGCGCTGTGAATGGTCGGGCAATCTTCTGGGACCTGTGACGTGTCCCAGAAGATTGCAGGGAGGGAGGGTGGAGAGGTGAACTTCCTTCCGGCACTGCAGAGCCCCAGGACGAAGTGGAGGCTAGGTGCCCATAAAACTGGGTATCCGCTCGTCCCCCCCACCCCAAAAAAAAATAAAAAATGACATGCCAAATGTGACATGTCAGGGGGTCACCATCACTTAAAGTGGAAGTTGCATTTTTGTGTGAAACTCCGGTTTAAAGGACCTCTTATTTTTCCTGAGATTTTTTCTGCCACATTTTATATTTATATTTATTTGGAAATAAATAGCATATTTTAAAAGAGTCAGGAGCTGAGGCTTTGTGTTTATGGTATGATACGGGATTTGTGTTGGGAAGAGTTCAGCCAAGCAAAGCCCAGATCAATACTACCACACTTCCCTCTAGTGGTGATTCATGTTCACTTGTTACTATTATATAGCATAAAGTTCTAAAGCTTATAAGGTACTGTCCCTAACATGCCTTGTATGCCTTGTACTCACTTGTCCTCAGCCGAGGGAGACATCCACGAAGTGGCTTGTCAAAATCATCTGAACCAGGCCCACATCTGTGCAGTACACACCCCTACAATACTATATTGAGTGCATACTCCGTAAGATTGAAAAGAGAATGAGGTCTGAAGAGCGTTACCCTCAGCAGTTGTTGCTGAATAACTACAGTAATACCTCGGAATGTGAATAACGTGGTTTATGAGAAATACGAGCTATTATTTTTTAAAACTCCTGACTCAGTTTGCGAGAATTATGTGAGTTTCCATTGACTCCTATGGGGAAACTCGCTTTGATATATGAGTGCTTTGGATTACAAGCATTCTTCTGAAATGAATTATTCTTGTAATCCAAGGTACCACTGTATTTTAAAATGTATATCTATTTCAGACCTTTTTCATATATGTATTAACCCCTTCACACCAACAGTTGTACAGTGTACAGTGGTTGTACTGGGGTGACCCTGGAACCGTTTTTTTTAGAGCCGACGATCAGCATTCTTGTAATGACTAATCAGCCGCTCGGCTGTTTTTTTAAGCAACACGAGGGGGAAGTGTCCCCCTTCTGCCACATTCCATGGCTCACCCATGCTCTCACTTTCCTCCAGGAGGCACCAGCAACCATCCGGCATTTCCACTGGCTGGCCGGAGTCCTGAACAAAGCCGGAATTGGCTATGATGGGGTCTCTGATCTAATAACCCGTAAGCGATGTCATGACATCACTTCCTGTTTACTGGAGCCTTAAAGACGCCAGATTTAAAAAAAAATATCAAAAACAGCCAAACTTGGTGTTCTGAATGCTTTTAAGTGCAAAAAAGGGATTTGGGGTCTTAAAAAACCCAGATCCCTCCAAACAAATACCTGACACATGACTATTGCTGTCACGTATATGTTTACATTCTTAGTGATGGCAATTTTTTTTTTTTTTTTTTACAGTGACAGTGTAAAAATAAAATAAAATGATAAAAAAAAAAGTTAAGTGCCCCTTCCCTCTGCACTCACGCACAGAATTGAACGCATACATAAGTCACACCCGCAAATGTAAACAGTGAGGTATCGCCAGAATTGTTATAGCGAGAGCAATAATTATAGCACTAGAACTCCTCCGTAACTCTAAACTGGTAACTTTTGTTTAAAAATGTTAAAGAGATTGGAGAATAAAATTGAGATTTTTAAATACTGTTGTTTGTCGACATTCCACGAGTGTGCACAATTTTAAAGCATGGCATGTTACGTATCTATTTACTTGGCATACAGACATCATCTTTCATGTGATACAAAAAAATTGGGCTAACTTTACTGTTTTGTTTTTCTTTAATTCATGAAAGTGTATTTTTTCCCGAAAAATTGCGCTTAAAAGACCGCTGTGCGAATACAGTGTGACATTAAATATTGCACGACCGCCATTTTATTCTCTAGGGTCTCTGCTAAAATATATATATATATATATATATATATATATATATATATATATATATATATATAAAATGTTTGGGGTTCTAAGTAATTTTCTAGCAAGAAATACAAGTGTCAGAAAAAGCCTTATGCCGCGTACACACGATCAGAATTTTGGTCGGAAAAAGCTCTGATGGTTTTCCAGATGGAATTCTGCTCAAGCTGTCTTGCATACACACGGTCACACCAAATTCCGACCATCAAGAAGGCGGTGACGTACAACACGTACGACGGGACTAGAAAAAGGAAGTTTAGTAGCCAATAGCTTCCATCTTGTAGTTAAATCTGAGCTTGCGTGAGTTTTTGCGTGTTGGAATTGCATACACACGATCGGAATTTCCGATAGAAAGTTTTTCCGTTGGAAAAATTGAGAACATGCTCTCAAATTTTTGCTGCCAGGAATTTGGCGAGCTAAATTCCGATGGAGCATACACACGGTCGCATTTTCAGATGAAAAGCTCTAATCGGTCTTTTGCTGGCCGAAATTCCGATCGCGTGTATGCGGCATTAGGCTAGGTTCACACCTAATACGGATGCGGCTTACAGCAGGTGTGTCCCTGTTCTCTGTTTCAGGGATGAATCAGGCCCAAATTGTTTCCTAAATTGGCAAAATTCTGCCCCCGCCCACTTTCCCTTCCTCTGCATTTGGGTGTCTTGGTGGTGACCTTCCATTATGATCTTTCACCTCCACTCCCGCTTAGTTACAATATCAGTTTTCATTTCTGCACTAACCATTTTTACTATCCAGTCCACCCTCACTTTTAATTATTAATTCACTCACATAGCCCGAATATTGGTCCACTTGATTGACTCACTCATCACTGATGCTTCCCATGTTTAATGTTTACACTAGGAGTGCTCGGTGTGCCCGGATCCGCCTGGGGCATTGTCTGTGATGGGTGCCACCGCTGAACACGCCTCCTTAGCTTCGATACTGATGCCTTCGGGTGGCTCACGGTCCCTGACATCGCACCATTAAGTACACATATACCTGTAAGTAATCTGTTTAAAATAGAGGTAGGTTGTTTTATATCTATCCTCCCCTATAATGATACAAGCTAGTTTACTTTAATTTACTCTCCCATTGCAGATACATCACGTCTGCTCATGAAGAGCGGCTTAAAGCCACGAAGCTCATTGAACTACCAGATGTCATGCACTTCAATTACACACCCATTAAGATATGTGCTTGTATATACAATTTTTATTGTGACAGGGATCAGAAAGACCATAGACTGTGCAGATGCTGTCTTACAATATGTGTATATCCAATCATGAATGTTGATGGATTCCTAAATCTCATCATGTGATTAATGTTTATGAATATGTTATTACCAGATATTACTGTTTCAGAAATTGGCACTATGGAAGTGTGCGTTTCTATATATATGAAATTTAATGTATGTAAATCTATGTATTATTAAATTCTTTACTTTCCACCATTCTATTAATTTTGTTACCATGAGCTTCATATAAAGTCCCACCTATTTTGTTGCATCTTTGCTGCTTTTCCTGCTGCATTTTTGCTCCTTTTCCTCATTGGTGTATTTTAAATGATAGAGACAGAATATCAGCCAAAAAATAATCATGATAAAAATGTTATAAATTGAGTTGCAGTTCAGTGAACAAAATAAGTATTTTATCCCCATGCAAAACATGACTTAGTACTTGGTGGAGAAACCCTTGTTGGCAAGCACAGAGGTAAGATGTTTCTTGCAGTTGGTTACCAAGCTTGCACACATCTCAGGAGGGATTTTGGTTCACTCTTCTTTAGGGCCTCAGTCATCCTAGTAAATGTTTCCAAATCCTGTACCATCTACATAGGGAGAAACATGAAATTGTGCTTCTCCAGGAGACCCATTTCTGCTCAAGCGGTCATCCTACCTGTAACAATAAATATTTTACCACATGGTTGCATAGCACCAACCTGTGTGCTAAAATGAAGGGAGTCTCTATTGTTGTTCATAAGAATGCACAAACTAAAATACTTGACTCTTACTTGACTTAGTCCTATTGGGTATATTTCTTAAATTCCTTTTTGGTGGATCGGTATTTACCTTTGCTAATTTTTGGCTACCCAATACTTTACAGTTTATGAACTTAAATACCTTAGCACCCTAGATTCTTTCTGAAGGTAATATTTTTGGTGTGGATTTTAATTTGGCCCTTAATCCCTGCATTGACCCTTCCACAGGCAAAACTCACACACACACTATATGGATCTCGATTGAAACTTGAGTTGTCTTATAATACTGCCCTTATTTAGTGTGTTCTACAGGGTATTTTCATGGGACTAGACTTTAAAAGGCAAAATCTGCAAAACCCTTCTACACAAGATATCGGAACTCGATCTCTTACATAGGCATAACAATTCGGATTCCATCAGAATAGAATTGGCTAATTCTAGGTCCTAGTCTTTACATCTATTAGACCAAAACACTCTTTCTTTGCTCGCATTAGGTTCCTTAGAGCCTGTTACGAGTACAGCAATAAAAGCGGTTCATAATTAGATAAATCTTTGCACCATATAACACATCTATGAATTTGTCTCTTTGCCTTCACCCCAGATGGGTCAAGTCTATATCAATTCCAAAATCCTTCAAACTTTATTTTTTTTTGTTTTTATTATTCTTTGCTATACAACAATCAGCAAGATACATTGGCTCCCTCTCTTTCCTCTTCCAACCTGGACAAGGATCTCTCATCCTACATTGCTGATACCACCCTACCCCAGTTGGATCAACAAACCGGGACCACTTTAGATGCCCATTCATGATGAATGAGCTCCTCCAAGAGACACAGGATCCCCTAAAAAACCCAGGCCCTGGTGGCTTTTCAAACAGATTCTACAAAACCTTTGTTCCTGAATAGGGATGAGCCGAACAACCCCTGGTTCGGTTCGCACCAGAACTTTCGATGGGCGAAAATTTGTGTGAACTTTAGAACCCCATGGAAGTCTATGGGACTCGAACGTTCAAAATAAAAAGTGCTAATTTTAATGGCTAATTAAATTAATTTAGTCCTAAAAAGGGTTTGGGGACCCAGCTCCTGCCCCAGGGGATATGGGTCAATGCCAATTTTTTTTTGAAAAACGTCAGTTTTTTCGGGAGCACTGATTTTAATGACGATTAAATTGAAAAAAAATAGTGAAATATTCCTTTAAATATCGTGCCTGGGGGAGTCTATAGTATGCCTGTGAAGTGCACGTGTTTCCCGTGTTTAGAACAGTCCCTGCACAAAATGACATTTAACAGGAAAAAAAGTCATTTAAAACTGCTTGCGTTTTTAATGTAATATCTGGTTCCGTCAATATGGATGAAAATCATTGAGAAAAATGGCATGGGTAGCCCCCCCCCCCTTACCAGCCCCTTTGGGTCTTGTACGGATATTAAGGGGAACCCCGTACCCAAATTAAAAAAAGGAAAGGTGTGGGGCCCCCAGGCCCTATATACTCAGAACAGTAGTATACAGGTGGTGCAAACAAGACAGGGACTGTATAGGTTTGTTGTGTTAAGTAGAATCTGTTTGTAATTTTGAACTGGTACATTTTTAAAGTGTAGCTCTAGTCAAAAAGTCTATTTTTAAGCTTTTTGGAAAACATAGGGAAGGGTTATCACCCCTGTATAATTTTTTTTGACGTCCGTCTTTTTTCATCTCACTTCCTGTTGTCTCCTTCCATTTGCAAGTAGGAGATGTTTGTAAGTTGGATGTTTGAAAGTAGGGGCCTGCCCTATATGATCTGCAGAAATGGGGGCCTAAGGTGTTGCCACAACACTGTAAGCCCTCAAAGTGACTCTTGGTGGGTGCTGGAGCGCCCTGCTGTGAACGATTATATCAAGAATTGTAATTACATACCATTGTTGAACAGTGGTAGAAAAATTGGGCCTTTGGTGGTTGTGGTGGTGGTGCTGGTGCCACAACACTATAAGTCCTCACAGTTACTCTCGGTGGGTGCAGGAACGGTCCCTGCTGTGAAATATTATATCAAGAATTGTAATTACATGCCCCTGTTAAGGGGCTGAAAAATTGGGCCTTAGGAACTGCTTGCTGGTGCCACGACACTGCAACCTCACCCAGATACTCTAGTGGGAGTGCAGGAATGAGCCCTGCTGCAAAGCATTGCATCAAAAATTGGAATTACATGCCCCTGTTGAACAGGGGCTGAAAAATTGGGCTGGTGGCATCACCCAGAACCAAAAATGTTCTTCCAAGATATCAGCAGGATCATTGAGGATGAAGAGGAAAGTCAGTCAACATAACAGGACAGTCACTCAGCATCAGCATAGGCAGTCTTGAAGGGATGTGACATTTCAAAAAAAATTATTCGGTTAATCAGGTGCTTGGTAGCTGGTGGTGATTCAAGACTGAAGGTCAGTCGATCAACCGAGTCGGTGGACAGGCGCACCCTGTGATCGATTACAAAGCCACCAGCAGCACTGAAGGTGCGTTCCGAAAGAACACTGGATGCTTGACAGGCCGGTATCTCAATTGCATACTGTGCAAGCTCTGGCCAGTGATCCATCCTCAAGACCCAGTAAGCCAGAGGATTTTCGGTGGGAAAGGTGTCCAAGTCTGACCTTGCCCCTAGGTATTCCTGCACCATGTAAATCAGGCGCTGGTGATGGTTGCTTGAACCGATCATACCTTGGGGCTGCGGACTAAAAAATTGTCTGAACGCATCGGTCAGACGGCCACCTTCTCCACGGCTCCTTCTGTGACTGACCGAAGCCTCAGCAAAACGTTGTCCAGGACCAGGGGTTTGTAACCTCCCAGTCTCTGGGAACGCGTTGCACAGACCTTTCTGCAAGGCCTCCCGGAGATGTCTCATGCTCTGCTCCCTCTGCGACAGCAAGATAAGGTCTGCAACCTTACCCTTGTACCGTGGATCAAGGTAGAGTGGCCAGCCAGTAATGGTCCCTCTCCTTGAATAAGAGGATCCTTCCGCAGGCTTTGCAGGATTAGGGAGGCCATGCAGCGTAGGTTAACTGAGGCATTCGGTCCGGGGTCCTCTGGGTCACTTAGGACAACATGATCCGCAGCCACCTCCTCCCAGCCACGTAGAAGTCCAGAGGTTTCTTGGGACTGTAAATCATCCCTAAAAGACTGCTGCTGCCGAGTGCCAGGCTCCACCTCCATGCTGACACAATCCTCCTCCTCCTCTTCCTGTGTGATGGGCAGGACAGCAGGAACACTGTCTGGATAAAGGGGACCTTGAGAGGCAAGGAAGTACTCCTCTTCCTGCCTCAAGTGCCCTGTCCATTATTCCATGCAGCGTATGCTCCAACAGGTGGACAAGAGGTACAGTGTCACTGATGCATGCACTGTCATTGCTCACTATCCTCGTGGCCTCCTCAAATGGTAACAGGACAGTGCATGCATCCCTGATCATGCCCCACTGGCGTGGGGAAAAAAAACAAGCTCCCCTGACCCTGTCCTGGTGCCGTAGTTGCACAGGTAATCATTGATGGCCCTCTGCTGCGTGTGCTACTGCTGCAGCATGGCCAACGTTGAGTTCCACCTGGAGGGCATGTCACATATAAGGCAGTTCTTGGGCAGGTTCAACTCCTTTTGGAGCTCAGCCAGCCGGGCACTGGCATTAAATGATCAGCGGAAATGCACACAGACTTTCCTGGCCTGCCTCAGGACATTCTGTAAGCCTGGGGAGCTGCCCAAGAACCGCCGCACCACCAGGTTAAGGACGTGAGGCACAAAGGGCACATGGGTCAGTTGTCCCTGTCAGAAGGCGGAGAGGAGGTTGGTGTCATTGTTGCAAACCACCATTCCTGGCTTAAGCTGGCGGGGCGTCAACCACCTCTCTGCCTGCCCCTGCAGAGCTGACAAAATATCTGCCCCAGTGTGGCTCCTGTCCCCCAAACAAACCAGCGGAAGCACGGCATGGCATCTTCTTGCCTGCGTACTTGCGTAGCCCCTTGAATGCCTACGGAGCACCGCTGGTCCGAGGACAGAGCAGTGGAAGAGGCCATGGAGGAAGAAGAAGAGGGGTGGAGGAGAGAGGTGTGTCACAACCAGTAGTAGCATTTTGAAGGCGTGGTGGCGGAACAACCTGCAACACTACTGCACCTTGTCCTGCATCCTTTCCAACTGCCAGAAGAGTGACCCAATGGGCTGTGAAAGATAGGTAACGTTCCTATCCATGCCTGCTGGACCATGAGTCAGCGGTAATATGAACCTTACCGCTGACCGCCCTTGTCCAGTGAGGCATGGACATTGCCTTCCACATGCCGGTAGAGAGCCGGAATTGCCTTCCTTGAGGAAAAGTGGCGTTTGGGGACCTGCCACTGAGGAACCCCACATTGCACAAACTCACGGAAGGGGGCAGAGTCTACCAACTGAAAAGGCAGCAGTTGAAGTGCTAGCAATTTAGCTGAGCTAGCATTCAACCACTGGGCTTGTGGAAGGCTGGGAGTGAACTTCTTTTGACGGTCCAGCAGCTGGGGCAGGGAAATTTGCCTGCTACAATCGGACGTCGGTGTACTGCTAGCAGAGTGCCTGCAAGTACTTGGCTGTGACACACCTAATTCTACACCTTCATTCCTCTCAGTGCAGGTTTCAGAGGACTGGAGGTCTAGTGGGGTTGGAGATCCCAGCTGATGAGGAGCAAGGAGAGGTTCACTTTGTTCTTTGGTGTGGGTCTTTAAGGTACGCTTGCCAATGAGCTGCATGGCAGGTCAACATACGTCTGGTCAAGCATGTGGTGCCCAAGCGGCTGATGTTTTGGCCACGCGAGATACGCTTGAGACATATGTTGCAAATAGCAGCGGTGCGATCTGATGCACTTGTTTCAAAAAAGGCCCACACCAAAGAACTTTTTGAATAACGCGCAGTGCAATCCCCTCTCTCTGCGCTCCCGCTACTGCTTTCCTCTAGCTGGGTATCATCATCAGAGCCTTCAAAACGCTGGGCATCCTCCTGGAGCATGTACCCAACACTGTGCTCAAACAGTTTGGGGGACTCCTCAGGAGGACATGGTGGGTCTAGGGAAGGAGTGATTAATGACATTGAGACGAAGGAAGAGGACGCGTTGGCAGCTGCTTTGCTAGTACTCTGAGCCTGGGTGAGAGAGGATGAGGAGGACTTGGTCATCCACTCTACCAAGTCTTCGGCATTATGGGGCTGAACACGTCCAGCTGCCGAAAATAAGGACAAGCGTGTCCCATGGCCACGTGCTGATGACGATGCACCGCGTCCACGACCAGCACTGTTATCTCTAGACACAGAGCCTGCTTGCCCACTTTTATTAGCTTGTGACTGTCTGCCTCTCCTTGTTGGCCTTCCAGACATAGTAATGGCCTGCAGGGAGATAGGGAAACCAGTAATTGGGTAGCACTTTAACTCATGCAGATGCCTGCATTAGAGAACACCAGCAAAAAAGGGTAGCTACAGGTGTATACTGTGCTGGAGGCACACAACACCCACTTACCCCTGCAGATGCCTGTATTAGAGAACACCAGCAATAAATGGTAGCTACAGGGGTATACTGTGCTGGAGGCACATAACACCCACTTTACCTCCTGCAGATGCCTGTATTAGAGAACACCAGCAATAAAGGGTAGATACAGGTGTATACTGTGCTGGTGGCACACAACACCCACTTTAATTCCTGCAGATGCCTGAGAAAAGAACACACTGTCCCTGCCTATCTTGCTCTTTCCCTGCACACCGGAACGCACTACGCAAGCTCATCCCCTATTCTTGAACTTGCTTCTATTCTGTTAAAACATTTTCAACTCAGTCTCTGACCACCTGTTCAGCCAGTTCAGTAACTTTAACATCAATCTAATGAAATCTGAAATGCTCAATATTTTTAGTTGCCCTGGCCAGAAGTTTCTCATCTTATCTCATCTTTCTTCATTAAATGACAATCTATTGCAATTAAATATTTGGGTAATAAAATCCCTACTGATCTCACTTCTCTTTATATAGCTGGATTCTCTTTTGTTACTTAAAACTTTAAGGCCTGGGACAATTTATCCTTTTGTCCTGGTTTGGACATATACTCGTGGCCACTTTATTAGGTACACCTTGCTAGCACCAGGTTGGAGCCCCTTTTGCCTTCAGACCTGCCTTAAGTCTTCGTGGCATAGATTGAACAAGGTGTGTTGAAACATTTCTCGGAGATTTTGGTCCATATTGACATGAGAGCATCACACAGTTGAAGCAGATTTGTTGGCTGCACATCCATGTCTCCTGTTCCACCACATCCCAAAGGTGCTCTATTGGATTGAGATCTGGTGACTGCGGAGGCCATTGGAGTACAGTAAACTCATTGTCATGTTCAAGAAACCAGTTTGAGATGATTTGAGCTTTGTGACATGGTGCATTATCCTGCTAGAAGTAGCCTTCAGAAGTTGGGTACACTGTAGCCATAAAGGGATGGACATGGTCATCAACAATACTCAGGTAGGTACTAAGGGGCCCAAAGTATGCCAAAAAATACCCCTCACACCATTATCACCAGTCTGAATGGTTTATGCAAGGCAGGATGGATCCATGCTTTCATGTTGTTTACGCCAAATTCTGATCCTACCATCTGAATTTTGCAGCTGAAATCGAGACTCATCAGATCAAGCAATGTTTTTTTATCTATCTTCTATTGTCCAATTTTGGTGAGCCTGTGTAAATTGAAGCCTCCTGTCCTTAACTAACAGGTGTGACACCTGCTGTGGTCTTCTGCTGCTGTAGCTCATTTGCTTCAAGGTTTAATGTGTTGTGCATTCAGCGGTGGTATTCTGCATATCTTGGTTGTAATGAGTGGGTATTACTGTTGCCTATCATCTCAAACCAGTCTGCCCATTCCCTTCTGACAGCAACAAAGCATTTTTGTCCACACAACTGCTGCTCACTGGATATTTTCTCTTTTTCTGACTATTCTCTGTAAACCCTAGAGATGATTGTGCATGAAAATCCCAGTAGATCAACCATTTTTGAAATACTCAGACCAGCCCCTCTTGCACCAACAACTATACCACATTCAAAGTCAACTAAATCCCCTTTCTTCACCATTCTGATGCTTGGTTTGATCTTCAGCAAGTAGTCTTCACCAAGTCTAAATGCTTGGAGTTGCTGCCATGTAATTGGCCGATTTGTGTTACCAAGCAAATGAACAGTTGTAAATAATAAAGTGGCCAGTGAGTGTACTTCCAAAATTTCTGTACTTAATCCAACCCTCCCCTTTGGCCTATTGAAGTCCTTTTTTTTTACTCAACTACATGGCCTTATATTACAATTAATATGGAATATGTTTAAATTGTGACTTAGCCGGAGGATCTAATGTAGGCAAAAGGATTTTAGAGTTAATTCCTCTTTTCACTCTAGAACAACATTATGCATAAATGCCCAATGCTGACCTCATGTCATTTGAGTAGCTCTGCACCTCCTCTTTGCCACTTCTACGCTGTACTATTTAATTTCTCAAAATGTATCTTCTGGTTCCCCCCCATATGGAGAAACAGACCTCTGAGTTGGGACAGATTTTTATTTTAACAAGTATAATTTGTCAAAGTCTTGTGCCATTGTGCCAGAAAATGGTTCTCAATGACATTCCTGTTAGTATCTTGCTCCTAGATTATGCTTGATATACAAGTCTCACTCAGAGGCATATTGGCCCTGCCATGCCTTACCCAACGCTTTTCTTCATAAATGGTGGGCTTGTTCTTCTATTCATAAGCTCTGGGAGTCTGTCTTAACCCCATCCATAAAATTTTCTTGAGAATCCTTGCCAAATACCCCTGAAATTACTTTCCAATTTACTACCTCAATCATTAACACAAGCCAAACACACTGCTACAATTTTTTCCATTTACATTAAGACATCTGATCGCTAGGCATTGTAAATCCAGCACTGTACCTTTCTTTTGGAAGAACTTGTAGCGGACAAAAACAAAAAACCTTGATACATTTAAAACCGATCTAGCTTGCCTGGATATTTTTTAAAGACTCCCCTCAACTGCAGGAATTTGTAAATGGCCTTTGTTGAGACCTTTAGGGCTGCTTTCTTATGACTATCAGTCTAGTATCTTCCCTAGTTTTATAGTACCTCATATTGAAACTTTTTTTTTTATACAGTCATGTTCTTGAGCACGTGTCACCGTCAGTCTTTAAGACAGAATTTCTCATCCTTTGACTTTTTCCTTTACCTCTTTTCTCTCCCCTATTCCTTTTACAGTCGTCAGAGTATACATAATCCAGGATTTTTCTTGTGCAAAATTTCTTCTACTCCAATTGGTAACCTCTTCTGATGATCCCCAACACAAACTGATTGGAGGTGATCATCTCCCACTGTGGGAGGAAGGCACCCAACCTTCCTCCCACCGTGACCTTGTCATTAAGACTTTTTGGGCTGTTCAGGAGAGTGAAAAATCCCCCCCACCACGCCCTTTAGCCCCCAACTTTTCTTCTGTCGATCAGTTCTAGGCGCTTCAAACTTTTTCTGAGGACGAGCCTTTCTTTTTGACTGCTCCCCATACTTCCTCTTAATGGGAAATGTCTTTTTCTTATCTGCCGTGCGATCTAGCACTGCTTCAAGATCTGGCCCAAAAAGCAAGTCCCCTGTGAAATGGATCCCACAGAGCTTTATTTTGGATGCACTGTCCCCTGCCATGTCTTCAGCCATAAGGCCCTCCTGACTATTGGTCAGGGCCGTAGACCTTGCAGACAGTCGCACAGATTCAGCTGAAGCATCTGCAATGTATGCTACCCCCTTAAGCAGCATGGGAAAGGAAGATAGAATAGTCTCCTTTGCCATCCCTGCTTCAATGTGTGCCTTAATCTGGGTAAGCCAATATTCCATATTACGAGCCACCACTGTGTCTGCCATGGCAGGCTTAAGATTTCCCTGTGATGAGTCCCAGGCTGTCTTCAAAAGTGAATCCATTCTTCGATCCATAGGGTCTGAAAGTACCCCCATGTCCTCAAAGGCCAGATCAGTATGTCTGGACACCTGAGAAAAGGCAGCATCTAACCTGGGAGATTTATTCCAAACAAGAGCCTCCTCTTCCGCAAAAGGAAACCTTTGTTTAAACGCACCAGAAAAGAAAGGTTTTCTTTCGGGATCCTGCCATTCCTTCTTGATGGCATAGATCAAGACATCATGAACCGGGAACACACACTTTTTCTGTTCCCCCAGGCCCTTGTACATCTGATCGTGGAGTGACAATGCCTTCCTTTCCTCTTGTATACCTAAAGTGGTATGAATAGCTCCTAAGAGCTCCTCCACTTCTTCCAGGGAAAGTTTATACCGTGAGGTTCTTTTGGATTCCCCATCCAATCCCTCTCCATCAGATTCCCCTTGGGAATCTGAGGCAGCACTGTCAACTTCTTCCTCAGCTTCCTCTCTGGAACCCCCTGGATTCTCCCCACTAGCAGGGGGAACATCCGCTGGGCTAGGTGGTACACTCTGATGCGCTGGTGGACGAGTGCTCTGGGGCTGAGGCCACTGGAAACTAGAAAAAAGTGTTTTGAAGGACTGGAAAGTACTAGAGAGTTCCTTCACAGATGCCACCAGGTCTGCACCTGTTCTGCTGCCTGCTCCCTAACCAACCCCTCAATACACTCCTCCCAAAGTGCCTTGGTCCAGGAATCCCCCATAGAGGCTCTACACAAAGGACACTTCTTCCTAGAACCATGGGGGGACTTGCTCGTGGCTTTCGGAAATACACAGAAATAAAAGAGAGGGCAGCATAAATTTAAAGATCACCAGCGCTACTTGGAGAACCACCGGGAGTGCCCCCCTAGGACCAACCACCACCAGGGTCCCAGACACTCCCCTTCCCCCCGACCACCAAAAGGGAATAAAACCAGTGGAGCTACTGGTTACTGAGTAAGGGAACACCTCCCAAGGGTTCCTCTTACCTTTGAGTGGCTGGTGCTGTTGTCCCCAGGAGCCGCTCTTGAAGCCTCTGCTTTGGACATTCTCCTGCTGAGGAAGAGTGGTACGAACATACCTTCCGACAGCTGCCTGTACAGCTTAGAGAAAGAGGCGGCACCAGCCGAACGCTTGGTCCCCTTTCACGAACAGTGTCCGGAACCGGAAGATGCTGATCCAACGAAGATGTCCGCCCCCACCAGAAATGAGGTCGCCCGTCATCCGGTCCGGCCTCCAGCTCCATGCCGACTGCAAACACAGGGGGACCTAGGACATCCTGCTGCAGCGCCCCACTGGGCGAACGAACGGATGGACCTCCCCAAACTTCTTGCTTTCCCCAAGCGAAGTTTGGAGTGTGCGGAAAACGGTCAGTACGAACGTTCAGCTCCCCAGCCGACCGGACTGCCGAGTGCAGTCAGATAGACGAACGGACTGCCGAGCGGAGCCAGCGAGACCACTGTCTCCTCTACTCTAGATAGCTAAACAGTCGGGGAGGCTGAGGTTATGTTAAGGTTCCTTAACGGTGTCTCCCCACCGGAGGAAACACCATAACTGAGGGAGGATGAGACTTAAATTGTGAAATTGAAGGCAGTGTTTCCTAAGAGGGGAGGAGCCAGAGTCTCTCTATGGTGGCTGTCCTGAAAGACGGACTTGGGAAAAAAGTATTTTGTATGCATTTTCCTTGTATAGGGTGCACAGGGAGCTTTTGGGGGCCTGTTACCATAACACCCGCCATTGTTCCATAGAGATTTCCTCATCAAGGGCCTTTTCTTATTTGAGCATGTATGCATGTTTACCTTTATATTCCATACGGAAGGCATTTATTATTTTGTAGATATCTGAGATCATTCCTTTTTGGGCCGTGCCCACCAGGATTAAATTTTCGAAAGGAGATGGTGGAGAAAATTGTAGGTCGGGTGAGATGGTCAGGGCAAAGTGGCATATTTGTAAATGACTATAGAAAGCCTGACGGGGGAGGTCGAACTTAGTTTGGAGATCAGAGTAGGGCAGTAGCTTCTGTGATCTAGGATCCACCAGGGTCCCCAGATGGAAGAGGTTTCGTGAGGCCCAGGGGTATGACATCAGGTGGGATAGACTGTCTTGCACCTTGGGATTGCAGACAAATGAGGTAAGGAGTGATTTTTCAGAAGCCAACATATGGGTATTCATAGTTTCATAGTTAGCTAGGTTGAATAAAGACACCAGTCCATCAAGTTCAACCTGAGTGTCTACAATTGTCCCTATCCCTGTACATTGCACACTCACATCGGTCCCTACCCTTAAGGAGCCCACAATCCAAGGTCCCCATTGATATGCTATGGCCAATTTTTTTTTTTTTTTTGACAGAAGCCAATTAACCTACCTGCATGTCTTTGGATTGTGGGAGGAAACCGGAGTACCCGGAGGAAACCCACGCAGGCACAGGGAGAACATGCAAAAGGTTAGGGAAAGCGAGGCCGCCATCCACGCGCGATGCAGTCATCTATTGCATAATTTTTGTTATATTTATTAGATTATAATTTCACATTTCAAATTTTATCATACCCGGGAAGTCTATTAGACTCGTTTGGATGGATTTAAGTGAATTATTTCTAAGAAATACAGGCCTACAATATAAGACGCCAAATTTCCATGCAAAATAAGGGTATTGCTTTCAGCACCTAAAATCTGAAATAATCATACTGCCAGGGAGGTAAAAAAAAAACAAAAAAAAAAACGAAGTTACGTACAGGTAACGTTTTTTCCAGGAGTCTTTCAGGACAGCACACTTGAGAGACCTCGGCTCCTCCCTTCTCAGGAAACACCGCCTCCACCAGATCTTTAAAACCACTCCTTCCCTCCAGCTTTTGCACGAGCACCTCTGGCCAGACTAGGGAGACGTAAAGATACATCATTAACAAATTACACATACCTGATGCTCTTATGTCCTAATGGTAAAGACCTTATTTTGGGTGGGTACCAGTGCTGTCCTGAAAGACTCCTGGAAAAAACGTTACCGGTACGTACATTTGATTTTCCCACTTTCGTCTTTCAGGACAGCACACTTGAGAGGATAAGCGAGCACTTACCCTAGGGTGGGACCACTGCTTGCAGGACCTTACACACAAAGGCCGGGTCCTGGGCAGACAATAAATCCAATCTGTAGTGCTTAACGAAGGTCCTAAAGCTTGACCACGTTGCTGCTCTGCAGATCTGCTCGGGCGTAGCACCAGCCCACTCTGCTTGTGACGTAGCCATAGCCCTAGTGGAATGGGCCCTAATTCCTTCTGGGACCTCCACCCCTTTTGCTATGTATGCTTGACTGATTGCCAACCTAATCCACCTGGCTATAGTATTTCTAGAGGCTTTAGAACCCTTCCTAGCCCCTGAAAAAGAAACAAAGAATCGGATTTCCTGAATTGCTCCGTAACCTCCAGGTATTTTAACACATACCTCCTGACATCTAACTTGTGGAAGACCTGTTCCTGTTCCCTCACAGGATTCGAACAGAAAGTGGGCATGGAAATTTGAAGATACCTTTGGCAAAAAGGCCAGATCAGTTTTAAAAATAATCTGATCCGGAAAAACCTGAAGAAAGGGTGCTCTCCTTGCGAGGGCTTCTAACTCACTGACCCTTCTTGCGGTAGTGATAGCTACCAAAAAAACTGTCTTGAGGGTTAAAAATGTTACCGTGCAAGAACTAATGGGCTCAAAGGGATCCTCTGTAAGAGCCTGCAAAACTAAAGATAAATCCCAAACTGGAAAAGGATGTAAACGGACTGGTCTCTGTCTACTTAACCCTTTAAAGAACCTGGAGACCCAAGGGTTCGCTGCCAATTGCTGCTCCAGAAAAACACTTAAAGCAGAAACCTGACCTTTAAGCGTACTGAGAGCCAGCCCCTTATCTGCCCCCCTTTGTAGGAACTCCAGTACTGCTACTGGACTATGAATGTTAAAGGAGCTCTCCGCACACCAGGAATTGAATTTTTTCCATACCTTCCAATAAATCCTACGTGTCTCTTCCTTTCTAGAATTCAGAAGAGTTGCTATTAACTTTTCGGAGAACCCCTTGCTTTTCAGCATATCCTCCTAGGTAGCCAGGCTGCCAGACTCCACCTCTCCACCTGAGGGCAGCAGATTGGGCCTTGGAAAAGTAGATCCTCCCTGACCGGAAGTATCCAAGGTGGTTCTACCGCAAGCTTCTCTAGTACAGAAAACCAAGGCCTCCTGGGCCAGTGTGGGGCTATGAAGATCAGAGTTGTATCCTCAGAACTGCCGGCAACAACGCCGGAGGGTGAAAAGGCACAGCACTTGGTAAAAGGCCATCTCTGAGAAAGAGTATCCACTCCTATTGCTCCGTCCCCCCGATTCAGAGAGCAGAAAAGAGGAGCTTTTGCGTTTTCCCTTAACGCAAAAAGGTCCACGGACGGTCTCCCCCACCTCTGGACAATCAACCTGTAGATTTCCAGATTCAGGACCCAGTCGCTCTCCCTCAGCTTTCTCCTGCTGAGAAAGTCTGCTCTCTGATTTAGCTCTTCTTTCAGGTTTACTGCACATAGAGAGCGTACTGCTACCTCCACCCAGCTGAATATTGCTTCCGTTAGAGAGCTGCTTCTTGTGCCCCCCTGCAGATTGATGTAAGCAACCGCTGAAGAATTGTCTGAACGGACCTGGACATGATGTCCCTGGAGTTCCTGCTAGAAAAATCTCAGAGCCAAGATGATGGCTCTCAGCTCCCTCCAATTCGAAGACCTCTCTGCGTCCTCGAGACTCCAAGATCCTTGGGTCAGACCTTTCTCCAGGTGCGCTCCCCAACCTGAGCCGCTTGTGTCCGTTGTGATGACCGTGGACACTGGGAGTACCCATTCTAGAACCTGAGAAAGATTTGCTGCTTTTCTCCACCAGAGGGACCTCTTTACTTTTATTGGAATGAGAATCGTAGAGTCCAGAGAACTGAGTAAGATCCCAAACCTCCAAAATGAAAAACTGCAGGGGGCAAAAGTGTGCTCCTGCCCACCTTACTGCTGGAAGAGCCGCCGTCAGCAGTCCCAAGGCTGACATGGCCTTTCTTATAGAAATTTGCTGATTGCTTTGAAGAACTGCAAATTTTCTCCTCTGGGAGAAATACTCGCTGCTGATTTGAGTCTAGAACGTACCCTAGGAAGGTCACTCTTTGCAATGGAACCAAGTTGGATTTCTCCAAATGTAGGAGCCATCCCAATTGTTCCAACACATTTCTTGCTACCTGCAAATCCTGAACCAGCTGCTCCGGTGAAGATGCAAACAGGAGCAGGTCGTCCAGATATGCTACCACTGAGATTCCCTTGAGTCACAGAAAGGCGAGGGCCTCCACCATAACTTTGGTGAATATCCAACCTGAGGAATCTCTGGCTGTCCTCGGCAATTGGAATGTGCAGATGGGCGTCTCTTAGGTCTATGGACGCCATGAAGCAATTTGGAGGAAGCAGTGCCTTCATGGAAAAAATGGAATCCATCCGAAACCTTTTGTAGCAGATTGACAGATTCAAAGGTTTCAGGTTCAGGATCAGCCTGAACTTCCCTGAAGGCTTTTTGACCACGAAAACGTGGGAATAAAACCCTCTGCCTACCTCCCCAGGAGGAATCCGTGATATCACATTCTGCTGCTCCAAATCCTTCAGAGAGACCAGAAGGGCTGCCGCCTTCTCTGCACACCTTGGCAGGTCCGTGATTAACAGTCTTTGAGGGGGGGAACTTGAGAACTGCAGTCTGTACCCCCTCCTTATAATGCCTAGAATAAAAGGATTGGAGGTAACCGACTCCCACTGTGGAAGGAAAGCCCCCAGTCTTCCTCCCACCTGGGTTAACATGTCATTGGGTCTTTTGGGACTGCTCAGGAGGGCGAAAAATCGCTCCCCCAGGTCCTCTGCCCTTGTTGGTCCAGACCTTTTTCTGGGACTCTGTCCTCGGAAAGTCTTTTTCTTTAAAGGAAAAGCCTTCTTTTTATCCGCTGTCCGATCAAGGACAGCCTTCACGTCTGGACCGAACAGTAAATCCCCCGTGAAGAGAATACCACAAAGTTTGATCTTTGAGGCATTGTCCCCTTGCCAAGTCTTTAAACCAAAGTGCCCTTCTGGCTGAATTGGCCAATGTAGAGGACCTAGCAGACATGCGGACCGATTCTGCTGACGCATCTGCCATGTATGCGACTCCTTTTAAAAGCATCGGAAAAGAGGAAAGAATTGTTTCTTTTGCAGTGCCTGCCTCAATATGAGCTTTTATATGAGTCAACCAGTGATCCATGTTGCATGCCACCACTGTGACAGCCATGGCAGGCTTAAGATTGCTTAAAGAAGAATCCCAAGCCTTCTTGAGGAGAGAGAGTCCATCCTCTTATCAATAGGGTCGGTTAACATACCCATATCTTCAAAAGCCAAAATCGGTCCTTCTGGATACTTGAGAAGGCTGCAGCCAATCTAGGCGATTTATTCCACACAGCAGATTCATCCTCTGAAAAAGGGAATCTGCGTTTCAATGCTCTAGAAAAGAAAGGCTTCCTCTCTGGGTCTCAACATTCCTTCCTAATGGTGTCTACCAGAACTTCATGTACTGGGAAGACCCTTTTCTTCAGTCCTCCTAGACCAGTGATGGCGAACCTTGGCACCCCAGATGTTTCGGAACTACATTTCCCATGATGCTCATGCACTCTGCAGTGTAATTGAGCATCATGGGAAATGTAGTTCCAAAACATCTGGGGTGCCAAGGTTCGCCATCACTGTCCTAGACCTTCATACATCTGGTCATGAAGAGACCGGGGTTTTTTCTCTTCTTGGATACCAAGTGTAGTGTGAATAGCTCCCAGGAGCTCTTCCACTTCCTCCAAGGAGAGCTTGTAACGGGAGGATCTGGAGGACTCACCATCCACCTTCTCTCCCTCTGACTCAGAAGAGTCTGAGGATTTGCTGTCCTGCTCATACTCTTTTTTTTTCTACCTTTTTTTTCCTCTTTTTTTCTTTCCTCCTCTTTTTCTTTTTTCTTTCCTGCCACCTCAGTGTGTTTATGCGGGGGACTTAATTCACCTTGCAGCTCATTTGTGTCTCCTCTCATTTCCACATCGTGGCATATTCAATTACTTAACTTTTTCTTTCTTTATTCTTATACAAAAAAATTTAGCAAAGTTTAAAATACAGAAAGGAACCAGGTAATCAAAGAGGCCGCAAAGACAACAAACTTGTCATTAAAATTTTTAAGCTAGGCTCAACAGTTATTCTCAAACCTCTACCCCCGACTACATCTGTTCTAATTTCCTCCCACTTCGCTCCACCCCGTCCCCCCTCCTACCCCCCCTTACCCCCCACAAAGAAAGACAGTACAGGGAATAGGTGCAACAAGAACGGCTATGAAAAGGGAGAAAACACAAAAAACAAAACACAAGAAAAACTATATTCTGTAAGGGCACCTATTATATCCTGTCTACTTATGCGGGAATCCCCAGTTTCATCAACCAGGGACCCCATATCTTCCTAAACTTCTTAATATTACCCTGTTTGGTAAAAAAAAAAAAAAAAAAAAAAACCCCTTTCGTTGCTGATTATTTTTCTTATATTAATTAACCAGGTTTCCACTAGCGGGCCCGAATGTGACTGCCATTGTTGGGCAATTAGCTTCCTTGCCTGAAAGAGGCATCTAATAACTGATACAAACTTATTTTTAGCGATTGTAAATCTCTCCGGTATAGCCAATAGACAGGTCCTAGCCGTTGCCACTAATGTTAAATTAAAAATTCCATTTATCTGATCTATTACCTGTGTCCAATACCTAAACAATTTCGGACACCGCCAAAACATATGAATAAAATCTCCGGCTAGGCCACATCTGGGACAGTGATCATTATCTCTCCAACCCAGTTTAAACATTTTCCTGGGGGTATGGTATACCCGATAGAAAAAAAAAAAAAAAAGATGGGAAGCTTTCTGGGAAGGAGAGATTGAAACATTAGTTCCTTGTTCCATTATTCGGTCCCAATCAGCTATGGACAATGGACCTACGTCCTGCTCCCATCTTGTCCTATTTTTAGTCATACCATTGCGGTCTAACATTTTATCCCCAAGTCTAGCATACAAATATGAGATCGGTCCTTTGTGCGTGTCCAAGGACATAATTTGTGAAAGTATAGGGATCTGAATCAACTGCACCTCTTGGGATCTAAATTGTGCCTGAATTGCATGTCTGACCTGGAGATATTTATAGAACGAATGGTTCGATAGCAAGAACTCTGACTTTTAATCAAAAAAGGATTTAATATCTGGACCCCGAAATATCTGAGCCAATTGGTCTATCCCTTGATTTACCCATTCCCTACATCTTTCTACTTTGAATAGCTCACTTAAGTTTCTATTATCCCATAAGGGAGCCAATACAGATACCCTCTGGTAACCCAATAGGGTCTTGACTGTTTTCCAAAGTTTAACGATCTGATTAATCGTTGGACAGTGAATAATCGAACGAATTTGCCTCAAGGGCTTCCATGAGCGTGTTATGTGGACATCCTATCAACATTAATTTATGGCAAGGTCTGCCCTCGTTTATTGCTGTTACTCCTGCTAAGTGCTGTAGCTGAGCCGCAAAATAATAAAGTCTGGGATATGGAATCGCCATTCCCCCTTCTTCCGGCGGTAGCTGCAGCGTCCGTAAGGAAATCCTAGGCGGCCCCTTTCTCCATATAAGGGCTCTAAATAAGGATTCTATTTTCTTAAACCACCTCAGACCTATCCATATTGGCGAATTATGGAGAAAATATAGAATTTGAGGAAGCCATACCATCTTGACCAAGTTGCAGCGTCCCGCCCTCGAAAGGGGGAGACGGCTCCAGCTATCCACCTTGTGTTTTAACTTCACCAAAAGGGGTGATAGGTTATCTTCCAGATAGGAATTTACATCCTTTGTAATCCACACCCCCAAATACTTAAATTTCTCCACCATCTTCAAGTTCACAATATCTTGTGAAATATAAGTAGCCTCTGTTCCTATCAGGAGTAATGCAGATTTGTCCCAATTAATAGTTAATCCAGACATATGTCCAAATTCTCTAATCATTCCCATCGCCACTTTCAACGAAATTTGGACATCTCCTAGGAAAAGCAGAACATCGTCGGCAAACAATGCAATTTTTTCCTCCATCTGTCCTCTCCTGAATCCCTGTATATCAGGGTTAGCCCTAATGGCAATAGCCAGTGGTTCCACCGCCAAGACAAACAGTAAGGGGGAAAGGGGACAGCCCTGCCTCGTACCATGTTCCAACGGGAACATCTCAGAGAACTCATTATTAATTAAAATTTTCGCTCTTGGGTTAGTGTAAAGCAATTTTATCCATTTGATAAAATTTGGACCAAACCCAAATCTGGCAAGAGCCTCAAACAAATACCCCCACTCCAGACTATCAAACACCTTAGCTGCATCCAGGGCCAATATGGCCCTGGAGCCTCCATTACCCACCGGTATTTGAATATTCAGATAAAGTCTGCGAATATTAATACTTGTAGACCTGTTTGGGATAAATCCCGACTGGTCAGAATGGATAAGCTTATGGATACTTCTTTTCAAGCGTGTCGCCAAAATTTTTGCTAAAATCTTCACGTCTGTACCCAGAAGCGAAATTGGGCGGTACGAAGCGGGGTCCGTGGGGTCTTTGCCCTCCTTGGGGATAACCACTATATTGGGTTCCAACATTGAGGAAGGAAGGATCCCAGTGGTCAAGGCCTGACTCAGTGTCTCCAACAGTACCGGCAATAAGACCTCACCATATCTTTTATAAACCTCAACTGGTAGCCCGTCAGGTCCTGGGGCTTTTAAATTAGGCATCTCTGCCACAGCTTTTTGAAGTTCCTCAATGGTAATTGGAGCCTCAAGTGCCACCACATCCTCTACTGGTAGAGTTGGTAAACTTATTTTCCCCAGGAAGGCTGCTGTTCCCCCAACCCCCCCCTTGAGATTTATATAAAGAGCTATAGTAGCGATGGAATATGCTATTAATAATGGTCGGTTCAGATGTGATCTCTCCCTCTGGAGTCCTGACCGCTGGTATCATTGGGGGAGCAGTATTTGTTTTAACCAGCAAAGAGAGAAGGCGGCCCACTTTTTCCCCTTCCCCAAAGTTCGCTTGTCTCTGGAGTATACGTCTATTTTCTATCTTTTGCCCGATAGTCGTCTTATACTCTTGCTGTTTATCTAACCAGTCCTTCTGTGTAGATGGAGTTGGATTGGTGATATACTGCTGTTCTGCCACTAGTGCCATCTCCCTAGCTTCCTCCTCCCGTTTTTTCATCTCAACTTTATTTCTAGTAATTTGCTGAATAAAGAGTCCTCTTAAAAAAAGCTTTTAATGCATCCCAGACCACTCCCACTGATGCCGTACCCTTATTAACCTGAATAAACGCTTTTAACTCAGATATTACTCGGTCAGAATCTTTCAATATCTCCAGCCACATGGGATCAATTTTCCATTGCCCAAGGTACAGCTTTTTACCTATACGAAGTGTCAATGTTAGGGGGGAGTGGGCCGATAGCCCCCTCGGACCATATTCCACCGCATCCACCAGTGTCAACGCATTACTATTCACCAAGGCCATATCTAATCTCGATAAGGTAGAAAAAGAGGCTGAACAACAGGAATATTGTCGCTCCAGCGGATACCGAATGCGCCACGCATCACAAAAGCCCATTTCTTGCAAATAGCGAGATAATCGCGTTGCGCTCCCCGCTATTGTTGTATTTACAGTTGGAAATCTGTCTAGGGACTTGTCCAAGACTTCATTAACCACTTTCAGACCGGACCAATTTGCTGGTCAAAGACCAGACCACTTTTTGCGATTCGGCACTGCGTCGCTTTAACTGACAATTGCGCGGTCGTGCGACGTGGCTCCCAAACAAAATTAACGTCCTTTTTTTCCCACAAATAGAGCTTTCTTTTGGTGGTATTTGATCACCCCTGCGGTTTTTATTTTTTGCGCTTTAAACAAAAATAGAGCGATAATTTTGAAAAAAAACACATTTTTTACTTTTTGTTATAATAAATATCCCCCAAAAATATATAAAAAAACATTTTTTTCCCTCAGTTTAGGCCGAAACGTATTCTTCTACATATTTTTGGTAAAAAAAAAAAAAAAAATCGCAATAAGCGATTGATTGGTTTGCGCAAAAGTTATAGCGTTTACAAAATAGGGATAGTTTTATAGCATTTTTATTAATAATTTTTTATTATTTTTTTTTTTTTTTACTAGTAATGCCGGCGATCTGCGATTTTTATTGTGACTGCGACATTGTGGGGGACCCATCGGACATTTTTGACACATTTTTGGGACCATTGTCATTTATACAGTAATCACTGCTATATAAATGCAGTGATTCCTGTGTAAATGACACTGGCAGTGAAAGGGTTAACCAGTGGGTGGCAGTGTAGGGGTTAAGTGTTCCTAGGGGTGTGTTACTAACTGTGGGGGGGTGGGGCTTTCATTTAGTGTACACTGATCTCTGCTCCAATCACATGGAGCAGAGATCAGCGTCACTAGTTGCTAGGCAGAATGGAAAAATGTTGTTTATACAGCATTTCCTCCATTCGGCCGCTCCGTGAGACGATCGCACGGATGCCCGCGGCGATCGAGTCCGCGGGTCCCGCGACCGGACTCACGGGGGTCCCGACCAGCGCGGGAGCGCGCCGCCGCCGGCGCGCTCCCGATGGCACGGCGGCAACGAATATTGGACGTACATGTACGCCAATATGCCTGCCCGTGCCATTCTGTTGACGTACATCGTCGTGCGCTGGTCGGGAAGTGGTTAAAGTCCCCTACTGCTATCACGGGAATGTCAGGTTTATCTACTATAAAGGATATTAACTCATGTAAAACCTCTAGCTTGAATGGAGGGGGGAACATATATGTTGGCGATCACGTAGGGATTATTTTCAATTTGACAATATAGAAAAATGTACCTGCCCTTTACGTCTATACAACTATTATAGCAAGAAAACAAGACCGCCCTATCAATCAGGATACTAACCCCTCTTGCATACGTTGAGAATACAGAATGGTATTGGTTTGGCATTTCCGACCTTGGAGAAGCCGAGTCGTCTCGCCCATCAAATGTGTCTCTTGCAGGCACAACAATCCAGGTCCTTTACCTTCTAATGCTGATAACACCGCGTCTCTTTTGGTCGGATCTCCCAAACCCCTCACATTCCATGATATTACCCCAATTCTTTTCGCCTGCATCTCCTCTTAACATATAAATCGGGCAAGTTAAAAAAAGCAATATAATGAGAGGTGGAAAAAAAAAAAAACACAGAAAAAGGGAGCAGAGAAAGAGGGAAAGAAACCCCTCCCCCTTTCATTAGATTTACACCCGTGCCTCGTGTATGATTCCTAATAATAATGATTTACATTCTGCTTTCCCGCCCAAATGCAATATCTTCTCCTATCACCCCTTACATAATACATTTTCAAATTTGTGTATACTTGTGTTATTATTATTGCAATATTGACCCACCTTGCCCCCCCCCCCCCCCCCCAATTCCCAACCTCCACCCCCCCATCCCCCTCCCCTTGCCCCACCGGGCTACCCCCTAGGGGTGTGCTCGTGACCTTCTTACATCCCACCCACCTCATACTTACACCATTCCCACTAAATGCTTCACCCAAAACCCTACCTCCAAACAGGGAGCCCAATTGCTCCACTCTACACACACCTACTTATATTCCTCAATCCCACACTGCTCCACCCCTACCCTACTCCTAATTTGTGCACTATATATTTGCCTCTTATAATACACCATACCTCATCCCCCTCCCCCACCAAATATTTAAACAATCATATATTTAAATCATTGTAACTGCCCGATAATATGAGTTTATAAGTCTTTTTTGTTTTCTTCTAGCCATTGAGCTGCCTTCTTTGGCGTATTAAAAAAAAAAAGGAAGTCCTCCCAAGAGCTATCACCCTTAAGCGAGCTGGGTAGGAGGGCATACTCTTATATTTTAACATCTCCCACTTAACTAAAATGAATTCAGCTCATCGTTTCTGGAGATCTTAACTGAGCATCAAAACTAGATATCGAATCCTTGCATTCTTTGATTGCATACAATATATCTCTTAATGTAGGCTCCTCCTCTACAATACGTGCTGTAGGTATATGAGTACTATTAAGCGTTGATACTGCTTCCGTGTCTGTTATGGTCATTGATGTTTTACCTCCCCCTGATCTCTTGCTGCCGCCAGATTTAACAACCAATGGAGTGGGAGGGTTGCCCTTGACTTTATCTATCGACAGAGGACTTTTTAGAATCTTTATCCTGTATGTTTACTTGCCGAGTGCTTGGTTTAACAGGTGATGCCGGGCCAGGATGGGCATATCGCTCTAGTTTTGCAGCCGCAGCTATAGCCATTTGGTTAGTTTTATCCTTGGCAGACCGAGTAATTTGTGGACCCTCAGGGGGTGGGTGCTCTTCCGGAGATCTTTTTCTAGACATAATTAACCTAGGTAAGAGCGTATACCTCGCCCTATAACTAAGCAGTAGGCCTCCCTTCCCCCCCCCCCAACAGAAATATCAAAATACCCCAAACCTTACTCCCTCACCCAGCCTTATATATGCCCAATCTGCTCCCTGTAGACTCCCCTTTACCTACAACCAATATAAACCAAAAAAGAGAAAAAAAAGGGGGGGGGGGGAGAGAAAAAAAAAAAAAAAAAAAGAAGAAGAAGAAGAAGGGGGGGGGGGAATAATGCAGGAGAATACTCGACCCAATTTTGGACACTAGCTAGACAAGCGTGGGGGGAGGAAATATATTCCACCCAGTTAAGTTTAGAATTTAAAGTATACTCTAGGATGGAGTGCCAGCGTCAGAGGGCAGCCCTGCCATAGCTAGCACCTAACCATATAATCAATGATGACCGTTAGTGTATGGATATCTTCAAACCTCTTCACCCCCCCCCCCCCCGACAAGGTGTCTCATCAGCGGGAAACAAACTACATTTATATATATATACACATATAAGCCTATATACGCAGCAAGTCCAGCAGATCAGTCCGATGAGATAGCGATTGTCTTAAAGTATACGCCCACAAAACGGTACAATTGCGCTTGTAGATATCCCAACAAGGAGGCACTTATCTCAGTCGCTAAGCCATTTCAGTATACTGCTCCATAGAAATACCACTCAGTACTGCCAGGGCCACCATATCATCCACTCACTGCAACAAAATGTATAGTACCTCACAGCGACTTATAGGAACTGCAGGTGTAGCAAATATAGTGTCAGCAACTCACCACCTCGGTTCAGATCCCACCATCTCCCCACTTTCAAAGGGGCAGTGCAGCCGCACAGCTTAGTCTCATAGCCAGAGCTCCTGGGAACCGGCGTATTAACGTACACGTGTGTGTGTGTGTGTGTGTGTGTGTGTGTGTGTGTGTGTGTGTGTGTGTGTGTGTGTGTGTGTGTGTGTGTGTGTGTGTGTGTGTGTGTGTGTGTTATTAAAAAAATGGCGGCTTAGAGATAGGTGAATGACTCCCTAAAAATAGCTTTAACTTTACCAGACGGGGTATCTCAGCACCAGGAAGCAGTCACAAATATAGAGGCACATATACACCTATATATGCAGCAAATAGTACAGTTCAAATAAAGCAGTACAAGTCTATTCCATTCCATTGACCAGTGTGTTTGAATTTCCAAAACTCCAAAGGAGGACAGTTCTCAATCACTGCAGCCGTATGTTGTGCTTCTCACTTCATCCAGAAGAATATATTTACCGGTAAATATCGGTTCTCGTTTCATCCAGATCTTCCATTCAGGCAAAACTCTGGGACAGCAGCTGTAACACTAGCAGCATCAACTCACCACACCGAGTCGAACCTCCTCCTCTCATCCATCCACGCCGACAGGTAAGGGGGAGGAGCTAGTGAAGGACGGGAGAGAGAGGGAGGGAAGCCTGCTTCAAAACACGCTGGGGCAGCCCTCCAGCGAAAAGTATCATCCCTCCTATACCGCTACACTTCCACCGTCCAGGGCCCGTGACGCCATTGCAGCAGATAAAGCCGGGCAAGCCGTCCCGCCGTGCATATCAGTGAGCAGGGGGGGGGGGGTTGGGAGCAGTGCCGGTCCCTCACACACCCTCATCCTCCCAGCTTCCGCACTACCACACTTCCGCACTGGTCACGCGCCCCTGCTCATACTCTAGTATCGTTCTGCTACCCCCAGGCAACCCATCATTAGCAGAGGGACCTACCAAGGGGCCAGGTGTGACATCCTGTTGTGCTGGCAGAGGACTAGCTGGGCGCTGTACAGGCTGGAAATTCTCAAACAAGGTTTTAAAAGACTGAAAAGTGCTGGAGAGCTCTTTAACAGAAGCCGCCAGACTAGAACATTGTTCCTCAACATGATCCTTGACTAAGCTCTCAATGCAATTCATGCATAGTACTTTCCCCCAGGATTCCCCTAACACACTTCTACATAAGGGGCACGTCTTCTTGGACCCATGTGAAGGCTTAGACTTTTCCATGGACTTGTCCTGAAACACAAAAAAATAAACCCCACCAGCATCAGCCCCTGCCAGCAAAAATTAACACCAGAACACCACCAAGAGTGCACCCTCCCAGGACAAACCACCAGGGTCCCAGACGTACAACTCTTCCCCTCCTATCCAAGGAGGGGAGATCACCCGTGGAGCTATACGGGAAGTAGTAAGGGAACACCACCCCAGGGTTCCACTTACCTTAGAGTGACTGGTGCTGGCATCACCCGGAGCCGAACGGGAACCATCAGTCTCAGACATCCCTTCGGTTCGATGGTTGATTCGACAAGAAACTGCTCCTCTTAGCTGTCGCTACAGCGTGAATGAGGCAGACACCAGCTATCGCTCCGTTCTTTATGGCGTCCCACGACCGGACCCAGAAGTCACAGGTGAACCGGACGTGACCTCTCCCGTCGGAAAAAAAGACGTCGCTCGTCATCCGACCCAGCTTTGCGCTCCATGCTGGCCCCACTAACGAGGGGAAGACGCGGACACATCCAGCGAACACCTCCACTCTCTCCAAGGAAGGATGAGACGTGCCAGACACTGCAGTTAACGGACTCCCCAGCCCTGCTGCAATGTATGAGACCTTAATCTCTTCAGAAATCCCTTCGGCCAGACAAAACGTTCTGCCTTCAGGGTAAGACTGGACTCAGCCTCCCCAGCTGATTTAAAACCAGGTTCCTAGCGATGTCTCCGCGCCGGGGGAAACACCAAAACTGAAGGGCTGGAGGGAAGGAGTGGTTTTAAAGATCTGGTGGAGGCAGTGTTTCCTGAGAAGGGAGGAGCCGAGGTCTCAAGTGTGCTGTCCTGAAAGACGAAAGTGGGAAAAATCTTTTAAGGAAGAATAAAATAAAAGTGGTTGCATAAGTGTGCACACCTTCTTATAACTGGGGATGTAGCTGTGCTCAGAATTAAGCAATTACATTCAAACTCAGTTTAAATGATGGCAGGTGTGTACCAACTTCTATTAATCATGTTGGACCCCAAATCAAGATCAGCTGTTCCAATAGGTATTTCCTAACATTTTCTTAGTCACATTCTACAGCAAAAGCCTTGGTCCACAGAGCTTACAAAGCATCAGAGGGATCTCATTGTTAAAAAGGTATCAGTCAGGAGAAGGGTACAACAAAATTTCCAAGGCATTAGATCTACCATGGAACACAGTGAAGACAATATGGCACAACAGTGCCATTACCAACAACTGGATGTCCTTCCAAAATTGATGCATAGACTAGAAGAAAACTGGTCAAATAGGGTGCCAAGAGGTCTACAGCAACGTCAATCACTTCACTACAGGGCACTTTTGCGCCTTCCTGCCCAGGCCAATTTTCAGCACTGTCACTTTGTTCCCACAAATAGAGCTTTCTTTTGGTGGTACTTGAAAATTGAAAAGTTATAACATTTTGTAAAATATACAAGTTTTCTCCATCACTGATGGGTACCGATAAGCTGCACTGATGGGCACTTATGGGTGGCACTGATGGGCATCACTGGCAGGCATTTTACTTTGGAACTGATTGGCAGCTGCCTGGGCACAAATTGGCATACCTGGACATGGGCAGGCATCCAAGGGGTGCTGCACTGATAATCAGCATCATCTCCCTGTTGAGAGCAGCATCTACTCTGTCAGATGTGAGTGAGGAAAACCGATCAATGACTCTTCCTGTTTACATCATGATCAGCTGCGATTGGACATCTGTCAGGCTCTACCTAGATCGTAATTGCAGTGTGTCAGACTGACATGCACGCCCCCAAATTTTTGAAAGCTCATTGATTTATAACCACCCTGGCCAATATGTCCCTTTGGCAAGGTTCTGTGCTCAACATCCATCTATGGAAAGTAAAAATCTGCACACCACACCGAAAGGGGTAAATGCTTGGACCAGTAACAGCAGTTTTACTTGTCCGATCCTCTGTATTCACCTATCCAATGCAGGGCTATGCATTTCACTTTATGACATCAAAGCAACTTTGGCTGCCACAGCATATGGGAGAAGAGGCTGTGAGACCAGTCTTGCAGCAGGGAGGGCAGGTGCAGAAGACTGGGTAACAAGCCACTTTTTCCAGTACACTAGACCTAAGTGAGAATCTAGAATACAGGGACAGCCCCTCTGCAAGAAGATTTCCTTCCTGCCCCAGCATTCAGCGTTAGGTTGTTGCCTACTTTTTTTGAGGTTTACTTTAGTAGGTGACCATCCCATCTCTGACCCAGTGCAGTTCACTCTGAAAGCAGTGAGGTTTTTTTTGGAGGTGGTAGCCAGGGAGGAAACTGCCTGAATTTGCTGAATTCAACATACACACAGCTTGGGATTTCAGTGCAGCAGACACCACAGGGGAGATTTGCTAAAACTGGTGCAGATGTGCATAACAAATCAGCTTCTAACTTCAGCTTGTTCAAATATGCTTTCACAATAAAACTTAAAAGCTGATTTGTTACTATGCACAGGCGTACCAGATTCTGTGCGCACCCATTTTAGTAAATCTCCCCCATGTCAGCACACTGGATTTAGGCAGCAAGACAGCATTTTTCTACAGCATTTAACAGGAAAAAACAGCTAACTGCATGTATTGAAAAGATGTATTTTTTATTCTGCCTAAACATACACTTTGAGCAAAAAACTGCTGAAATGAAGTGACAATGATACATAATCTGTGTACAAACTAGATTTTCTTCGTAGTGGGCTTAACTTGTGTTCTTGATGATCACTGTACCACTATGTTCATTTGTATTAAACCATTCCTACATTTTAACTTTCCTACTGCCCAACACAACACTTTCCTGCTAGCCTGCCCAACAAAAGAACATGTATTAAAAAAAAAAAAAAAAAAAAAAACACAAATAGTCACATTTAACAGGTCAAGACTTTAATAATAAAATGTTCTGGGTTTAATAAGATAGACAGTATCGCAAGTCACACATGTTAGTGTGGAAGCTCTTTGGGCACAAGCTTGTAATGAGAGCCACACTCTGGACAGCGGTTCACTTCTCCCGCATGGATCCAGAACCAGTTAACTGCAGTATTGTCTTCTTCACCTACAAAAAAAGAAAAAAGGACAAAGAATATTACATCCATAGAAGCACTAGAGAGTTGCACTTCCTCAGCAAAGCTCACATCTAACAGACATGTAAAGGAGGAGTACACAGCATGGCACTGTAGTTAGCATGGAGGTCTCACCATAAGCCTGTGGGCAATTCCTCCAACCAGCACCCACCTATAAATTAAGGTAGAACTATAGCCAAAAACGAATTTTGGATAGAGTAGGGAGAGTTATAACCAGTCAGATTTTTTTCTTTTCCATTTGTGTCCTATTGCAGAGATATCCCTTTACTTCCTGTCCCATAGCCAAAACAGGAAGTGTGATAAAATCCCTTCAAATTAACCACTTTACAACCGGCGCACGACGATGTACGTCCATTTTTTGGAGAGATCTAATGGCAGCAGCTCCATCTCTTCAGGTGGCAGGCGAGGTGCCACCCCACCCCTCCCGCCACTCTCCAGAGCCGATCAGGTCCTATCTGTGCCTGGGTATAGAGACGAGTGAGGCTAAGATGACCCCCCACTCGTCTATACCATAGGAGGGCGGAAGAGACGTCAAAACGTCACTTCCGCCCATACCTCTTAAAAAGGCACATTTTTAAATGTCATTTTTTCAAATGACTTTTATTGCATTTAAGTCCAAATATGAGATCTGAGGACTTTGACCCGAGATCTCATATTTAAGAGGACTTGTCATGCTTTTTTCTATTACAAGGGATGTTTACATTCCTTGTAATAGGAATAAAAGTGATTTTTTTTTATATATAAAAACAGTGTAAAAATAAAAAAAATTCTTTAAACCCTCCGTCCCAACGGGTTCGCACGCAGAAGCGAACGCATACGTGAGTAGCGCCCGCATATGAAAACGGTAGTCAAACCACACATGTGAGGTATTGCTGCAATCGGTAGAGCAAGAGCAATAATTCTACCCCTAGACCTCTAACGCAAAACATGCAACTGGTAGAATTTTTTAAATGTCGCTTATGGAGATTTGAGGGTAAAAGTTTGACGCCATTCCACGAGTGGGCGCAATTTTGAAGCGCGACATGTTGGGTATCAATTTACTTGGCGTAACATTTTTCACACTATAAAGAAAAAAAAAATGGTGCTAACTTTACTGTCTTTTTATTCAAAAAAGTTATTTTTTTCCAAAAGTGCGCTTGCAAGACCACTGCGCAAATACGGTGTGAAAAAATATATTGCAATGACCGCCATTTTATTCTCTAGGGTGTTAGAAAAAAAATAAAAAAAAATAAAAGTCCATCGTAACCGATTCAGTGAAGTTGCCTGTCCCCTTAGCAGAAAAACATCCCCAAACCGCGAGTATGGTGTTCTTGGGGGGCATAGGCAGCATTCCCTCCTCCAACCATGGCGATTTGAGATGATGCCAAAGGGCACGATTTTGGTCTCATCTGATCACACCACTATCACCCAGTTCTCCTCTGGCTCATTCAGATGTTCATTAGCAAACTTCAGACAGGCCTGTACATGTGCTTTGAGCAGGGGGACATTGCGAGCGCTACAGGATTTCAGTCCTTCATGGCATAGTGTTACCAATTATCTTGTTGACTATGGTCTCAGCTGCCTTGAGATCATTGACAAGATTCTCCCATGTAGTTCTGGGCCGATTCTTTACTGATCTCATGATCATTGAAACGCCACAAGGCGAGATGTCGCATGGAGCCCCAGACCTATGGAGATTGACAGCCAATTTGGGTTTCTTCCATTTGTGAATAATCGCAACAACTGCTGTCGCCCTCTCAGAGTTGCTTGGCAATGATCCTTTAGTCCATTCCAGCTGTGTAGGTCTACAATCCTTGGACAGTTTTGTTCCTGGCCATGGTGGAGAGATTGGAATCTGATTGTGGACGTGTCTTTTATACAGGTAACAACCTGAGATTAGGAGCACTCCCTTTAAGAGAGTGCTCCTAATCTAGGCTTGTGACCTGTACGGAAGACACCTGGGAGCCAGAAATCTTGCCGATTGATAAGGGATCACATACTTATTTCACTCATCAAAATGCAAATCAATAAATAACTTTTGAAATGCGTTTTTCTGGATATTTGTTATTCGGTCTCACTGTTCAAATAAACCTACCATTAAAATTATAGACTGATCATTTTTGTCAGTGGGCAAATGTACATTTTTCCCTCCTATGTATTCTGCTGCATTTTTTTTTTACCAAAAAGCGTATATTAAAAAAAAAAAAAAAAAAAAAAAAAAAAAAGTTATAGATCTACAAACTATGATATTTTTATTTACTTATTTTTATTTGTAATGACAGCGATCAGCATCTTCTAGCAATGACTGCAATATTGTAGCCAAATTGGTCGCTTGTCACTTTTTGGGGACAGTGCTAAACGATTTGTACTGTCACTGTACCAACACTGGCTAGGAAGGGGTTATCAAGGGTGAAAAAAAGGGTCAGTGTGGAGGTGCTTTGACTAGGGGATGACATTTATCTATGTTCCTATTTTGCAGGAACAAAGGATCAATACCTTCCCTTCTGACAGAACAGCAATCTGCCTTGTTTTCATAGGCAGATTGCCATTCTGCCTGTGTACTGTCTAATCGCAGGTGTCGGTGGACATAGAGTTCACTGTACCTGCCGCTAAGCTCCTGTTGTGTGATCACAGTGGGAGTAGGTTGCTGGCGGCCCGTGCCCCAGACCCAGCAGTGTCAGATCACGTAATAGGTACCAGAGTGGCCATCTGCCTCAGTATATGCATGGTGGGCAGTCCACAAGTGGTTAATCACACGCACACACACCAAAAAAAAAAAAAAGCCCTGGGGAGGACACTTAATGTGGACCGATTTATTGCTGTACATACAGAGGACTATGAATTTAAACTGTTAAATTTTTTAGGCAAGGTAGCCAAAAAAAATAAAAAAAATTGCGGTCAATACTAAAGTTTCAAAGAAATGAATTTCTAGCAACCAGATTCTCTCCCGTTACATTTCTAGCACACACTATTTTTATTTTTAAATTCATATTAAGCAACCAAGTCAGATTTTAGAGTTGGCACCAGTACTTACAAATACAACCAACAATTCTCTGTTTGTTGACGGAGGGCACAATATGGGGGTTCTCCTTCGTCCCTGGACGTCCTACCTTTGGCAGAATGTCGTATGGATCCTTTCAATTTAAAAGGAAAACAAAAACTATCATTTATATAGAAGAAAGTCATCAATGTAGAGCAATTGTCTTTAAACTGCAGGCCTTTGCTTGCCATTATCCAACAAACCCTTGGGGCACTATTATTGATACAAGGCATAATTTCACCAACAGAAACCAATGGGGGCAGGGCAAAAAAAAAAAAAAAAAAAAAAAAAAAAGAACACCCACCCCCCCCCCAATCAGGGCCACTAATCCTCCCCTCAATACTAAAGAGGGACATCTCTCTTATGCCAGGACATTTTCTACTCCTATTGGTCACACTGGCCCTACCAAAGTCTGAAAAGTAAACTTGCCCTCAATTTAGAAAGTTTAGAGACCCAATGATGGGATATAAACCCCATCCATGTTCATACTGTATTCCTCATAGAAGACAATATAGTATTGATAAATGCAGGAGAAAATGGATTCTAATGACACAAGACTAAAGTACAGTTTAACCACTTGCCGACCGCCGCACGACGATATACGTCGGCAGAATGGCACGGGCAGGCATATGGGCGTATATATAAGTCCCTGCCTGCCCGCGGGTGGGGGGCCCGATCGGGCCCCCCCCCGGTGCCTGCGGCGGTCGGCATTTCTTCGAGAGCGATCCGGGATGAGGGGGCGGCCATTCATTCATGGCCACCCCCTCGCGATCGCTCTCGACGAATGGAAATCCCCCGTGACATCACTTCCTCTCCTGTAATGTAAACACAGGAGAGGAAGTGATGTATTCTCTCCTCCGTGTCGGTATTTTCCGTTCCGACACGGAGGAGAGCGGATCGGTGAGTTGCACCAACACTCTACACACACAGTAGAACATGCCAGGCACACTCACACCCCCCCTTTACCCCCCGATCACCCCCCCAATTACCCCTGCCCCCCAGTCACAGTGACACCAATGTCATTTTTTTTTTTTTTTTTTTTTTTTGCATTGGTGTCATTTGTGACTGTAATAACTGTTAGGGCAGTTAGAGTTAGCCCCCTTTAGTTCTAATGTACCCCCCTAACCCCCCCAATAAAGGTTTAACCCCGTGATCACCCCCCGTCGCCAGTGTCACTAAGGCTGGGTTCACATTGCAGCGGTTTATGAGAACGAATGTGATTCGCACCGCACTGCAGTGCAAATCACATCCGATCTCTGTGCGATTCGAGTTCAGCCATTCGCCGCACCCGCCACACCCGCCGCAAATTCGCACGGGACCCTTTTTTTGGCCCGCAGCAGAATCGGATCGCATGGGTGTTCACACCATGCGATCCGAGTTTGCAGATCGCACTGCGATATGCGAACTGATCTGGGGGTGTCAGTAACATTTCACTGACACTCCCAGCAGTTCGCATAGGGCAGTGTGAACTGCCGCCGGGAGGCATGCGATGCGGGAACCCGCCGCGGATTCGCGGCGTTTCCGCATCGCTCCAGTGTGAACCCAGCCTAATAAGCGATCATTTTTCTGATCGCCGTATTAGTGTCACAGGTGACGCTAGTTAGGCAGGTAGGTATTTAGGTTCGCCGCAGCTTTTTATAGCGCCAGGGACCCCCATATACTACCGCATAAAGCCCCCTGATTTCCCCCTAGTTAACCCTTTCACCAGTGATCACCATATAACTGTTACAGGTGACGCTGGTTGGTTAGTTATTTTTTTATAGTTTCAGGGCACCCGCCATTTATTACCTAATAAAGGTTTAACCCCCTGATCACCCGGCGGGTGTCATTTGTGACTAATAACTGTTAGGGCAGTTAGGGTTAGCCCCCTTTAGTTCTAAGGTACCCCCCCAATAAAGGTTTAACCCCGTGATCACCCCCCGTCGCCAGTGTCACTAAGGCTGGGTTCAGATTGCAGCGGTTTGAGAACGGATGTGATTCGCACCGCACTGCAGTGCAAATCACATCCGATCTCTGTGCGATTCGAGTTCAGCCATTCGCCGCACCCGCCGCAAATTCGCACGGGACCCTTTTTTTGGCCCGCAGCAGAATCGGATCGCATGGGTGTTCACACCATGCGATCCGAGTTTGCAGATCGCACTGCGATATGCGAACTGATCTGGGGGTGTCAGTAACATTTCACTGACACTCCCAGCAGTTCGCATAGGGCAGTGTGAACTGCCGCCGGGAGGCATGCGATGCGGGAACCCGCCGCGCATTCGTGGCGTTCCCGCATCGCTCCAGTGTGAACCCAGCCTAATAAGCGATCGTTTTTCTGATCGCTGTATTAGTGTCACAGGTGACGCTAGTTAGGCAAGTAGGTATTTAGGTTCGCCGCAGCTTTTTATAGCGCCAGGGACCCCCATATACTACCGCATAAAGCCCCCTGATTGCCCCCTAGTTAACCCTTTCACCAGTGATCACCATATAACTGTTACAGGTGACGCTGGTTGGTTAGTTATTTTTTTATAGTTTCAGGGCACCCGCCATTTATTACCTAGTCTCACTAGTGTACCCCTAAATTTAGGGGTGTCTACTTTCCAAAATGGGGTCATTTGGGGGGGGTTTGTGCCATCTTGGCATTTTATGGCCTTCAAAACTGTAACGCCCTTAGAAAGCCTGAAGGCGGTGCTTGGTTTTCGGGGCCCCGTACGCGGCTAGGCTCCCAAAAAGTCCCACATATGTGGTATCCCCGTACTCAGGAGAAGCAGCAGAATTTATTTTGGGGTGTCATTTCACATACGCCCATAGCATGTGTGAGCAATATATCATTTAGTGACAACTTTGTGTAAAAAAAAAAAAAAAATTTTTTTTTTGTCATTATTCAATCGCTTGAGGCAAAAAAATAAAATATTCAATGGGCATAACATGCCTCTTATCAATTTCCTTAGGGGGTCTACTTTCCAAAATGGGGTCATTTGGGGGGGTTTTGTACTGCCCTGCCATTTTAGCACCTCAAGAAATGAGATAGGCAGTCGTAAACTAAAAGCTGCGTAAATTCCAGAAAACGTACCTTAGTTTGTAGATGTGACAACTTTTGCGTAAACCAATAAATATACAATTATTGACTTTTTTTTTACCAAAGACATGTGGCTGAATACATTTTGGCCTAAATGTATGACTAAAATTGAGTTTATTGGATTTTTCTAATAACAAAAAGTAGAAAATATCATTTTTTTTCAAAATTTGCGGTCTTTTTACGTTTATATCGCAAAAAATAAAAATCGCAGAGGCAATCAAATACCATCAAAAGAAAGCTCTATTTGTGGGAAGAAAAGGACGCAAATTTTGTTTGGGTACAACATTGCATGACCGCGCAATTACCAGTTAAAGCAGCGCAGTGCCAAAGTGTAAAAAGACCTCTGGTCATTTACCAGCAAAATGGTCCGGTCTGAAAGTGGTTAAATGACAAAATATAAACAAAACTCTCAAAAAACCAAGCTACCTTTCTCGATCATATTTCTGAAACAAAAAAAACTTGCAACTTCAAAAATACAGCTTTTTATCATTCTGAATTACCTCTCCTCTCTTCATAGCCTCCAAAACTTTCCTTTCTAGTCCAGTGGCCTGCTCTTCATCAGTGGGAATACCTTCAGAGAGATATATTTGCATTTTAGACAAAACAATCTCATAAGTGAAATAAATCATAACCATTAACTTTTTTTATACAATACAAATGTTAACTGACAGTCACAAATGACACACACACACACACACATAATTTTTCCACTTTTTTAAAAAAAAAAGTCTGTCCTAATGAATCCTGACTTTATAGCTATTACTATTAGAAATGTAAGCATATTACGTTAATTCCAGTGACCAATTCCTGACATCCTTTTATGCATGGTTAACCTGTCACCATTCAGCATGAAATGGAGCTTCGTTATGTAGCATGAGGTAATATATTCTGCTGCTGCCGCCACATCCCTCACCTTGTTGTGGCAATGCTGCATCACCAACATATTAAAGTGAATGGGACTGTCGGTGAAGCAACATCAGGTCAGAGGAGCCTCTGCAGGACAGAAATGAGAGTCGCTCTTTAACCACTTAAGGACCGCCGTATTGCCATTATACGTCATCGCAATGGCACAGGCAGGCACAAGCACATAGATGTACGTGCCTGCCTTCCAGCGGGTGGGGGGTCCGATCGGACCCCCTCCCGCTGGATACGGCGGTCCGTTTCCCTCCAGGAGCGATCCGTGATAAGGGGATGGCCGTTGGTTTCTGGCCACCCCCTCTCGATCGCTCCTGGCCAATGACGAACTTCCTCCCACTGTGTATTGTTTACACAGGAAGGAGGAAGTGATGTCATTCTCCTCGGGGCGGTCTTTTTGACCGGACTACGAGAAGACTAAAAGTAAGTGCAGCAAAACACTACACTGACACATAGGTACACAAACCCCCCCCGACCCCCCCCCCCCCAGTCACAGTGTCACTGATTGCATTGATCATTTCTTTACTGATCAATGCATTCAGTGTCAGTTGTAAAAGTAAAAACTGTCAGGGCAGTTAGTGTTAGGTCCAGGGTAGCCCCCTATCACCCCCCCAATAAAGATTTAACCCCCTGATTGCCCCTAGTTAACCCTTTCACCCCCTTTTGCCAGTGTCACTAAGCGATAATTTTTCTGATCGCTGCATCAGTGTCGCTAGGTAGCTAGTTATTTTTTTAGGTTCACCGCCAGGTACCCCGATATACTACCCAATAATGGTTTTAACCCCCTGATTCCCCCTAGTTAACCCTTTCACCAGCGATCACAGTATAAGTGTCACTGGTGACGCTGGTTAGCCAGTTAGTTATTTAGGTTCCCCGTCAGGTTTTTATATAGCGCCAGGGACCCCCATATACTACCTAATAAAAATTTGAACCCCCTGATTGCCCCTAGTTAACCCTTTCACCAGTGATCACCGTATAAGTGTTACGGGTGACTCTGGTTAGTTTGCTTTTTATAGCATCAGGGCACCCACCATTTATTACCCAATAAAGGTTTAACCCCCTGATCACCCGGCGGGTGATATCAATTAGGTTTTAGGGTCAGGGTCTGCGTCGCCCCAGGCAGCGCTAGGTTAGTGCCAGTACCGCTAACACCCACGCGCAAAGCATACACCTCCCGTAGTGGTATAGAATCTGAACAGATCAATATCTGATCAGATCTATACTAGCGTCCCCAGCAGTTCAGGGTTCCAAAAAAACGCATTGTTAGCGGGATCAGCCCAGATACCTGCTAGCACCTGCATTTTGCCCCTATGCCCAGCCCACCCAAGTGCAGTATCGATCACTGTCACTTACAAAACACTAAACACATAACTGCAGCGATCGCAGAGTCAGGCCTGATCCCTGCGATCGCTAAGTTTTTTTGGTAGCATTTTATATTTAAATCCGGAAGGCAGTGCTTGGTTTTCGGGGTCCGGTACGTGGCTAGGCTCCCAAAAAGTCCCCCACATGTGGTATCCCCGTACTCGGGAGAAGCAGAATTTATTTTGGGGTGTAATTTGACTTCTGCCCATAGCATGTGTGAACAATATATCATTTAGTGACAACTTTGTGCAAAAAAAAAAAAAAAAAAAAAGTTTGTAATATTCCCGCAACTTCTGGCAAAATATAAAATATTCCATGGACTCAACATGCCTCTCAGTAAATAGCTTGGGGTGTCTACTTTCCAAAATGGGGTCATTTTGGTGTGTTTTGTGCTATTTTGGCATTTTATGGCCTTCGAAACTGATAGGTAGTGAGGAGTTAAATCAAAAATTTGCACCCTTAGAAATCCTGAAGGTGGTGATTGGTTTTCAGGGTGCCGTGCGCGACTAGACTCCCAAAAAGTCCCACACATGTGGTATCCCCATACTCGGGAGAAGTAGCGGAATATATTTTGGGGTGCAATTCCACATATAACCATGGCATGTGTGAGCAATATATCATTTAGTGACAACTTTTTGTAAACTTTTATTTTTTATTTTTTTTGTCATTATTCAATCCCTTAGGACAAAAAAAATAAATATTCAATGGGCTCAACATACCCATCAGCAATTTCCTTGGGGTGTCTACTTTCCAAAATGGGGTCATTTGGGGGGGGGGGGGGGGGGGTTGTACTGCCCTGCCATTTTAGCACCTCAAGAAATGAGATCGGCAGTCATAAATTAAAAGCTGTGTAAATTCCAGAAAATGTACTCTAGTTTGTAGACGCTATAACTTTTGCGCAAACCAAAAAATATACGCTTATTGACATTTTTTTTTACTAAAGACATGTGGCTGAATAAATTTTGCCCTCAATGTATGACTAAAATTTAGTTTATTCGATTTTTCTTATAACAAAGAAGAAAATATATTTTTTTCAAAATTTTCGCTCTTTTTCCATTTATATCGCAAAAAAAAAAAAAATCGCAGAGGCAATCAAATACCATCAAAAGAAAGCTCTATTTGTGGGAAGAAAAGGACGCAAATTTCGTTTGGGTGCAATATTGCATGACCGCGCAATTACCAGTTAAAGCAGCGCAGTGTGAAATTGGAAAAAGACCTCTGGCCCTTAAGGTGTTTATTGGTCTGGGGCTGAAGTGGTTAATTTTTTTTTTTAAATAGGAGTGGATTTAAAATCAAGCCTTTTTACTAGTGATTTAAACCAAATCCTCATTATTAAAAACAGAACTAAACCCTCCTTATCCTTTCACAGCCAGAGATGGTACCACACTGGCTTTTATTTAAATACGCCGTTGCTATGGTGCTGCCCATGTGAAATGCCTGAACGATTTGCCAACAAAAAGTGTGTGGCAACGGTCACAGTCAGCAGAGGCATGCCTTAAATGTAGCATACGCTAAACATGCAAGATTAATACACTGCAGAAAACATTGCTCTATTTAACTACTTCCATACCAGGCCTATTCTGGCACTCATCTACATGTAAAAAGCATATTTTGGCTAGAAAATTACTCAGAACAGCAGCGGAAGCCAATGAGTCATTTGGTGCCAATGAGGACAGATGGCAAATTCCTTCCTATGTCATGTCCCAAGGTCCACCCAGGAAGTAATGGAAACTTTTTTTATTTTTTATTTTTTATTTTTTTAATACAGCCAGTTGGACACCAAGGATTACTGAAGTGTTTAAGGATTCCAACTGAGGTGGTATGTGTGCAAGCGGATCGTTCCACATCCTTCCCTTTGACAGGAGTAATCAATTGATTTGGATTAGATCTTCGTTTACCCTTCATTGGGTTAAGCCTGTTTGACTCACGGCCATTGGTCTGCGAGTCCATCACTACTGGTAAGAGTACCCCACCTCTATTTTTATGAAGATATTCATCAGAATGTTGGATCAACCTTAGAACATAATCAGAAGCCATGCAGAGATTTGAATAGAATATTTTTACACACACATTTTACATGTTACCAATATCTCTGTTCAATACATTTTATATTTTACCTATTGTCTCTGCACAAAAAGTATCAGTCCTACGGAGCTCATCGCTGGGATGCCTCGAGCGGCTGACGTGATCTCCGAGCGGCTAATCTTTGGCGGACTGAATCGTACAACTTCGGGTTGTCATAACGAGTCGATACTTCCGGCTGTGGCTTTGAACTCCCAGAGCGTCCGACAGCAGTGTTTGGAGACAGCGGTAACCCTGAACGGTGTTACTATAATATTTTAATTGCCTAAACCAGTACAACGATCTGGGGGAATTCTGTCACACAGTGAGAAATAGGAGAGTACACCCATCCATCACTGATCCCATAGTGAGCACTATACCCTGCCTTTCATCTTTGGACATCAGTTCACCCAGAAGATCAGGACCTGAGGTGGCGTTAACCCCTTGTGATCCGACTCTTTTGAATATAAATCAAATACAATATTGCCAGTGTTTCAATTCACACAAGGTTTGATAATCATTATGGATTTCTTTTTTCACAGACATTTGTGGATAAGTTCCAGAGTTTGTGTGTGCGCGTTTTTTTAGCATTCAATAAATGACTATTTTATGTACTATATGTATAGGTCTCTTTAGTGCACTGGTTTTTATTTATATCCAGCTGCGAATGGCTATTCTCTGGATGCAGTCAAAGTAAGCAAGTTCTTTAACGTTTATAGACTGACATTGAGAGTACCTGAACCTCCTTCCCAACCCTCCGATCCCAAGTTGAAAGACTGTTCAATGGTTCGCGTTTTTGCAAATAAAATCCATTCAAGTGGATCTATTGTCAGTCTCAAGTTACTGGGCCATCTACAACTGGACATCCGCTAGACATGCAACAAGGAGAACAGAAGGTAACAGTAAGCCCAAAAATAACCAGCAGCTCCTTCGGGGGTTAGTGCTACATGTGGGTGCCTGTCGTCCGGGATTTTACCGTTCCCTTGCAAAAAGGAACTGTACACGTGGTAAAGCAAGGACAGAGGGTTGCGTTTTGTAATTGCGCCATCTTTACTTGGACTTTCACTGAGGTGCGCAAGCGTGGGAGGGGCCCTTGCCGAAAAGCCAGCAAAGTTGCGCAACCTGAGCATCCCAGGATGAGGAGTCTGAGTTGTTCATTCCTGCACGAGGCACCGCAAGAGAAACTTAATAGCAAGGGAGAGAAGCAGCCCAGCGCTCCTTGTGGCCGTAAAGCCGGATCGTCCGTACGCCGTCCCTGGCAGATCATCTTGAAGAGGATACCCACAGATAGACACAGGAAAGCTCCGGGTGTTACTGGAAACCGTCAGCCCGCAGGGGAGTCATCGCAGAGTTCGGGGAACCGCTCTGGTTCGGATGAGGGAGACGACTGGCACTTTGAACCCAAGTTGCTGTGAGTACTCTTCTAAACTTTTTGCTAGAGGCTGGTAGTTAAGCCATGCTAAAAAAAAAAAAAAAATATAAAAAAGGAACTGCCCGATTATGACGAGGCCAATCAGGCATCCGAGACGGTTAGAATAGGCGGGTGGCAAGAGTATGGGGTTGGAATTCCCCTATGTTTCAAGGGACATTATGACCGTCATTGAAGAAAACCGTGAGGCCTGGTACAAGGACGATGTTTGGAGCCATTTAAAAGTACCAAAGCCGCTCCAGAAAACTGGAGTTAGACCTCAGATATAGGGCTCCTCCCTCCTGGAAAGGAAACATGTCTACCCAAACAGTACCGCCGGAAGGCTCTGAAAGACATAACACTAACAACGTCAGTAAACATCCTCCCCACCAATCTAAACAACCCTGGGTGGTAAACCAGGCTGTCCTGGAAGACTCCTAGAAAAATAAAAAAGTTACCGGTAAGTCTAACTCCGGTTTTCTCCTATCATCTTCCAGGACAGCCTCTGAGATGAGCAAGGAACTCACGTTGTCAGGGCAGGACCACTGCCTGGAGGACCTAGCATCCAAAAGTCTGTTCCTGGTCAGACAGTAAATCCAGACAGTAATGTCTTGCAAACGTAGAGTAGCTGGACCAAGTTGCTGCCTTGCAGATCTCCAGTGAGGCGCCAGCCCTCTCTGCCCATGAAACAGAAACCGCCCTGGTAGAATGTGCCTTTACTAAGGGAGCCTGCTTCCCCTCTAACTCATAAGCCTTAACGATCGTCAATCTTATCCATCTGGCGATAGACGATTTGGACGCCTTGCAAGCACCCACAAAAATTAACAAAAAGCGCTTCAGACTTCCTGAAGCTCTTAGTGGCTTCCAAAAAAAAAGTCAGCAAGACAATGTCTCGAGTCCTATGAAATCTGGACACTACCTTAGGGAGAAAACTAGGGTCAGTCTTAAGCCCCACCCTGTCCTCTAAAATTAACAAAAACGGCTCCCTAATCGAGAGAGCCTGCAGATTACTCACCCTTCTAGCTGAGGTGATCAAAAAACTGTCGTAAGCACTACCCATTTAAGGGATGCCTGCTCAGAGGGATCTCGGGTCAGGGACCTAAGGACCAAGGACAGATCCCAGGTAGGGAAGGTCCTTAACTTCACTGGCCTGGATCTTGCCAGAGAGTTGAAAAAATTTGATAGGATTCTGCTGGAGAGAGGTCTGAAGAAAAACACTTAGGGTACCGATGGACCCAGCTCTACCCCCGCCTGAAGGAAATTCAGGACCGCCGGGATTTCAGAATGCTTAACTCCCTTTTCCCACAACCAGGTGTCAAATCTTTTCCCTATCTTGGTATAAATTGCCCTAGTTCCCGGCTTACGACATTCCAACAAAGTTTTAACCACTCTGAGAAACCCTGTGATCTTAGGAGCTGTTCCTCAGATACCAGGCCATAAGATTGAGTCTGAGGATGTAGAATGGGCCCCGAGACACCAAATCCTCCCTGACCAGAAGAGATAATGGGGGATGAATGGCCAGTTTCTTCAGACTGGCAAACCAGGGTCTCCTTGGCCAAAAGGGTTCCACTAAGATGAGGTCTGTAGTTTGTCAAGAACTTCTGCAGAACCTCCACCATCATCCTTATTGGTGGGAAGGCATAAAGCCCAAATTGCCAAAGATTGGCAAAGGCGTCTATCCCCCTGGCCTGATCCTGCGGGTGAAGGAAAAAGAATTGTTTTACTTTTTTTGCTTTCTGCGGCAAATAGGTCCATCACCGGCTGACCCTCGCATAACACAATCTTCTTGAACACCCCCCTGTTGAGGGAGCACTCGTCCTGACATACCCTCTGCCGACTGAGAAAAATCGGCCAGCGAATTCTGAGAGCCCTTCAGATGAATCGATGATATTAAGGACAAGTTCCTCTCGGCCCAGCAAAAGATTGTTTGCTATGGCCTGCAGCGCAGGGCTTCTGGTCCCCCCCTGCTTGTTCAGATAAGCTACAGTTGCCGCATTGTCCAACTGAGCCTGAAAAATCACACCCCTCTATCTGGGACTGGAAAGCTTCTATTGCTTTCAAAATTGCCAAAAGCTCCCTCTGGTTTGAGGAGCGGCCTGCCTCTACTTCCGACCAGGCCCCCTGAGCTAAGGCGCCCTCCAGGTGGGCCCCCCAACCAAACGCACTGGCGTCGGTCGTGACCACAACAACGGCTTGTCGGGACCAGAGAAGACCCTTGTCCAAGTTGACCTGGGCCTGCCACAACCACAGCGATTTCCTCACCGCGGAGGACAGGGGCATAACCTGATCCAGACTCTGCTCACTGCCGTCCCAATAAGGGAGCATGAGACTTGCAAAGGGCGCTGATGATGCCTTGCCCATGCAACCGCTGGAAAACAAGACCTCCTCAGTCCCAGGACTCTCAACCTCCCATATCCAGGCTTCCCGACCGGATTGAAGCTGGGCTACCGCCTGCTCTAACTTCATGATCTTTTCCCCCGGGAGAAACACTCATCTCTACCGAGGAGATCCTGTACCCCAGATACAGAATCTCCTGCGAAGGGGTCAACTGGGACTTTTCCTGGTTGATAAGCCACCCCAGCGCCCGCAGGAAAACCAATGCCTCCTGCCAGTCTCTCCAGCTGCTGGGCCAACTGGGCTATAAACAGGAGATCGTCCAAATATGGCAGGGCAGGGCTTGACAAATTTGCTTAGAATCTAGGAGCCAGTTATTTAAATCCTCTGCCCAGCACCCAGAACTGCATGTCTGGGGCATCGAACAATAACAATTGCTCATGCCTGATGCCAAGAGAAAGACAATATTTAAAAAAAAAAAAAAAAAATAAATCAAGTTTTGTTTTGTTACAAGATTTTGCAAATACGTTTTTTTTCTCCTTCACTGATGTGCTTTGATAGGCTGCACTAATGGGCACTGATGGGGCAGCATTGAGGTTGGAACTGATGGGCACCAATAGGCAGCACTGAAATGCCACTAATGGGAACTGGCAGGTGGCACTAACTGGCATTGGCAGGCGGCAATAACTGGCAGGTGGCAATGGTTGGCACTGGCAAGTGGCACTAACTGGCATTGGCAGGTGGCATTGGATTGCACTGGCAGGTGGAACAGCTGATAGTGTAACTGAAACTGAATGCTCCCTGCAGTGCTGCACTGTGTGAAACTGTATGGAGAGAGAGGAGCCGACATTCAGCGTGATGTCAGAGGTGGGCGGGACCCAGCAGCTATCCAAGCCAATGATTGGGCTGCTTAAGGGGAGGGGCCACATACACGTATCGGCCCGCCCAGATCCCATTGGCTGTTGCTGAAAAGCTGGGTCCAGCCAACCCCGACATTCAGCCTCAATTTTGACAGCTCCTCTCTACACAGTTTCACACACTGTGGCGCTGCTCTACCAACAGTGTGTAGAGAAGGGAGTAGGATGTCAGAGGCTGCTGAGCTGCTCTCTTCCTGCTCCATCCCGACTACCAGACAGTGCTCCGTGTCTGGAGGCACCTGTCAGTGTCAAAAACCCAGGCGTCAGGGCACAATTTCTAGTCGCAACAGCGATCCTTGAGTGAACCCATGTCATCAAAGGCCAAATCCATCTTTTTAGAGATTTTGGCCAAAGGGGCATCAGGTTTGGGGACCTTGCTCCAGGGATGCACCGCATCTGTCTCAAAAGGGAACCTCCGTTTAAGGCTGCCTGAAAAAAAAAACTGCCTCTTTTCCGGCTGCTCCCACTCCAGCAAAATCGCTTCAATCAATGATTTATGCACGGGGAATACCCTGTCTTTCTGCGCACTAGACCCCTGATACATAAGGTCGTGCTTGGAAAGGTGGACCTGCTCTTCCCCTGATTTCCAGAATGTCGTATATCGCTTTAAGAAGGTCACCCACATCGTCCAAAGATAACTTGTATCTTGACACCCTAGAGGACTCTTCCTCTCCCTCAGACTCGGAAGTTGACCCTGTCCGTGAGGAGGCTAGTGATCTTGGTACCCTCTAATTATCCCCCTCCTCCTCCTCCTGACTCGGCTCAGATAAAAGGAAGGCATGCTGACTGCCCTGGGTAAGGACAAAGAGGTACCCTGCATCCTATCCATCATACTTTTAAAAGACTGGAAAGTAGATGCAATTTCGTCCTTTAGGGATGTCAAGATTTTGTGACAAGCTGCCACAGAGTCCTCCTTGACGAGACTACTGACACACTCGAGGCAAAGCAGCTTCTCCCAACCGTTGCCCAACTTAGCCCCACACATGGCACATTTCTTTCTAATGAACATTATCTGGGCTCTATTCTGTTTGACCTGAAAAAAAAAAAAAAAAAAAAAAAAAAAAAAAAAAAAGGCTCCCATTAGAATACCACCCCTGACACACCACTGTGCTTAAGGGTATGCCTAGGAAGTGTCCCCCCCTTAAAGGTTCCCCATCCTGGGAGGGTTACTACGGTCAAAAATTACCCCTCCACCCCCCCAGTGTAAGACCTGGTCTGCCCTCACCAAGCTTACCTGGGAGGTGCCCGAGCCTGCCGAACCGGAGTCCACTTGCACCACTGTGCCCTCCATAGTTCCTGTGTTCGCTCAGTCTCCCTGAGCCTTTATACTGCTCCAGATAACCCTACAGCCACATGACTGCGCCCTGGAGACTGGAACAGGTCCCGCGGTGCCCCCTGATGACGCGATTCTAGCGGAAGTGCGTCTCACACTTTGGAACGCAAAAGCTCCGCCCACTCACAGTTCGTTCCTACGGCTGCAAAGCTCCTGCCAGTACTCGGAAAACGCCAGCCAGTGGATCCGAACGTCTCCTGCCCGCCATCCGACCAGCCAGGTACGAGCGGTTTGTGAGATAGTGGGGAGATTGCCGTGCATCAGGGTCCCATTCTCTCCGAACGTTTGATGGCAGCAGAGGCTGCTAGCGACCCTCCCCTCCCCCTTAACGGACCGAGGTGTGCTATGGGCTAGGTCCACCAGGTGCTCCCCAGAACACCCCTGAGATATTAGCTCCCCTGTTAGTTCCGACATGCTCCTTCCCATCCGGTAGGAAACAAAAACTGGAGGGCCTGGAGGACCACTCTTATCTGATTGGCAAGACGCATTTTCCTGTCCTGGAGGGAGGAGCCCTATATCTTCTCAGAGGCTGTGCTGGAAGACGATAGGAGAAAAGGCTTTTTCACCGGAGCTTTATGAACGGTTTGTCGTATGTCTACGGCATTGGAGTTACGGTCGGCACATCTATGAGGACAAAGTGGTGATCTGCAGAACGGAAAGGCAGTGCTGTGTACTTTATCACTACCGTGGATGCACAGGGGAAAGATTTGACTTTGCCTGATCCCTGCTTTTACTAGTGAACTGTTCCCGAGTCAAGACTTTAAAATTTGCAAGGAGGGTTTCTCTTGGTCTTTGCCTCTTTGAAATTTCTCTTCAAACTATTGAACTTTGGGGTAGTCAGAGTCAGTCACACAGGAAATGGAACATCCACCGTGTCAACAATACTTGAGCTGTTTTAGGTTAAAGACTGCACTTCAGCAACGCGTACCACTAGGTACTGTTAGTTAGTACGCAATAAGTACTGTTTTACAGGGAAAAAAAAAAAAAAGTTTTAGAAATTTAAGAGGGTTTTAGAAGTTAGAGAGGAATTCACGGAGATTGGTGGAGTCCTGCTTTCTAACAGTTCGGTGTAAGATATTGTACATCTGTGCTTTTCTTTTCCAGGATTCACTGGAGAGCATCTGTCAAACCACTGGAGAATTGGTGGGTTAGATAGACAGGCTTGGGTGGTAACTAATGTAAGATAATGCTGTGTTGTTGCAGTGTGTACAGTGTAAATTTTACCATCGCTTCCCCCCCCCCCCCCCCATTTCCCACCCCAATTCAGGTACGGTTTTGTTTTTTTAGGACCAGTTAGTTCTGGGGTTCTTTTTTCTGTCTTTCCCAGACAGTGGGGACATTGTCTAAATAAGTGGGGGGGAGTGTAGTGGCAGGCTCTTGAAGAGCACGCGCTATGTGTTTTTCAAACTTAAAATTTCAACCAAGCTACAGTTTGGTTTGGGTCTATTGTTCCAAGTTTGACTTCTGTGTCAGTCTGACTGGGTTGCAAGATGTTCAGCCTGGCCACAGGGGGCAATGTCTCTTGTGGCAGGCGTGGAACTATGGTCTGGTCAGGCGCTTAAGTTACTCTTTCGGAGCCAGGTCAGTGGGACTGGCCCTCTAGCTGTGCCCTCTGGGAGAGGGTATTTAAGATACGGATGTCAAATGGTTCGGGGTTCTGGTCCAGTATGATGTGCTGACTACTTGGTCCTCCTGACCAACAGCCCCCAGGAAGGCTATGGCCTGGGGTCCGGATCCACCCGACTTTAATGCCTTGGGAAAGGCTAGCCTGAGGCAGAAAAAAAAAAAAGGATTCTGAGGTGGTTGGGTACCGTCTCAGGTTCGGGAGAGACCCATTGTACTTCAAGCATTCCAGGGGAGGACTCTTGTTAAGAAAACCAAATGCACACGTGGTGTTCTTCTAAAGAGCCTGGAAGGGCTGAAGTAACCAAGAGAATCCGGTCTTGTGGATATGGCCAAGGGGGCTGAAAGATCCAGGTATCCTACAGCTTAGTTTCCTACGTGTTCTGCAACAACGTCTGCGACAGACTTTCTTCCTGAATAAGCACCTTGTTGGCTGCTAGACCTTATGAGAGGGGGACTGTCCAACCTGAGTGTTCATCCAGCCGCAAATGGCTATTCTCTGGATGCAGTCAAAGTAAGCAAGTTTTTTAACATTTATAGACTTTGACATTGAGAGTACCTGAACCTTCTTCCCAACCCTCTGATCCAAAGTTGAAAGACTGTTCAATGGTTCGAGTTTTTGCAAATAAAATCCATTCAAGTGGATCTATTGTCAGTCTCCAGTTACTGGGTCATCTACCACAGGACATCTGCTAGACGTGCAACAAGGAGAACTAGGGATGCACCGAAATTTCGGCCGCCGAAACATATATCGGCCGAAAATGGCCTTTTCGGCATTTTGCTGAAAGAGAATTCTTGCCGATAATGGCGCCGAAAATCGTGCATGCGCAGTAGCGGTGGGAGAAACTTCGGATGACATCACTCGTTCTGTGGGCGGCTTGCACGTTCCTCGCAGATAAGACGCTGCACTCGTAAGCACGTTCCCTGCTGGAGACGCTGGCACCTTCCCCGCGGACGCTGCTGGGACCCGAGAGACGCCTTCATAGAGGGCTACACATAGCATACTAAAGAACAGTGGGCACTGTCCCTCCTGGATGGCTACCTTTACTACTATTCGCCGGTGAGCAATGCATTGCCTTTTTGCCTTAAACTGCCAAACAATTTATTTTACTATACTACTGAAACTGTCATAGCAGTCAAAATGTATTACTTTCGCTTTTGTGCCATGCAGTATGATATTAAATATGTCTGTCTGTACTACAGTACATCTGACGTAGCAAAAAAAATAAAAAAAGTTATATAAAACTGATTTGAAATGGAATGGCATGCTATTTATTCTGTAGTACTAGTATACTATAAAATGTATGCCCTTGTTGTCATTGAATTTGTCATTTTGGTATAGTATAGCACGCTGACATGACAGCAAGCACATGATTTTTTAAAACATGAAAGTACGCAATATGATATATTATATTTAATAACTATATATTATATATTTTATTGTGTACTGTCATGTTTCAACAAATCATGTATAACTTAATACTACGCTGACAAATGCAATGACAACAAGCGCATGAAGTTACAGTATATTATACTGCAGAATGGCTCAAAAAAATTAAACATAGCATGCAATTGCAATTTGCATGCAAGCAATCCATTCCATTCCATTTGCAATGAAATTTAATCAGTGCAATTATATTATCTTTTTGGTACAAGTCAGATGTAGTGCAGACATTAACTACCTTGCATGGCAAGAGCTGCAGCCTTAAAAAAAAAAAAAAAAAAAAAAAAGTGATAGTTTGTTATTTTTTAAAGCTGCCTCCTGGGGTTTAGCTTTTAAATAGATTTTGTCCTTTTTCTTCTTTTCCCCTCTCAGATTTCACTCCCACTATAGATCATTCTATGCTATTATTCTGCGCTACCAGCAAAGATGGACCATGTCTGCAGTGTGGAAATATTTTAAAGTTTCTGATTAAGACCCCAAATTTGCAATCTGTAGTCTTTGCTCAGCAGAAATTTCAAGAGGGGGTACAGTGCCAAGGCATTTTTCAACAGGTTTGATACACCACTTGAAAACACGACATCCAGTTCAGCATTCAGATTACAAGAAAACAGTGCCACTTCCAAAAAGTGACTCAGGCTCAACACCATCTGTGGCCACGGTCTTTAAAAAGGTAAAAAAAATTGCAAGTGACAGTCCTAAAGCTCGTGCCATAACAGATAAAATTATGGAATTTATTGCATTAGATGACCAGCCATTCTCTGTTGAGGAGGACATTGGATTCCGTAGGCTTATGCAACATATTGAGCCGCGTTACTCACTACCAAGCAGACGCTACTTTGCAGATACCCGTCTACCTGAATTGTTTTGCAGTGTTAGAAAACACGTTCAAGAGCTCATGACTACCAACATCATAGCAATCAGTTTGACTACCGACATTTGGAGTTCAGACGTCAGTCCAACGAGCATGCTTAGCCTGACAGCGCAGTGGATAGATGACAAATTTCAATTGCAAAACATCCTACTTAACGCACGCGAGTTTGTTGGATCACATACTGCAGCAGCAATAGCTGACACTTGACATCCATGCCCGACACTTGGCACATTGAGAAGTCTAAAGTGCATTTGATTGTCCGAGATAATGCGCGGAACATGGCAAAGGCAATGGAGGACAGTGAACTTAAAAGCATACCGTGTATGGCACACACGCTGCAATTGGCTGTGAATGAAGGATTGCTGAGTCAGCGCATCATATCTGATATTGTATCAAAAGGAAGAAAAATTGTGGGTCACTTTATGCATTCCCCGCTTGCTTATTCCAGATTACAAGCTTTACAGATACCGCTTGGAATGTCACCGAAACGACTGCAGCAAGATGTAGCCACTCGTTGGAACAGCACCTACTATATGCTGCAAAGTCTTTGAACAAAAGCGTGTTTTAGCTGCATACATTGCAGATTACAAGCTGCCGGCAACACTGAGTGCACATCAGTGGATGTTAGTTGAAAATAGTTTGTCTCTTCTATCTCCATTTGAACAGTTAAAAGAGATAAGCTCAACTAATGCTTCCATTTCTGAAGTTATTCCCTTGATTGCCGCACTGAAGCGTCTGCTAGGAAAAGAGATAGAAACAGACCATGGCGTAAAAATGGCTAAAACCACTCTACTGGAGGCTGTTACCAACCGGATTCAAGACACCGAGTCCAACCCTCAGTACTGCATTGCAACAGTTCTAGATCCTCGATTTAAAGAGCATTATTTTAATGTTGAGAAAAAGCAGCGTGCACGGGAAATGATACAGGCACAAATGGAAGTGGTGGAAGCATCTGGTGAAGGAGTTTTGAGGTGTAGCACAGAGGAAAGTGAGAAGAAACGGTTGCATACAAGTGAAGAGGAACACGCTCCCTCCATATCTGATATGTTTGAAGAAATTTTACATGAATGCACCCCGGTCCATAGCAGTGCAGCAACAAGTGCAGCTACCCATTTATTTAGCTGAACATCCTATCGCCAGAAGTGACAATCCCCTTGTGTACTGGCGCATCAACAAAACGTTTTATTTTGCTTGCACAGATTGCACGCAGATATTTATCTGCCCCAAGCACCAGTACAGAGAGTGAGAGGCTATTCAGTCTAGCATCTCATTCTTGACAAGAAGAGAAACCGTCTCTCCTGTGAGAAAGCGGAGCAACTTTTGTTCTTAAAGCCAAATCTGCCACTTATACTGAAATAGATTTATAAATCCGTAGCATAGACCAATTCCTTTACCATGTTGTTGAACATAGTAAATGAATTGGCATTGGACAATTGGAACATACAACATAGTATGACTATGACTGACTACCAGTATGTTCCAGTTGTCTAGTTGTGCCATACTGCCATTAGTTGCTTGTTCATTGTAGTAGTTCTACAGTTTTTTTGCACTTCATCAATTTAAGAGATCTCCAGTTTTAGTACTGTACACACACATCATACATAGTTTGTTGCTGTTGGGCCAAACTATATCTCTCCCTAAGCTTTCAGCCTGCTGCATGTGCAAAACGATGTCCTGTATCTGTGGCGGTCTACATATTCCAGTACTATACCACACTGTGTTCCAGATATGGGCGGAGACTTCCAGAAACAGACTAGTCTACATTGCTTGCTGTGATTGCCTGAGCACCGCTGCTGTAGACCAGACTGTAGACTGTGTTCCAGGAGGTTTCCGCTCATACCCGGGGGCTGGAAAACAGCGTGGCCTACTGTATGACTATGTATGTAACCCGCAGCTACATACATACACTTATCGCAAATGCAGCCGCTGACACCTTAGGGAGAGAGAACTGAATTACTACTAGTTCTTGTGATTTAGGCTGGGTTCACACCGCTGCGATGCGGGAACGCCGCGAATCCGCGGCGTTTTCCCGCATCGCACGACTCCCGCCGGCAGTTCACACTGCCCTATGCGAACGGCTGGGAGTGTCAATGATATGTTAATGACACCCCCAGATCCGATCGCATATCGCAGTGCGATCTGCCGACTCGCACAAGAATCGGATCGCATGGTGTGAACGCCCATGCGATCCGATTCTGTTGCGGACGAAAAAAAGGGTCCCGTGCGAGTTTGCTGCGGGACCGCTGCGAGTTCAGCCATACTATCTGTATGGCTGAACTCGCAGCGCTACGGAGATCGGATGTGATTTGCGGTGCGAATCACATCCGGATCTCCCCCCGCAGCAGTGTGAACCCAGCCTTAAGTTGAAAATTAATAAAGTCTAAGACTCAAAGTCTTCTTAGACTTAGTCATTTTATTTTTATATTATTTCATTTCTTTTTTTTTTATTTATTTTTTTGTTATGGTTCAATGTGCACTGACTGCAGTCTACATCGCAGGATATGCTGTAGTAACTTATAAATTAAATTTTGTATTTTATTTGATTTTATGATTTTATCTTCTGTGTCCACTGTCCAATTTATTTGGGTTGCTTTATTAAAGTACTGTTATTTACATTACTGGACTATTCTTTTATTCATAAAATTAATGATTCAGTTGAATATGAATACTATATGGCAATTTTATATAAATAATTTTTTTTTTAATATATAAAAAAAGCCATTTTCGGCCTAGTGTATTTTTCATTTTCGGCACCAAAAAAACCATTCGGTGCATCCCTAAGGAGAACGGAAGGCAACGGTAAGCCCAAAAATAACCAGCAGCTCCTTCAAGGGTTAGTGCTACATACGTACCACACCTTCCAACATTTTGAGATTGGAATGAGGGACACCTACCAGCAAATGTATGTAGGCATAGGACACGCCCCCTTAAAGCAGAATTTAAAAAAAAAAAAAAAAAAGAAAAAAAAAGTTAATTAAATCCACAAGGGGCTTTTTTTTACCACTACTATTCCTTTATATAGGAATATAAAATTTACAAATGCAGCCATTTATAGTTTAGAAGGGTGGGTTAGCACTGGGAAACATATTTTGAAAGATAAAAAGTGCATTTTATACACACAACTTTATAGATCAGACCAAAATCAGGGACAGTTGGGAGCTATGCACACTGCTCCAGGCAGGGTCAGTAGCACCATGTATAACATATCAATGCCTGGAATTGTTCATCTCAAGACCTCCCGCTCTCTAGTCACCTCCTCCCATGCTCGCATCCAGGAATTCTCCAGAGCTTCTCCTATGCTTTGGAAATCCCTACCTCAATCTGTCTGACCGTCCCCTAATCTATCCATCTTTAGATGATCCCTGAAAACCCTTCTCTTCAAAGATGCCTATTCTGCTTCTAACACTGTTTTACTTCCTCCATCAGCTCATCCCCTCACAGCTATTACCTTTTGTATCAATTGTCCCTTCCTTTTTGGATTGTAAGCTCTAATGAGCAGGGCCCTCCAATTCCTCTTGTATCAAATTGTAATGTAACTTATGTCTACCCTCATGCTGTAAAGCGCTGTGCAAACTGTTGGCACTATATAAAACCTGTAAAATAATAAATTGTGCCCAGGAGGTGTATACATGCATGCGATATAGGGACCTTCTATTGTAGTCTCATTGAGGGGCAGGGATTTAACATGAGGTACAATATATATATATATATATATATATAGGCACTCAGAGGTCAGCCTGTAGGTGTAGGCCCCAGGCCAGGCCCGGTATGTATACAAGGTCACACTGCGCAGTCCCGTGTATTTGACGTAGCCGGGGGTCACGTGCTCACTTCCCAGTCACTGGGATTGGAGTCGCAGTGCAGTACGTGCCGAGGGGCGTGGCCTATGTGCGCCTCACTCACTGACCATTTCCCTCCCCCCCAATCATCGGCAAGTCACCTACAATAACCCGGATTGTGCCCTTCACAAGGGCCACCATGTCACCTACATCCACACACCGTCCATGGGCCGCACACACAGGGACATTCATCACTCAGGTGCTGCACTGAGGGACGGACACACACACAACACACTCACCGCCGCCGCTCATGGCCCTGGTGCAGGCTCTGCTGAGGTACACAGCCCGGGGGACGGAGGCAGAGCGGGAAGCTGCCCGCAGCATTAGCTGACACATTCTCATGGAAGCCATCCTTGCCTGTGTCCGAGCACCTTCAGTCCTGAGGAGACACAGCTCAATGTGAGGGGGCGGTCTCAAGTCTGACCACACCTACTTCCTACACTGCTGACCGTACCAAGTCCCGGACCCCGGGGGGGGAGGGGCAACAAGGAATGTTCCTCATTATGGACAGGCTGGCAGAACGTTCATATATAAAATACGAGTGATTCGCGTAATTATTATGCCAGCACATGGCCCCGTTTGTGGTGCTGTAGATGAATAAAAGCACGACGTAATAATGGTATGAGCCTCTACCCCTCATAGAATGGGCTGGTCCGCTTCTGCTGGTTAAACATTCATAAAGTGACAGCAGGCTGTGTCCCCCTAGAATGAAATACAAAGAAATTGCTCTACAAATAAAACACACTGGCCACAATTCATAATCTAAAAAAAGATTTGGAGTGTGGAACCAATGTCAAGGACAGATAATGTATAATTAGGGTTGTCAGCAGAACAGGAGTGATGGAGAAGGAAGAAATAGGGACAACTAAGAGGAGATTTACCTCACTTCCTGTTCTTTCTATAGCAGAGGAAGTGAAGGGAACCCCCCACCGGGTCGGTCAATGGATCTGTCAAATCCGCCACCCCCTGTCACTCACTCTATCCGCCCACAAGCCCTGCACTTACCCCATTTAGGTCACAGTCAGCTTTGGCTCCTTCCTGCGTCTGTTCCTTGGCGGCTTCACCATGCATCTTTGGCTTCTCTGCAGCTTCCCGCCTCCTTCCCTTGGCGGCCAATACGATTGTTTCACCTCTCGGCCAGTCGGGTCTTAAGATCTGCTTCCTAATTGGCCGGAAAGAGAATCAGAAAGACAATAGTGAATATTAATTTCCTATTGTCACAGAACTGGGTGGGCTCAGGGCGCAATGCTCTGCAGCTCAGAGCCCACCTTTTTTGAAGCTACGGGCTCTAATTGTGCTTCTAAAAAAATAAAAGCCTGATGGAATCCATGCGTCCGGGGCCCCGCATGGAGATTAGGGGCCGGGGGCATGGATTATGGGGACGGCGCCCCTGTACCCGGTATGGACGGGCCATCACTGCCTAAATGTTTCCCAAACAGTCACATTCAAGGGATGCTGTGAATGAATACTGTCACATGTGTTTGTGTTCTCAACCCAACTGTCAAGCCATCAAATGACTGAAACCATTGCTGATCGAATGTGCAGCACCATAACAACTGCAGAATTGTCAGAGGCTAAAATGGCAGCTTCCTTGACTGTAAAGGCCTGGAAAAACATCCTCTGTACTGTAATTAGCTGAAGTATAGTTGCATTACATTCAGCTTGTTGTCAGGTGTTAGTGCCCCTTTAATTGTTATCCTGCCTCTAGTGATATAATGGGTGCAGATAGTGCCTCTCTATATGCCAGCTGTGAGTGGAGCCCAGTGCACTGGGGTATGGGAAAAGGACACCCCTGACCTGCAGAGATGTAGTGCTGTGCTGGAGCTGCTCCTCTAAAATAATAGCTAGATGACTATGTGATGAAGAAGCAGAGCAGCTCCATAGCCCACATGGAGCCAACAGCCAACTAATGTGGGCTCTCCTTACACTTGGCATAGTTGGCAGCATGGGACACGTCACCACCTGCAACCTGTGTCAGAATGTGTGATTGTCCACTGAGCCAAGAGGCAGAAAAATTACATGGATGGTCTGTTGCAGACACTGCGAAGTCGCTGGCAAGTGTGAACAGCTGGAACATGCAAGCCTTTAACCACTTCAGCCCTGGAGGAATTTACCCCCTTCCTGACCAGAGCACTTTTTGCGTTTCGGCACTGCGCCTCTTTAACTGGCAATTGCGCGGCCGTGCGACGTGGCTCCCAAACAAGATTGACGTCCTTTTTTTCCCACAAATAGAGCTTTCCTTTGGAGGTATTTGATCACATCTGTGGTTTTTATTTTTTGCGCCGTAAACAAAAAAGAGAGACAATTTAGAAAAAAACGCATTATTTTTTAGTTTTTGCTATAATACATATCCCCAAAAATATATAAATTTTATTTTTCCCCCTCAGTTTAGGCCAATATTTATTCTTCTACATATTTTTGGTAAAAAAAAACACAATAAGCGTTTATTGATTGGTTTGTGCAAAAGTTATAGCGTCTACAAAATAGGGGATAGTTCTATGGCATTTTTACTAGTAATGGCAGCAATCAGCGATTTTTATTGTGACTGCGACATTATGGCAGACACATCAGACAATTTTGACACATTGTTGGGACCATTGGCATTAATACAGCGATCAATGCTAAGAAATTGCATTGATTACTGTAAAAACGTCACGGGCAGTGAAAGAGTTAACCACTAGGGGGTGGGGAGGGGTTAAGTGTGCCCTAGGAGAGTGTTTCTAACTGTCTAGGGGATGGGCTATGTGTGACATGACACTGATCGCTGCTCCCGATGACAAGGAGCAGACGTTTAGTGTTCTGTCATTAGGCAGAACGGGGAGATGCTGTTTACATTGGCATCTCTCCGTTCTTCAGCTCCGTGACACGATCGCGGGTATACCCGCAGCGATTAAGTCCGTGGGTCCCACAGTCATGGAGCTCGCCGGCAGCGGCGCGAGCACACGCACTACGGGTAATTCAAAGTAACGTATGGCTGTGCCATTCTGCCAATGTATATTTGCCGATAGCGGTCAACAAGTGGTTAAGTAGTTGTAAAAGGCAGAAGGTTTTTTTATCCTAATGCATTCTATGGATTAAGATAAAAAAACCTGTGTGCAATCAAAGTCAGTGAGCCAATGAGGGGAGGGGACGGGCCGGACCATGGCTCTGTGTCTGAATGGACAAAGGCAGCTGCGGCTTGGCTTGAGTGCCCCTATAGCAAGCTGTTTGCTTTGGGGGCACTCAACAGGAGGGAGGGGCCAGGCGCACAGGAGAGGGACCTGAGAAGAGGAGGATACGGACTGCTCTGTGCAAAAGCACTTCACAGGGCAGGTAAGTATAACGTTTGTTATTTTTAACAGCAAAAAAAAAGACTTTAGTATCAGTGTAAGATACATGGCAGTGAGGGTGGTCCAAACATACTTCACATTTCAATGCATCAAAGATGTGACTATTGACACAGTGCTGGAGTGCGGGTGATGCTAAGGTATGTATACTGGCAGTATAATACATTGGGATGACGGAGACCTTGGTCTCTGTCTGTGCTGAATGGGCCCTAACTTCTGCATTGGGTTCACCTCGGGCTCACTTCAGAGGATGCAGAGCCTTTCTATTCAAGGTGCTCCCGGCTGAAGAAGCACTATGTGAGTGTTGGGTGCCATGGTAGGAGGGCACTACCTGAGAGATCATCAAAGGCAATGAGGATCCTAAACAGCAGCCAGAAGAGGTGCACCCGGAAGATCTGGAACTGGTGCCAGTGATGGAAGCTGTTCCACACCTGAGCTCCTCCAAAGATAGCAGGGTCAAGCTGTTCCATCAAGAACCTGAAGAGGAGGATTGTGCTAATACAACCCCTGTACCAGTGGCATTTGGCTGTCAGCGAGAATGCTACAGTAGTAAGCCAGCAACTGAGTCTTGTCCCAAAGCGATATCTGTGGAGCAGGCGACAGAACCACCAGAGTTGGACCCTCAGGGTCCAAAGAAAGAGGCCTTGTGGTCGATACAGCTGTCAGGGACATGGCATGTGCAGAGGTGCATTTGCAGGTGCTCGTCTTGCTGGGCATAGGCTAATGCCTATGCTCATGCGCAGGAACATTAGCGCTAATAGGCGGAGGCATATGCGCACACGTTACTAGCCATTAATGCCAAATGGCTATATAAAGACAGAAGCTGCACTAGTGCAGTGCTGTCTGATCTGCAGCTTTACCCTGTGCTCTGATCCTGTGCCTGTCTCTGATCCAGTATTTGATGCTGCTTTCTGACCACACTGCTACCTCCAGTTGTGACCTTTGGTTTTCCATGACCCTGATTATTCCTGCCTGTCTGTCTGATTTTCTGTTGCAAAACCCAGCCTGAACTCTGACCATTCTCGGCTTGCTGTTTATCATAGACTGATCCTCCGTGTATGACCTGGCTTGTCTGACTCTGCTCCAGTCTTCTGCTTCCAGCCTGTGTAGCTCCAGTACTGCTGACCTGCAACTACAGCATACCTGCATCCGCTGTCCTGCATCTACAGCATACCTGCATCCGCTGTCCTGCATCTACAGCATACCTGCATCTGCTGTCCTGCATCGACAGCTTACCTGCATCCGCTGTCCTGCATTTACAGCTTACCTGCATCCACTGTCCTGCATCCACAGCATACCTGCATCCGTTATTTCTGCTACCTTCTGCTGCTCAGCAATCCAGTCTGGTCCTGCTACTCATCAGCTACCACTACCGCTACCAACGAAGGACTTTGCAGGCATTCTTACCTCGCCATGCTCTCCCAGCCACTGTTGCAACTCCAGTAGTCCTTAAGCTGAGGCTGTACGAGAGGTCTCCCTCTACTCGTCAGGCTCTCCCAGATGGTACGTAACAGTATCAGACAGCCATGTCTAAGCCTGAAAGAGGGGCCTCTCCGATGGACTGATTTGCCAGCATCTCGCAGCCCTTACACAGGCCGTGAAGACCCTGCAAGAAGGCCACATCCGGCTGGAGGAACAGGCATAGTCCGTAGCCTTCTCCACAAGTTCACCTGCAGATTCTTCACCTGCTACAGCTCCAGCACAGCCTGCTACCACATCCACTGTGGTAATGCTGCCACCTGAACCCTGAGTGCCTACCCCCAAAAGATTTTCAGGGGTTCAAAGCAAGCTCAGGGCATTCCGCAATGCATGCCAACTATACTTCAACCTGCAATCATGGACTTTCTCTTTGGAAGCCACAGAGCTGGGCTTTATTATTTTGCTTCTTCAAGGGGAACCCCAGACTTGGGCCCACCGGCTGTTGGAGGAGAATAAAGTACAGGTCCATGCCATGTCTCGAACAGAGGCTGCTCTTTATGCGCTCCAGCAAGGTCGCAGAGTAGCTGAGGACTATGTAACAGACTTTAGACACTGGAGCACAGAAACACAATAGAACAATGCAGCCCTGCGACATCAATCCCGTCTAGGTCTCTCCGAAGGTCTCAAGGACAAACTGACCTGGGTTGGAGTCCTCAACACCTAGGAAGGCCTTATCAACCTGGCCATCCAGATCGACTTTCTGCTCTGTGACGCAGGACAGAAAGATCATCCCAGAAAGGTCATCCTGTATGGATTATGCCCAGAGCCCCAGTTTTTGCTTACTTGCCACCTGCCAACCCTGCTCCAAACAATGCTGCACCCAGTGGTCCTGAATAGAGGTCGACCGATATGGGTTTTTCTCTGGCCGATGCCGATGCCGATATTTAGAAATCATGGCGGCCGATAGCCGATATATGATGCCGATTTTTTTGGGCCGATATGTTAGGCCGATTTTATTTTACTTATTTATTTTTAATCCCCCTTGATCTAACACACCTTTCCCACAGGGGCGTTTTTTAAGGCGCTTTTGGGCTAAAAATAGCGCCTGTAAAGTGCCTGCAAAATGGCTCCCCTGCAGTCTGTGTGAAAGACAGAGTGCTTTTACACTGAGGCGATGCGCTGGCAGGATCTTAAAAAAAAAGTCCTGCAAGCAGCACGTTTGGAGTGGTGTATACCGCTCCTCCACCACTCCTGACCATTGATATGAATGGGCACCACTGCCGAAGCGCATGCAATGCGATTTGGCAGCGGTGCTTCATGGGCGCATTTAACCTCTTCCTTGGCCGCTAGCTGGGTTATATGTGCCCCACAGCAAAATAGCACCGCTAAAATGATGGTAAAGAGCCGCTAAAACTTTTTACCATCAACGCCTGCCCGCTCCAGTGTGAAAGCAGTCTTCATAAGTGATACAGAAAATTTCTTACACTTAAACATTTATTAAACAAAACAAACCTCCAATCAGTTTACTTGTATGTATGATCTAGATAAAAAAAAAAAAAAAACCTATATATTAAATAAAAACGGGTAATCAAAACTTTTGGACAAAAAAAAAAAAAAAGTGGGCTAACTTTACTGTTTTTATTTTATTTTTATTTTTTAAATGGTGTATTTTTTTCCCAAAAAAATGCATTTGAAAGACCTCTGTGCAAATGCCGTGTGACATAAAATATTGCAACAACCGCTATTTTATTCCCTAGGATCTCTGCTAAAAAAATATATATAATTTTTGGGGGGGTCTAAGTGATTTTCTGGCAGAAAATACAGGATTTTTACTTGTAAGCAACAAGTGTTAGAAAAGATTTAGTCTTTAAATGGTTAAACTGAGAACTTCTACACACAGAGATGACTTCATTCATTCAAGTGTAAACATTGTATCATTTAGTTCTTTTCTTGGCAGTCTGCCCAGAGAGGAGGAAAGTGTTGCTATGACGACTCAGGCAACTCACACTGACTTCTTACAGAAGTCATTTCAAAGTCCCGCTGTAGAATATGCTTTTTATCAGCACAATCGGCCGATGCCGATTATTTAAAAAACGGCAAATATCGGCCGATATATCGGTCGACCTCTAGTCCTGAACCTATGCAGATTGGGCTGCTGCCTCCTTCTTTATCTCCTGAAGAATGACTACATAGACAACAGGGCAAGCGAGCCATTACCTATGGACCTGCCCTGAAAAACTGTAAGTGTCCAGTTATGCCTCTTGCTCATCTGTCACCCCTGTCTACCCAGGCAACTCATTTGGCTCTCTCACTTGTAGTTTTCCAAGAGGAACGGTTTCCATCAACGCCATCATTGACTCCGGGGCCTGTAGTTGCTTTATTGACTTGACTTTTGCTGTCCAGCAACTTATCCCCCTGCAACCAAAGGCACAAGGACTGTCTGTATACCTGGCTGATGACTCCAGTATCAAATCAGGCCTAGTGACTCAGGAGACACCACCAATTCCTGTAATAACTCTTAACCAGCATAATGATTTATTCAGCCTTGATGCCATATCCTCTCCACTGTTTCCCGTCATCCTGGACCTGCCCTGGGTCCAAGCCCATAACCCCCAGATAAATTGGGACACCGGAGAAGTCAAGTTGCAATCTTTTTATTGCCAGGAACACTGTTTCCCCAAGCCTCCTAATACCCTGGCCACAATATTATGTATGGCCATATGACTGTCCAATTGAGCTACTCCCTGAGGCTGAGATTCCCTTTGGGCGCAAATTTCCACTCTCTGAACGAGAACAGGAAGCATTGAAGGAGTATGTTAATGAGAATCTCAGGAAAGGGTTCATCCGCCCATCTACCTCTCCAGCAGGGGCAGGAATATTCTTTGTTACAAAGAAGGACCACTGACTGCGACCATGTGTCAACTGTCGTGAATTAAATAAAATCACGGTTAAAAAACGATATCCCCTTCCTCTCATGCCCAAACTATTCCAGAGATTACGAGCTACAACATCTTTACTAAGTTGGATTAATGAGGAGCCTATAACTTGGTATGCATCCACGAAGGGGATGAGTGGAAAACAGCGTTTTGCACCAGGTTTGAGTATCTGGTCATGCCCTTTGGTCTCTGCAATGCCCCAGCCACCTTCCAACATTTCATCAATGATGTTTTCAGAGACTTCCTGGACAATTTTGTAATAGTTTACCTGGATAAAATGATTTTTTTCTGTGTCCCTAAAATTGCATTGAGAACATGTAAAGAGTGTTCTTTCCTGACTCCGCCAACATGGACTTTATGTTAAACTGGAGAAGTGTGAGTTTGAATGTCAGAGTATTCAATTTTTGGGACTGGAATCAACAGGAATCAAGATGGATCCCCAAAAGGTTTCTGCCATGTTGGACTGGCCTGCACCTACAGACAAAAAGGAAGTGCAGTGTTTTGTAGGTTTTGCCAACTTCTGCCACAGATTTATTAAGGGTTTTTCTAAAATCATCACCCCCATCACTCATCTGACCAAACAGAACTTTCATTTCTGCTGGAGTCCTAAAGCCCAGGACGCTTTAGACACTTTAAAGAAACATTTTACCTCAGTTCCTATTCTCAGCCATCGTGACCTGGCATTGCCCCATATCCTTGAAGTGGATGCCTCAGAAATTGCAGTTGGAGTGGTTGTTTTACAATGCCAGGGTCTGAAGGTCTTGATGCATCCTGTGGCTTTCTTCTCCTACAAGCTCTCCCCAGCTTAGAGGAACTATGAAGTAGGTGACCGAGGATTGCTCGCCATCAAAGCAGCTCTAGAGGAGTGGAGATATTTATTAGAAGGTGCGGCCCATCCCATCCTATTATATACTGATCATAAGAATCTGGAGTATCTACGGTCTTCCAAATGGTTAAAACCACCGGTGTTCTTTTCAAGATTTTCATTTCACATTACTTGCAGACCTGGATCCAAAAACGTCAAACCAGATGCATTATCATGTATGTATAACAATCCAAAGGAACCCTCAGCTCTGGATACTATCCTGCCTGCAGGTAACTTTTTGTTATTGCAATCTGATCTGCTTTCACAAATTAAGCAACCTTCCACGGGTGATACTAGCCCCTCAGGAATCATCCTGGAATATAAGGAGGGGTTGCTATGGCAGGGGAACCAGATCTTTGTACCCAAAAGTTCATGGGTGAAGGTACAAATGACTTTTCATGATCATCCACTAGCAGGCCACTTCAGTATCTCTTATGCCTTGTACACACGGTCGGACCTTCCGATGGAAAATGTGCGATCGGATTGTGTTGTCGGAAATTCTGATCGTGTGTGGGCTCCATAGGACTTTATCTATCTGAATTTCTGACACACAAAGTTTGAGATCTAAAATTTTCCGACAACAAAATCCGATTGTTTAAATTCCGATCGTGTGTAGACAATTCCGACGTACAAAGTGCCACGCATGCTCAGAATAAATTACAAGACGAAAGCTATTGGCTACTGACCTCTTTATAGTCCCGTCGTACATGTTGTACGTCACCTCATTCTGAATGATCGGATTTTCCAACAACTTTGTGCGACCATATGTATGCAAGACAAGTTTGGGCCAAAATCCGTTGGAAAAAATCAGATGGATTTTGTCGTCGGGATGTCCGACCATGTGTACAGGGCATAAGACTGCTGACTGCGCACCTTTTGGTGGCCAGATCTGGAAGGATTCTGTAAAAGTTATGTAAACTCTTGTCCTGTCTGCAAGAGCATGGGGTCTACTCAAATTTCTACCTGTCCCTGACAGGCCATGGAAAATGATCTCTATGGATTTTATTGTAGAACTCCTACCTTCTGAGGGTTCCACAGCGATCTTCGTAGTGGTGGATCGTTTTTCCAAGATGGCCCACTTCTTGCCTTTATGCTCTGAAGCAAGTATGAGGCGGAAGCACTCGGTGTGGTAAAACTACCGTTCGTATTGGAGCTAGCACATTCCTCGCGCTGCTAATTCTGTGATCTTTTAATACAGCGCATTCTTTTCTTCTTTAGATTGCTAGAAGAATGAAGTTGTTTTGCTGCTCATATTCACACATAGTTCTCACAAACTGATTTCTTGATTATTTATCCTCATCTCATGACTAATATTCTAGTTTTTGAAAGCCCGATCTCCATAATAATGTTTACAATTATTTTTTCCTTTCAATATTTTTATTGATTTTATATCATACAAGGATACATGGTAATATCAAATTCCGGTAAGTCATTATAGTTGAGAAAACAGAGTCAACATATGTGTACAGTAACAATAGACAACTAAAGCTGACCACTAAATAAAGCTAGTGTAAGGTCATCCTGCCCGAGGGAAGGTTAAGCTCGGGGTTAGATCAAGACCAGGGAGACAAGTACATACAGTCATTATGTCCTAGTGTAGTATGAAGTCAACTCAGTTCCATCGGCCCATATTGTAACCTGCGATAAACAGAGATAGATTGCTCATGTTGGGCTGTTTCTCCACCCCTAGGGGAACACATTGTGGAGAAGGTGGACTGAGACAATCCCTCCTGGAAAATGACATGGCCAGTCGAAAGGAAGTGGTCATAGACTGTGTCATACAGTGCTAAATGCTATTATGTAGCTGATCCTGATTGCGTTAGTTTATGGCCTAAACCAGGGATATTCAATTAGCGGACCTCCAGCTGTTGCAAAATTACAAGTCCCATCATGCCTCTGCCTCTGGGTGTCATGCTTGTGACTGTCAGAGTCTTGCTATGCCTCATGAGACTTGTAGTTCTGCAACAGCTGGAGGTCCGCTAATTGCATATCCCTGGCCTAAACCATACCAGGTAAGAGGATAAATGAATGTTATCGTCCATCTACTTGTAAGAGAATCAGACAAGAGAGATGTTTTGTCTCCACATGAAGAAAGAAAAAGGAGGGAGGAGCAAAGGGAAACGAAAATCGCGTAAAGTTGGGGAGAGAAGTGTCAGCAGGAAAGAAAAGGGGCGAAAAGAAAAGAGAAGAAGAAAAGAAGATCACCTAGAGTGAGAGAAAGTAATCGGGGTCGGCTACGCACCAGGAAATATTGTAGTACCTATGTAGTTCGCCCGTTGTGGGTTTTGTCAAGTAGCTTGCTGACAATCTTCTGGGCCATGATCCAGGAGATTTTATGTTTCATTCCAGCTAGCGGTACTGTGTGGCTTTTCCAGTTCTTGGCAATAGTGATTCTGGCTCCTAAGAGCATATAGAAGATCAAAGAATGAGCGTGTTTGGAAATTTTCTCTACTTGGACATTGAGAAGTGCTATTTCCGGAACCTGTGGAACTGCTACGCCCGTGATTTTCTGCAATAAATGGAAAAGGCCGTTCCAAAAGTTCCTTGTCTGGGACATGTCCACCATATATGAAGTAGAGAGCCAACATTGCCACATCCCCTGAAGCACAGAGAGTAAGAATCTGGGAACATTTTTGCCAGGGTGGCAGGAACTCAATACCACCAAGTTATGATTTTAATGCTAGCTTCCATTAGAGAAATGTTCATGATGCCTTTGAAAGATCTGTGGAAGCATTGATACCATTTATTCAAGTCCCACTCATCTGCCAGGCCTTGTTCCCAAAGTCGGGCATAAAGCAGTTTGTTTAAGGTTCTGGTTAGAGAATTGTAGATAATGGAGATACCCCCCTTCTGATCCGTTATGTTGGAGCACCACGTTTCGTATGCAGTCAGTGCCGTGGAGTCTGCATTATGAGACCATTTTGAACGCAAGAAGTGAGTGATTTGGAATAGTCTGTTTCGGAGGCAAGCATTTTCAACTTACTCACACAGTATCCGACAGTAAGGGGGCCCATGGAGTTGAGGAAATGTCCAATCCTGTATAGGCCCTTGTCTAGCCACAATTTGAATGCAAGTATGTTTTGGCCCGGGGGAAATTCTGGGTTGTGGAATAAGTGGGTGAATGGGGGAAGTTAGGGCAGAGTGTTTTTGAAGTCTGTCCCATAAGGACATTGAGTAAGAAAGGGTTGGGGCTAATATTGCTGGTCTGAGTCGCGGAAGAGCCCAGAGTAAGTATTCTATGTGTCACTGTGTTGCTGGTCTCTCCAGCAGTAGCCAGTCGGGTTTAGGGCCCCTAGAGTAGGCTACAGAGATCTGAGCTAATTGCGCTGATTGGTAATACCACCAAATATTAGAGAGGGCCAGACCACCTTGGGTTTTGAGTCTATAAAGTGTTCTTTGGAACATCGTCTGCCTTTGGATCCCCAGATGAATTTCAGGATGGAGGATTGGAACCGCAGGAGCTGCGCTTTTTTAATTGGGATAGGAAGGGATCGGAAGAGGTACAGGAGGCGAGAAGGAGGGTCATTTTAATGGAATTAACCCTGCCCAGCCAGGATAGATCATGTTTAGACCATGCAGACATGTCAGTTTCAAGTTTTTTGAAGCTACTGTTGAATAACATGTCAAATCTAGGGGTAAGGTTTATGCCTAAGTAGAGAATAGATGTTGAGCTCCAGGTGAAAGGGAAGTGTGATTGCAGGCTTTAAGAAGGTTCGGCGAAATCAATATATTCAGAGCTGCGGATTTGGAAACGTTGACTCCGAGACCTGAGGCTACCCCAAACTGCTGGGGCCCAATCCTCATTTTTCCAGGACCTTGAAAATATATGGCCAAGTGACCGTATCAAATGCTTTTTGAAGGTCAATGGAAAGCAGGAATCCCTCCTGAGAGGGTCCCCCATCCCATTGAGAGCCTAGAAGGGTCACTATGTCTATAGCCCTTCTTACCTGGTCAAGGCCCTGTCTCCCCGGGATAAATCCAGCTTGATCTTTGTGGACATACTGGACTATGCATGAAGATAAACGGTTTGCCATTATTTTTGTTAACAATTTAAGATCATTGTTGATCAGGGAGATCAGACCATAGTTGCCTGTCACTGAGGGGTCTTTTCCTGGTTTTGGAATAACCAAAATGTATTCCAGGTTCAAGGATTTATCCAGGGGAGATCCTAATTGGAGGGAGTTAAAGAATCTGGCCAGGTAAGGTGTCAGGGTGTCTGAGAATTTTTTGTAGTAGTCCACCGAGAAACCATCAAGGCCGGGGACGGAGCCTTGTTTGAGATTCTGCATGGTCTCCTTGATCTCTATGAATGTAATGGGTTGTTCAAGAAGATTCAAGTGGTCCGTTGCGAATTTGGGCATTGATATGAAGTCGAGAAACTCTGTGATGCTGGAGGAAGGGCTGGAATTGTCGTCTTTGCAAAGGGAAGCATAGAAGTCATGGAAGCATTCCATGATATGTTGTGGGTTCTGTGTAAATGAGCCAGAAGGCAAACATATTGTAGGAAATGCTAACAGACGTGGTTTGGGGGAGAGTTTGGTGGCTAGTTTGGACCCGATTTTATCCTTTTGAGAATAAAACCTTGCCCCTGACCACCGGAGGTGTTTTTCAGCCTCGGTAGTGAGGGCCAAGTTGGGCTTCAATCTGGCTGCTTCTAGTTTTTGTAGAGATAACTGAGTGTGTTTTCGTTTGTTACTCTTACAGGGTTCCTGGTACTCTTTAGTGAGGTTGCCTATCAGCTTGGTGTCCTTTTTTTTAACTCGGGATAAGAGCTGAATGATTTTGCCCCTTATCACTGCTTTGTGGGCCGCACATAGCGTAGCCTCTGTGTCGTTCGTGTGAAAATAATCTTTGAGGTCCTTCTCTAACAAAGTACAGTGGACCGGATTACTTAGGAGCAATTTCTTGAGTCGCCATTTAAATTATTTTCTTGTGTTATTTGCGTGGCGGAGTAACCATAGAATGATCTGAGATAGAGGAGTATCTGATAGTTGACTTTAACGCAAGGTGAATGTTTATCGCTTGTAGGAAAATATGATCTATCCTGGCATAAGTCTGGTGGGGGGCCAAGTAATGTGTATGGTCTTTGGTGTGGGGATTGAGTTCCCTCCAAATGTACACCAGTCCTGAGTCATAGAGGAGCTTGCCCATTTTTATACTTTGTTTGGGGGGTCGTCTGGAGCGTGGCTGGCCCGATCCAGATTTGTTTATATCAAGATCAAATGTTACGTTCGAGTCTCCTCCTAGAATAATGATTCCTTCCAACTGAGGAGAAAGGGAATGCATCATTGAGGTAAAAAATTTGTCTTGACCTTATTAGGAGTGTAGTATGAGACAAATGAATATAGCGTTCCATCTATAGTGCCCTTTACCAGAATGTATCTACCCGAGGGGTCTTTGGTAATATATGACATGCTGAAATTTAAGTGTTTAGAAAAACAGACGGCCACTCCTTTTGTTTTATTCTCTGCGTTGAAAAGATAGAATTGGGTTATAAGGCTTGGGGAAGTGGGTCTCCTGAAGCAGAAGGACATCAGACTTTTTGGATTGATATAGTTTGAACAATTTTCTTCTTTTGATAGGGGAGTTAAGGCCCTGCACATTATGTATACTATGTGTAGATGTGTCACGATCTGGAGTCAGGCTCAGAGACCAGTAGCTATAGCAGCAGAGCAGATATTCACACAGGTCACCCTGGCTGATGGCACGGGTTCACCTGAGGTGCGGGGTCTAAGCACCAACTGGTATTCACCAGAGTTCCCAAAGGTGGAGATGGGCTTGGCTGCGTGTTAGTGCCAGGTCGCGGTCCTCAGGATAGCCCCACCAGGAGGTGAGCAAGCCGGGGGTCTGGTAGCAGATATAGCAGGTAGAGATCAAGCAGAAGCGTAGTTGAGAAACAAGCCAAAAGTTGGTAACCAATAGTTGCAGGTTGGGATTCAGCAGAAGCGTAGTCCAGGAGCAAGCCAAATGTCGGTAACGAAAGGTAGCGAGGATACGGTCGGCAGCAGGAGAGATAGAAGCAAGATATTGGCTGGTAAAGGCACAATATTCTGGCAAGGAGGAAGTGCAGAGACATGGCTTATATCAGGAAGTTCATGGGAGGAGCAAAGGGTTCAAGGTTCAAGGCAAACAAGATTCAAGACAAGATCACTAAAGGAATTGTCCAAGGAGCTGTCCAGCATTCCAGGTGGCTCAGCAAGCAGAGTCACTGCCAGACACACCAGAGGTCCCAGGTTCAAGCCCAGGACCTAAAAGTACTCCCCTCCTCCCAGGATGTCCCCTGGACGTCCTAGGGCCAGGTTTCTGAGGAAACCTCTGGTGGAATTCCCCTGTTAATCTAGGGGCATGAACATTCTCCTCAGGCTCCCAAGAATTTTCTTCTGGCCCATATCCTTCCCATTGAACCAGATATTGCAATTTGTTCCTAGAGATCCTGGAGTCAAGAATTTTCCCCACCACAAATTCTTCTTCACCGTGTACCTCGACAGGTGGGGGAGGAGGATGAATTCTTCCAGAAAAAGTATTTTCATGAAATGGTTTGAGTAGTGATATATGAAACACAGGGTGAATCTTCATATTGTCAGGAAGTTTTAGGCGAAAAGTGACCGGGTTGATTTGAGCAGAAATCTCAAAAGGTCCCATAAACTTTTGACCCAACTTAGCACATGGAACTTGAACTTTTAAATTTTTGGTAGATAACCAAACTTTCTCACCTACTTGAAAAGTGGGAATAGACCTACGATGTCTGTCAGCAGCCTTCTTGTAATATTCCTGCGCCTCCTTCAATGTATCAGTCAATTTCTCCTGGATCTCATGTAATGAAGTTAGTCTGTTGGTAACAGCAGGAATTGAAGTTGAGATGGGGAGATCAGGAATAAAAACTGGATGATACCCGGTGTTTAAGAAAAATGGGCTTTGGGATGTGGAACTATGTTTAGAGTTATTATAAGCAAACTCTGCCGTAGGAAGGTAGTCCACCCAGTCATCCTGAAGATAACTCACGAAGCATCGAAGGTATTGCTCCAGAGTTTGATTGGTCCTCTCGGTCTGACCATTAGACTGCGGATGAAAAGCCGAGGACAGATTAACTGTTAGGCCGCGTACACACGCGGGGACGTTTCGCTCAACTTTGTCCGTCAAACAGTTTCAGCAAACAGTCCGCTCAAAATTAGCATGGACGGACTTGCCCACACACGACGAACGAACAGTTTGCTGAAACCGTGCGCGATGACGTGAACGGCACATACGACAGGACGGAAAATACGACGTCCTATACACTGCATTACAACTTTCAGCGTGTAAATCCTTTCTGAGCATGCGCGGAACTTAGTTTGACGAACAAGCCTACACACGAGGGGACTGTTCGCTGAAACCAAGTTTCAGCGGACAGTTTTTCGGAATTTCCGAAAAACTTTGTTCAGCAGACTGTTCGCTGAAACTGTCTGCTGAAAGCCCACACACGGGCGGACTGTCCGCCGAAACACTGTTCAGCGGACAAAGTTGGGTGAACAGTCCCCGCGTGTGTACGCGGCCTTACACCCAAAGCTGAGCAAAAACTTCTCCAAAATTTTGAGGTAAACTGTACCCCTCTGTCAGACACCACATCATCAGGAATTCCATTAAGTTTAAAAACTTCTCTAACCATTACCTCAGCAGTATGTTCGGCGGAGGGTACCCCTTTAACTGGAATAAAATGAGCCATCTTAGTGAGACGGTCAACGACTACCAGAATGGTGGTCATCCCTTTTGAAAGAGGAAGGTCAACCACAAAGTCCATAGAAATTGACCCCCATGGTCTTGATGGAACAGGTAGTGGTAGAAGTAACCCCAGAGGAGAAGATCGAGGTGTCTTATTGCGAGCACAGGTTAGACATGAAGCCACATAACTCTTAACATCTTTCTTGTACCCAGGCCACCGAAAGGAACATGATAAGAGTTCTTCTGTTTTAGAAACCCCAACATGACCAGCAAGCTTAGAGTCATGTACCAACCTGAGGGCTTCTACCCGAACTGATTCAGGTACATAGAGGCAATGCGCTTGAGTCCAAAAACCATTGTTGTACTTGAGGTTAATGTCCTTAGGAGGATTATTAAGAAGTGGGTCATTCTCATACCCCTCCTTGAGAAGATTAAGAAATGTCTTTGAACTCATGGCCCCTAGAAAGTTCTTTTGAGGCAGGATTGTACATTCAGAGGTGCTTTCCTGGAGAGGCCCAGACAACATCCGTGATAGGGCATCAGCCTTACCATTCCTTGACCCAGGGCGGTATGAAATAACAAAATTAAACCTGGAAAAGAAAAGGGTCCAACGTGCTTGTCTAGATGAAAACCCTTTAGCAGACCTAATAAATTCTAAATTTTTATGATCGGTGAGAATGGTTACAGGGTGCTTAGCTCCTTCCAGCAGATGCCTCCACTCAGAAAATGCTTCCTTAATTGCCAGCAGCTCCTTGTTTCCAATGTCATAATTCATCTCGGCTGAAGACATCAGTCGAGAGAAATAAGCACAAGGATGAAGCTGCATTTTTTCTCCCATTCGCTGAGAAAGGATAGCTCCCACAGCAGAATTAGAAGCATCAACTTCTACGATGAAAGGTAGTTCTGGATCTGGATGTACCAGTATTGGTGCAGAAGTGAAGAGAGTTTTCAGTTTACTAAAGGCAGCCTGTGCCTCAGGTGACCACAAAAAGGGCACCCCTTTCTTTGTCAACTGTGTGATTGGAGCAATTACCCTAGAGAAATTCCTTATAAATCTTCTGTAAAAGTTGGCAAATCCAACAAATCGCTGTATCTCTTTAACATTCTTAGGGGCGGGCCAATCCACCACAGCTTTGATCTTATCGGGATCCATGCTTACCCCTTCAGAAGAGATTATGTATCCCAAGAACTGGATCTGAGTTTGTTCAAACTCACATTTCTCTAATTTTATGTAAAGTTGATTGAGCCTTAATCTCTCGAAAACAATACGGACATGCTTGCAGGGTTCTTCCAAAGTATCAGAGAAAATGAGAATGTCATCCAAATATGCTATTACAAACTGATCAAACAAATCTCGAAAAGCATCATTATTAATATGTTGAAAAGTTGCAGGAGCATTGCAAAGTCCAAAGGGCATGACCAAAGACTCAAAATGTCCATATCTGGTTCTGAAAGCAGTTTTCCATTCATCACCGGAACGAATGCGGACAAGGTTGTATGCCCCCCGTAAATCTAATTTGGTAAAGAGCTTGGCAGAGCGGAGTCTCTCAAGCATTCCTGGAATCAGTGGGAGTGGATAGCGATTCTTAATTGGGATCTTATTTAAATCTCTGTAGTCAATACACGGACGCAGGGTGGAGTCCTTTTTCGTCACGAAGAATAAGGCTGCGCCAGCAGGAGAGGTTGAGTGTCTGATAAAACCCTTCTCAAGATTCTCATTAATCCACTCCCTGAGCACTTTCAGTTCAGGTTCTGATAAAGAATAAAGGCGACCAAATGGTATTTCTGCCCCTGGAAGCAATTCAATGGGACAATCATAAGAGCGATGAGGAGGCAGCTGATCTGCGTTCTTTTTATCACAAACGTCCCGAAACTCAAGATATTGTGGAGGTAGCTTGTCGTATGACTGGATAGTTGCCAAAACTGCTTGTAAATCTTGGGTTGGTGGAGGGCTTATTTGATAAGATTCTTTGCAATGTTTCTTGCAATGCTCAGATGTAAAGTTTAAAGAACGTGTCTCCCAGTTGATGGAGGGATTATGGATAGAGAACCAAGGAATGCCCAGGATAATAGGGAACTTGGGTGATGTAATCAGCTCAAAGCTGATAGTCTCCTGATGGTCTGTTTCAATTAGGAGTTTAAGTGGGATTGTCTCGTGGGTAACAGGGCCTGAAGTCAAAGGTGAGCCATCCACAGTTTCCATATCAATTGGGGCAAGTTTATTTCTTATTTGAATGTTATTACTTTGGGCAAATTCGATGTCAATGAAGTTTCCCCCAGCCCCTGAGTCCAGCATAGCAGAGCAAGGTATTTCATTGCTTTCAACAATAAGCTTTATAGGGATGACAAAATGAGTTGATAAAGAATTAACTTTATTTGCTTCCTGAATCAAAGGAGAGATGGACTGAGAAATTGAGTTTATTTGTTCAGATACTGTAACATCCATTGCTGCAATTGTTCTTTTAAATTTATTGGGACAATTAACTGCGTAATGTCCAGAGTCTCCACAATTAAGACATAAGTTTTCTGAACGTCGTCTTTCTTTCTCCTGAATAGTAATAGATCTTTTAATAGCATCCACCTGCATAGGTTCAGGAGTGTCAGAATCAGGAAAAACTCTTGGACCCTTAGGAGGATACTGAGTAGTAGAAAAACGCATGCCACCATTACTGCCTAGGATTCCCAGTCTCTCCTTTCTCCTTTCAGTAAGTCTCTGATCAATTCGAATACATAATTTAATAAAAGCTTCAAGGTCATCAGGACTTTCTACTCTGGCAAGCTCATCTTTTACTTGTTCCGAGAGTCCTTGACGGAACTGACTCTTCTGTGCTGCTGGATTCCAATTGGTATCTGAGATCCAACGTCGGAATTCAGTTGTGTACTCTGCAGCAGAGCGTCTTCCCTGACGTAAATTGTGCAATTTTGCCTCAGCAGTAGCACAGCGGTTAGGATCATCGAAAACTTGGTTCATCGCAGTCACAAAAGAATCAAAATTATCCAGGATGACATCATCTTTCTCCACATAAGGGGAGGCCCAGGCTAAGGCTTCCTCAGTCAGGAGGTTGATAATAAACAGCACCTTTTTCCTGTCAGAAGTGAATGCAGCAGGTTGCATCTGAAAGTATATACGACATTGATTAAGGAATCCTCTATAATGGCGGCGGTCTCCGCTAAACTTGAGTGGTAGGGGCATTCGTGCATTAGTTTCTATGGCAGCAGTATCTCGGGCATGAAAATCCCGCAATTGTTTGTGTAGATCAAGGATTTCCTCTTGTAGACCTTTCACTTCAATTTGTAACTCAGAAAATTTTTCCTGGTAGTCAACACCAAATGCCTGTAACTCAGCGATTTTTTTTTTTTTTTCTTTCTTTTTTTGCCATCTCAGTAAAACCAGTGATCTCCGAGGATAACCAAGTCCTCATATCCGCTGATTACTCAGGTTACTTCACATTGCTTTACATCATGGTGGCTAGAGGTTGTGTTTTTTTTTTTTTTTAAAGTATGCATATATCTATATTATGTGAGATCAAAAACTCCCATGACTTGACATGATCCCACCTTTTTCTAAACATCACCCTTACCCACCAATCCCCTCCACCTCCCGCCCCCTATAACCCCCCCCGCCTCCCCTATCCTATCTAGTAGATCATTTTTAACATGACAATTACTCATATCTATACCCGTTTGGGTCTAGGCCCTTAATCCTTCTGAGGTGCTCCAACTCTTTTTAAATTCTTGCCAGCTATTCCATTTCTCCAGCGTGTGTCTATTACTCCTACCCATCGAGCTATCCTCCATACATTCCATCTTATATATCCCTTCTACGGCGTCTACCCACTCCCATATCATAGGTGCCTCCGACTCTTGCCATTTTTTTGGGATTAGTTTTTTCCCCGCATTTAATAGATGTGGGATCAAGGACATCTTGTACTGTCTCATGCTACCCCCTGTAGCATGAAACAGAACTGTCCATGGGTCTGCAATTACCACGGAACTGGTTATAGTTTTAATGTGATAGAATCTGGTTCCAATAGCTCTTGATCTTTGGACACCCCCACCATATATGAGCCATAGTACCCAATTCCCCGCATCCACGCCAGCAATCCCCTGACGTGTCTGATTGGAATTTACTCTTTCTATCTGGGGTGTAATACCACCTCGATAAGCATTTATAACTCATCTCTGCGGTTTTGGCGTCGATGGCTGAGCTATGGGCCAATTTAAATACTTTACCTAACATTACCTTATCCTTTTGTGAACCTAATTCCCTTTCCCATTTTTTGACAAATGGCGGTGTTCCCGACTCCCCCGCTAACAGCAGTAACTTATACCACCTAGAAACTAACCCCTTCGGGTTCTTTGTTATAGATAATTGTTCCAACATACTCAGTTCGTCAGCGGCCCTTATCGGTTGCGGTAGTTTTTTGATAAAGCGGGAGAGCTGGCCATACCTCCATTCGTCAATCACCATTATGTCAAATTTTTGTTTTATTTCGTGGTAAGGTGCTATATTGCCTTCCTTCATTACATCTTTGAGCTGTGCTTCCTTTTTTACCCAGTTACCTCCTATCTCCGAGCAACCAGGTAAAAAGTATTTATTATCCTTAAGTGCCATAAGAGGTGAATTATATTTCCCATTCACGTGTTTATATACCATGTCCCATATTCGAAAAGTGTTACGTGTTAAATTATTTCCTATCCCTAGCTTCTGCCTCTCATGTGGGGGATTCCATATTTGTTTACCTAATTGTGCTCCACAACTTTCGTGTTCTAGTTTTACCCATTTTTTTTCTATATTGTCCCTTTTGGTCCATTTGCTCACCCTCGACAGAGCCACCGCTTTATAATATATCTGAATGTCCGGAATCGCCAGCCCACCTCTATCTTTTGGTTGTCTCAAACTAGTAAAGGCTATTCTGGGTTTTTTATGCTTCCATATAAATTTATTTAATACTAACTTTAATTTAATAAAATATGCATTGGGCAACGCTATCGGTAACATCTGAAAACGGTATAAGATTTTAGGGAAGATTATCATCTTCACTATGTTTATTCGCCCCAACCATGATATCGACCCCTTACTACATCTCTTACACTCCGCCTGAATCTCATTCAGTAGTGGCATATAGTTGATTCGAAAGAGTCTCTTCTCTGATTTAGCTAGTTTTATACCCAGATATTTAAGCTCCTTTTTCCACGGAAAGTTCCAGTTCTGTTGAATTATTTGTGCATCGATCTTGTTGGTATTTACATTTAATATTTCGGATTTTGATCGATTTATTTTGAAGTTCGACAGTTCTCCGTATTTTTCTAGTATCCTTATTAGATTTGGGATCGATCGTTTGGGGTTACATATGTAAAAAAGTATGTCATCTGCGAAGGCAGATAACTTATGTTCCTCTTTCCCAATTTTTACTCCCATAATATCCTGGCTGTCTCGAATTGATGCGAGGAGGGGTTCCATTGAGATCACAAACAATAGGGGCGACAGGGGGCATCCCTGTCTTGTCCCCCGTTTCAGTTCGAATTTAGTGGACTCCTGACCATTAACTTTTACCCGCGCCATGGGTTGGTTATATAGAACTCTCACCCTCTGTATTATGTTCGGGCCTATTCCCATCACAGCCATTGTTTGGAACATGAACCCCCAGTCCACTCTGTCGAAAGGCCTTCTGTGCGTCCGTAGACAGAAGCAGACCGGGGGTCCCTCCCCGTCGCATCTGCTGAAGCAGCAATAGGGTTCTCAAGCCGTTGTCTCTCCCCTCTCGTCCTGGTATAAACCCCACCTGATCTGGATGGACCAGGCTCGTCATCAGATGCCTTAATCGCTCTGCTAGAATCTTTGCATATAACTTCGTATCTGTATTAAGTAACGAAATTGGCCTATAGCTGGCGCATTGTGCTGGATCTTTCCCTTCTTTATAAATTAGTGTGATTGTGGCCGACAAGCCCTCACTACTCATATTGTATTTCTCGCCCAGCCCATTAAAGTAATGGCATATTTTTGGTGTTAAAATTTCTCTAAATATTTTATAGTAAAGTATTGTGAAACCGTCCGGTCCAGGGGATTTTCCCAAAGCTGATTTTGTCAAGGCCTTATTTATTTCTTCGACCGAAATTGGCCGATCAAGAATCTCCTTTTCCAGCGTACTAATTTTGGGTAATCTAATTTTTTTTAGGAAAGCTGCAATATTCTTTTCGCGCGTCGCACCCTGTACCTTCTGCTCGCTGTCTGAGTAGGTCTCTTCAAAATATGTCCTAAAAGCTTCTGCAATTGCTTTCGTTGAGAATGCCATATTACCATTTTTATTCCTTATTTTGCCAATAAAATTTTTTGTTTTTTCTTTTTGTACCATCTTGGCTAGATATTTACCCGTTTTATCCCCCCAGAGGTAGTGTTTACGGTCCCGACCATACAAGACCCTCCTGGTTTCTTGTTCCAGATGATCCTTTAATGCCTCTCGGGTTTTAACTACTTTTTTGTATATTCTATCCCCTTGGGACTGGCTTTTTTTATGTTCTTGTTCTAGGTTATAAATTTCCTCCATTAATCTTTTAGTTTCCCTTTCCCTCATTTTTTTTTTTTGGGACCCTACTGCGATCAATATTCCTCTTATATAGGCTTTATGTGCCTACCATACTATTTGACCTGGGGTTTCCGGGATATCATTTAATGCAAAATACTGTTCTATTTCTTTACCAATCCTAATTCTATCATCTTCATTATATAGTAGATCTTCATTGATACGCCATATCGTGGATCTCATCTTATTGCTTAAATTCTTTATTTTGATCTTAACCGGAGCGTGGTCTGAGAGGGTAGTTGCTCCTATACTAGCTTCGACCACCTGATCTAATAGCCCATGGTCTATAAAGACATAGTCAATACGGGAATATGTCGCATGTACCGGGGAGTAAAATGAGTAATCTCGGCTCTTTGGATTCATAGCTCGCCAGGCATCTACCAGCTGGTTAGTATATAATTTTTGCAGGATGTTTCTTAGCTGATCGTTTCTCATCTTCTGTAACCCGGACGTGCTATCTAATCCCGGATTGAGGCAAAAATTAATATCTCCTAGCATTATCACGTATCCCTTCTTAAACTCAGTTAACTTGGTTAATATCGTTTTTAAGAACCCAATGGGATTAGCATTGGGAGCATAGATATTTACTATAGTACAATCGATCTCATCTAGTGTACCTCTCAGGAACAGGTATCTCCCTTCCACATCGCTCATCCTATCCGCTAACTGGAATTTCGTTTTTTTTGAGAAGCCTATCGCAACCCCTCTACTCCTTGTGGATATTGTGTCGCTATAATACCAATTAGGGAAGTGCTTAGAATATAATCTAATGTTTGATGTCAGGGAGATGTGTGTCTCCTGAAGTGCCACCACATCTGCCTCATATCGCTTTAGCTCTGCCAAGATCTTATGCCTCTTGGTTGGGGTGTTTAAACCCTTTACATTATATGTTAAAAAATTTATACCATTCATTTGGCTGATGACTTCCTAAATCCCCATCACCTTTCTTCTCCTACTCGGGTAAACATTGTATTTTTCTAATGATCTACTTTTCCTCCCTATCCCTCTTACTTCCTTCCACCATCCCCCGCCCCCTTCCCCCTCCCCTCACCCCTCCACCTCCTCCCTTACCCCCCCCCCCCCACCTCCCCCCCCCTACGGCCAAGACTCGGCCCTTGTTTGGTAAATGGTCGTGTAAGCCCATACCATCTCCAAACGGCTTGTTATGAGGGCCTGGGGCTCCTTGACCTGCGCCTCCTCTCTCCTATCCTAATTAGGCAAGATAAGAGGGTACATCGCCTACGTCCCTTGTCTTCCTCTCACCATCCCCGCCACACACCTTCTACCTCCTATACCTTCTAATCCTCTCTATCTGGGTTCCATCACGTGGTCCCTCTAAATTGAGATAGTCCCGGCCTCTATCCTGACCAGCCTGGGAGATCCGGAATGCACAGATCTAATCTCTTACAAAAATCTGCCAGATCTTCTGGGAATCTTAACTTCGCAGTTTGGCCATTTTTGAAACCCATTAGACATGCTGGGAAGCCCCAACTGTATTTTACATTCCGCGCATTCATCTCTGCCAGCAGCGGTTTCATGAGCCGCCTTCTCGCTAAAGTCGCATATGATAGATCAGAGAAAATTTGTATCTCGCGCCCATTATATTGCGGTGTGGTCTTCCCTCTGAGCTTCCTCCAGAGTATTGCCTTTTCCTCGAAGTAGGTAAATCTTACAATAATGTCTCTGGGTCTCTCTGTGGCCGGTTGGCGTATTTTGCCTATCCTATGAATCCTATCGATTTTTGGGAGACTTTCTCTCCCGTTTCCACAGCACTCAGAGACTATGCTTTCAAATATCTTCCTTAGGTCTTCTCCCTTTTCCTCCAAGACGGATCGAATCCGTAGGTTTTTTCTTCTGCTTTGATTCTCATGATCTTCCAATTTATACCATATCTCCCTCTGCTCACGTCTCGTTGTTTCTACTTGCTCCTTTATTTTACTTATTTCCTGGGATTGTTGTTCAATGCAGTTCTCCGTAGCCTCTATTCTCTCTAGCAGGCTACCGAGATCCTCTCGGGGCCCGCGGATATCCACCTTGATTGCATTTTCAAGACTCAGGAGCATCTCCCGCATTTCTCCTTTAGTAGGGGGAAGATCTATTACCCTTGACTCATCCGCTTTGCTGTTATCCATATCGCTCTCTGTCCCAATAACTTCTCTCAGAAGTGAGGTAGTGTCTTCCTTATGTTTACCTAGACCTTTTTTCTGCTCTTGGTCAAGGTGCTGTTTCTTGCCAGTACCTGTAGGTTTGGGACTTCCTCCTTGCGTTAGATATTGTTGGATGGTAGTATCTAGACCCTTCTCTTTAGAGGTCCGCGAAGTTCCGCTTTTAGCGGCTTTATTAGCTGATTTACTCATGATATCTTATGCGGTCGTTTACCTCCTTCTTATTTATTACTTCCTTCTTCTCCTTCCCCCCCCTCTCCTCTTCACTCCTTTTGCTTCTCACCTTTATTATTGTTCTGCCCGTAGTTTTAGCGCAATGGTGCTCAGTTTGTGATTAAGTATAGAAACATGTAAGTGAGGATTTGCGGCTATAATTAGTCTAATAAGACTGCTCCATTACTTTTCTTCAATTAGAGTTAGGTTTGCAAAGCACAAGGCTCCTGTGTATTGAGACCCCTTACGCTCCCGCTCTCTCTATTGATAGTGGTCTGAGAAAGCTTTTATTATCGTAACTATAGAGGCACCCTTCACCTTTGTGTAAGGGAACTACTTAGCTGACCCAACATATGATGCACCCGATATTAGCATTATCACAAAATTGGGCATGTATTTCAGGGCCTACAGCATATGTGTGGAACTCTTGGGGCGAAAAGAAGAGAAAAAAAAAAAAAACAGCAGAGGAAAGGATATCTCTATTCATTTGTTATAGCTGACCAAGATATATCCAAATGACTTGCCAATAATAGTCCTGACTTCTCATTCACTCTGAGAAAGATCTATGCATATGCGTATAGGTTTATCAGGACTGAGGCCGGGTAGCTATTTTTGCTTTACTTGCTTAGGCCGGATCAATACTAAATTATTACTAGATTCACCTGAAAATTTATGACAACCGCGCCACAGTAATTTTTCTTATATTGCCACGTAATCCGAGGATTTCTGCAAAGTACTATGCGTTTAAGTTATACCACACTTTTATAGCTGAAATACAAGCCTGTGAGAAAAGGTCATTGACAGCAGGACTCCCCGGGTTCTGTCACATTTAATTTGTCCGTATTAATCCTGATCTCCCCTTCGCTGTGAACCTTCATATGATTGTACCCGTAGGTTTTGTAAGGAAATAAAAAAATAAAAAAATAAAAAAAAAGCTCACGGGTAGAGAGGGAAAAGAGAAAACGCTGCAGACCGTTAGCTATTCAAGCTTTGCCTGGTGAGCAGGATTATATAGAGTTGTTTCAAGGTATATCACGTTTAGCTTGACTCTTAGCTTATAGATAGGAAGCTCATCTGCAAGTAAATGTCCTTTCACACAAGCCTATCTGTACATGCGAGTCCTTTATCAAAAAAAGGGGGGGGTTCCCCGGCTCTCCCCTTTGGGACACAACCCTGACAACTTATAGCATTTATCTTGCTAAACTAAGATAACAGTAACAGTACACCAGGCTCAGCATACACTATGCAAACGACTAGCAGTTACAATTTTTTCACTCTAGTGGGTACAATACCGTCCTTTGCTATATGTGCCCATGTTGTCTTGATGTTCCTGTGTGTCTTCCAGGGTTCCGTCCAAGCTTCTGTTGGTATGGAGAGGGGGTATAGGAGGATCCGAGTGTCCGCCAGTCAGCGGCACTCTGTTCGGCTGGTCAGTGTCTGGCAGTGAAGCGAGTGGGGTAAGGGATGCGGCGCGAGCGGCGTGTTATGGCGGGGGGAGCTCGCGTTCGTTCCGTACGGAGCCACACACTTCCTCGGATGCGGCGCCCATCTCCAGCTCCCCTCGCGCACGCCGCCTTGCAGCGCAGGTCAGCCCCTCCCCTCAGGCACGCCCAGCGACCTCACATCCTGTGCCTTGTGCCCCTGTAACTCAGCGATTTGAACCCTGAGAGGAGCCACGGCAGCTGCTACAACGGCCTCCATGTTTTTGGCCAGAATATTCTGTCACGATCTGGAGTCAGGCTCGGAGACCAGTAGCTATAGCAGCAGAGCAGATATTCACACAGGTCACCCTGGCTGATGGCACGGGTTCACCTGAGGTGCGGGGTCTAAGCACCAACCAGTATTCACCAGAGCTCCCAAAGGTGGAGATGGGCTTGGCTGCGTGTTAGTGCCAGGTCGCGGTCCTCAGGATAGCCCCACCAGGACGTGAGCAAGCCGGGGGTCTGGTAGCAGATATAGCAAGTAAAGATCAAGCAGAAGTGTAGTTGAGAAACAAGCCAAAAGTCGGTAACCAATAGTTGCAGGTTGGGATTCAGCAGAAGCGTAGTCCAGGAGCAAGCCAAATGTCGGTAACGAAAGGTAGCGAGGATACGGTCGGCAGCAGGAGAGATAGAAGCAAGATATTGGCTGGTAAAGGCACAATATTCTGGCAAGGAGGAAGTGCAGAGACATGGCTTATATCAGGAAGTTCATGGGAGGAGCAAAGGGTTCAAGGTTCAAGGCAAACAAAATTCAAGACAAGATCACTAAAGGAATTGTCCAAGGAGCTGTCCAGCATTCCAGGTGGCTCAGCAAGCAGAGTCACTGCCAGACACACCAGAGGTCCCAGGTTCAAGCCCAGGTCGTAACAAGATGCTTTGGTGGAGTGTCATTTACGTGCATGGATCAGAAGGGGGGTATCTGCTGAAGGTGAGTAGGACTTACCTTGTGCGGAGCTAAGGAGGACCTCCGATTTGGAAGGGTGTGGAAGTCTAGGTGACCTTCAAAGGAGAAGAGAAGAAGTGGAGACTGAAGACAGTATAGGAGGAAGTTTGAGAGATGTATAATGTTAATAACCAGAATCAGATAGAAAATATTTATCCAATCCCCGATGGTGTGTAAGAACCCGTTTCCCCACACCATCAAACCCTTCCCCAAAAACAACATTGAATGAGCCACCCCCATGGTCTGGGGGAGCACATAGTCTCTAATCGGAAAGAGGGAACTAAACAAAATCCCCTTTTCCAGTTAGAGAAAGGTGGAGGAGCACGACAGCCACTCCGGCTGTCCCCAGTGCCCACAACAGTACATTGTATGAGGGCTGAGGCTTTGAAAATATAGAGTGAACCCGAGGGGAGGGATCCCCCCAACCACCAAACCAGCCATGACTCCCCTCATGAGGGGTGGAACTGGAACGGCTTAGAAGCCTGGGAGGAGCCCTCCTCCCCTGGGAAGTACAGTGTAGCTGATTAAGTACAGTGTATGGGAGAGTAACGACTCCCTTAAGCTATGTTCCTTGGCCCTAGGATTGTCCAGTTGTTTTATGAAGCACCTTAATATTAAGCAGGACATATACCTAAGCAGGTGTCTATATGTAGGCCAACATAATGACAAAAAACAGATTACAGTGTACATTGAGAAAATAACCAGAACAGAAACAGCTCCTTGGACCTAAAACTTTGTAAAAAGGAAAAAAACAAAAACCAATCAAAGAAAGTGTACTGCATTTTCCAACCACGGAGTCGGGATAAGGAGTGCTATGGCTAGCATAGCTACCGGGTATCAGAGAAAAGGTGTTCATCGGAGGATCCAGTTGGAAAAAGATCAGAGTGGGACCATATGGTACCCGGGCCTTAAGCTGTAGTTAGGGAGGCCTGGGTTCTTTTGGATTTTTCGGACAGGCACTTCTGCCACGCTGGGGCAATGGGGCTGGATGCTGGTGGCCTCTTGGAGGATGAGTTGGGGGCCTTGCCGGGCGTTGTCGACTCTGGAGCTCGAGAAATGAGGCCGAGCTGGAGCAGAAGCTTTTCAACTTCCAAAAATGAAGAGAAGCCGTATGATTTGTTGTTGAAGGAAAATGTTAGGCGAAAGGGGAAGGGCCTTCTGTGGGTGATCGATTTCTGGTAAAGTGCAAGTAGGAGCGGTTTCAAAGCTCTCTCTTTTTCTGTATTGTAAAAGGCGATAAGTCCGCAAAGATTATGGGATAACTTTGGAACATTAGTGGCCCTTCTGCATTGGAAAGCTGCATCACCTCCTCCTTTACTTTGTAAAAGTGCAGCTTGACTATAATCTTCCTCGGGAGGCCATCTTGGCGGGGGGGGGGGGGGTCGTAGTGCTCTGTGAGCGTGGTCCATCTCTAGGTGATGATCTGGGATGTTGAGGATAAGATCCTTAATAAAATGAACTATGTTATCCGCGTCTTTGAAGGATTCAGGGACTCCCGTGTTGCAGAAATTGTATCTCCTCGAACGATTTGCGAGATCATCAGTTTTGGAAAATACAGTCTCAAGCTGGATGTTCTGGTTCACTCTAGTTACTGTTTGGTCTGTTTTAATTTCGATCGTTTCAATTCTAGCACCCAAATGCTGTAAGTTAGCCTGAATTGCAGTGGTAATTTGGTTGGCAGTTTGTGAGAGACCCCTGGATAACATAGCGGCAAACATAGATATCATGGAGGAAAAATAGGATTTTTTGTACTCACCATAAAATCCTTGTCTCTGTAATTCACCGACCAACACAGCTCCTCTCTGTAACAAATGGGTTGTTAGCCTTATCAGTAGGAGAATACTAGGCATTAGTTGTAATACAACACTCAGAACTCTTAGCCCTTGTACACACGGTCGGAGATTCCGTCGGAGGAGCTGTGTCCGATCGGAGCGTTTTGACTGTTTCCGTCGGAATATCCGTCGGACCAACTTTTCCAACTTGCCGGAAATATTTTCCGACAAAATGCTCCGATCGGACATACTCCGATCATGTGTAGAGAATTCCGATCGGACAAAGTGCCACACATGCTCAGATCAAATTCCTACACCACAGCTATTGGCTACTAGCGTGAACATAGTCCCGTTGTAACGAAATAACGTCATCACGTCGGATTTTCCGACAACTTTGTCCGACCATGTGTATACAACAGTTTCGGACAAAATCCGACGGACAAAATCCGATGGATTTGGTTGTCGGAATCTCCGACCATGTGTGCAAGGGCTAAGTTCCGCCCCGGTGGCGGTCCCTTGGGTAACAACCCTCCCGTCTGCAGACAGACCTCAGTACGTCAATGAGCAGTATAACGTAAAGATAAAAGGAGGGGTGGGTGCTGTGTCGGTCGGTAAATTATAGAGAAAAGGATTTTAAAATGAGTACAAAAAATCCTATTTTGTCTTATATTCACCGACCGACACAGCTCCTCTCTGTAACAAATGGAACGTCCCCAAGCAGTGCCAAATGAGGGGTGGGAAAACAGCAGAAAATCTCATCCACCATGGCAAGTGGGAACTAGTGAAACTTTACCCACAAAAAACAGTGCATGGAAACCCACCACAAAAATCAGGGTATCCTCAACAGGAGTGATCACCCAAAACCGCACCAAACTGTGGAAGTAATGCAACAGTGCATTAACATAACAGTACTGTGTTTTTATCGAAAAACAGAATATATATCTCTCTTATATTCACTGACCGACACAGCTCCTGTCACGTACCTTACAGCGGAGTCAGACTGTTGAGGGTGGCCTCTTGCACAGTTCCGGTCTCCACACCCCTGGAGGTGGTAACAGGGAGCGTGAAGACAGCGAAAGGGTGCAGGTGCCTGCAGGTGGAAGTTGAAGACCTGGAGACGCTGGGTCCTCACGGAGGAAGAGGTGTAGGTGGAACACGGAGGTAGACAACGGAAGCTCAGCAGGTATACAGGAAACACTGCACGTCTGGAACAAGCGAGGTCGGCAACTGGCAGGCAATGCGGTACAGGAACGAGAGGCGGGTGCGTAGTCAAGGACGAGCAAGGGTCTGGTAACGTGCTAGCAATGAGGTACAAAATCAGGAAGCAAGCCAAAGTCGTAAGTCCAAGCCGGGGTCAGTGGTAGTCCAGGAGATCATAACAAGGAGTATCCAAAGGAATGGGTCTCAGGAACAAGATCACAGGAACAACGATCAGGTGTCTCAGGAGTAGCTGAAGACAATCCAGCACTGGTATCAGGCCAGGATCCCGTTTATATAGGGAGAAGTGTGCCAGGATTGGTGGAAGTGACCGTCCGTGCGTGAGTACGTACATACATTCAGTTTGCACGGGTGCCTCCGCGTGTTCGGATTGGCATAGGTCCACGTGTTCGTATTAGCGTGCGTCCGTTCCTTCCGGAACTCGTACGCCTCTGACGGGGACACCGCGCATGGCGCCTAGAACGAAGATGAACCGCTGCTATACGGGAACGGCATTCACACGGTGAGTTCCCTGACAGTGCCCCCCCCTTAAGGGCAGCCTCCGGGTGCCCCTTTGAACCAAACTTTGAGAGCGATGAAAAGCCCGTATGAGCCTCTGGGCATGAAGATTCGCTTCGGGTTCCCAGGAATTCTCTTCAGGACCAAAGCCTTTCCATTTGATCAAGTATTGGTTTTGTCCTTGATGTTTCCTGTAATCCAAAATGGCTTCGATCTCGAACTCCTCCTCCCCATCTATCAATACAGCTTCTGGAGGGCCTAACTCCCGGTCTGGAAAGGAATTGGGTACATCAGGCTTAAGTAGAGAAGTATGGAATACAGGAAGGATTTTGAATGAGCCGGGAAGTTCAAGTTCATAGGCCACTGAATTAATTTTCTTTTTGATTGGAAAAGGTCCCAAATATCTGGGTCCCAATTTTTTAGAGGGGCATGCCAGTTTCAGGTTTGCAGTTGAAAGCCATGCACGATCACTGACCTTTAAGTCCAACTCCCCCCTTCTTTTCTTGTCAAAAAATCTTTTATTGTCTTCCTGTGCCTTGGAAATGGTTTCTTTAAGTACCTGATTGTTGGTAGCAAAGAAATTTAGCCTATCCTGGACGGCTGGTACAGGAGAATCCAGTATAGATGTTGGCAGAAAAGAAGGATGAAAACCATAATTAGAATAGAATGGTGACTGGTTTGTGGCAGAGTGAGTAGAATTATTGAATGCAAATTCTGCCAAGGGCAATAATGAGGCCCAATCCTCCTGGGAAAAGGAAGTAAAACAACGTAAATACTGCTCCAACGTCTGATTAGTACGTTCAGTCTGCCCGTTTGTTTGGGGATGATAGGCCGAAGAAAAATTTAATTTGATACCCAGAGCTTCACACAATGACTTCCAGAATTTTGACGTGAACTGGACTCCACGGTCAGAGACAATATCATGATAATGAATATTCTGGCTGTCTCAGTTGCAGATGGAGTTCCCTTCATGGGAATGAAGTGTGCCATTTTGGAAAAACGATCCACCACCACAAAGATAGAGGAGAATCCTTCAGATGGAGCTCAACAATAAAGTCCATTGCGATTTTATCCCATGGTCTTTCAGGGATGGGTAATGGTCTCAACAATCCTCAGGCTTTATTCTTGCTACTTTTATTCCGGAGACATGTTGGACAAGAGCTGACATAGTTCCTACAGTCCTTTGCAAGATTTGGCCACCAGAAGTGTCTTTGAACTAAATTCATAGTCTTGTGACCCCCAAAGTGACCTGCCAGGGGATAGTCATGACAAGCCTGTAGAACAGAGGTGCGGAGATTTTGAGGGATGAATAGTTTATCTCCTTGCCAGAGGAGACCATCTTTCTCTTGGAGGTTAGTATCTGGAGAGACTGATGCTCCTCGGGACGACTGACGAACCTGTGATAGAAAACTACTTTGTGTTAGTAAAAAGTTTCCAGCTTGCAGAATAGTGTCCGGAGGGGATGAGGCTTCAGTTTCTGTGAACATACGGGATAATGCATCAGGTTTACTGTTCTTGGATCCTGGTCTGTAGGTTATATGGAAACTAAATCGGGAGAAGAACAGAGCCCATTTTGCTTGCTGGGGCCTGAGGCGTTTGGCCGTTCTGAGGTATTCCAGATTTTTATGATCTGTGTAGATCAATATTGGATGTGTTGCCCCCTCCAGGAGATACCGCCATTCTTCTAAGGCCAATTTGATTCCAAGAAGTTCCCCATCTCCCACATCATAGTTCCTTTCCGACGCACCTAGTTTTTTGGAAAAGAAAGTTACAGGGTGCATTAATGACTTAGGCCCTTGGCGTTGGGACAGAATGGCCCCTACAGCATTCTCTGAAGCATCCACTTCCAGAGTGTAAGGTAGAGCAGGGTATGTATTATTTTTTTTTTTTTTTCAAATTTTTTATTTAATACAAGAAGACCAGGATACAGGGATCAGAACAACCAACAGTATAGATAACAGTACAACTGTAGGAAAACAAACGGCAACATATCTATACCAACTCAGACATGACGCTCGTCGTTAAGGTTTCACCACTAGGTAAGTCTAGAGTGTAGGGTCATTTAGACACATATAATTCCCACGGCCGACACCGTCTCCTCCAGGGAGATGTATGACCTGTCTAGGTGCGGGGAGCAGCAACGTGTCTGTCCCTGTAAATGTGGTCCTTCCTTTTTTCTTTTTTTGTAATCTTAAATCTTAAATTCTCCCTACAGTGTTTCTCCTAGAGTTACTAAAGGACCGGAAGAGGTCCGCAGGGGAGGGGTGTAACATGGCAAGAGGGACAGGCCAGTAAAAGAGGGGGGGGGGGGAAAGGGGGGGGGAGAGGGTGGGTAAGAAGGGTACAGTATCAATATCCTGAAAAGGTCGTCAGTCGGCTCTCCTGAGAGCCCGGCCTTCAGTGGAAAACCTGAAGGCATTCCATGCCTGCCACGTTTTAGAGTACGTTTCCTGTCGGTGCTGGCTGGTGAGGATCAAGTCCTCCAGTTGGCTGATGTCATCCACTTTGTGTAGCCATTGAGCGATAGTTGGCGGGTTCGGGGATTTCCAGTTAAGAGGTATGCACGTCTTAGCTGCATCCAGAAGGTGCCGTATCACGGATCTGCCATATTTCCGGGAAGGAATATCCGTCACATGAAAAAGAAAATAGGCTGGTGAAAACGGCACCTCTCTGTCAGTGAATGTCTGGGTAATACGCCACACCTCTCTCCAGAAATTGTGCAACCGGGGACAGGACCAGAATATATGCAGGAGGGTGCCCTCGTCTGAGTGGCACCTCCAGCATCTGTCTGAGGTCGTCGGGAAAATCTTATGTAAGAGAGCGGGAGTTCTATACCAGCGAGAGAGAATTTTAAAGTTTGTTTCCTGTTGCCTGGTGCATAGTGAGGACTTGTGGGTGAAATTAAGTATTTGTTGCTTCTGATTGTCCGTGAAGGTAACCGCTAGGTCACCTTCCCACTTAGCAAGATACGGGGGCTGGAAATCTTTTGGGGGTTCAATCACTATCGCATATGCTATAGACAATGCGTGGGCGAGGGTCCCGGTCTCTGTGCAGAGCTTCTCCAGGTTAGTAAGGGGTCTCTGTGAGTCATTGGGTGGTGGCGGCATGCTCTTGAGGAAATGGGATAGCTGGGAAGCCCGCAGGAAGTCTAGGTGGTATGGGCCCCCCGGGTCCGTCAGTTCCACGTATGTCTTCCACCTACCCATTCGACTAAAATGGGACGCTTGGAAGAGACCTTGCCTACCAAGGTCCCGGAAACATTTGTCTCTAAGTCCTGGGGTGAAATTCGGATGGCCAATTACAGGTCGCACCGGCGCGTCAGGTGTCGACAGTTCCGGGTCAGTCAAAAGGAGTGAGCAAATCTTTGCAGTATTGCCTATCAGGGGGTGACGTCTAAGCTCAATAGGTAAGTCTCCATAGCACCACGGACTGCCTGCCCATGATATTTCAAATTGGTCCTGTTCTAACTGCGTCCATAATTTGGTGTCTTTATGGCGACACCAGTCTAGGAGTCTACTGAGGTGGGCAGCATAATAGTACTTCCGAATCTCCGGGAGTGCTAAACCCCCCCCGATGTTTGGGGTTGGAAAGCATGTTCCTGGGTAGGCGTGGATGTTTGCCCGCCCACAAAAAGCGGGTGAAAAGTGAGTAAACCTGCCCAAAAAAGGCTCTGGGGATGTGGATCGGGAGGGCCTGGAATAGATAGAGAAATTTTGGCAGGATCGACATTTTAAGAATATTACACCGGCCTAGCCAGGAGTGCATACCGCCCACCTAACTATCCAGAAGCTTCTGTATCGATTTCAGTAAGGGGGGAAAATTACGTTTATAGAGATGCGATGTGGAAGGGGGAATAAAGGTGCCCAGATATTTCAGGGCAGTATCTGACCATTTCAGCGTAAAAGAGTTCTTTAGACGTTGTAATCGTGCGTGTGGTATCCCCACGCCCATTGCTTCGGACTTCGAAAAATTAATCCGCAGGTTAGAAAGCTGGCCATAAACATGAAATTCCTGCATAAGGGTCTTAAGAGAAGTCTCAGGTTCTGCCAATGAGAACATAAGGTCATCGGCATATGCAGACACCTTATGCCTAGCCTCCTTGGTCCCTATTCCCTTAATTGCAACGTTATCACGGACATGGCACAAAAAGGGCTCCAAGGTCAGAGCGAACAGCAAGGGGGACAGGGGGCAACCCTGACGAGTACCATTCGCAATGCCTTCTCGGCATCTGTGCCAAGGAACACACTTGGGGTCTGGGTCTTGGAAGCTATGTGGAGCAGGTTAAGGACTTTCGTAGTGTTGTCCCTTGCCTCTCTAGATGGAACAAAACCCACCTGATCCATGTGGATCAACTGAGGGAGATGTTGTTGCAGCCTCGTGCCCAGAACCTTAGTAAAAAGTTTCAGGTCCGAGTTCAGGAGGGAGATCGGGCGATAGCTCCCGCATTGGGACAGATCCTTGCCCTCTTTGGGGATAACCGAGATATGCGCCTGCAGAGTGGTGTCATGAAGTCTGGTCTCCGTCCCCAGCCCATTAAAGAGATCCACTAGGGGGCCCCTCAGGGTTGGAAGCAGGGTTTTATAGTAGGCGAGGGTCAACCCGTCTGGGCCTGGCGCTTTACCCGGTTTCGCACACTTCAAGGCCGCTTGTACTTCCGTCAACGTAATGGGCCCCTCCAGGGTGTCACGCACCTCCGGAGGCAGGGATGGCATTTTGGAGTCGGCAAGATACTGTGAGACAACGGAGGGGGATGGTGGCGACCCGGACAGGTTGTACAGAGAGCTGTAATAGTTCTTGAACTCCTGGGAGATCTGTAGGGGTAGCGACCGTTTTTGTCCTGACGGGGTCACGACCTCTGAGACATAGGAGGCCAAACGTTGCGCTTTCAAGGTCTGAGCGAGATGTCGCCCGCATTTGTTGCCCGACTCGTACACCGTCCGCCTACATCTCTGTAGCGCAGCTTTAGCTCTATATTGAAGGAGGTCGTTGATTTGTGAGCGGAGAACGTCCAATTCCACGCTAAGGGCTCGCGACAGAGCTGTTTTATGCGTCTGTTCCGTGGCATGGAGCTTCGCAAGTAGGGAGTCCAATTTTTCAGTCCTCTGTCTCTTCAGTCTGGCCCCGTGTTTTATAAGGACCCCCTGATTACTGCCTTATGGGCTTCCCATACCACGCCCATGTCACTGCCTGAGGTGCTGTTTGCGACAAAGTAATGACCTATTTCCTTGATCACGTCCGCCAGAACTACAGGGTCCTGTAGCAAACTCTCATTAAGGCGCCACTGTGTTTGAGGGTGCGTATGATTGTCTGACAAATTATACTGCATGCTGATCGGGGCGTGGTCAGACCACGTAATCGACCCGATGGAAGTGTGTGCCACTGCATGCAGCTGTCTGTGTGGTATCAGAAAGTAGTCCAGGCATGAGTAAGTCTGGTGTGGTTTTGAAAAGAACGTGTAGTCACGTTCCCCCGGATGGAGAAGTCGCCATACGTCTATAAGTTGTGCCGAATGTAAAGATAGGCCTATACGTTTGCGCATGTCTCTCGTGGTAGTAGATGTACCGGAAGAGGTGTCTTCCAAAGGGTTGAGGGGGATGTTCAAGTCGCCCCCAACTATTAACTGGCCTTCCGCAAAACGCTGAAGGTGATCCAGACGTTTGCAAAGGAATACATCCTGACGGTCGTTCGGGGCATAAAGATTTGCTAGCGTGACCTTCCTACCCCCAATCATACCCTTTAAATACAGGAAGCGTCCCTCCTCATCTGCCTGGGAGTCTATCAATGTCCACGGCACCCTCATGAGATCAAGATCGTCACCCCTCTAGATTTGGCTGCAGTATATTTGGAGTGGTATGCCAAGGGAAAATGTCGACTTTTAAGTAATGGCAGACTACTGTCCCTGAAATGAGTTTCCTGAATAAACACCACGTCCGCTTTGGCACGTCGCATGTCGTGTATGAGAATCCTACGTTTTTCAGGTATATTGAGACCTTTCGCGTTGACTGAGAGTATGTGGATAGTATCCATCGCTATAAGCGAAAGAATACCAAGTCAGGGGATGTAAATGGGGGAGGGAGGGAGAAAGGAGAAATAAAAACAAAACAGGGGGGGGAGGGGATGGAAGTAGGTTATAATAATTGGGGAGTATCAGGGAAGGAGGGGGGGGGCGTAATTAAAATAAGCGAGGGGAATGGGGCCGTCACAAACCTAAGCGGCCAAGTGAACAAAACTAAAGTAGCCTAGTCGGCTGCAACGCTCTCCAGAACTACCTCTGGTAACTGAGCGAAAACCTAAGTGGGAGCTGGGGTGAACCGAGTTGTAGAGGTGAACTCCCGGTCCTGTATGGTATCTCACCCCCGGCAACCAACAATCTCATGCTAAAAGAAATAAAAACAGACATAATAAACCGGCATAACAAGAAAAAGCAAAAAGTAAAGACATCAGGTTAGCATTGGCATATATTGGCCTATGCGTCAGCAAGTACAAAGGCAGGGGGCCATACGGACCATGAGGGTCCGCCATGTGGAAGCGGAGGCCGCAGAGGGCCACCAGCACCCATCACCGAACACTAAGTCCAGCAGGATGCGCTTCTCCGCCGCGGCCACCCGCCCCCCCAAACAACCCCCCACCCCCCAGGGTGCATGCTCCAGTGCTGAGGCATAGGTCAACATAAAGGAGAACCCCCCTCCCCAATACCTCCCGGTAATGTGCCCGAGCAGGCGCAAAAGGCCCTCAAAGGCTCTCTGGCAGACCCGTGGGTCCCCCCCCCCCCCCCGATGCATAAGAGGGAACAGGTCAACTCACAACCCGGTGCTCCCCCCCACAAACAACCAGCGTGCCATATACAGGCAGCAAGTCCCCCATAATAGAAATTCCATCTGCTTCTCCTGTACTGGGGTGCAAAAAGTTCCTGCAGATGGAGGACCAGCTGAAGGGTCAGGATGTTTAAGTATTGGGGCAGATGTGAATAGTCCTTTCAGTTTATCGAATGCAGCTTGAGCTGCAACAGTCCATTGAAACTGGTTTTGTTTGCTGGTGAGTTGTGTGATAGGCGCTATAACACTGGAAAAGTTTCTGATAAATTTCCTGTAGAAATTGGAGAATCCAATGAAGCGTTGTACCCCTTTCTTGTCAGTTGGAGGTGGCCAGGACAAAATGGCTGAAACCTTCTGAGGATCCATTTCTACTCCCTCAGTTGATATCACCAGGCCGAGGAAGTGAATGGTCTGACTTTCGAACTCACACTTCTCGGCTTTAGCATAGAGCCCATTTTGTCTTAGTCTGAGAAGAACCTGTTTTACATGGTCACGATGGGTTACTAGAGAGTTTGAAAACACCAAGATGTCATCCAAATAAACAATTACGAACAAATCCAAAAAGTCCCTGAAAATATCATTAACAAAATGCTGAAAAGTAGCTGGTGCGTTGCAGAGTCCTAATGGCATGACCAGGTACTCAAAGTGTGTCCGAAAAGCCGTATTCCATTCGTCCCCTTCACAGATTCTGATCAAATTATAGGCCCCTCGTAAATCCAGCTTTGTAAATATTTTCGCTGATCGAAGTCTCTGGAATCAATGGAAGGGGATAGCGATTTTTAATCGTCACCTTATTTAAATCCCTGTAATCGACACACGGGCGATTGGTCCTTCTTTTCAACAAAGAATATTCCAGCACCAGCTGGAGAAGAGGAATGTCGGATAAACCCTTTCTTGAGATTCTCATCAATATATTCTTTGAGGACTAAAAGTTCAGATTCCGATAAGGGAAATATCCTTCCGAAAGGAATTTCAGCTCCTGGCAATAATTCGATTGGGCAATCGTAGACCCGATGAGGAGGGAGAGTATCCACCTTTCGTTTGTCAAAAACGTCTAGGAAACTATGATATGTGGTTGGGACCAGTCTCTGGGCCTCAGATGTAGGGCCTGAACAGGCAATGACTGGGACCAGGTGGTGTGAGATCTTGAAGCAATTCTGGAGGCAGTAAGTGGACTGAAAAACCACCTCACCAGTCACCCAGTTTATTTGGGGATTATGGGCTTGTAACCAGGGCATTCCCAAAATGATTGGGAATAGTGGTGAAGAAATGACATCCAGGCGGAGTAATTCTTGATGATCGGATAGGATGTTGGCGGACAGTGGTTGAGTCTCATGGGTAATGGGGCCCGATCTGATGTTTGATCCATCCGCTAACCGTATGGAAAGTTGACGTTGCTTGGGTATCAAGGGAATATTGTGTTGCAGAACGAGAGCATGATCAATGAAGCAGCTACAGGCGCCAGAATCAACTATAGCTTGAACCTGGAGTGTTCCTTCTGGAAGCTGTAAGGAAAGGGGAACAGCAATATGAATTGATTTAGTCAAAGGTAATGTATTGGGTTCAAGAGATGAGTTTTTGAACTTACGGATCTTATTTGGACACGTATTTGCATAATGACCAGCTTCCCCACAATAGACAGAGATTGTTCTGGCATCGGCGTTACTTTTCTTCTGGAGATAACGGTGAACGAAGCAATCCTATTTGCATTGGCTCTGGAGCTTCGGAAGTGGTAGCCGGTGTGGGAATGGGAGGATGATTCGGGACCCTAGGTAACATCCATGTTGGACGGATCTGGCCAATTCTCTCAGATCTCCGTTCCCTGAGACGGCAATCGATTTGCAGAGCATGGAGACTGGCCTCAGCAGTTGTGGCACGCTGAGGGTCATCATATAATTTAGCCATTTCGTTCAAGAAAGAGTCCATTTTATCAAGCAGAGGGCTGGCCTGTTCTAATAGGTGGTGGGCCCAGGTTTGAGGTTCCCCCTGAAGCAAGGAGACGATGAATCCCACCGTGCTCTCCAAGGAGAAGGTACGAGGCTGTAGCAGAAAATATAATTGCCATGCATTTCGGAAAGCACGGAATTTGCTGCGATCTCCGGAAAACCTCTCTGGAGTGGGATCTCGAGGCTCGGGGGGTGGCACCACTACTGCAGGTACAGATGCTGAAGTTGCCGGACTGGCGGACCGTGATGCTGTGACCCCTTGGGAAGCAGCGGTGCTTGGTGTTAATGACTCCACTCTCTGCTCAAGTTGGTGATAACCATCTTGCAGGTCCTGAACTGCCTGGGTAAGGGCAGAGATCTGTTGGCACAAGGCTTCCAAAGGTGAGGCCCCCCTGTCGGACTCCATTTCTCTGGCTGGATCGTACTGTCACGTACCTTACAGCGGAGTCAGACTGTTGAGGGTGGCCTCTTGCACGGTTCCGGTCTCCACACCCCTGGAGGTGGTAACAGGGAGTGTGGAGACATCGAAAGGGTGCAGGTGCCTGCAGGTGGAAGTTGAAGACCTGGAGATGCTGGGTCCTCACGGAGGAAGAGGTGTAGGTTGATCACGGAGGTAGACAACGGAAGCTCAGCAGGTATACAGGAAACAATGCACGTCTCGAACAAGCAAGGTCGGCAACTGGCAGGCAATGCGGTACAGGAACGAGAGGCAGGTGCGTAGTCAAGGACGAGCAAGGGTCTGGTAACGGGCTAGCAATGAGGTACAAAATCAGGATGCAAACCAAAGTCGTAAGTCCAAGCCGGGGTCAGTGGTAGTCCAGGAAATCGTAACAAGGAGTATCCAAAGGAATGGGTATCAGGAACAAGGTCTCAGGAACAAGATCACAGGAACAACGATCAGGTGTCTCAGGAGTAGCTGAAGATGATCCAGCACTGGTATCAGGCCAGGATCCCGTTTATATAGGGAAAAGTGTGCCAGGATTGGTGGAAGTGACCGTCCGTGCGTGAGTACGTACATACGTTCAGTTTGCGCGGGTGCCTCCGCGTGTTCGGATTGGCGTACGTCCACGTGTTCGGATTAGCATGCGTCCGTTCGTTCCGGAACTCGTACGCCTCTGACGGGGACACCACGCATGGAGCCTAGAACGAAGATGAACCGCTGCTATACGTGGACGGGCATTCACACGGTGAGTTCCCTGACAGCTCCTCTCTGTAACAAAATGGGTTGTCAGCCCTATCGCTGGAGATGCTAGGCAAAGTTGTAACACAACACTTCAGAACTTTCAGTTCCACCCAGGGGGTGGTCCCTAGGCTACAACTCCCACAGCCTGCCCTAGCAGACTCAGTTTTTTCTTGCCTAGCGAAGGAGATAGACCTAGGAACCCTGCGGGCCCTATGTTTTTTTTATGTAGAAGCTTGGTTTTTTACATAAGAGAAGTGATCCTGTGATCTTCTATCAACAGCCAGCTGGGTGACAGGCTGGTTCACTTATCCTTGTAGTCTCCCCAGTCCGGCCATCGAGTGTGTGCAGGTTGCAGCTACGGCTCGGCAGGCCACAACATAACTCAGCTCCAGAGGTGGTCGGTGAGCTTTATGCTCCGGGGCAAACATACGACCGGGCTACTGATGTCTGCCTCACAGTATGCCGGGCCAGTAGTCTTCCCTGTACTGATCAGGAGTTGACTACCATGGAATGTCCCCCAGCTCTACAGGACTGGTAAGTACAGCTCTCCCTGCCTCCAGGGTGGAGCAGCTGGGCATTCCCTCGGAAGTCGATTCGGGGGCCCCCTCTCTTCTCTCCCCTCTCCCTAACTCCCCTCCTTTCCCCCCTCACGGGGGGGGGGGGGGCTGTACATGTGCTGAGCGGTGTGTGTGTGTCTGGGCTCTCACCTGGGGGTTTAGCTGTGCTGGGTGCCTGGGTCCTGCAGCTTAGTCCCGCTGGATGCCTGTGTAATCTAGCCCCTGTGTTGGTGCAGCACTGTCTGCCACATGTTCTCTCTAGCCTCTCATAGCACTGTTCGGCGGCCATTTTAAGTATGGGTAAGGGTCAGACAGGCTTCTGGCTTAAAGCGGGCATTTTCCTAGTGATTCTCTATTAGAACACTGGCGGCCATTTTCTTGTAGCCGGACCGCGTTTTTTGTGCTCTAGCAGCAGTCCCTGTGCCCTCAGCTTCCTGTTTGGTCATCACAGAGCGCTGGGAGGTTTATCCTGTGATTCTGGACACGTGTGTCAGATCACACACCGATCATGGGACCGGCCGGCCACTGACACAGTTTTGCTATCTCTGCATCTGGGAGCGCTGGGGATCATCAGGCACTGCGGTAATACAGCGCGGAACTTCCCAGGGTGGTGAGTCCAGTGGGTTAGAGACCCTCAGTCAGCGGCAGCAGAAGGGTGGGACTATAACTGTCCTAAGTCCCCTTCGGGTGGCAGACAGGGTAGGGTCAGCATGGCTTCAGAAACTGGTGTTTCTTCCCCCGAAATCCAGGCAATTGCAACCGGGTCACCTGCGGACTGCGCGGTCCCTATGGACACCCTTACGGCGGTCCTCAATTCGTTCGTTGCCAAGATAGAGGCGGTATGTGGGAAGAAAGGTGCTAAAAAGCGGCCCCTGCCCCCCATCCTCTGGGGAGAGCACTGACGCAGACACGGGTCCTGCTGAGGCGGTGACCCCTGCTCTGTCTTGTCAGATGACGCTGTCCAGGACCGCTCGGACAGTGAGGATGAGTCCCCGTCCAGGTCCGGACAAAGCGTTAGTTGGAGCACTTATCACAGCTGTGCCAGCGGATCCCTCTGGTGATGTACTGGCCCCTTTTGGGTCCCGCAAGCCAGCACGTTCACCTAAGGCAGTGATGGCGAACCTTGGCACTCCAGATGTTTTGGAACTACATTTCCCATGATGCTCTGGTACCTTGCATTGTAGTGGAGCATCATGGGAAATGTAGTTCCAAAACATCTGGGGTGCCGAGGTTCGCCATCACTGACCTAAGGTGTTCCCGTATCTGACTTATTTTGATAAGTTAATTTACAAGGAATGGGGTTGCCCGCAACGGACCTTTGCGGTCCCCAAATACATAGCAGTGCATTAACCCTTTGAGGAAAGCCTTCTCAAAAAGTGGTTGGCTCCTCCGGTCGTGGACCCCCCCAGTATCCAGGTTAAATAAAGTAACCACGATCCCGGTTGAGGGGACTCCTGCATTCAAGGATCCCACGAACAGGAAGGCCAAAGTGGTGCCTCGTTCCTTGTTTACGGTTGTGGGGTCAGCCGTGCGACCTGTACTGGCATCAACACTGGTGTCACAAACACTGACTGAGTGGGCAAAACTTTTGGGAGAGCAACAGGCCTCCCTTGTCTGCGTGGTACTAGCAGACCAACTAGTGCAAGGCCTTAAGTACGTTAGTGACGTGGCCCTGGATACTCTCCCTCTGTTATCCAGGGCTTCAGTGTCAGCTGTGGTGCTAAGGCGCCTGATTTGGCTAAAATGCTGGTCTGCTGACCAGGCATCCAAAAAAGCCCTGACGGATCTTCCCTTCCTTGGCGACCGGCTCTTTGGAGCCTTGTTAGATGACATTATTAAAAATTCCACTGGTAGTAAGAGTACTCTACTCCCACAGGCCAGGAAGGCTAAGGAGCCATGCCGCAGGCAAGGGCCCTCTTTTTCCGCTCACAATCGGCTTTTTCGTCCGCCCGGTGCTTCGACAAAACGTCCCCAGCCTGGCAGGACGCCCACGGACGGTCAAAAACATCCCTGGAACCGCAAGCCTAACAAGCCTGCGAACAAAAGTGCTACCGCATGAAGGTTTGCCCCCACCAAGGTCTCGGGTGGGGGGTCGCCTTCGGGAGTTTACAGCCCGGTGGTTCTCTCGGTTATCCGACCAATGTGGAGGAACCAAAAAAACTCTGGCTAGCCGCACTCCGGATCAGGTAAAATAAGTTGTGCCTCTATTATTTCCACCAAAAAAAACCTTCACATCATACGAGTTACAGCAGCAGAGGGAAGGTAGAACAGGGAATTCTGACGCGTTTCACGCTGAAATTAGCGCTTACTCATATCCGACCAATGTGTCTGCGATCTGATTTCCAGAGGCTACAAAATAGAGTTCCTCTCTTGGCCGCCAAACAGATTCTTCCCCTCCAGCATACCCGTAGCCCCGGGAGGCCCTGTTGGGGGCTGTAAGGGACTTGCTGAATCGAGGGGTGATTGTACCTGTTACGGAGCCGGAACGCTTCCAGGGATTCTACTCAAATCTGTTTGTGGTTCCCAAGAAGGAAGGGGTACGTCCAATCTTGGACTTGAAAGCCCTCAATCACTTTGTAAAAGTGCAGAGGTTCAGGGTGGAATCAGTTCGCTCAGTAGTCGCTGCACTCCATCAAGGGGACTCCCTGGCATCCTTGGACATCCAGGATGCGTACCTGCACATACCTTTATGCCTTTGGCATCAAAAGTTTCTGCGTTTTGCAGTCGGGGAAGCCCATTACCAATTTGTGGGTCTTCCTTTTGGTCTGGCATCAGCCCCCCGTGTCTTTACCAAGGTATTGGCTCCAGTATTGGCGTTGCTGAGACAACGTGGGATCGCGATCGTGGGCTACCTGGACGATATCCTCCTGAGAGCATCTTCCGCCTCAGAATTAGAGGAGGATGTGGTGATCACCATGCAGACCCTGCAAGAATTTGGGTGGCTGTTGAACCTAAAGAAGTCGTGATTGTGCTGACCCAGCGTCTGGAGTAACTAGGTTTGCTGTTGGACTCCAGGGAAGCGAGAGTTTTTCTCCCTTCAGACAAATTGCAGACTCTCATGTCCGCTGTGAAACTGCTGATGAACTGCAAGTGGTTGCCGCTCCGGTTTTGCATGCGAGTACTGGGGCTCATGGTAGTCTCCTTTGAGGCAGTACCTTACGCCCAGTTCCACACCAGAGTACTGCAGAAGGAGATCTTGTTAAAATGGGGCAAGTCTCAGTTGTCCCTGGATCGACAGATCCAGGTGAGCCAACCAGTCAGGGACTCTCTGATCTGGTGGTCGAGGTCCCCGGTGATTCAGTTCGGAAAATCGTTCCTCCCTCTGAAGTGGACGGTAGTCACTATGGAAGCCAGTCTATCCGGCTGGGGTGGAGTGATGGGGGTTCAGTCGACTCAAGGCCTCTGGTCGACGGTAGAATCTGAGTTGCCGATCAATCTGCTCGAATTGAGAGCGATCATGCTGTGTCTCCACACGTGGTCAGTGAGTTTTCAAGGGCGTCCAACCAGGATTCAGTCGGACAAACGCCACGGCGGTGGCATACATAAATCACCAAGGGGGAACAAGAAGTGCAGCCGCTGCTCGGGAGGTCCCTCACATACTTCGGTGGGCAGAGCGACACGTACCGGCACTGTCGGCCATTTACATCCTGGGGGTGTAAAATTGGCAGGCGGACTATCTGAGTCGACAGATGCTAGACCCAGGAGAATGGGCACTGCATCCAGAGATATTTAGGCTTCTGTGCCTGAAGTGGGATACACCAGATGTGGATCTATTGGCCTCCCGTCTCAATCGGAAGGTGCCAAGTGTCAGGGCTGGCTTAGCCCTTCCTCCTCTGGGCTGGCCGCTCAGCTGTCGGCTAATTGCCAGCTCTCTTCTCTTCCCACAGTTACCAGCTGTTCCCGATGATGCTCATCTGATCTGCCTATTTAAAGCCTTCAAGCTCACTCTTTCCTTTGCCTTGGTCACATCACAAGGAACCATCTCCTGCTGTTTGTTTCAAGACGGGCTTGCTGACATCCCTCCTGGCTTCTTATCCTGCTTGCAGTTGTTCTCTTTGGATCCCTGACTTCTGGCCTGGCTGATTACTCGATCTGGTTAATGAACTTTGGACTGGCTGACTACCCGATCTGGCTACTGGACTCTGGCTATGCTTGACTACGCTTTTTTTCTATTTACCTTTTATTTTTATTAATAAACAAGTGTGATTTGATTGTACTTCTGTCTCAGTCTGTTTCATGGTTCCTGACCCCAAGATTCGTGTCCAGGACAAGAGATCCGTGGGCAGACGCGTCAGATGTGTCGGAGGCTCCGTGGGATCAGTATCAGCTGATCTACGCCTTTCCTCCACTGAAATTGTTACCACGTCTGCTTCGCAGAGTGGAAGCCGAGGGGATCCCAGTGATACTGGTTGCCCCAGATTGGCCTCAGCATCCCTGGTACGCAGATCTGGTGCGTCTGGTGGCAGACGCTCCTTGGCGACTGCCGTTGCGAGAGGACCTGCTGTCTCAAGGTCCGATTTTTTCATCCTGCTTTACCATCGTTGGCTTTAACGGCATGGCTGTTGAGAGCCAGGTGTTGAGGAACCGGGGTCTGTCGGACTCGGTGATTCCAACTATGTTGAGGGCACAGAAGTCTTCTTCTAGGAAGATATACCATCGTACATGGAAGGCTTACATCTCCATGTGTAAGGAGAATGGTTGGCATCCGCGTTCCTTTTCCATAGCAAGGATCCTTCTGTTTCTCCAGCGAGGAGTAGACCAGAGATTGTTATTGAGCACCATCAAGGGGCAGATCTCAGCCCTGGCTGTCTTTTTTCAATGACCCCTGGCATCGCACTCCTTAGTGGGTACCTCCGTTCAGGGGGTATGACATGTAGTCCCTCCGGTGCGCCGACCGTTACCCCCCATGGGATTTGAACCTAGTGTTGTCAGTGCTTCAAAACCCGCTGTTTGAAAATATCAGGGAGATTCCCCTATTGACTCTTTCCCAGAAAGTGGTCTTTCTAGTGGCCTTTACCTTGGTCAGGAGGGTTTCGGAATTGGCGGCCTTGTCTTGCAAGTCGGCTTATCTGGTCATCCACAGGGATAAGGTGGTGCTGCGTCCGCAACCATCTTTTCTACCGAAGGTGGCCTCGACTTTTCATATCAATGAGGACATTGTATTACCATTGTTGTGTCCTAAGCCGAAGCACCCCAAAGAGGTGGGCCTTCATGCTCTCGACGTGGTTAGGGCTCTGAAAGTGTATTTGTCTGCCACGGCTCCTTTTCAGAAGTCAGACTCACTGTTTTAGTGGCTGGTCCAAAGAAGGGTATGGCGGTCTCGTCGGCCACCATTTCCAGGTGGATCAGACAGATTGTAATACAAGCCTACGCCTTGAAGGGGCAGGTGCCCCCCTTTCCGGTCACTGCCCACTCTACAAGGGCAATCGGAACACCTTGGGCCTTCCGACACCAAGCGTCTGTCGCTCAGGTGTGTAAGGCGGCAACCTGGTCGTCTGTCCATACGTTTACCAAGTTCTACAAGGTAGACGTCAGTGCATCGGCTGATGCCTGTTTTGGCCGCAAAGTTTTACAGGCGGGCGTGTAGTTGCAATTGGATATGCAAGCTAATTTTTATTAATTTTTTTGGTTTTTCGATAAAAACGCAGTACTGTTATGTTTATGCACTGTTGCATTACTTCCGCAATGTTGCGGTCTTGGGGATCACTCCTGTTGAGGATGCCCGGTTATATGGTGGTGTTTTCCACACACTGCTGTTTTTTTGTGGGTTTAGTTTCACTAGTTCCCACTTACCATGGTGGATGAAGTTTTTATGCTGTTTTTCCCACCCCTCGTTTGGCACTGCTTGGGGACGTCCCATTTTGTTACAGAGAGGAGCTGTGTCAGTCTGTGATTATAAGAGAAAATAGAATTTTTTGTACTCACCGTAAAATCCTTTTCTCTGCAATTCACCGACCGACACAGCACCCGCCCCTCCTTTTTCTCTTTACGTTATACTGCTTGTTGACGTACTGAGTCTGCTAGGGCAGACTGTGGGGGTTGTAGCCTAGGGACCGCCCCCTGGGCGGAACTGAAAGTTCTGAAGTGTTGTGTTACAACTTTGCCTAGTATCTCCAGTGATAGAGCTGACAACCCATTTTGTTACAGAGAGGAGCTGTGTCGGTCGGTGAATTAGAGAAAAGGATTTTATGGTGAGTACAAAAAATCCTATTATTGCATATTCAATTGCAACTACACGGCCGTCTGCAAAACTTTGCGGCCAAAACAGGCATCAGCTGATGTAGACGTCTACCTTGTAGAACTTGGTAAACGTGTGGACAGACGACCAGGTTGCCGCTTTTACACACCTGAGCTGCAGACGCTTGGTGTCGGAAGGCCCAAGAAGTTCTGATTGCCCTTGTGGAGTGGGCCGTGACCGGAAAGGGGGGCACCTGCCCCTTCAAGGGGTAGGCTTGTACTATAATCTGTCTGATCCACCGGGAAATGGCTGCCGAAGAGACCACCATGCCTTTCTTTGGACCAGCCACTCAAACAGTGAGTCTGACTTCCGAAAGGGAGCCGTGGCAAATACACCTTAAGAGCCCAAACCACATCCAGAGCGTGAAGGGCCACCTCCTTAGGGTGCTTCGGCTTAGGACACAGAGATGGCAATACAATGTCCTCATTGATATGAAAAGCCGAGACCACTTTCGGTAGAAAAGACGGTTGCGGACGCAACACCGCCTTATCCTTGTAGATAACCAGATAGGGCGACTTGCAAGACAAGGCCGCCAGTTCCGAAACCCTTCTGGCCGATGTGATGGCCACTAGGAAGTCCACTTTCTGGGAAAGAGTCAACAGGGGAATCTCCCTAATATTTTCAAATGGTGGTTTTTGAAGCGCTGACAACACTAGGTTCAGATCCCTTAAACCCCCTAAACGAAGGTACTCACTAAAGGAGTGAGATACCAGGGGTCGCTGAAATTTGCCCTTTAATGGTGCTTAATGCCAATTTATGGTCTACTCCTTGCTGAAGAAACAGGATCCTGGATATGGAAAAGGAGCGTGGATGCCATTCTTTCTCCTCACACATGGAGATGTAGGCCTTCCAGGTACAATGGTATATCTTTCAAGAAGATGAATTCCGTGCTCTCAACATAGTTGGGATCACCGAGTCCGACAGACCCCGGTTTCTCAACACCTGGCTCTCAATAGCCATGCCGTTAAAGCCAGCGATGGTAAAGCAGGATGGAGAATCGGACCTTGAGACAGAAGGTCCTCTAATAGCGGCAGTTGCCAGGGAGCGTCTGCCACCAGACGCATCAGGTCTGCGTACCAGAGACGCTGAGACCAATCTGGGGCAACCAGTATCACTGGGATCCCCTCGACTTCCACTCTGCGAAGCGGAGCAAGTGGAACAGTTTCAGTGGAGGAAAGGCGTAGATCAGCTGGTACTGATCCCACGGAGCCACCAGCGCGTCTGCCCATGGATCTCTTGTCCTGGAGACGAATCTTGGCACCTTCTGATTGAGACAGGAGGCCAGCAGATCCACGTCTGGTGTGTCCCACCTCAGGCACAGTAACCGGAATGTCTCCGGATGCAATGCCCATTCTCCTGGGTCCAGCATCTGTCGACTCAAATAGTCCGCCTGCCAGTTCTCCACTCCCGGGATGTAAATGGCCGGCAGGGCCGGTACGTGCCGCTCTGCCCACCGAAGTATGTGAGCGACCTCCCATGCAGCAGCTCAGCTTCGTGTTCCCCCTTGGTGATTGACGTATGCCACAGCCGTGGCATTGTCTAACTGGATCCTGATCGGATGCCCTTGCAGTCTCAACGCCAATGTGGAGAGGCACAGCCTGATCACTCTCAATTCGAGCAGATTGATCGGCAACTTGGATTCTTCTGTCGACCGGAGGCCCTGAGCCGACTGAACCCCCATCACTCCAACCCAGCCAGATAGACTGGCGTCCATTGTGATCACCGTCCATTTCAGAGGAAGGAACGATTTCCCGGACTGAATCACCGGGAACCTCAACCACCAGATCAGTGAGTCCCTGACTGACTGGCTCACCTGGATCTGTCGATCCAGGAACAACTGAGATTTGTCCCATTTTGTCAAAATCTCCTTCTGCAGGACTCGAGGTGCATAAGGTACTGCCTCGAAGGAGGCTACCATGAGTCCCAGTACTCGCATGCAGAAGCGCAGCGATGACCACTTTCGGTTCATCAACAGTTTTACCGCGACTCAGAGTCTGCAATTTGACTAAAGGGAGAAATGCTCTCGCTTCCCTGGAGTCCAGCAGCAAGCCTAGGTACTCCAGATGCTGGGTCGGTACAATCACTGACTTCTTTAGGTTCAACAGCCACCCAAATTCTTGCAGGGTCTGCATGTGATCACCACATCCTCCTCTAATTCTGAGGCGGAAGATGCCCTCAGGAGGAGATTGTCTAGGTATCCCACGAGCACGATCCCACGTTGCTGCAGCAACGGCAAAACTGGAGCCAATACCTTGGTAAAGACTCGGAGGGCTGATGCCAGACCAAAAGGAAGAGCCACAAATTGGTAGTGGGCTACCCCGACTGCAAACCGCAGAAACTTTTGATGCCGGAGGCATATGGGTATTTGCAGGTACGCATCCTGGATGTCTAAGGATGCCAGGGAATCCCCTTGTTGGAGTGCAGCAACTACTGAGCGAACTGATTCCATTCTGAACCTCTGCACTTTTACAAAGTGATTGAGGGCTTTTAGGTCCAAGATCGGACGTACCCCTTCCTTATTGGGAACCACAAACGGATTCGAGTAGAATCCCTGGAAGCGTTCCCATTCCGGAAGTGGTACAATCACTCCGCGATTCGGCAAATCCCTTAACGCCCCCAAGAGGGGCTTCCGGCGAGCCAGGGATACAGTTAAGCTGGAGAGGGAAGAATCTGTTTGGCGGCCAAGAGAGAAACCATCTTGTAGCCTGTCGAAATCAGATCGCAGACCCATTGGTCGGATAACTGGGAGGACCACCGAGACATGGGTGGGGGCAAACCTTCATGCGGTAGCACTTTTATTCGCAGGCTTGCGGTTCCAGGGACATTTTTGACCGCCCGTGGGCGTCCTGTCGGGCTGGGGACGTTTTGTCGAAGCTCCGGGCGGACGAAAAAGGCTGTTTGTGAGCGGAAAAAGGGGCTCCTTAGCCTTCCTGGCCTGTGGGAGTAGAGTACTCTTAGCACCGGTGGCATTTTTAGTAATGTCATCTAATGAGGCTCCAAAGAGTCAGTCGCCAAGGAAGGGAAGATCCGTCAGGGCTTTTTTGGATGCCTGGTTAGCAGACCACCATTTGAGCCAAATCAGGTGCCTCAGCACCACAGCTGACACTGAAGCCCTGGATAAAAGAGGGAGAGTATCCAGGGCCGTGTCACAGACGTACTTAAGGCCTTGCACTAGTTGGTCTTCTAGTTCCACACAGAAGCCTGTTGCCCTCCCAATTTGCAGTGCAAAAGCTTTGCCCACTCAGTCAGTGTCTGCGACACAAGTGTGGATGCCAGTACAGGTAGCACGGCTGATCCCACAACCGTAAACAAGGAATGAGCCACTAGTATGTATATCTAAAAACTTCTGCGCTCTATGGAAAGAATGGAAAATAACTAATAGAAAAAAGCAGCAATCACTAAATGAGTTGTCTCTCACTACTGGAAAATAAAATTAAAAGTTGCGATGCGCTAATTTCAAACCATAAAATAATCGTAGTAGACCACAAATATGCAATTAAAAATACAAAGTGCAACTGTGCATAAGTTAATCAAATAATGCTTCTGTGCATACATAAAAGTGATAGCTAGTGCCTAAACCGTAAAGTGACTTTATGTGCAACCAAACGCAGATTTGTCATAAAAATACATACGTATGTACAGTGTGTGAACTTATTTGCAAAATGTATATAATAAAACAAAAACAAGTTAAGAGTGTACGTTTAAGTGATAACTGGTGCAAGGACCATAAAGTGACTAAATGTGCAAAAAACGCAAATTTATCATATGAAATTTAAAAAACATATAAAGAGTGGATATACTTAAAAAAATATGTAAAATACAGGTAACAGACAAATATAAACTGTTCAATAAAAGTGACCAGCGTGATTGGAGATAAAATGTCCCATACACAGGCAGATCATGCAATTCGGTAAATGCACTAAGTGAAATGTGCAACGTGCTGGGCAATCAATCCATCCGTGATGATCCGTGCAATAAAGTGCAAATAATATGCAATTACCTCACTGCTGTGAGTAAACAGCAATATAAATGATGATCACCAGGATGATTGCTGGAAACGGCAGAGTAACACAATCTTTGGGAGACTTCTTGAAGTCTCCAAGACGTAACGCGTAGGAACCCGGAAGTGACGTCCATATCCGGTTTTGCTCTAATGCTGTTTGTCTGATGTGTTTATACCAGCTTCGTTTGTGAGTAGTTTTTAAACTTGTTTAATAAAACTTAGATGTTTGAAATACTACACTATGGCGGTCTCCTTTAATCTATTCCTTTGAGTTTACTTGCCATTTACGAGGAAGTTAGAGAAGTCTCCCAAAGATTGTGTTACTCTGCCGTTTCCAGCAATCATCCTGGTGATCATCATTTATATTGCTGTTTACTCACAGCAGTGAGGTAATTGCATATTATTTGCACTTTATTGCACGGATCATCACGGATGGATTGATTGCCCAGCACGTTGCACATTTCACTTAGTGCATTTACCGAATTGCATGATCTGCCTGTGTATGGGACATTTTATCTCCAATCACGCTGGTCACTTTTATTGAACAGTTTATATTTGTCTGTTACCTGTATTTTACATATTTTTTTAAGTATATCCACTCTTTATATGTTTTTTAAATTTCATATGATAAATTTGCGTTTTTTGCACATTTAGTCACTTTATGGTCCTTGCACCAGTTATCACTTAAACGTACACTCTTAACTTGTTTTTGTTTTATTATATACATTTTGCAAATAAGTTCACACACTGTACATACGTATGTATTTTTATGACAAATCTGCGTTTGGTTGCACATAAAGTCACTTTACGGTTTAGGCACTAGCTATCACTTTTATGTATGCACAGAAGCATTATTTGATTAACTTATGCACAGTTGCACTTTGTATTTTTAATTGCATATTTGTGGTCTACTACGATTATTTTATGGTTTGAAATTAGCGCATCGCAACTTTTAATTTTATTAAGGAATGAGCCACTGCCTCGGCCTTTCTGTCCATGGGATCCTTGAATGCAGGAGTCCCCTCAACCTGGATACTGGGGGGGTCCATAACCGGAGGAGCCAACCATTTTTTGAGAAGGCTCTCCTCAAAAGGGTAATGCACCGCTATGTATTTGGGGACCGAAAAGTTCCGTTGCAGACGACCCCATTCCTTGTAAATTAACTTATCAAAATAAGTCGGATATGGGAACACCTTAGGTGAACGTGCTGGCTTGCGGGACCCAAAAGGGACCGGAAGATCAGCAGAGGGATCCACTGGCTCCTGCATCTTTAGGGTCTCATTTACAGCTGTGATAAGTGCTCCAACAAGCACTTTGTCGCACACGGACCCGGACTCATCCTCACTGTCCGAACGGTCTTGGTCAGCGTCATCTGACAAGACAGAGCCGGGGGTCACCAGGACCCGAGTCTGCGTCGGGGGGGGCAAGGAGCCTCTTTAATGCACCTTTCTTCCCATGCACTGCCTCCATCTTGGCAACAAACGAATTGAGGACCGCAGTAAGGGTGTTGACGGGCACTGGGCAGTCCACAGGTGACCCGGTTGCAATTGCCTGGATTTCGGGGAGAAGAAACACCAGTTTCTGAAGCCATGCTGACCCTACCCTGTCTGCCACCTGAAGGGGACTTAGGACAGTGACAGTCCCACCCTTCTTGCTGCCGCTGACTGAGGGGCTCTTTCCTGCCAGACTCACCACCCTTAGGAGTTCTGCGCTGTACACAAGTAGTGCCTCTAGTCCCTGCGTGCTCTCAAGTGCAGAGGAAACAAAAGCTGTCGGTGGCAGCTGCCAAAATGAGCGCTAAAACGCTCTAGAAATGTGCTCAGTCTTTAATAAAATGGCCGCCCAGCGTCCATTACAGACAAAATGGCTGTGAAGAGCACATGAGCCATGCTGCTGCTAGAAAACACTGAGAACGTTTTCAGGCTTCCAGAAAACGGCCACCAGTGTCCTGAATAGGAGATCACTTGGAAAATGGCTGCTGAAGCCCAGGAATGCATGCTGCCCTCGCCCACACCTAAAATGGCCGCCAGCAGCTCCATGAGGTACAGAAAGAAAAGATGATAGCAGAGACACAGCGCCGCACCAGACCACAGCAGACCCTCACAGGCACCTTCCGGGAGCATAAGACACAGGACACCGCTAAACAGCCCACCCCCCCCCCCATCCCAGGTGAGAGCCCACAGAGATCCCTTGTATATGCACACATACACCGCTCAGCAGCAACATGCAGCATCCCCCCAGGTAGGGACAGGGGAGAGAAGAGAGGGAGGTGAGGGACCCCTGAATCACCCTCCCAGGGAATGCCCAGCCGCTCAGCCCCACCAAGGCAGGGAGAGCTGTACTTACCAGTCCTGAAGAGCTGGGAGACATTCCATTGCAGAACTACTCACTGATCAGTACAGGGTAACTGCTGGCCCAGCATACTGCGACGCAGAAATCAGTAGTCCAGTCATATGTATGGCACCGGAGCATAAAAGCTCACCGACCATCTCTGGAGCTGAGGTTTCTTCGTGACCTGCTGAGTTGGTAGCTGCGGCCTGCATACGCTCGATGGCCGGACTGGGGGATAAGGGTATCCAGCCTGTCACCCAGCCTATCCAGCCTGTCACCCAGCCGGCTGTTGATAGCAGATTACAGGATCATTCATCTTGCGCAAAAATCCAAGCTTCTGCATAAAAAAAAAAAGCATGGACCGATGGGCCCGCAGGGTTCCTAGGTCCTTCTCCTTCACTAGGCAAAATAAAACTGAGGTCTGTCTGCAGACGGGAGGGTTGTTACCCAAGGGACCGACCCTGGGCGGAACTAAGAGTTCTGAGTGTTGTATTACAACTAATGCCTAGTATTCTCCTAGTGATAAGGCTAAGAACACATTTGTTACAGAGAGGAGCTGTGTCGGTCGGTGAATTACAGAGAAAAGGATTTTACGGCGAGTACAAAAAAATCCTATTTTTCCTCCATGATATCCGTTTGCCGCTATGTTATCCAGGGGTCTCTCACAAACTGCCAACCAAATTACCACTGCCATTCAGGCTGACTTACAGCATTTGGGTGCTAGAATTGAAACGATCGAAATTAAAAACAGACCAAACAGTAACTAGAGTGAACCAGAACATAGCTAGAATCCAGCTTGAGACTGCATTTTAAAAAAAAAATGATCTCGCAAATCATTCGAGGAGATACAATTTCCGCATCACGGGAGTCCCCGAATCCTTCAAAAGATGCAGATAACATAGTTTATTTTATTAAGGATCTTATCAACATCCCAGATCATTGCCTAGAGATGGACCGTGCTCACAGAGCACTACAACCCCCCCGTGCCAAGATGGCCTCCCGAGGGAGATTATAGTCAAGCTGCACTTTTACAAAGTAGAGGAGGTGATGCAGTGTTCCCATGCAGAAGGGCCACTAATGTTCCAAAGTCACCCCACACAAATCTTTGCGGACTTATCGCCTTTTACAATACAGAAAAAGGAGAGCTTTGAATCCTACTTGCACTGTCCCAGAAACCGATCACCTAGAGATGGCCCTCCCCCTTTCACCTAACATTTTCCTTCAACAACAAATCATACGGCTTCTCTTCATTTTTGGAAGTTGAAAAGCTTCTCCTCCAGCTCAGCCTCATTTCTCGAGCTCCAGTCGACAACGCCCAGCAAGGCCCCCAACTTTTCCTCCAAGAGGCCACCAGCATCCAGCCCCATTGCCCCAGCATGGCAGAAGTGCCTGTCCGAAAAATCCAAAGAACCCAGGCCTCCCTAACTACAGCTTAAGGCCCGGGTACCATATGGTCCCACTCTGATCCTTTTCCAACTGGATCCTCCGATGAACACCTTTTCTCTGATACCCGGTAGCTATGCTAGCCATAGCACTCCTTATCCCTACTCCATGGTTGGGAAATGCAGAACATTCTTTGATTGTAAAAAGGAAAGGAAAGAAAAAAAAAAGTTTTTGGTCCAAGGAACTGTTTCTGTTCTGGTTATTTTCTCAATGTATACTGTTAATCTGTGTCCTGAGGTGTGGAGGGTAAGCCTTGTGTGTAGGCCTTGCCGCCTCCTGGGCTGGCTGTGAGGTCTTCCATAGGGAGAGTGGCATACCCTCCAGGGTCCTGCTGATTAGGGATTCTGTGGAAGTGGGAGACATGCAGCCCTGAGTGTAGTTACTGTGGGGCCCGCTGGCCCATCCTGGTCTACTATGGAGTCCTCCGGCTCCTTATTTCCTCCTCATGTGGCGGCATCCAGCGCCATCTTGACTGGGGCCACGGGTCCTGGTCTGGTGTCCAGAACACAGGAGTGGTCTCTCCTCGCTGATCCCCCTGCCATCCCAGGGCTCCTTGATGTCTCCCCCAGCAGCGGGGGTCTGTTTGCGGCTGAGGCTCGGTGTTGTGAGCGGCGCTGGAAGGGATATTATGCTGGAGCAGTGCGGCGCTCACAGATAAGACCATCGGTAGAGCTGCCGCGCATGAGCTACAAGTACTCGTGCAAATGCTCAGTATCCACAGAACCCTACTTCATACACATATTGCTTAACAGAGTGTAAAAAACGTAATGCTCTCACTTTACATAGCAGTTTGTGAAAGGTAGATCTACCAGGATATGGAAAAGATCACAGGGGTGCAATACCTAAGTAAAATAATTATCAAGGCCCCAATAATAAAAAGGATGACATGGATAAATTCCAAAAATCAAATAAAACCAAACGTCACTGTAAAAATATAACTTGGCTTTTGTGACAAACTTGCCATTCACAATATGCAGGGCAGTGTCTAGGGACCAGTAGTATTTAGGGCAGTGTGCAGAAGTCGGTAAGATCAAGAACAGTGTACAGGGGGTGCAGCAGGACAGTGTATAGAGGTTAGTACAACAGAACAGGGGGTGACAGTGAAGCAGAGGATAAAAAGGGTCAGCAGGGTGGAGAACAGGGGGTCCATAGGTGAGTGTGCAGGGGTTTAGCATAGCAGAGGACAGGGGGGGCAGTGTACAGGCTCAGCAGAGTTGAGGACAAGGGCATTGTACAGTGGTCAGAATGGCAGTGCACAGGGGCGAGCAGGGTGAAGGGCAGTAGGACATTGTACAAGGGCCAGCAGAGGTCAGAAAGGCAGCCAGATAAAAAGGCAAGGAAAGCCACCACTTGAGATTAGTTGAAAGCTTTGACAGCTTCATGGCAGGATCGGTCAGTCAGGTTTGGACTAGTGTCTAAACATGCCCGAGTTTATCCCTGCGATCTGTCATATGCCCACGATCAACCAGTCGATGGGTTGCTATTAGGAACATCAAGTGTACAGCCCCCAAAAAAATGTGCACCAAGGTCCTTACCAATAGTACACATGCTTGGAGTCTCAATTATATATAAAAAAATAAAAAACACCCACAACACACACACAAACCACCACTGGCCTAAATTAAATCAAAATTTATGTATGACTTTTTTTCAATTACAGTAAACGTGGTACATACACAGAATGCAACAATCATTTTAAAGTAGACATATAAATGTTACATTTACATAGATGGCTTAGATGGATGTGGTCTAAAAAGCATTTATCCCATTGAATACCAAATACACAGATGTAATATACATTTTCAAATGGTACAGAACATTTTGATTCCATAGCCTCAGCAAACCAGCCCTAAAAAAATAAAAAATAAAAATATAAATAGGAGTTAAACTTAAACTCTGTATTGGCTGGGCTGGCTGAAAAGGTTGTAAGCTTCTCTTCAGGGTTTAGCAAGTCAGGTGGAGTATGGGCCTCACTGCTGTCCGTCCAGAACTGAAATTCTATTTGATTCTAGATGGATTGAACCTTGAAATTTATTTTAGATAGTGAAAAAAATTTGATATTAAAAGAGAGGTGAAGTACAAATATAATACTATACAAGAATGTTCAATATTATAAAATACTGACCGAAAGACAAAACACAGATCAACATTATAGTACAAGTAACTTGCATATTAAGATGATAGAATTTTTATTGAAAGTTCTCTTCGATACAAATTCTACCAGAAGGACAAAGCTCTTCCCACCCATACAGACAAAGCAGACCAAAAAAAATAAATTAGGCACATATTCTCAACGCAAAACAAGAGCCTCAACATTTCCATTTATATTTCTTTTAACAACAAAAAAAAAAAAAATATGTTGAAAATCACATAAAATATTGAGAAAACAGATTTATGCAAAGATGCAAGTTCCCATTTTGATCTTGTGGAGATATGCATGTAAGTATCAAAAAGGCAGAAAAGGTAAGAAAATTCTGGTTTATATTGGCTCCTTTCCTCCAAAATTCTCCTAAGCCTACATTACAAAAAACAGTAACAGAAAGAATCCAATCAAGGAATAAGAGTTATCTAGAAAAATGTAGTTATCTTAAAAAAAAAAAAAAAAAAAAAAAAAAAGGAAAAATGTAAAAATGTGTTAACCAATAATGTGCGGTTACAAAAAAACAAAACACAACTTGTCTTTGGCCTATTTTAGCTGTTTAACTTAAACCTTACTTTTAAAAATAGCTTTCACGAAAATGTGTTTTTTTAATAAAGAAAAAAAATAAAATAGAAAAAATAATAAAGTGTTACAGAAAATGATCACAATACTGCATCCGAGTTTCAATCACTAGGCAAAGAAACAAAAAAAGGAGAGAGAGAAAAGAGGTTAAACATTACAAAACTAAATTACAGAATGGTTTAGTGTAAATTTAAATTTCTTGGAAACAAAAAAAATAAAAAAAAAGACCATTAACTTCCTGTGTTTTATTATATTTAAAGGAACATCTTCTGTTGTGCATGCTCTGAAGTCCACATATTGACATGCTTTTTTTCTGTCCATGTTGCAATCATTAATGCTGGTGATTGGTGGATATTAAGGCAATGTCCTTACTATAACTTTGTGTCTGAATTCTCTTTGTTCTCATATATTACAGCTTCAGATTCTTCCTCAAAGCCTGCCCTATTTTCAGTGTCAGAGTCATATTTAATAGGGTAGAAATCTTCATTTTCACTGTCATCTTCAGCAGGTTCCTGTAATCCTGGGCTCGGTAAAGATTCACTGTCACTGTTTGTACCACAAGAGCTGGATGACAGGTCATCATCCGAGTCAGAGAACACTTCTGCACCATGAAAAATATAGCGATTGGGGGATAGAAATAAATATTGTGTGCCTAAAAGAATAAAAAAAAAAAAAATTTAATTTTTTTTTTTAAAAATCAGACATTTTGAGGTACACATTAGCCACTCTATATAAAAATAAAAAAAGTATTATCAATGTTGGAAAATAAAAATAAAAAAATGTAATACCAATTTAAATGGAACCTAGAAGGATAGAAATAAGGGGCTGCCATTACCAGTTTGTTCATTGGTTTCCTTAGGAATGTAATCTTGGTTGTTTTACCAGTACACTAGCCCTGAATTATAAAAACAAACTTTTGGACAAGAGCTGATCCAATCTTTATCTCCTTACAGTGTCAATCACAACCTCCAGAAGAAGATTTTACCCCCTTCATGACCAGGCCATTTTTTGCAAATTGGCACTGTGAATTTGGGTAAAGTGTTGCATGACCGCAAATACCGGTTAAAGTAGCAATTTTTTTCACACAAAATAGAGCTTTTTGGTGGTATTTGATCACTACTGAATTATATTTATTTTTCCCCATTTTAAATAAACAGTGAATTTAGGCCAAACACTATTTTTCTACAGGTCTTTGATAGAAAAAAAACAACTCAATTTTGATGAAATTTATAGCGTCTGGAATATTTTTTTATTTTTTTTGTATACTAGTAATGGACTAGTAATGACTTATAGCTGGACTGTGATAGTGTGGCAGGCAATCTGACACTAGCTGATGCTGGCTGGGGGTACATGGACTAATTGCCACCTACATCAATAGTGACACTAATACAGTGATCAAAGCCAATACTATACACAGTACTAATGACACTGGCACAAAAGAGGTTAAACGTGTGCCCAACAATGACGTGTGTGTGTGTGTGGTGCTGTTTTTACCAAGTGATCTTGTCGTTATTCCCCTAGCAAGATAACCTGTAAAAACACAGAGCTCCCTTTCCTGAATGACAGAGCCAATCAGCGGGTCCCAGCGATCAATCATTGGCTGGGACCTGCTGATCGGCCTGTGCTGTAACAAATCACAGCACAGGCAGGGCGGTGCACACCCCCTAGCTGGAAGCGCCGATCATGCATCAGATACGCAATGCAGATCGACCGCCCTGCAGCTGTATATCCGCATGGAGCAGTCAGCAAGTGATTAAAAGATGAAATTCCAGAAATTCAGCTCTTTTGTAAAAAAACAAAGTTAAGGCACATCATAAATTAAGTCCAAGGAGGTGCACGACACCTCGTGGACTTCTCTATGCCATTTACAGCTGACAGGTTTATAGAACCTCTAGAAGACAGCAGTCACTGCAGTTTCAGGAATCTGATGCTGGACCTTCTGGTCTCCGCATCTTCAACAGTGGAATCAATGCAGCTGCTATATCCATTCCTCCCCTCCTGCCCAGTCACAGAAGACTTTGTACTGTTATGTGAACACATTCACAAAATGCAAAGGCTTCTGTGAATGGGAAGTTGAAGGGAGGGGAGAGGAGGGTATAGCTGTTCTGTGCACTTCTCTCCTCACAGTCCACATCATATCCTCCTATCCTAGGCAGAGCCATAAACCTGTCATATGTAAATAACAGGGATACGCTCAGGAGGTGTCATGTACCATGTTGGAATTAACTCAGTGTGCTTTCACTTGTATTAAAGCTGAATTCCAGAAATTCAGCTCCTTTGTAAAATTGTACTTTCCATCTTCAATTTTGAAAGCTGAAAAATCACATTAAAAAATAAAGGCTTCTTGGCCAAAAGCAAGAAATGCGTAAACCAGTCACTAAATATATTTACTGTTTTTCTTTATTACTTGAAAGCAGGCATAGCTCTGTTTACATATAAAATTCCTCACTTTGTTAAGGACTTCATGCAATTTGCTTGGTTTTTGCCATACTAAGAAATTATGCATGTCCTACTATGAAGATTCCCATACTGCCCAATTCACTTACAGCAATTTGGAGAGTGAGAAGCTACAGTTGTAGATTTAAAGGGGTTCCTCTAGTACAGGGGTCTCAAACTGGCGGCCCTCCAGCTGTTGCAAAACTACAAGTTCCATGAAGCATTGCAAGGCTGACAGTTACAAGCATGAATTCTACAGGCAGAGGCATGATGGGACTTGTAGTTTTGTAACAGCTGGAGGGCCGCCAGTTTGAGACCCCTGCTCTAGTATGAAGGTCGGCAAGCCGCTGATCACGATCGACTGTGGGGGGCCCGGACAGATGGATCGTGACCACGGCTCTGCCTCGTTCAACCTCTGCCGCTTTCCTGTTAACTGCAGTGGACAGTGGGAATTTGATAGAGGGTGGGCATGAGCTGCTCAGTGATTGCTTGCTAGATGGTCCTAGCAACCAATCACCAGCTTGCCATTATGAATACCGGCAGCTCCTGCTCTCACCAAGCACTATATGCTGTCTCCTGATCTTTGCTCAGAGGAACACATGCTGGCAGGTAAGTGCTATCTACACAGCGTTGTGTGCGTGGTAGTGGGGGGCACAGGTCAGACAACACTGTTTTGGGCAGGTACAGGACTCTACTGGGGGGAGGAAAGGAGCAGAGGACACAGCATTGGGGGGTATGGGACATTATAAAAGGACTATATGTATATGACACTACAGTGGGGGGGGGGGGGGGGGGGGTGATGTGAAGGGGACAGAGGACACTACTGTGATGCTGTCATTTTATTTTGAACTGGAATTATTTTTATTTTTTTAAGGGCTTCACATAGTGGACCCTGTACCAACCCCCCAGGATCTTTGCTTTCCTACAGCTCGTCCAGGTAGATCTCAACATCTGAAAAACAGGTTCCCATGCAATCCATAAAATATCTACCTGTAAAAGGAGGTATGCAGCATACTTTTAGTACCAAACATTAAACTGTAAAGAGGTATTTTCCACCAAGAGGTTTACCTAAAACCTTAGGGTGAAGGACTTAAGACTTAGGTCACACACCTCTCAAACCAAGAAAAGGATTCTCATTTTCAAAAAAGTCCAAAGAGATTTAAAAAATGAGCCATATGGCTTAAAAACAAAACATCCATATCCATGTGTGAGGTTTCAGTGTGAAGCCTTTGGTCTTCTTAACCTTCCACCAATAATGCAGAAATACTAAATACACCAATAGCTAAATCTTTTTCAATATTGTTTTAAAAAAATTCCAAAAATATAAAATCACTTGTAACACATAGCTTCTACCTAGAATTTGGTTTCATTTTAAAAATGTAATTCCAACCAGAAGGTAACCTGCCATACCCTGGGTCCAATGCCAATCACTTCCTATAACAACTGTCAACTGAAAATGTATACTTACCATCTAGGCGCTTGCTTATCTGCTCCTTTGCCATTTTGGACACACTTGTCCTGGATGGATCCATACCGTTATCATTGTCACACTTTTCTGGCTCTTCAGTGTTGCTGGTTGGGGTCTCACTTACAGGTTCCGAAGGCTCTGGTGGTGTAAATACTTCTCTACCATCTATATTAGCTACAGTTTGTTTTCCTTTACAACTTTGAGAAAGTTCAGAGTCACTTTCTGATGACAAGCAGTCTTCAAGCGGTGGTGTCAAAGGTAATTCTGGGTGAGCTAGGCCATCTTGAGAGATTAAACCATGCCCAGTGGCCAAAGCCTTAGACTGTGCATCTAGCATAATTGAAAGCACTCTGTTTGGTCGGGGAGGTTTCTCTGTGATTTGCGTAAGTTTCAAAGAACTGTTACAGAGTTCTGCATACTTTCCACCCAGTCTCTGGCTTAACTCATTGATAATGACATCACAGTCTCCAAGTAGTTCAATATCAAAATGAAGATGAGGCAAAGGCTCTCTATTAATCAAAATTTGAGGCACTTCGTGTGGGATGGAACCTACAAAAACAAAATATATACATTTAAAAAAAAAAAAAAAAAATCAATCAATTTAAGAACTGTATTATTCAGTATTAATAGAAGTTATTCATGTTGCTTTGGGAAGAGAATTATAAGCGAGTGATGAGAAAAATCTGTAGGTAAAAATTAAAAAGATTCAGGGGAAGAGAAATTTGCTCATGAATTAACCTCATTACATTTTTGCTTAAGTTGACTGCAAGGAAGGGAAAAGTATGTAGCAGGAAGAAATATTAGTACTACAAAATGATGTCATACACACATTTCCTTGAAAGCTCTTTTAGGCTGGGTTCACACTGCTGCGGGGGGAGATCCGGATGTGATTCGCACCGCAAATCACATCCGATCTCCGTAGCGATGCGAGTTCAGCCATACAGATAGTATGGCTGAATTCGCATCGCTCCCGCAGCAAACTCGCACGGGACCTTTTTTGGTCCGCAACAGAATCGGATCGCATGGGGGTTCACACCATGCGATCCGATTCCTGTGCGAGTCGGCAGATCGCACTGCGATATGCGGACGGATCTGGGGGTGTCATTAACATATCATTGACACTCCCAGCCGTCCGCATAGGGCAGTGTGAACTGCCGGCGGGAGGTGTGCGATGCGGGAAAACGCCGCGGATTCGCGGCGTTCCCGCATCGCAGCGGTGTGAACCCGGTGTAGTGTCACAGTTTGCTGCCTATCACAGGATGCTGAGGAAGTGACGTTGTTGCGTACTGCGCATGCGCGATGCGTTCCAAACACTCGCGCCGTGCGTTCCAACATAGTTTCGGCAATACAGTTCAGCTAAACCATCACATAATGTTACGGAAGTGATGTTACACACAACACAAACACTGGGCCGTTCGTTACAACACTAATACTTCCCTTGTTACCTAGTAGGTTTTGCATTGCTGGGACTTGTAGTGCCTATCCTGAGCTACATGCTTCAATGTTCAGTGTCCTCATCCTTATCCCCGAGCTTCAATGTTCAGTGTCCATCCTTATCCCCGAGCTTCAATGTTCAGTGTCCATCCTTATCCCCGTGCTTCAATGTTCAGTGTCCTCATCCCTATCCCCCTGCTTCAATGTTCAGTGTCCTCATCCCTATCCCCATGCTTCAATGTTCAGTGTCCTCATCCCTATCCGCAAGCTTCAATGTTCAGTGTCCTCATCCTTATCCCCGAGCTTCAATGTTCAGTGTCCTCATCCTTATCCCCGAGCTTCAATGTTCAGTGTCCATGCTTATCCCCGAGCTTCAATGTTCAGTGTCCTCATCCCTATCCGCAAGCTTCAATGTTCAGTGTCCTCATCCTTATCCCCGAGCTTCAATGTTCAGTGTCCTCATCCCTATCCCCCTGCTTCAATGTTCAGTGTCCTCATCCCTATCCGCGAGCTTCAATGTTCAGTGTCCTCATCCTTATCCCCCTGCTTCGATGAGGACACTGAACATTGAAGCACAGGGATAAGGATGAGGACACTGAACATTGAAGATCGGGGATAAGGATGAGGACACTGAACATTGAAGTTCGGGGATAAGGATGAGGACACTGAACATTGAAGCTTGCGGATAGGGATGAGGACACTGAACATTGAAGCATGGGGATAGGGATGAGGACACTGAACATTGAAGCACAGGGATAAGGATGAGGACACTGAACATTGAAGCTTGCGGATAGGGATGAGGACACTGAACATTGAAGTTCGGGGATAAGGATGAGGACACTGAACATTGAAGCTGGGGGATAAGGATGGACACTGAACATTGAAGCTCGGGGATAAGGATGAGGACACTGAACATTGAAGCATGTAGCTCAGGATAGGCACTACAAGTCCCAGCAATGCAAAACCTACTAGGTAACAAGGGAAGTATTAGTGTTGTAACGAACGGCCCAGTGTTTGTGTTGTGTGTAACATCACTTCCGTAACATTATGCGATGGTTTAGCTGAACTGTATTGCCGAAACTATGTTGGAACGCACGGCGCGAGTGTTTGGAACGCATCGCGCATGCGCAGTACGCAACAACGTCACTTCCGCAGCATCCTGTGATAGGCAGCAAACTGTGACACTACACCGGCCTTATGCCAGTATTCAAGCCATTACATGACAGACCTGACCAGCAAGAGGGCAGCAGTAGAGGATAGCAGCTAGTGTGACTGTTGCGATTGATTCACTACTTTCACATTAAATCAGGATAGAGAAGCCAAGAAAGGATAAGAATGGATGCTTTGGAGTTTGAACTTTTAAAGTATCAGATGAAATTTGACTGGTTGCATGCTTGTTTCATGTTGGTCACACTAAGCAAGGGGGGGTAGAACATCACCAAATTTTAATTAATAAGCATGTACATTGCAGAATTTAAAGTGGTAGTAAATGCCAATTTTTACCTATAGGTAAGCTTATAATAAAGCTTACCTGTAGGTAAAATAAATATTCTAGTGAGCAGCAGTTGGCATGACATGAACGGCACATGCAATCTAAAGGAACGGCATACCTGTGCCGTTCCTTCAGAGTTATGTACTGTGGGCAGAGACTCCCGTGCGCATTAGCTCGGCTTTTCAAGCCGCAGCAGCCCACAAACCTGGAAGGAAGACCGGGCTCTGGAAGAGTGGCTAAATCGACAAAATGCATAGAGTTATTATATGCTGTGTTACCATGTATTACTTGATATTTTTAGTATATGTATTATGTGATATCAACTGCTTGTAATCATGTGGCAAACTGCCTTCATTGGATGTACATCGATTTATACAAATTGTATTGGATATTATATATACTTAGGATTACCATTTGTATTAATCTCAATCCAGCAACAGCGCTACTAACCACAGCTCTTGTACTACAATATTGATTTCCAATAAAATTGAACTTCTATATCTACTTGTTTCATTCAAAGTCCCAGTTCCTTGTCCCCCTCTTTTCATACCCTATAGGAAAGAGTGGAACATTGATCTGGCATCCAAGAAGGAGATGGAGGTTTGGCATAATTGTTTTCAACTATAAAGGGCATTTTGAATGCCTCTCTGATTGAAGCAATTGAGAAGTCCTCACCAGATAGCATCTGGTCCCGTCACTTTTCAAAACTATCCAACCTCCTCACCTCTGTTTTACAGGATGTCATCTCCAAGGCACTATATTCCATGCATGGTGGGAATTGACCTAGAATTAAAGAATTCTGGAATATAGTCTTTGCCTTACTGCAAAGGGGTTACTGGAGTCACAGTACCACAATTCCCTCGCACTGAATGAGCCACCTGAGAAGGTCGCTCATGCTGTTCAAAACACTAATATAATTTTTTTTTATTTTCCTGGCAGCCAAATTCATTATAGCTAGATTGCGGAAAGAGACTTTAGGTTTCCATACCTCAGATGAGGCAGAAAGTATCTTGGATTATGACCCATGGAAAACTTGCCAGCATCCTTAAAGATACTGGCAAGCGATTCGAAAAAGTAAGGGCTCACTGAATGGCTCATCTGGTGGTCGCTACGGCCTTCTTGGATTCTTCTTTGTCCTCCTCCCTTTTAAAAAGAGTCACTTTAGCTATGAATGTTGTTTCAACAGTGGATTCATTATATATTGATACAGATCCTGCAGGTCACATATGTTTTTCTACTGGATTGTATCCTAAATCTTTAATAAAAATCTTGAAAGTAAAAATTCTGCAATGAATATATCATCCGGGGGGGGGGGGGGGGGGGAATAGTCCACTCCACAGTTTTTTTTTTTTTTTTTTTTTAAAGAAAACTTGTTACTCCTTAACAGCCCAAAACGACATATGGTCAAGGGTCTTGTGACAACCTCAAACCACACATATGCATCCTAGAGATCTGTTAACTGAGCATTCAGTTAAACCTAATCCTCAATGCTACAATCCTCATTGCATGTGTCATGAATACCACCCTACTGTTTGCTAGGGAATCCAGATTCATCCTGGAACACTCTTGCTGGGGGTACAGCATCACATGGCCCCAATGATGACTAGGAATACTGATTCCTCATTTGGGGTGTGCTATGAATACCACCCCCCTTGATAGCTGGGGAACCTTGTATTTGTATGATTCTGTAACTGTCCTGCTGATAGCGGGTATGCAGAGACTGTTTCCAGCCATACAGAGCAAGTGTTTTTCACTTTGTCTGCTGCAGAAGTTTGCCATGGACTAGCTCAGGACTGCAAAGACTGATGTATTTTCCACATTCTAATTCTATTCTTTCATAATATTTTACCCATTATAAATGATTAAAGGCAATTGTAACTATTGCCACTGGTCTATTTGCACTTTTCCTTTTGTGTTTTGTTGAGCTCCAGCACGCTATTGGTCTATTAAGCATATATTCCTGGGGGGCCCATTTAAATCATTAGGCTTGGCAAGTTAGGAATAGAAATTTACAAATATCTATTCTGACAATTAGTGTTATGGCGTTAGTGGTACCTAGTCAGGAAGGGACTAAAAAAGTACTTAATTTACATTTGTTTGTACTTTTATGAATTTGAATGGTTAGGAGTACCAGCAAAACCCAATTTGTGTTCACATGGATATTACAAGCAACATGAAAGATATACAAAAACACTACAGCGTTATTTTACTACGAGGACCCTGCATTAATAAGGCAAAGCAAAAACGTATTACAACTGAGGCACCTCCTATTTACCAATTCAATGTTAAAAAAAAAAAATAAAAAAAAATAAAAAGTGCTTTTTTTTGGTTAACACTGCAGAATGTAAAGCATTGCACCTGCAATCTGCATATCATTACAGCAATGCCAGGATCCTACAAGCTGTTAGCTCCTGTATGGTCAGTTACTGAACTGCAGGAAGAATCCATGAAAAACGAGAATGTTCACCAGTGCCCTGGCAGTTTGGGAGCTACAAGCCATCAGTCACCATGGCCAACGGTAGTTTGTAGTTTATTCATTCACAGGAAACGAAATGAATGGAGAAAGCCGTGTTGGCGGAGCCCCACAGAGCTGCAATGTTTTCAAATTGTGACAAGTGCAGGGAGAAGATACCTGCCCACTGTCCCAGAGCAAGAAGCGCTGGTGGCAGACATGGGTGTATAAGAGCATATTAATAAATAGGGGTGTAAAGTAACATGCTCCTAAAAATGGTGAAATTAGCCTTTAAAAATGCAGGAAAAAAAAAAAAAAAAAAAAAAAAAAAAAAAAAACACACTTTTTTTTCCCCTCAATCCTGAAAAAAGATCTGTAGCACAAATCTCAGCAGTTGTGCTAGAATGACTTTGTAAAATTTAGGGTATTCCGTTTTCAGAAAGAATAGTGACAAATTTTCTTCATTGTAGAAGCCAGGTGTAAGCCAAGTATATTTTCGAAGCCTCTTAAATCGTAAGATCTTTTAGTGCAAGGTCAGCTTTAAAATATACATTTCTTTGACTATTTACAAATCGGATATTTTTCAGAAGACAATCTTAAATACACACATACACACCATCTGAAGTGTATAGCTTTCTAATACTTCACTGTTTAATCAGTTGACACTGAAGTACATACTTGGTATTAAAGCAACTGGTCTAACTTTCAGCGAGGATCCAATAACAATAAGGAGGTCAACTTCATCCTTATCATATTTCATCGCCCTGTGGAATTGTTCAGGCAAATTCTCCCCAAAAAATACAATATCGGGTTTCATAATTGCAAGGGGCTCGTCTGGAGGACACCTAGGACATCGTGGAACAATCTGTACAGGAAATAAAAATAGCCGTCTTATTAAAATGTTTTTCACTTTCATGATTAGACCCATTTTGGCATGCTACTCTCTGGTAACTGCTTAAAAGTTTGAATTCAGAAATTCCAAAGCTTTCAGGGCCAAACGTTTTCTATTATAGTGAAATCCTCATTTCTACATTATGACAAATACACCAGTTTCTGACACACACAAAAAGGATAGGATATTTGTAATGCATATGTACCTCATTCTCGGTCATGCGACAGCCCACGGGTCTAGCAATTGGCTGCTGGGTCCAAGCATTGTCACAAGGGACAGAGCTTGGTACTTGTAACCATGTACACGTTTATATTATTAAAAACTTTCTTCCCCCTCTTTCTGTCTGACTGCATTTGTGTATAATTTTTCTGTTTTTGTAAACACGTTGGCTGCCATTGATCCACTCGGCCACTAGATGGTGCGCGGCACGTGCTTGTGGCCGGGCCATGCTTCGCGCATGCCCAGCGGATGGGCTCCTCCTGCACATGGCTAATGGGTTGTGGAGGTCTTTGAGAACCCCGCCTCTGCCTTTGTGCAGCGGTGAGCCTTTGCATGTCCCCATTGAGAGCAATACATTGCTCTGATGGGGACTCCCTCTTCTGCTGGTGACACATGACGCTGCACCCTTCGGGGCGTGGCTGCGTCATGCGCCTTGGCCTCAGGGAGACACCCTGGAGTTCCCATCTGAGCTGCCTTCATTTGCAGCTAATTGGCCCTTTACACTAAACAAAAAAAGGGGAGGGAAAATAAAATTCCAAAAGTGGGCTGGGTCAAAATTCTTGGCACCCATAACTTAATATTTGGTTGCACACCCTTTGGAAAAAATACAACTGAAATCAGTTACTTCCTATAGCCATCAATAAGCTTCTTATGTCCTGTACACACGGTTGGACATTCCAACGACAAAAGCCGTCTGATTTTTGACGGATTATGGCCCAAACTTGTCTTGCATACACACGGCCGCACAAAGCGGTCGGAAAATCCGATCGTTCAGAATGAGGCAACGTAAACCACATAAGACGGGACTATAAAAGAGGGCAGTAACCGATTGCTTTTGCCTCGTAATTTATTCTGAGCATGTGTGGCACTTTGTCCATCGGAATGGTCTACACGATCGGAATTTGTTGTTGGAAAATTTTAGATCCAGCGCTCAAACTTCGTGTCGGAAATTCAAACAGAAAAAGTCTGGAGCCCACACACGATCTGATCGCACATTTTCCCGTTGGAAAATACGACCGTGTGTACTGGGCATTACACCTCTCACCACGAATTTTGGACCACTCATCCTTTACAAACTGCTCCAGGTCTTTTATTGGAAGGGGGCCCCTTTTTCCCCAACAGCAATTTTAAGATCTCTCCACAGGTGTTCAATGGGATTTAGATCTGGACTCATTGCTGGCCACTTTAGAACTCTCCATCACTTTTGTTGCCATCCATTTCTGGGTGCTTTTTGACATATGTTTGGGGTCATTGTCCTGCTGGAGAGATCTGACACAAACCCAGCTTTCTGACACTGGGCTCTACAGTGCTACGCAAAATCCTTTGGTAATCCTCAGATTTCATGATGCCTTGCGCACATTCAAGGCACCCAGTGCCAGAGGCAGCAAAACAACCCCAAATAATCATTGAACCTCCACCATATTTCACTGTAGGTACTGTTTTTCTTTGTAGGCCTCATTCGGTTTTTGGTAAACAGCAGAATGATGTGCTTTACCAAAAAGCTCTATATTGGTCTCATCTGTCCACAAGACGTTTTTCCCAGAAGGATTTTGGCTTACTCAAGTACATTTTGGCAAACTGTAGTCTTGCTTTTTTTATGTCAGCAGTGGTGTCCTCCTGGGCCTCCTGCCATAGCATTTCATTTAATTTAAATAATGACAGATCGTTTGCGCCGACACTGGTGCTCCCTGAGCCTGCAGGACAGCTTGAATTTCTTTGGAACTTGTTTGGTGCAACGCAGACTATCCTGCGTTGCAACCTTTCATCAATTTTTCTCTTTCGTCCACGCCCAGAGAGATTTAGCTACAGTGCCATGGGTTGCAAACTTCTTGATAATGTTGTGCTTTGTGGACAAAGGCAAAGCTAGATCTCTGGAGATGGACTTGTAACTTTGAGATTGATGATCTTTTGCCACAATTTTGGTTCTCACGTCCTCAGACAGTTCTCTTCTCCTCTTTCTGTTGTCCATGCTTAGTGTGGCACACAGACACACAATGTAAAGACTAATGGCCCGTACACACGATCCGAAAACGGTCGTCCCAGGAAGAATCGTACGATTTTCGGATCGTGTGTACACTACTGTCGACAGCCGATCACAACAGTCCATCCGATATTTTCCGATTGGACATGCACGAAAATTTTCCTCATACGATTTTTCATTTAGTCAATACAGTTGTCCCAAAATACAATACAAATACATTACAACACATATCACTTCCGATTTTTTTTCTGTCGTATGAGAAATTTGTCTTTATTTACCTATTCAATTTATACTTGCGACTATTAAGCAAAAAAGGTTGTACGATATTCGGATTGTGTGTACGGGCCATTAGTGAACATCTCTCCTTTATCTGCTTTCAGGTGCGATTTTTAGATTGCCCACATCTGTTACTTGCCCCATGTGAGTTTAAAGGAGCATCACATGCTTGAAACAATCTTATTTATCCACAATTTTGAAAGGATGCCAAGAATTTTGACCAGCCCATTTTTGTAATTTTGTGTGACATTATGTCCAGCTTGCACTGAGGTCGCACTAAGTGTCCTGAATAGCCGAGCAGTCTTCTGGGACCTGTGACGTGTCCCAGAAGATTGCAGAGAGGCGTTGAGGAGTCGCCGCCTAGGCAGAGTGAGCGGAAGTGGGAGCTGGGTACCTGTCAAAACTAGGTACACCCCCACAAAAAAATAAAAATAAAATTACATACCAAATGTGGCATGTCGGGATGAGGAGTCCTTAAAGCGGAAGTTCCACTTTTGGGTGGGTAATAAATATATATAAAAAACACACACAGTGGGGACAGAAAGTATTCAGACCCCCTTAAATTTTTGATTCTGATATATTGCAGCCATTTGCTAAAATCAATGAAGTTAATTTTTTTCCCTCATTAAGCTCCCTGGCGGTATGATTAGTTTTGGTTTTAGGTGCTGAAAAGCGGTACAATTATTTTGCATGGAAATTTGGCGTTTTTATATTGTAGTCCTGTAATTCTTAGGAATAACTCTCTTAAATCTGTTCAAACCAGAGTCTAGCAGACATCCCGGGTATGATAAACTTTATAATATATTGAATAATTTTTATTATTTAATAATGTAATGAAATCCAAAAACACTGAAATTTGCTCATTTGCAGAATTGTCGCGGTCATTAGATTTAGTGTTTGATGACGAATTTCCCCACAAATCGCTATCGCTCAATTCTGCAAGTGATTCTAATTTATTATCGCCGTTTTCTTGTTTGTCTAAAATCACTTTTGACATAAAAAGGGACACTTTTTGGTTGCTATGGGCAATCTCCAAATTCCAGGCAGAAAAAAAACAAAAAAAAACAAACAGTATTTATAACATAAAAGTGCATGCAGGGCACTGCACAGACCACTAGGAACAAGGGGTGTGTAATTTTTTTATACAGTACTGTAAGCTGTAAGATTACAGTACTGTGTGCGTTTACCTTTTTGAATTTGGCGCCGATCTCCGCTCCCGTGCGCTGTAACGTCGCAGGGAACGGAGCTCGGCGGCACTCGGGCACTGTGTGAATCGAGCGGAGGACAGCTCGATCACAGAGCGCGGAGAACATCGATAGATCCAGGGGACAAGGCAAGCAACTTCTCCCTGTGTCCTCCCTGTATCCAGCGATGCAATCCCGAGTCTGGCTCGCGGTTACCATTTATGTTGCTAAAATCCCAACCCGAGCCAGACTCGGGATTACCGCTAGGGAGGTTAATGTACACACAGCACCCCATATTGACAGAAAAACCCAGAATTGTTGACATTTTTGCAGATTTATTTAAAAAAGAAAAACTGAAATATCACATGGTCCTAAATATTCAGACCCTTTGCTCAGTATTTAGTATAAGCCCCCTTTTGATCTAATATAGCCACAAGTCTTTTTGGGAAAGATGCATTTGGGGATCCTCTGCCATTCCTCCTTGCAGATTCTCTCCAGTTCTGTCAGGTTGGATGGTAAAGATTGATGGACAGCCATTTTTAGGTCTCTCCAGAGGTGCTCAATTGGGTTTAAGTCAGGGCTCTTGCTGGGCCATTCAAGAACGGTCACGAAGTTGTTGTGAAGCCACTCCATTATTTTAGCTGTGTGCTTGGGGTCATTGTCTTGTTGGAAGGTAAACCTTCGGCCCAGTCTGAGGTCCTCAGCACTCTGAAGTAGGTTTTCGTCCAGGATATCCCTGTACTTGGCCGCATTCATCTTTTGCTCGATTGCAACCAGTCGTCCTGTCCCTGCAGCTGAAAAATAGATGCTGCCACCACCATGCTTCACTGTTGGGACTGTAGTGAACAGGTGATGAGCAGTGCCTGTTTTTTTTTCCCCCACACATACCGCTTAGAATTCAGGCCAAAAAGTTCTATCTTGGTCTCTCACCAGAATCTTATTTCTCACCATTTTGGAGTCCTTCAGGTGTTATTTATTTAGCAAACTCCATGCGGGTTTTCATCTGTCTTGCACTGAGGAGAGGCATCCGTCAGGCCACTCTGCCATAAAGCACCGACTGGTGGAGGGCTGCAGTGATGATTGACTTTCTACAACTTTCTCATATCTCCCGACTGCATCTCTGGAGCTCAGCCACAGTGATCTTTGGGTTATTTTTTACCTCCATCACCAAGGCTCTTCTCCCCCCGATAGCTCAGTTTGGCCAGATGGCCAGCTCTAGGAAGGGTTCTGGTCATCCCAACCATCTTCCATTTAAGGATTATGGAGGCCACTGTGTTCTTAGGAACCTGAAGTGCAGCAGAAATTTTTTTGTAACCTTGGCCAGATCTGTGCCTTGCCACAATTCTGTCTCCGAGTTCTTCAGGCAGTTCCTTTGACCTCATGATTCTCATTTGCTCTGACATGCACTGTGAGCTGTAAGGTCTTCTATAGACAGGTGTGTGGCTTTCCTAATCAAGTCCAATCAGTATAATCAAAACACAGCTGGACTCAAATGAACATGTAGAACCATCTCAAGGATGACCAGAAGACATGGACAGCACCTATGTTAATTATACGAGTGTCACAGCAAAGGGTCTCAAAAGGGTGCTTCTAGTAAATACTGAGCAAAGGGTCTGAATATTTAGGACCATGTGATATTTCAGTTTTTCTTTTTTAAATAAATCTGCAGAAATGTCAATTCTGTGTTTTTCTGTAAATATGGGGTCCTGTGTGTACATTAATAGAGGAAGAAAAAAAAAAAAAAAGGAAAAAAAAAAAAAAAAAAGGAACTTAAATGATTTTAGCAAATGGCAATATAACAAAGAAAATTTAAGGGGGTCTGAAATATAAATAAATTATATATATATATATATATATATATATATATATATATATACACACACACACATATACATATACACATATACATATACATATACACATATACATATACACACTTTTGGCAGGATTTTTAAGGGTGCAGACACAGAAAGAAATGGTTATTTAGCAGAAATAGAGGATAAAATGGAGGTAGCTGCAATATTTTGTGTTTTGTTTGTTTTATATGCTTCTGCAGCGGTATTTCAAATGCAATATTTTTGCAAAAAAAAATAAAAAATACTTTATTCATTAAAAACAAACATAACAGAAAAGCCTGATTTTTTTTTGGTAATATGTGAAAGATGTTACGCCGCGAGCATTGTGATCTTTATTTTATGCAAAAAAATTAAATCGTCATTTTAGCCAGAATTGTGCAGCGCTACCTGGAGTTCGGTTTTAACTCACTTTAACTCGTGCTATCAGAAATCTTATAAGCTTTCTTATTCAAAACTGATAACTGCTCAACTCCATTTACTAAAGGAATGAGGCACATCACCAATATTTATTAAACAGTGTCTAAAAATATAGGACACTGTGTGCTGAGCAAACAGTACCTGATTAAATATGTCCTCTCTGACAGCTTCACAGTCAACTTTATGTTTGCAGATTAGACAAGAGGCCATTGCAAATGAGCCTATGAAAGAAAAAAAAGAAAAAACAAAACTATATATTACTATACAAAGTTTATACCAAAAATGAAATAAAAATAAAACATAAGATAGTTTACAAAAAAAACAAAAAAACAAACATTTATTGTTAGCACAAAATACTGAATAGTTGAATTGGTATGTGCGAGATTGTTTATGTGCAAAGTACACATGGGGGCCGATTTAAAAAAAGCCATGCACCATCAGTAGAGGCGCAAAGCACATTTTTATATTTACAAAACGGTGTCTCGGGAACAGAGTGCAAATCCCCCATTTATTATATTGATCTCAGCGCACGGGATAATGCAATCTGTGCACCTCTATGGACATGGTGCAAGGCATGTTCAAATCAATATTAACAGAAGATGGAGGTGCCAATATTATGGGGTGACGTGAGGAATTTTTTTTTTTTTTTTTTTTTTTTAAACAACTGCCCAACAAATATGCCCAAAATAGAATAAGAAAGTCACTTTTTCTGAGCAAGCCTGCAAGTAGGTTTAGAACTGCGCCAGATCCACAAAAGCACTGTGCATGCGCAATCAGCTCTTGTGCTCGTTCAAATGCATTCGTTTACTGTGCAGCCAAAATCTTAAATCGATGTCAATCAACAGAAATGCAATTGCGTGGGTTGAACAGGCGCACCTGGTTCACCTTTATGTATTTTTTAAAGGAGATTTGCACACGGATCATGTTAGCATGTTACGTTGCTAACATGTGACATGCACCTTGTAAAAATGATGTAAAAAGACGTGCTCCTCTAGCTCCTCTTAAAAGGGCATTTAACCTTCCCCCTCTAATGCATACGATTTTCTTGGGCTAGCTTTTGCTTTTAAAAAGGGGAACTCCACACTACATTCTCCAATGCTGTTGTCTCCCCCTTCTAATGCACATGATTTATTTTGGCCAACTTGCTTTTAAAAAAAGGGAAGTGCCACATTCTCCAAAGGCTGGGAGCCGCCTTCACCAATACAAATACATCCTTTTTCAGAGCATGCAACAGGGCTAGCTAGGAAAGCCCCCCCGGAACCATACAAGGCCACAGGCACTCAACATAGATGGCTGCCTTTGGGGCATGTTGAGCTGTTGTGTGGAAGAGGCCCTTGTCCCCCTGAATATGGGAATAGGGTGGTTGACTTTTGGTGTGCCTAAGCCCCTCCTGCCCCCCAAGCATACACTCCCCTTTCATGGGCTGGCTTGCTGTGAATTTGGCTAGGGGTTTGTTAGTGTGTGGGAGGGACACAATATTTTTTTCCATTTGGAGTGGGATTTTTCACGTGGGAGGGGGGGGGGCTGGGATCTCATTTTAAGAAATGCAATTTTGCATTTTTAAAAGGCACTTTTCCTCGTTTCATTTTTTGGGGTTGTCCAAATTGGTGACATTGATATATGTCCCCTGGGCCCCCATACCCATTTTAAGGCCAATAACTAGAAAATAAGCCAGCCAAATGGGGACTAGCAAAATTAACAAGTCAGTTCCCATAGACTGCAATGGTATTTGTAGTATAACTTTTGCCCATGTTAGGCTGTGTGTCCCATCTGTAGTTTTGTAGCATGCTGGATGAGGCGCTTCATTTTGGACAGGGGGTGGCTTATTTTGTGCTAGCTGCATTTGGGTTGGTCTGGGCATGCTTAGGACTTTTTTTTTTTTTTTTAATAATCCTTTTGTGTGTGAACAGCACTTGGATGTTTCCAGGCATACTCAGAGAGTGTGTTTTTTTGGGGTTAGTAATTTAAGGACATGCTTAATAGGTGTACCCACTTTGAAGTTCTATCTCTACATTGGATGAACTTGCATTTGTGTGTTTCATGGACTGTTCATGTGTTTTCAATTGCCTCATTAAACACACAAACTTATGTTATATAAAACTTGCAGATAGCATTCTTCACCTTGTCCTAAAAAGTGGCAAGATTGCTTAATGGTGTGTACGTGTCAAGAGAGTACATTTGGGTGTCCTTAAAGAGTTTATAACACATGTATTTTCCCTTTGTATTTTGTCTGTTAAGTCTTTCAAAACAGATGCGTTTTAGAGTACTTTTTTTAAAACTTTGGTTCATTGTTTTTTTTGGGGGTTATATTTTCCCCTGAAGTATTTTTGATGTTGTCAATGTGTGACATATGTAGGTTGTTTCACTTTGATTTAATTGTCTGTGCTGCTTTATTTTGCAAAATCTGCCTCAAGATGTTGTGACCAATTATTGTTTCAATCCTTAATAGATGTCCGTTTGTGGGCACACTCCTGTTAGGAGGGTACGATTTGTCTAAAAGTTACTTTCCTGGTGCCTTCATAGTAGCATATGCCGTCATTGATAGTCACCAGGGAAGGAAAAATTACAGAGCGGTAATTATTCAATTTTCCATTTAAGCACAGTGGTTCTCAGCCTCAGTCCTCAAGCAGCCCCAACAGGACATGTTTTGGGAATTTATCTTAGCTAAAATAGCTGTCCAAAATACCAAGCTATTCACTGTAATTTAAAGCACCTGGGCAAGATGAAGGTAAACCTGCAAAAATGGCCTGTTGGGGGTACTTGAGGACAGGGTTGAGAAGTCCTGAGCTAAAAATCGAGCTCAAAGACAATCCTATTGTAATTTTGGGCATTTGAGGGGAAACCAATTGAATGTTAGAACCCCTGCTTGTTTTTTTTAGGTTGGGCTTTGTGCCCCTTTTCTTAAATTTGACTTCACTTCCTGTTACATAGCCAAAACAGGAAGTGAGGGTAAAACCGTACCAATGTCTTTTCTTGGGGACACAGTGTCCCCATTAGGCCAATTGCACTCTAGCACTGTGTACACCCCACATTATTAGGCATTTTGGGGTTTATTAAAAGGCAAATCCACTCTGCAATAAAAGTGTACTTTCTGTAAATCTGAGAGGAAGCACTGGTGATTTTATCTCTTTTTTTATTATTATTATTATTATTATTATTATTTCCCTTGCATGTCCCCCTCGGATCTCCAGCAACTGCACTTCCAAGTGCACATGTAGTGCAAAGTGGCTTTGCCTTTAGTAAATAAACCCCAAAGTCCAAGATACCTAATAATTTGGGGTGTACAGAGCAAAATGCTACAGTGCAATGTATCTAACGGGGGAAACTATTTAGATTGACCTGTGTGTCCCCAAGGAAAGACATTGGTAGGGTTTTAGCCAAAATGGGAAGTGAATACATTTGAAGGAGAAACTGGCAGAATTTGGGAGGTGTCTTCGCCCTATCAGGGGTGCAGACATCCCCAAAAACTGACAAGACTTCTAATCCCTCTGCACTCTATCCCCAAGCAAAAATAAGAAAATAATTTAATTTGGTTTAACTTTCAAAAGACACATTCCCAAGTTCAACTGTGATGCATGTCAATAGCCCATTTAGGCCTTGTTTAATAGAAAACACCAGTTGTCTTTCACTAGAAAAATGTGTTAGTCCAGTCCTGGAAATCTGCATCTGCTTTACTATCAATTTACATCAAGATGCACCAAATGCATCTAGATGCACGCCTGCTGTCCATGCGAGATGCATGATTTCTGTGTGCATAGGTATGTGCCCGTGGAGCATATCTGGTTCCCCGGAAGTGGTGGCCAGCACAGAGGAACGACATCACGCCCCTACAGGGCGTTGCTTGTATTGCTGCTAATTTCTACCCACCACCATGCCCAACTCACTGTTCTCTGAGGAAGACATGATCCTTATTTGCAAATTAAGAAATAAAAAAGTGTGTGTGTGTGTGTGTGTGTGTGTGTGTCCCCAACACACATTCAGACATATAAGGGCCAATTTAGAGAGGATCAGATCTATCAGCATGTTTTTATAGAGTGTGGGAAGAAACCCATGCAAACACAGGGAGAACATGCAAACTCCTTTCTGCTACTAGGTGAAAGTGCTAACCACTACACCACTGTGTTGCCAAATATATATATCTATAGATGTTAGTTCTCGTGTCTGCCAGCAGAGAGAAGTTGGGTAGATGCCACACTCAATTCTGGAGGCATAATAATAATAATAATAATAATAATAATAATAATGGTCTAGCACAGGGGTCTTCCAACAACAGCCCACCAGTTGTTCAGGAACTACAATTCCCATCATGCCTAGTCATGTTTGTGAATGTTAAAGTTTTACAATGCCTTATGGGATGTGTAGTTCCGCAATAGCTGGAGAGCTGTAGTTTGAAGATTCCTGATCACTCTAGAACAGTGTTTCTCAGCTCCAGTCCTCAATGCGCCCCAACAGGTCATGTTTTCAGGATTTCCCTCAGATGAAACAGTTGTGGTAACTACTAAGGCAGTGAAACTGATCAAAATCGCCTGTGAAAAATAATGGACAGCCTGAAAACAAGACCTGTTGGGGCGCCTTGAGGACTGGAGTTGAAAAACACTGCTCTAGAATGTCTTGGAAAAAAAAAAAAAAAAAAAAAAAAAAAAATTGGTTTCTCATGTGCCTTGTATAATGCACAAGAAATATCTTTAGTAAAAATACAAGTGGGTCATGGCACATCTACATTCCAAATTTGGCACTTCACATGGTCATGCACTATGCAATCTGATTGGCCAATCTCTGTGCAACTTGATATTTCAGGAAAATAGGTAATAGGAAGGCGAACTTGAACAATGAATTCAAAATTATAGGCACTCAAAAACAGGCTCTTGCGCTAAATCTAATTTTCTTAAGATCTAACTGATTGCAGTGTATGGTCACCTTTAAAGATCAAGATTGGAAAATATTTATTGGGTTTAGAAACACTTCTGTTATTTGTATTGAAAGATTTGGGGGAGGGGGGGAAAAAAAATAGGATTTTTAAAACAGCTTACCTGTAAAATCCCTTTCTTTGATGTACATCAGGGTACACAGAGCCATAGTACTTACTATGAGGGTTATATCAGATTATCAGGTGCTGGACACTGGCACGCCCCTTAAGGCGTGAACTTCCCCATATAACTACTCCCCTTACTGGGAGTCCTCAGGTTTTTAGCCAAGCAAAGTGTATAAGAAGGGAGGGACCATTGTGTCCCCTGATGTACATCAAAGAAAAAGATTTTACAGGTAAGCCGTTTTAAAAATCCCATTTTCTTTTCTTACATCAGGGGACACAGAGCCATAGTACTTACTATGTGGGATGTCCCATAGCAATGGCAACTGAAAACCACACACCAGGAGGCCAGAGGACTCATACTGCAGCCTGCAGTGTATGCTGTGCCCAAGGGCAATATGCTCATGACCCTTAATATCGATTTGAAAAAAAATAAAAGAAACCACAAAAACCGGAAAAACGTCTGAACCAAAGACCAAGTTGCGGTCTTACAGATCTGAGCCATAAAGGCCAGATGCTGCACCACTCAAGAGGCCCTAATCGCCCTGGGTGAATGTGCCCTTAATATGAGAAGGAAGAATTTTCTTCTTTAATCTGAAGCTTGATCAATCCCTTGACAAATCCATTTGGAAAATAGTGGATCTTGACGCTGCCTGTCCTCATATCTTTGACCCTCTGGCAGTACAAACAAAATCTATGGTTTTGCGAACCTGGGCGGTCGTCCTCAAATATATTATGATCACTCTTACTACATCAAGAGACTGTAGTGCCTTCTCTTCCCTAGATTAAGGCTTCTGGGGAGAAAGAACAAATAATAATATCTTTGTTTAAATGAAAACCTGCTACCACTTTTGGTAAGCATTCAGGAAGAGTACATCAAACCGCCTCATCCTTATGCACGATGAAATATGGCTCTCACAAGACAGAGCCGTTAGTTCCAATACTCTTCTAGCAGAAGAAATGGCGAGAAAAATAAATACAATTATTATCTTTCTTGTCAAAAAAATTAAGAGCATTTCTCGTAAGGTTCAAATGTCAGCTTTGTTAAATCAGCGAAGATCAATTTTAAATCCTAAGGATTTAGAGGTGCCTTGATAAGGGGGATAAACCGTGTTACCCCCTGAATAAGCTACGCACCAAGAGGCCATAGGAAAAGACATCGACACGGCCTGGATCTGGCTCTTGATAAAGTCAAGACCAGCTTCATTTCAGATCCCATATGCAGGAATCCTGCCTATTGACATACTTCCTGGGGTGCCAACCCCTGGATCCATACCAAGAAACCTATGCCTTCCAGATTCTATAGCAAGTTATTCTGGAAGCCGGCTTCCTGGGCTTAGTCAAAGTAGACACAATTGAAGGAGATCACCAACGATCTTTTATAGAGTGGGATTTAACAGTCAAACCTGTTAAACTCCTTGTCCGTAAAGTAGGATGAAATAGCGGACCTTGTGCAAGAAGGTCTGGCTATAATGGCAGAGTCCAAGGACTTCTATTGCTCTCAATAAATTAAGATCTTCTGGGACCCGGCTAAGGCCACCAGAATCATCTCCTTTTGTTCCTGCTTAATCCTGCAGAGAAGGTGCAGAAGTAGCAGAACTGGAGGAAATGCCCAGATCAGTGAAAACTGATCCCCTAGGAAGACTAATGTGTCTATTCCGCCTGCTAGCGGACCCCTTGTTCGACATAAAGTTGTCAACTCTCGTAATGAATGTGGATGCGAATAGGTCCCTGCCCGGAGTACCCCATCTGACATATTGCCAGGAAAATGTCGGGGTGAAGAGATTCTCCCAGAAATAATTGTTGGCGTCTCAAGTAGTACGCCTGAAATATTAAAAATTGCCAATAGGCAAGGAGTGTTGTGTTCTGCCAAAGCTAGAACATTATTCACCTTTTTTTTTTTATGTAAGCCATCGCCGTGGCTCTGTCAGACTGAATCCTGTCAGAAAAGTCCAGTAATCTGACCGCCAAGATTCTATGGCCAGATGTACTGCCTGAAACTTCCAACAAAGTTGATAGGCAAGGTCCTCTAACCTGGACCATCTCCCCTGGACAGAATCTTCTTCCAGGGCCGCTCCCCAGCCTAGAAGGCTGGCATCTGTTGTTAACACCTTGCAGGATAAAGAATTTCCCTCCTGCTGGATAAAAAAAAACACCAATTTAGGCTCTGACCTGTCAGGAGCCAAGCGTATTGGAAACGAACAAGGCCTGAATTCTCTTTATTCTAGACCGATAGGATGGTGTCTTGCAGCAGTCTTTGAATAAAACTACGTGTAAGGGACGGCCCTGAAGGAGGCCACCCCTAATAATTTTATATTTCAAACCGCAGAAATTTCTGGTAAGCGGGAAACTTTGGCACATGGAGATATGCAACGCCCCTCCTTGCAGGATGGACACAGCCGATCGAATTATGAAAGGATTGGATGTTCAAGTGCCGATTCAGATCTCTGAGATCTAGAATGGGTCTTACCTCCATGTGGCTCTGGGACCTTAAAAAGGTTTGAGGGGGAAAAAAAAAAAAAAGAACCACCCCCTCTTCCACTAAAGGGAATCTCTGATATCACCGACTGGGATAATAGCTGATCCAGAGGCCAGAAAGAGAGACTTCTCTTTTTTTTTCCTTTTGCTGAAGCATTCTTTGAGGAGACGGACACTCTTGCATAAAAGACTGCCGCATAAGCAGCCCCAAGGACCCCACAGGCAGCACCCAAAACAGGACCCGAACCCTAGACCCTCAGATCGAAAGCAGACTGGGCCATCCAGGCTCTTGAAACTGTAGATGTCACCTAGAGAAGAAAATCGCAGAAATCCCTCTGCTCTTAACATTGTTCCTGTCAGGCTTTTAGAATCGCAGGACCTTTCCCCTCACTCAAACAAGTGGGGGCGCTCCTTCATGAGAAGGCCTTAGCATTCTGCTTCATGGGCTTTCTGCCCCAAAGATCCTGGTGCTGCCCCTGGGAACTTTCTCCTGAACCTGACTATTGAGACCGTCGAGACTGCCTAAAAGGCAGATACCCCAGGCATAGGAGAGGCTGCATAATTAAAAAGGAGAACGGTTTGAACCTCCTGTTACTGGTAAAAAGAGCTTTACCCCTTTTGGATGTACTTATCCACTCTAAATGGCCATCTGACTGGCCGTTTTTCACTTTTTTTTACCTCTCAGGGGAGGATGACATTCTTTTGGAAGGGTTTTTAGTTTCTTGTATACCATTAACCCCTTAGAACCTTAGAGGAGTTCCTGGTCCCTTGGTCACTCATAGCTTACAGTACAAAGCAGAGGCAGTACCAGCAAAAGAATGTTACACTTGCTAGGCTATAGTACAGTACAATAACTGCTATTAGTCCTAGCTATACAGTACAATGTTAACAAAGGGGAGATGCCTGTGTCACCAAACCTGACCAGCAACCACTCTGCTCTGTCCCTCCACCTCCAGACTTCAGCTTTTCCTGTGTAGCTTAACCCTTTTATGACTAAGCCTATTTATGATATTTGGTGCAGAATGGTGTTTTAAACGCAACTTTTTGGGACTCATGAGAAAAAAAAAAACCCACATTAAAATTAGCCCAATTTTTTGGCATAATGTGAAAGATAAATGTTACACCGAGTAACTAGATACCAAATATGTCACACTTTATAATTGCACGCACTCGTGGAATGACGACAAACTACGGTACCTAAAAATCTCAAAAGGCGACATTTTAAAAATAAATTCCGGTTACCAGGTTAAAGTTACAGAGGAGGTCTAGTGCTAGAATTATTGCTCTCGCTCTGACGATCGCGGCGATACCTCACATGTGTGATTTGAACACTGTTTACATATGCGGACGTGACTTTCGTATGCGTTTTCTTTGCTGCGCGAGCTCGCGGGGACTGCTCTTTAAAAAAATAAAAATGTTCTTATTTTCTTTTAAAATTAATAAATTGTTTAAAAAAAATAAAAAAAGTCACTTTTATTGCTGTCACAAGGAATGTAAACATCCCTTGTGACAGTAATAGGTGGTGACAGGTACTCTTTATGGAGGGATTGGGTGTCTAATCGTTTGGCGATTCTGAATACTGTATATATTTTGAAATCCGGCGCCATTGGCAGCCAAGTAAACCGGAAGTGACATGACGTTGCTTCCGTGTTTACAATTAGGAGACTGAAATGAAGCCGCTTATGTCCCCTCCCGCTCCTTCGGCATAACAGCTGAATCGGTTATGGCTGGAAAGCCAATCGCCCGCTCTAAAAATCAGTACCGGGATGATGCCTGCAGGTGCGGGCATCATCCTGGTATAACCCCCAGAAGCCGAGTACGCACATCTGTGTACGCTCGGTGGCAAGGGGTTAAATTACTTCCTCCACGCGTGGCCGCCGTCTGATGCCGTTTAGCCACGCACCCCGCACGAAAAACGGGCCCCTTTCCTCTTTCAAACAGGGAAGTATGTGAGCGCTGGCATCATGGTGGCTGGCGGCGGGGTGTGTAAAACACTTTCCTCCCAAAAGGCCTGATCTTGACTAGACATTAGGTCCAGTCGGTAATGCTTTGAAAAGGTGGAAAAGCTTGACAATGTGGCTGCTTTACATACCTGCTCTGGGGTGGCACCAGCTCTTTCTGCCCAGGATGCAGACAACGCTCTTGTGGAGTGAGCTTTCACACCCTCAGGAGGATCTCTATTCAAGGCCTTCTACCCCTCTGCTATAGCTAGCCTAATCCATCTAGCTATGGTTACTTTTGAAGCTTTTTGCCCCCTACGCTGCCCGGAAAAAAAGGACAAAAAGGGAGTCAGAGATTCTGAATGGATTGTTACTTTTAGATATTCTAGAATACACCTCCTCACATCCAATAAATGAAAACGTTCTTCTTTCTCATTTGCTGCATTTTGGCAAAATGAGGGGAGGACAATATCCTGTGACCTATGGAAGCTAGATACTACCTTTGGTAAGAACCCAGGGTCTGTCTTTAGAATGACTCTGTCTTCTAGGATCTGTAAAAACGGTTTCCTGATGGAAAGGGCTTGGATTTCACTGACCCTACGGGCTGAAGTGATTGCCACCAGGAGTACCGTTTTAAATGTAATAAGCCTTAGGGAGGCCTCTGAGATGTGCTAAAAGCTTTCTTGGGGTCACCCTTTGAGCCTAACTGCTAAATCCCAGGATGGGACTCTGTTGAATCTGACTGGCTTACGTCTAGCAACTGCCTTACAGAACCTAGCGACAAAAAGGATTTTCCTGTAAGCGTTCATCTAGGTACACACTTAAGGCAGCTATCTGTACCTTAATAGTACTTAGGGTTAACCCTTTGTTTACCCCTTCCTGTAAAAACTGTAGAATATTAGCCGTATTCCTGTTTATCTCCTTACGGCTATTCAGCCAGCTATTAAATTTTCTCCAGACTTTTTTGTAAATAGCCCTCGTGACTGGTTTGGGACTCTGTAGTAAGGTCGCAATTACCTCATCTGTCAGGCCCTTACTCCTTAAGATTTCCTCCTCAGTAACCATGCTGAAAGCTTCAGCATGGCCACCTGCGGATGATTAAGAGGTCCCTGTGACAGGAGGTCCCGTCTGCAGGGAAGCCTTAGAGGAGAGCAGTCTGTCAATTGTAGTAACATTGTGAACCACTGTCTCCTGGGCCAGAATGGTGCTACTAGGATCAAACAGGTTTTCTCTGTGAGGAATCTTGCTACGACCCTCGGAATGAGATGAAGAGGGGGAAATGCATACGCCAGACTGAAAGTCCACGAAGTCTACAAGGCACCTACAGCCAGGGGCTGATCTCCTGGGTTTAGCGAGCAAAAACTGGGAACCTTTGCATTCTTTGTTCGCAAAAAGGTCTACTTCTGGTTTTCCCCAGTGTGTTGTTATAAGATTGAATACCTCTGGGTGCAAGAACCATTCTTGGTTCGAAACTGTCGACTCAAGAAGTCCGCCATGCCGTTCAGCTCCCCTTTCAGGTGTAAAGCAGAAATGGATTCCAGATTGGCTTCTGCCCACTGGAAAATGCATCTGGCTACCAACATCAAACGAGGACTTCTGGTACCTCCTTGTTTATGTATGATACAGCAGTCATGTTGTCTGAACGGACTTGTAGATGGTGACCCTGTATTGTGGGCTGAAATGCTAAAATAGCTCTTAGGATTGCTGTTAGCTCCTTCCAATTGGAGGAGAAACGTTTCTCTTCCGGGGTCCACTTGTCCTGGACCCAGCTCGAGCCAAGGTGGGCTCCCCTTTCCCAGCTGCTCGCATCTGTTGTCAGTGTTGAAGTGATAGGAAGGACCCAATGAACCCCTTTGTTTAGGTTCTCCCTGTCATTCCACCACCAGAGGGAGCATTTTATTTTTGAGGGGATCGATAGCGCCTCCTCCAGATCTCTGCCCTTTAATTGTTCCAACAGAAATCCCTAAAGGTCTCTTTGGTGGAACCTGGCCCATTGTACGGCTGGAATTGCTGCAGTCATAAGACCTAAGACAGACATTACTTCCCTCACCGTACATTTGGGGCTGCATTGAAGAAAAGATGTTCTCTGCCACAGATTCAAAATCTTTTCTTCCGGCAGTACAATTTTCTGGTCTACAGACTTGATCCAATAACCTAAATACAGGATCTCCTGTGTTGGGGTTGTCTTGGATTTCTCCTGACTGACAATCCACCCTAATCGACTCAGGCTGAGTGGAGTCAACTCCAGATCCTGAGAAAGACGACTCTGAGTGTTCTGTTAAACGCAGGTCGTCTAGATAGGGAATAATCGAGACTGACGCCTCAATGGAACTAGTGCCTCTCCGAGAACCTTGGTAAAGATCCTCGGGGAGGATGATAGACCGAAGGGGAGCGCTCTGCACTGAAAGTGGTAAACTTTTGTGTCTATCTGCACTGCCATCCGAAGGAATTTTTGGCATTCCTCCCTTATTGGGATATGCAAATAAGCATCCCTTGGATCCAGGGTAGCCATAAATATCTCTTTCTGAAGGAGATTTTTTTTATGGAATAAATGGACTCCATCCGAAATTTCTTGTAACGGATGGAGCAATTCAGTGGTCGGAGGTTCATAATTAGTCTGAACCTCCCCGACGGCTTTTTTACCACAAAAATGTGCGAGTAAAAACCGTCCCCTTGTTCCTGAATAGGGACTGGTGTCAATACTTCTTGATCCACCATTTCCCCTATCAGTAAAGGTAAGGCCCTGGCCTTTCCCGAGTGACTTGGGAGTTTTGTCACCAAAAACTTTGAGGAAGGGCTGCTGTGGAACTCCAGCGCGTGACCCCTTTTTATTATATTTAAGACAAACTCGTTCGAGGTTGTCTCTTCCCACTGTGGAAGAAATTTGATTAATCTTCCTCCCACAGGAACCCTGACGTCACTGGGGTTTGGGGTCCTGATTGGGGCGGTTAAAAAGTATGCCCCCTTTCCTTTTCCCCTTATATCCCCACCAATGTTTTTTGGGGGTTGAACTCTTCTCTGATTTAGAGGGTTCCTTAGAGGGACGAAAAGTTTTTCTTTGAAAACTTTTTTTTTGCGGAAAAGGTTTTCTTTTTATCCGCCGTCCTAAAGCGGAATCTAACTCAGGCCCGAAGACTAAGTCTCCTGTAAAAGGGACGCTGCACAGGCGGGTTTTAGACGGCGTGTCTCCCCTCCAAGTTTTCATCCATACTGACCTCCTTGCTGCCACTGAAAGTGCTGCCGACTTAGCCGTAAACTTTACGGAGTGCTTGGAGGCGTCAGAAATGAAGCTAGTGGCCTTGAAAAGCATAGGGAAGGATTTCAAAAGCTCCCCCCTAGGAGTGCCTGCTTTTAGATGTTCTGCAGTTGTAACAACCAGAACTGCAGGTTTCTAGCTACACAAGAAGTAACTAGAGCTGGTTTTAAGCCTGCCATAGAGGCATCCCAGGCCCTCTTTAAGACTATGTCTGTTCTTCTGTCCATTGGATCCTTCAAATGGCCCATATCCTCAAACGCCAGATCAGCCTGCTTTGAGACTTTGGACAGAGGGGCATCTAGTTTAGGATTTTTATTCCAGACCACCTCTGGGCTCTCATCAAAAGGGAACCTTCTCTTAAGGGAATTAGGAAAGAAAACCTTTTTATCCGGTTCAGACCACTCCTTAAGGACAAGGTCAGAAAGCACTTTATGTATCGGAAAAACCCTTGCTTTCTTTCCCCAGAGCCTCATACATCTTATGTCTGGATAACTGAGTTGCTTCCTCCTCAATTTGAAGCGTATCATAGATAGCGCCCATTAGCTCATCTACGTCCTTTAGATGTTGCTTGATCCTCTTCCTGATCAGAATCTGCATCAGAGGAATCAGGGCTAATCAATGTGGGGCTAGGCTCCCCGACCATACGGGGCTCCCATGAGCTGGGTGTTGTAAACATGGTGAAGAGGAAATTGCAGTTGTTCTATTAGCGGAGGCAGCTGAGCCTATATCTGTGATTAACTCCCGGAGGGACTTAAAAGTCGTCGCCATTTCCTCTTTAAAAGGAGCCCAAAAATTTTGCCAAAGGGGAATCTGCCTCAGATTTCAGCAAGCTTGCAATGCATTGCTTGCATAGGGCCTTGTTAGGAGCCAGAGGGATAACCTATTCCCACAATTAGGACACTTTTTGCGGCCTGCCTTGTCTTCCTTTGGAAGCTCTTTAGCCTGAAAATAAGAAAACAAACATTTTTTAGCGTCAGCTCCATGTCCCTCCTTAGAATCACCACCAACTGCATACATCCTTACTGTGAGTTAACCACCACCATAGGGCACTACAGATCCCAGCCTACAAACACCACAACTCCTTAAACCACCAGAGTAATAGCATGCCCAGCAGCCTACCTGGGATTGGCTGGTGCCTGCCTCAGCTAGAGTGTCCTGGGGAATAGCCTCCATGGTCCCCCTCTGGCGCTCCGTATCCCGCCGCTAGTCCTGTATCGCTGGACACTGGTTGGGACTGCACAGGCACAGAGCTTGCTCTCCCTCTCCTCCCTGTGCCCTAGAGACCCGGAACCGGAAGTCTCGGCACACAGTGATGACGTGGTTCCACCGGAAATGACGCTCGGCGTCTCCGACCCCACCGCAACAAGGGGCTGAGATGGAAGGTTCCACTCACCGCTCCTGGGGGAAACCGGCGTCATTCTGCCCCTGGCCACCTCGGCACTGGAAGGAGGAGGGTAACGGGTCTGCTCCGTTACAGCTGGATGGTACCCAAGCCACAAACAAACAGGTATGGACCCTACTGTAGCCAAAAAAAAAAAAAAAAAAAAAAAAAAAAAAACAGGACCCGGTTCCTTATGGCTTACAGATTCTCAGGCAGCCCCTGAGAGGGGCCTCCAGGTTCCTGGCAACATGTTCCTCCGACGGAGGAAACACAAATGACTGACCAGGGACCTGAAGGACCGCCTTTTGAACTGTGGCAATGTGTTTCCTGTGTCGATGGGAGGAGCTCCATCTCAAGGGCTGTCCTGGAAGAACACTTGGGAAAATATATTTCAAAGATATATTAGAAGCAAAAGGAATGAGATTAGCATCAAAAGGGTTAATTCACTGAGAACACCTACTAATTGCCAAACAAGACACATCCAATGAGATGGAATTAACCAAATGTATTGGGCGTGCCCCATTATCAATGAGAAAACCACAGTTACCCTAGCACCAGTTGCAGTTTACATATTTATTATCGTTATTGCACATCTGTATGCTCCAATTCGCACGTTCAATCAATGATTTTTCCGGCGCAACAATTAAGGTGTGAACCGGCACAGCGCATTAGTCTTCGTAAATCACCCTCAGAGTCATTTTAAAACTTCTAAACTGGGGATACATTTTTTTGCATTGCTGTACAATATAGCCAATTCTAATAAAACGTAAAACATTTATTGTGAAAGAACACGGTCAGTCAGACCAAAAAAAAAAAAAAAAATGTAAAGCTTGCCAATTAGAACTCATATCTACATTAGGAATATGTTGTTAATTTCTTAGTAGCCTTCCATTACATACTTTAATCAATCACAGTCATACAGTGCCTTGCGAAAGTATTCGGCCCCCTTGAACTTTTTAACCTTTTGCCACATTTCAGGCTTCAAACATAAAGATATAACATTTTAATTTTTTGTGAAGAATCACCAACAAGTGGGACACAATTGTAAAGTGGAACGAAATCTATTGGATATTTTAAACTTTTTTAACAAATGAAAAACTGAAAAGTGGTGCGTGCAAAATTCGGCCCCTTTACTTTCAGTGCAGCAAACTCACTGCAGAAGTTCAGCGAGGAGCTCTGAATGATCCAATGTTGTCCTAAATGACTGATGGTGATAAATAGAATCCACCTGTGTGTAATCAAGTCTCTGTATAAATGCACCTGCTCTGTGATAGTCTCAGGGTTCTGTTGAAAGCGCAGAGAGCATCATGAAGACCAAGGAACACACCCAGGCAGGTCCGTAATACTGTTGTGGAGAAGTTTAAAGCCGGATTTGGATACAAAAAGATTTCCCAAGCTTTAAACATCCCAAGGAGCACTGTGCAAGCGATCATTTTGAAATGGAAGGAGTATCAGACCACTGCAAATCTACCAAGACCTGGCCGTCCCTCTAAACTTTCAGCTCAGACAAGGAGAAGACTGATCAGAGATACAGCCAAGAGGCCCATGATCACTCTGGATGAACTGCAGAGAACTACAGTTGAGGTGGGAGAGTCTGTCCATAGGACAACAATCAGTCGTACACTGCACAAATCTGGCCTTTATGGAAGAGTGGCAAGAAGAAAGCCATTTCTCAAAGATATCCATAAAAAGTCTCGTCTAAAGTTTGCCACAAGCCACCTGGGAGACACACCAAACATGTGGAAGAAGGTGCTCTGGTCACATGAAACCAAAATCCAACTTTTTGCCCACAATGCAAAATGATATGTTTGGCGTAAAAGCAACACAGCTCATCACCCTCAACACACCATCCCCACTGTCAAACATGGTGGTGGCAGCATCATGGTTTGGGCCTGCTTTTCTTCAGCAGGGACAGGGAAGATGTTTAAAATTGAGGGGGAAGATGGATGCAGCCAAATACAGGACCATTCTGGATGAAAACCTGTTGGAGTCTGCAAAAGACCTGAAACTGGGACGGAGATTTATCTTCCAACAAGACAATGATCCCAAACATACAGCAAAATCTACAAAGGAATGGTTCACAAATAAACGTATCCAGGTGTTAGAATGGCCAAGTCAAAGTCCAGACCTGAATCCAATCGAGAATCTGTGGAAAGAGCTGAAAACTGCTGTTCACAAACGCTCTCCATCCAACCTCACTGAGCTCGAGCTGTTTTGCAAGGAAGAATGGGCAAGAATTTCAGTCTCTCGTGGGGAAAACTGATAGAGACATACCCCAAGCGACTTGCAGCTGTAATCGCAGCAAAAGGTGGCTCAACATAGTATTAACGCAAGGGGGCCGAAAACTTTCGCAAGGCACTGTACAACTCTGGAAGCAATATACAGACCAAACAGGGAAATTACAGACTGCTGCTCTCCATGCCCCTAAAACAGTTATTGGAATGATACTGGGGGGGGGGGGGGTGTTTATTCTAGATAACCTTTTATCACAATGTCTCACGTAATACTTTAATTTCAGGGCAGGAAAGCAATTGAATGAAATACTTGTATATCGCACAATGCGAACTGAATCGCCTCTAGGCGCTGTGGCGAGCTTTGATCATCTGCTAAAAGAGGAAGGTCTTGAGTTTTTTTCCTAAAAGCCAGGTTATTTTCTTCCAGGCGGATGTTGATTGGTAGAGCATTCCATAGCCGAGGCCCTTGGACAGCGAATCTCCGATCACCCTTGGATTTATACCGGGCTTTGGGCACGAGGAGGAGGTTTTTGTTGGCTGATCGAAGACTGCGGTTTGGTGTGTAATGATTTATTTTCTCCATTAGGTATTGCGGAGCTTCTCTATGCACGCATTTGTGGGTGAGGCAAAGGGTCTTGAACGTGATCCGATTTTTTACGGTTAGCCAATGTAAGCTCCTCAGTGAAGGAGAAATGGATTCCCAGGTTTTTTTTCCTGTTATCAGCCTTGCCGCCGTGTTTTGGATCAGTTGTAATCACGCAAGTTGATATTGTGGTAATCCTATGTAAAGCGAGTTTGCGTAGTCCAGTCGTGAATTAATGATTGTTCCAACTACCACTGCTTTGTCATTCTTTGGGATAAAAGGGATAAGTCTGCGAAGCATGCGCAGCAGATGGTGAGATCGACTGACTACAGATCCTATTTGCGCATCCATTGACATTTGTGCGTCTAAAATAACCCCGAGACTCTTCGCTTTGGTCTTTGGGGAGATAGTCTGCCAAAGACGGTTGGTGGAGACCAGGAGGTTTTGGTTGCGGGCTTATGATTTGGGTGTAAGATAAGAAGCTCTGTCTTTGATTGGTTCAGCTGGAGGGAGTTGGTGGTCATCCAGTCCTCTATTGATTTGAGGCAGTTTTCAAGTTGTTGTTGGTGATCTTTTTTTCCATTGATCCAGAAATAAAGTTGCGTGTCGTCAGCGTAAGAGTGGAAGCAGAGATCTGAGCATCTGATGATTTGAAGGAGTGGGCGAATGTAAAATGTTGAAGAGAACGGGTGACAACGGAGAGCCTTGAGGGACTCCGCAGGTGACTGCCCGAGTTTCGGAGAGGAATTTTCCTAGTTTCACTGTCTGTGACCGATTTCCTAGGAAGGACGCGAACCAATGGAGATCTATGTCTTGGACTCCGGCTACTTCTGTGAGGCGGACGAGTAGAGTATTGTGATCTACTGTATCAAACGCTGCACTTAGGGCTAGCAGTACGAGGAGACACGGCTCTCCATCATCTGCTGCTTCGAGGGCGTCATCCCAAATCTTGAGGAGAGCTGTTTCTGTTCCATGACCCGGGCGGAAGCCTGATTGCAGCGGGTCCAGGAGTTTGTGAGTATCCAGGTGAAGTTGTAGCTGATGTACTACAGCTTTCTCCATGATCTTAGAAATGGTGTTGAGGCTTGTAATCGGCCTACGGTTGTTTGGATCCTGAGGGTCCAGGTTTGGTTTCTTGAGTAGAGGTTTGACGATGCCTTGTTTGAGGATGCTGGGAACAATCCCTTCGTGGAATGATCGGTTTATGAGGTGGGTTATGGTTGGAGCCACGATGTCGGAGCATTCTTTCAGTAGTTTCGTGGGGATGATGTCAATAGGTGAGGTACTGTCACGCAGTTTATTAATGATGTTTTTTGCGGTGTCTACGGTAATTGGGGATAGTGAAAATTTTGGCGGTTGCGGTATGTTGGTGCGGACATCCTCTTTATGTATTTGCTGGCTGAGGTTGGATGTTTTCTTCTGACAAATTGCTCTCAACAAATGCTTGACAAAGGCATAATGAGCTTAGAACAAAGCGTCGGCATTGCATCTCAGTCACCGCAGAGGGAGCTGACATTTTCCGCTCATCGTTTCTTCCATGTTCGCGGCTCCAGCGATGCGAGCATCCGGAACCGTGATGTCACTCCCGCGTATGCGCGCGGGAGTCCTCTGTTCTGGCAGCATCCACTGGCCCTGACAGCAATGTGAATATCTCCTAAACCATACAGGTTTAGGAGATATTCATGTTACCTACAGGTAAGCCTTATTATAGGCCTACCTGTGGGTAGAAAAAAAAAAAAAAAAACACACACACACACCAAACTTCTGTGCAGCTCCCCAACCACCCTCCCGCCCCTATACTTATCTAAGCCTGATCTCGATCCAGTGCTGTGCCCCAGAGCAGCAGCTCTCTACACACTCACCCCTCTCAATTGACATGAAAGCAGCAGCCATTGCTGTCAATCACAGCCAGTGAAGCAGGGGGGGGGGGGCGGGACCAAGCCAGGAGTGCCAACGGGGACCCCAGAAGAGGGAGGAGGACCAGAGTAGGAAATGATAGAGAGAGATATATATATATTTTTTTTTTTTTTTTTTTTATACACACACTGTGCCTACATTTTTGTTTTTTTTAAACAAAAGAATATAAACTACTCACCATGACACTGGATAATTCTTTGAATTCCTGCTACTTGCTCCAGTGTATCTATATTCTGAGTATAATTTCTAAGTATCTTTCCCTCTTTATCCAACATAGCAATAAACTTGTGACAGAGAGATGGCTGAAACTGGCCTGGAAAAATTTCCTAGAAAAATAAAAAAATAAAAAAGGAAGGAAAGGCGATAAGCGATGAAAAGACTGATATACCAATTAACAACCATGTATCTGTATAATCAGGGCAAGAAAACAAATATCAATGCTGTTATGGCAGCAGATTCCAAGTACATACTGCAGCAATTTTATACATCACCTCAGCACCGGTGGAAGTACACAGACACCTGAGCAAGTTTTAGGTATGGCAGCAGAAGGCGGTATGGCACAGCACCCCTGTGCCTTTAAGGAGGAGTGAGCTCCCTCCAGGCAAACCTGCCCTTGATATACACACACACACACACACACACACACTTCTACTATGGAGGCTCTCAAAATTTATAGTTAGGACTGCAGATAATACCGGGGTCCCTCGTCTCGGCCACTCCAGCTTGCTCATGAGTCACCCTTCCATGTGCTCCTTGCTGTTAAGGGCAGTTGCCGCTTGTTTATACTGATGGCAGCAGAAGAAACATCATTTAAAATGTTTCAGAGACATAGAACTGGTCCAGATTTTCAAAAATTGATAGCGATGAATGCTTAGAATTACTAAACAAATGCCCCAAGTGCTCAACTCAACTCATGGAGAGCTCTAATGCAGATAGTGTTCAATTTCTATAGTCACCAGTTCTTCCCCACCTTTTCAAAGTCATTGTCATTAGGTTGCCTCACCAACATTGGTTAACGAACATTAGTCACAATACTGAAAAGGAACAACCTAGAGCCAGTGATCACAGAAACTGATTGCCATTTACATTATAGAGTTGTAGGATTGGTGCTCTCTACAGGAAACAAAAAGTGCCCTGTAGATACCTTGAGGTGGCCGCCATTTACAGAAAGCCATGCTACACAAACTATTTTCCCTTTTAATTACAGTTTAACCTAATTGCAAGATCTCTTGAGCAACAAAGCGTTCATTTTCTTCTATCAGCTTACAAGCAAAAGAAGCAATTTCCTTCTGACTAATGTGCAAGGAATAGGTCGTATAGGAAAGCCTCATGGTCAGCCAGTTGCTTTGTAAATATATCCATATGAACTCTCCACATTTCGCACAAACCAGAAGAGGAAACTATATTACACTACGGGTGCATACTGCCTCATTTTCTTCCTCCTAACAAATGTTATTCTAACTTTTAATGTACCAGTGTATCTGCATTTTAGGAGACCTAAAATAAAAAAAAAATAATAAAAATAAAAAGTTATTGATTCTTGTTGATAAAAATCCCAGTGCATCCCACTGAGAGTGCCCTCATCTGCATTTCCAACATATTTTGGGACCACCTTTGTTCTGGCATTATCCAAGGTCAGAACCTATTTTCTGGACTACAATGTTAACACATAGATAAGCGTCATGTCAATCCTGCTGCCTATGAATTTCCTGACTACATTCACACTTTGTCTCAGCCAATTCAGCCCTCTGCTGCCAGCACAGAGCCACTCAGATCAACTCTGTGCACAATATACCTTTTCCTGGATTGCCTATATAGAGGTCACTTGTTTTTCACAATATAGCGATAGTGTAGTGGTTAAGCAAATTTACTATAATTTAAACTCACCTTTGCAAATTTAAAAAACGGTCTTGGGTCCTTTCTAAAGTATTCAATATCAAACATGGCTTGAGGATTTGGAAGATCCGGAAAATCCACTGCCAGACGTGCATAAATTCCATCCCTAGATCTAAAATCTGGGATTCCACAGGAGACAGAAACCTAAAATGTTTGATAAACACTTAGGTTAAATAAATAGTTACTATGGCACATGCTAATGCAATGAAATTGACAGGTTTAATACTTTGAACGCTAAACTTTACACTAAGATTTCATGAAACCCCACTGGCCATGTTTTGTACACAGACTGTTCACTTTGCAAGTGCAGTTGCACCCTGTAATCCAATAATCCCTAATAGTTTAGTGAATGAGATGAAGCTCTGTTGACTTCAATCTTCGAAACACATGAAAGTAAAAATGCTGTTTTCTAATTTTCCTTGAATGTATTTGGGTATGCTTTGCAAAGTGAAGCTTCACCACTCTGCAAGTTAAATTTCCCCCATAGGTTAACCAAAGTGGAATTCCAATTGCAAAAGTGAACAGTGTATTTGCCTTTAGTAAATAAACCACATTAAGTGTAGAGAAAGAATAGATACTACTGCGACAACGTTATCGCAGGCTGACAAAAGGTACCATATTTCCCAGAGCTTGGATCATGCTAAAGTTGACAAAAAATTAAAAAAAGGGAAGAGCACACAAATCAGGCTTTGGAGATTAGATGAGCATTTGCCCAACCTGTCTTTTTACAATACAATGGTTTGCTTAAGTGTAGATTTTCACATCTGTGCAAGCTACTTTTCAAATGACCCCTAGTTATAAAAGCTTATAGGTTTCTTTAAACTTGAATTCTGGGATAACACTAACTTCTCTTAAAAGGGTCCTCACCCCCCTCCTAACACCTAAGCTTACTTACCTGTGCAAGTAAGATGCATATACTTGCCTATTTAAAAAGGCACAAACAGCCAAATGTTGCCAGTGCTCTCTCTCTCTCTCTCGTCTCCCCTGCAGCCACCACTGGATGACATGAGAGATCATGTGACCGGACCAGCCTGGCATAAAAACAGGCAAGCATACACATCTTTCTTAGACAGGTTAGTGAACCAAGGTGTTAGCAGGGGGCAGTTTAAGAGTAGCTAGGGGTATCCCAGAATACCACTTTAAGAGTACGGTTCATAGCATCTAAAACCTCAGTTTCTAAAACAGGTATATAATGAATACTGGCAATGTAAAAAAGGAAAGTCTTCAAAACACTACTTACCCCAGCTCCAGTTAACACCATTATTTTCTTGCTCTCTTGCAGAAGTTTAACAGCGTCTTCAATGGTATTAATGTCTTTGCGCTTTTTCCTTTTTGGTGGATCTGACAGTATGTTGATCACAATTTGCCAAAGAGTCATGTCATCTAGATCAGGTGGTGCAACAGAATCAGGAAGAAGATCCCTCAGAATGGTCCTAGGGTCAGTACCCATCATTAAGTGTCGCTGAACAAATGTGTAAGGACCTGAAAAACAAAAAAAAATAATAATTTTTACGATACTACATTATTAAGAAACATTTTACAGAAATGGGATGAAATTAGGTTTAAACACACTTGGTGAAACACAAGAAGTCCCAAGGATACAACATAAAAATAGGCATATTCCAAGAGCAGCGCCAAATCCAAAAAAAAAGGACAAGAATTTTGAAAAACCAAAAAGGCACAGATCCATTTTAAAACATATTTGTGGTGTAAAAACAAGAACAAATAGATATTTGTATGTGGGGATAGTTTTTGTTTTACCAATGGATTAATCCAAAATGATCCCATCAACTAATCAAAACAAAAAAGGATCTAAAAATCTGACTTTATTTAACGAAAGGCATGGGTTGACAATCTCAGTTTTAATATCACAACATCTCAGATGCAGCTGAATGAAACCAATGGAGATCAGCATGTACAACTGTTACAAGATTGATGAGCCCTGATATTAAAATGCATGGCATAATGCATGAAAGGCCAGCAAGGAAGAAAAAAAAAAAAGCCCACAATAAAACATGCAGAAAAGGATTGCCAAAGCATGCTCCCTAACCCAGTGTCTTCCAATTTGGGGCCAGTTAATCAAAGCCATGCAGTGGACCGTGACTAGCCAGAGGTCACCCTGCAGTGCAGTAAGGCAATATCACCCGATATACAGAATAGGAGAGGAGGGACCACGAATACCACTTTACACAATTTCTGACTATATTTTCATATGAATTATAAAACAAAACTTTTATAACTTTAGCTCATTTTTTATGGTGGTGTGGAGCTGTGCTACACACATGCCAAGTAAGGCTCGATTCAAATCTATGCATGTTGCTTTTGAGCGTTCCTGCAGTGTTTTTTTTTTTTTTCTTCTTCTTACAGTGTGGTTGCTTAGCAACCAGCTATATGCAGTGTAAAAAAAAGAAATAAAAACGCAAAACGTGGCAAAAACGTGGTACTTGCATTTTGGATGCGGGTCCATTGACTTCCATTACATGCAAAAAAGTTCCCAACCCTTTCCAAAAACTCAAAGGCACAAAAATGCATTGATGTGAACATGTTCCATAGGAACCCATGTTAAAACATTTCCCTGCATTTCTGCAAAATGCATTAGTGTGAATCAAGCTTAAGACCTCAGCCTTCCCAGAGCATTCATTTTGGTGATGTCTTGGTTCTGCACTTTATCTTTCAAGCTCCATTCACACTTGACAAGCCGCAGCCTATTCTTTTCAATGGCCCCTATTCAAAAATGGTGCTACTTAAAAAAAGATGCCAGCACTACTTTGGTCCACAGAATGTAAAGTTGGATCAAAGTTTCACCAAAATTAGCTTTCTTGGCTCTAGAGTTCCAGGCACGGACACTCCTTAAGGTGCTATGTAACGTGTCCCCTGCTAATCGCTGTGTTGCCTCCCAATGAGGCATAATTCATTACAAGACACAGCAGTCATAGGAGGCACTAGTCATCACACCTGAAGTGTTGGCTAGTATCTGTAGCTCCTCAAGAGAACGCAACTTCTAGACAGGCAAGTATAAAATGTCACAGCAATATCTCATAAAAGGACATTTTACAAACTCTGACAGGGTCACTAACTTTGGCTACTGTGAATTTTCACAGAACAGTGGTAATCTTTACCTATGCAAGGCTTCGGAGTCCAGTCGCTTGAGCTGGCATGAGAAGTTCTATCTTCATCATCACTGTCACATGAATGAAAGCCACCAACAAGATCGTCATCTAAATGGAGGTCCTCTGGAAAGGAAAAAAAAAAAAAAAGTAGTTTCAATTCTTTGTTACAAAAATCTTACACCATTGCCAAAATCAAATCACTTTGTTTTAAAGTTTCACTGCAATGCCAGCAGGGTAACATTCCTTCTCTACAATTGCACTTTCTTCAGCAGTAAACTGGAAAATAGATGAAAAATTACCAAATTTGGCCAACTGGTGCACCCCCCCCGTACACATGAAGGGTGTCCGCCGCCGCCCCCCCCCCCCCCCATACACATGAAGGGTGTCCGCCGCCCCCCCCGTACACATGAAGGGTGTCCGCCCCCCCCCCCCATACACATGAAGGGTGTCCGCCCCCCCCCCCCCCATACACATGAAGGGTGTCCGCCCCCCCCCCCCCCCATACACATGAAGGGTGTCCGCCCCCCCCCCCCCCATACACATGAAGGGTGTCCGCCCCCCCCCCCCCCATACACATGAAGGGTGTCCGCCCCCCCCCCCCCCATACACATGAAGGGTGTCCGCCCCCCCCCCCCCCCATACACATGAAGGGTGTCCGCCCCCCCCCCCCCCATACACATGAAGGGTGTCCGCCCCCCCCCCATACACATGAAGGGTGTCCGCCCCCCCCCCCCATACACATGAAGGGTGTCCGCCCCCCCCCCCATACACATGAAGGGTGTCCGCCGCCCCCCCCCATACACATGAAGGGTGTCCGCCGCCCCCCCCCATACACATGAAGGGTGTCCGCCGCCCCCCCCCATACACATGAAGGGTGTCCGCCGCCCCCCCCCATACACATGAAGGGTGTCCGCCGCCCCCCCCCATACACATGAAGGGTGTCCGCCGCCCCCCCCCATACACATGAAGGGTGTCCGCCGCCCCCCCCCATACACATGAAGGGTGTCCGCCGCCCCCCCCCATACACATGAAGGGTGTCCGCCGCCCCCCCCCATACACATGAAGGGTGTCCGCCGCCCCCCCCCATACACATGAAGGGTGTCCGCCGCCCCCCCCCATACACATGAAGGGTGTCCGCCGCCCCCCCCCATACACATGAAGGGTGTCCGCCGCCCCCCCCCATACACATGAAGGGTGTCCGCCCCCCCCCCCCATACACATGAAGGGTGTCCGCCCCCCCCCCATACACATGAAGGGTGTCCGCCCCCCCCCCCCATACACATGAAGGGTGTCCGCCCCCCCCCCCATACACATGAAGGGTGTCCGCCCCCCCCCCCATACACATGAAGGGTGTCCGCCCCCCCCCCATACACATAAAGGGTGTCCGCCCCCCCCCCATACACATAAAGGGTGTCCGCCCCCCCCCCATACACATAAAGGGTGTCCGCCCCCCCCCCATACACATAAAGGGTGTCCGCCCCCCCCCCCCCCCGTACACATGAAGGGTGTCCGCCCCCCCCCCCCCCGTACACATGAAGGGTGTCCGCCCCCCCCCCCCCCGTACACATGAAGGGTGTCCGCCCCCCCCCCCCCCGTACACATGAAGGGTGTCCGCCGCCCCCCCCGTACACATGAAGGGTGTCCGCCGCCCCCCCCGTACACATGAAGGGTGTCCGCCGCCCCCCCCGTACACATGAAGGGTGTCCGCCGCCCCCCCCGTACACATGAAGGGTGTCCGCCGCCCCCCCCGTACACATGAAGGGTGTCCGCCGCCCCCCCCGTACACATGAAGGGTGTCCGCCGCCCCCCCCGTACACATGAAGGGTGTCCGCCGCCCCCCCCGTACACATGAAGGGTGTCCGCCGCCCCCCCCGTACACATGAAGGGTGTCCGCCGCCCCCCCCGTACACATGAAGGGTGTCCGCCGCCCCCCCCGTACACATGAAGGGTGTCCGCCGCCCCCCCCGTACACATGAAGGGTGTCCGCCGCCCCCCCCGTACACATGAAGGGTGTCCGCCGCCCCCCCCGTACACATGAAGGGTGTCCGCCGCCCCCCCCGTACACATGAAGGGTGTCCGCCGCCCCCCCCGTACACATGAAGGGTGTCCGCCGCCCCCCCCGTACACATGAAGGGTGTCCGCCGCCCCCCCCGTACACATGAAGGGTGTCCGCCGCCCCCCCCGTACACATGAAGGGTGTCCGCCCCCCCCGTACACATGAAGGGTGTCCGCCCCCCCCGTACACATGAAGGGTGTCCGCCCCCCCCGTACACATGAAGGGTGTCCGCCCCCCCCGTACACATGAAGGGTGTCCGCCCCCCCGTACACATGAAGGGTGTCCGCCCCCCCCCGTACACATGAAGGGTGTCCGCCCCCCCGTACACATGAAGGGTGTCCACCCCCACCCCCCCCTACACATGAATGGCTAATAGAAGCCATGCCCGCTCCTCCCCACCTCCATAGCGGACGTCTTGCTCCGCCAGCTCTCCATTGATGAGCGGCTCCTCGTCTTGTACAGCTGGGTGTCGCTGTTCCCCGAGCAGGTCCGGAAGAGGCGAGATATCATTGTGCGCTGTGCCCGCTCCCTCCACACAGGCCTCTCCCTCTCCCAGCACTACCGGCTCCGCCAACACTCCCGCTCTCCCTTCCTTCTCGCCGTACAGCGGCTGCCCGCCCTGAGGGAAGTCTATCCGCTGCCTTTTAGCGACCGGCTCGCCGTTTTGTTTCGGCAGTGCGAAGAGATCGCCGGTATGGTTAAATCCCAGCCGATCTGAGTCCGCCATTTTCCCACAGACTGAAGTAGGAGCCGCCCATCGAGCGGTGAGGGGAGCCCGGCCGCCCACGTGACACGTCTTCCGCCAATCGCGGCCGAGTCTCGTGACGTAAACAATAACAAACCTTGTCACGTGGAATAGGGAGAGGGGTCTGAGAGTGCTGGGTGACGGGTGGATGTGTCAGTGCGAGGAGTGTGTGCTGGGCGGACCACACTAGTAATATCTCCCGTAACATTCTATCAAGTGGAATAAGCATGATTGTCCTCAGTTGGGCTACAATAAAGTTTGTCCAAACCCATGAATACCAAACTTCTGTATGATCTGTGGCTATTCAATACAAGTTTCTATCGATTTACATCACGCCCAAGAACACCGTCCATGTGAATGGAGTGCTTCTACCAGTTCCAGCAATCCTACAGTGTGTGCAAGTCTACAAACCCCCCTCAGTGTGTAGCGCCACCCTAAGGTTCTGTTCACATGTATGCCAATTCAGATGCGTTTCAACCAGATCCGATTCGTATGATGTGAATCAAGCCGGCTTTCTATGGAGCTGGTGTCCTATCATATACAGTCCCCCATCGGATAGTGTCCATGCGCAGTACACAGCACACACAGATTCCGAAAATAGCCGAAGATGAACGGCGCCTGCGCCGTGAGCCTAGGTTCTAGCCCCACCATCCAAGTGGACATAGAGTTGGAATATAAAAGAACAGAGCGCAGCGAGGCCGAGCCCTATAATTTTCCCAGCCCTATGTCCGCTTGGATGGTGGGGCTACTACCTCCACTCACGGCGCAGGCGCCGTTCATCTTCGGAGATTTTCCTAAGCTTGTGCTCCGTACTGCGCAAGCGCTGCGCATGCGCAGTACGGGGCGGACACTATATGATGGCCGGACTGAATATGCCAGAACACTGGTTCACATATGTACGAAGCAGCCACAGGTGTCCTGTGCAGTGTGGTACAGATGGAACTTCAAGCTATTGCTTTCTATGGGGACGCATCTAAATCGAACATAGGATCAGTTTTGAACACTAATTCGATCCAAAAAAACACAGAGTGCCCCCCCTTCCCAATCCATACCAGGTCCTTTAGGGTCTGGTACGGGTTTTAAGAGGAACTCCACGCTAAATATTAAAAAAACAGCGTGCGGCCCCACAGATCCATACTAGACCCTACGGTTTTAAGGGGAACCCCACACCAAAATTTAGAAAAATGGCACGGGGTCCCCCCCCCAAAATCCATAACAGACCCTTATCCCAACATGCAGCCTGGCAGGCCAGGAAAGGGGGAATGATGAGGGAGTGCCCCCGAACCATACCAAGCCACATGCCTTTAACAGGTGGGTGCTTTGGGATAGAGGGGGTCACCTCCCTCCCAACTCAAAGCACCTTGTCCCCATGTCAATGAGGACAAGGGCCTTCTCTCCTCAACCCTGGGGCGGTGGATGTGGGGGTCTGCTGTCAGGGAGCTTATTGGAATCTGGAAGTCATCTGTAACAAGGGGGTCCTCAGATCCCCCCCCCCCCCCATGTGAATGAGTATGAAATACATTGTACCCCTACTCATTCAATAAAAAAGTGTAAAAAAAAATAATAAAAACACAGACACAGTTTTTGATAATTCCTTTATTAAAAATATATACCATTTATTAGACCCCTTTCACACTGGAGGCATTTTTCAGGCGCTATTGTGCTAAAAATAGCACCTGCATAGTGCCTGAAAAAAAGCTTCAGCTGCAAACCCAGTGTGAAAGCCCAAGTGTTTTCACACTGGGGGGCTGCACTGGCAGGGCGTCACAAAAAGTCCTTCTTTGCAGTGGTAAAGGAGCGTCACCGCTCCTGCCCATTTCAAACAATGGGGCAGTGCCAGGAAAACGCTGATACAGCAGTGTTTTGCAGGCAGATGTATCCCTTTTTCGGCCGCTAGTGGGGGTTAAAACTGCTCCGCTAGAGGCCAAATAGCGCCGCTAAGATGACGGTAAAGCGGTGCTAAAAATAGCAACGCTTTACCACCGATGCTTAGGGCAGCTCAGTGTAAAAGGTGTCTAAAAAAAAACAACACAATGTCCACCAGTGTAGATCCATCATCAATCATGCCACCTGCCGCCAACCCAAAATCTGAAAAAAACAAAAAGCGTCACTGGCACTGAGGGATCCGGCCATCTGCCTGCTGCGCTGTGTGACAGTTATTAAATATCTAAGAGGCCACCCTGTCATGTCACCGGATGACACCACCCCTGTGATGTCACCAACCAGTGAAAAGTGAAACTTTAGGTAATAAATAAAAAAGGGCAAACAGGCAGGACAAAATGACCTACTGTGTTTCTCTGAAAATAAACCCGGGCCTTATATTAATTTTGGCAACAAAAGACACAGTAGGGTTTATTTTCCGGGTAGTGCTTGCCATGCAATTGCTGTCTTTTCTCCCCTTCACCCTCCCTACCTGTTAGGAATCCCCAGTGTGAACAGAGTAAAAATGGTTGTAAAATCCTAGAATCCTCTCTATTATTGTAGTATATAATTAATGTAAAATGTGTGTGTTTCTGTTAACTAATTGTCTGGTCTCAAATACCTTCTTATCAGGGGCGGCCCGTCCATTGAGGGCACACGGGCACCAACCCCCCCCCCCCCCCATCCATGCGCAGGAATTACTATGGTGGGGGGGTTTTTCTGAAGCACTGATTAGAGCCAGAGGCTCTAATAGGCTTCAAAATAGGATGGGCTTGGGGTGCAGAGAGTGCGCTCACAGCCCACCCTGGTGTTAAAATAGCGAATGAGAATACTCTATTGTAACACTGATCCTCCTCCCGGTCAATCAGGAAGCGGGTCTGAGACAAGTCACTTGATTGGCTGAGAGGACAGGCGATCCTATTGTACGCCTAGGAAGAGGGGAGGAGACTCATGGCTGAAGCGAGGAGGAGAGGACACAGTAGCTGCTGCCTGGATGCCCACTGCCCAAATGTCCACATGCCCATTGCCTGCTGCACAAATACATGCTGTCCGAATGCCCGCTGCATGCTGCCCAGATGCCAGCCACCTAGATGGGGTAAGTGCCAGACCGGCAGACAGTGAGCGGGTGCGGGGGGGTGGGGGGATGGGGAGGTTGAAGTACTGCCTGGAGGTGGGATGGTTGTTTGCCACACCAACCAAAAAAAACACCAGCTGCCACTGCTTATAGCACCGCTGTCATGGTCATCCCGGTAATCCAGTGGCATATGGGAGACCTGCCCGCAGAATCCCCATGTTAAGAACTAGTCGGTATCCATGGGCGCGCATTAGCGCGAACGGACGCACGCGGGTGCGTGTTGGTATGAACGGCTGCACGCGGGTGCGCGATGATACGAACGGGCGCGCGATGTGCGAACGGGCGCGGGATGGTGCAAACGGGCGCACGCGGGTGCGTGGGGTGACGAACGGGCGCACGGTTACACGCGGGGGCGCGCAGACTACTTAAAGAATCTGTCACTGTGTCTCCTTGCTGTCCAGTCTACAGCGTGTCCGTTGTTCCTGCTCTTGCTACTCTGTTACCTTGATCCCTGTTTACCCGGCCTGTTCCTGACGACGTCTGTTTGCTGCCAGCCTCCGACCTTTTGCCTGTCTGACTACGCTTTAGCCTCTCCCTTGGAACTGTTTGCTGCCCACCTGTTACCGACCCGGCTTGTGCCTTGACTATCCCTGGCTATCTGCTGTTCCTACTTGTCTGCTGTGCTTCTTCTGCTACCAGCCGCTCCAGCCTGTCTACTGGTCGTCCCGGCCACCGGCTTCTTCTGTGCTTCAGGACATCTCCTACCTGCCAGCTGTTCCAGTGCCTCTGCCAAGCTCCTGTGCAACACCTGCTGCCTGCTGTTTCTGCGGTTCTGTGTTACCCACGCTTCCCCGGAGGTCCGGACCAGTCCTATACTTGCTTGGCACTTGTGCCCTCTGAACTCTAGAGTCCCTGTCCCCATTTTCAGGGGTTCTCGAGCCAGAGGCTTACGAGAGGCCGCTCCCTGCATTCTGGGCTCCTTCACCAGGTACGTGACAACTGCTCTGCACTTTCGTGACCCCCCGGTGCTCTCTTCCCTGCTCCGAGTCCTGCAGGGGAGGGGGCGAGATTCCCCTCCGACAGCTGGAAGAACAGGAGGAGAGCAGTGGGAGGTCAACTGAGCACCGAGCGGCGCTGTACTGTACTGAAGGTATTTGACAGAATAAGATTACAGAAACACACACATTTTACATTATATACTACTGTAATAGGGAAGATTCTGGGATTTTACTTTAACCGCTTGCGCGGCTCTTGTTCTGGGCGGGCATCATATGACGTCTGTCCATTTAAACAGGGCATGTGTGCGATCGTGCGCGGGCAGCCCTGTACCTTCGGTGGCGGTGTGTCACGGAGACACCGCTCGCCATCGAGGAGGGTGAACAGCCATTGGGCATGGCTGTTTATCACGTGATCGGCTGTGATGAAGTCACGGCCGATCACAGATAGTACCTCCCCACTTTGCACGGTGCATGCTCGGGAACACTGCTCCTCACCAATGCTGGTAAACAGCCATTGGCCGGCGGCTGTTTACCACGTGATCGGCTGTGATCCTTTCACAGCCAATCACTAAATGGAAACACAGAGCTGTAACGAAATGTTACCAGGTTCTCTTCCTCACACACCGATCGTGTGTGAGAAGGAGATTGCAGCAACATCTCGTAACCACTTACAGTGTACACCAATTGCACTGATTGCCCCCCCAATAAAGAGAACCTGTCACCACCCATCAAAGTACCTGTCACCACCCATCAAAGTACCTGTCACAGTTCATCAAAGTGCCTGTCACAGTTCATCTGAGTACCCGAGAACCTGTCACAGTCCATCTCTGTACCTGTCACCACCCTTCAGAGTACGCAAATACCAGTCAGCAGCCCATCAGAGTACCCGAGTACCTGTCACCAGGCCATCAGAGTACCCGAGTACCTGTTACCAGCCCATCAGAGTAACTGAGTACCTGTTTGCAGCTCATCAAGTTAGCCGAATACCTGTCTCCAACCCATCAGAGTACCCGAGTACCTATCTGCAGCCCATCACTGTACCCGAGTACCTATCTGCAGCCCATGCCTCATAGAATATGCGTTGGGGTGTTTGCTTTCCAAAATGGGGTCATTTTGTGGGTAATTCTACAGTCCTGGTGCTCAAGGACCTTCAAAAGTGTGATAGGTAGGAATGAAATGAGATGTGTAATTTATGCTCCTAGAATGCATGAAGGTACTACTTCAATGTTGGGACCCTGCATGTGGCCAGGCTGTGTAAAAGTCTCACACATGTGATAACGCCATACTTGGGAAGAGTAGCAGAATGTATTTTGGGGTGTCATTTTTCCTATATACATGCTATGTGTTAGAAATATCTTATAAATTGACAACTTTTTTCTACATTTTCCAAAAACTTCTGGAAAAAAATGAACCGTCCAAAAGACTCATTATGCCTCATAGATTATACTTTGGGGTGTTTGCTTTCTAAAATGGGGTCATTTTGTGGGCAATTCCATTGTCCTGGTGCTCCAGGGCCTTCAAAATTGTAATAGGTGGTTGAGAAATGAGATGTGTCACCTTTGCTCCTAGAACGCCTGAAGGTGCTACTTCAATTTTGGGCCTTTGTATGTGGCCAGGCTGTATAAAAGTCTCACACATGTGGTATAGCCATACTCGGGAAGAGTAGCAGAATGTATTTTGGGGTGTCATTTGTTGTATACATATGTTGTGTGTGAGAAATAACTTGATAATATGACAATTTTGTAACAAAATGTTAAAAAAATCTTAATTTTGCAAAGAATTGTGGGAAAAATGACAAATTAAAAAAACTCACCATGCTACTTACTTAAAGTGGTGTTGCCACCAAAAAAAAAAAATAGATTAAAATTCATAAAAATAAAATAAAATAAAAATAATTGGAAAAAAAATGTTTTTACTCACCTCTAAATGCCTGTTGCTAGGGGGTCCCTCGTAGTCTGCCTCCTTCAGTGCCCGGGCTGGTGACATCACTTCCCCTCGTCGCCGCACAGTCATCTGGGACCTGTCACGTGTCCCAGATGACTGTGCGGCGTATCACGGCGTGAAGCCACAGCTGGGTGCCCACAGTAAGAATGCGGAGCAGGGAACGAGGGGGGGCTTCGTTCCCCCGCATCGCTGGACCCTGGGACAGGTAAGTGTCCGATTATTAAAAGTCAGCAGCTGCAGTATTTGTAGCTGCTGACTTTAAATTTTTTTTTTTTTTTTTTAGGGGGCACCCCACTTTAATACCTTGAAATGTCTACTTTCTAAAAAGGGGTCATTTGGGGGGTATTTGTACTTTCCTGACTTGTTAGTGTCTCAAGAATTGAGATACACCTGATGTACTGAAGGCCTGATCAGATGTGATGAATTTTCAGTGATTGGCACCATAGTTTGTAGACTCTATAACTTTTAGGCTGGGTTCACACTGCTGCGGGGGGAGATCCAGATGTGATTCGCACCGCAAATCACATCCGATCTCCGTAGTGATGCGAGTTCAGCCATACAGATAGTATGGCTGAATTTGCAGCGCTCCCGCAGCAAACTCGCACGGGACCCTTTTTTTGGTCCGCAACAGAATCGGATCGCATGGGGGGTTCACACCATGCGATCCGATTCCTGTGCGAGTCGGCAGATCGCACTGCGATATGCGGACGGATCTGGGGGTGTCATTAACATAACATTGACACTCCCAGCCGTCCGCATAGGGCAGTGTGAACTGCCGGCGGGAGTAATGCGATGCGGGAAAACGCAGCGGATTCGCGGCGTTCCCGCATCGCAGCGGTGTGAACCCGGCCTCAGAAAGACCAAATAATATACACGAATGTGGGTTATTTTTACCAAAGATATGTAGCAGTATACATTTTGGCCAAAATTTCTGAAGAAAAATTACTAATTTGCAAAATTTTATGACAGTATCAAAGAAAAAGGCATTTTTTTCACAATTTTTTTAATTTATTTATAGCACCAAAAAAAGAAAAAAAACTACTAGTGATTAAGTACCACCAAAAGAAAGTGCTATTTGTGTGAAAAAAGGACACAAATTTCATATGGGTACAGTTTTGCATGACTGAGTAATTGTCATTCAAAGTGTGAGAGTGCTAAAACCTGAAAATTGGTCTGGGCATGAAGGGGATGTAAGTGCCCTGTATTGAGGTGGTTAAATTATAGCTTATATTGCAGTCCTCCCCAAAAATCACAGCAGGTCTTATTTTCAGGGTAGGACTTATTTTTCAGGGAAACATGGTACATGCCTGTCCGCCCCTATAAAATGCAGGGAGTGACATCATCTTCACCCTGCTAATGAAAACGGTCAGGGTTCGATACCTGGAAGCCAGACGCTCAAAGATATCAGCGGCTGGTGAGGAGCATTGCATTGCTAGAGCATAGCTTCCAATTGTCCCTGATTTAGAACAAAGTCCCCCTGTCCCTTTTTCCACCTCATTTGCCCCTTATTTATTATTATTCATCTATATAGTTGTATATAAAATGCACTACTTATCTATCAAAAAGTGTTTCCCAGTGCTACACCTTTCATCCAATTTCTAAATTGCTGCATTTGTAAATTTCAAAAGCCAGTGTAAAGGAATAGTAGTGGTAAAAAAAAACCCTTGTGGGCTTATCTAAACTTTTTGGGATAATTCTTCTTTAGGGGGCTTGGCAGGGAGTGTGTCCTATGCCTATATGCTTTTGCTAATAGATGTCGCTTGTTTTCATCTCAAAAATTTGGGAGGTATGCTAGAGCCAAGGTGAGTATAGTTCCACTTTACCATCACAGGAGCGAGCTCTCCATCTCTGGGCTCAGAGCTACTGCATCAGGATGAAAAAAAAACATGTGAAGGGATTGAATCAGAGAAAGAGCTCACTCCTGTGATGGTGAAGGTGAACAGTAACACTAGGCTTCTCTAAGCAATGTCCTAGAAGTTTTCCAGTCAGGCTTCATGAGGTACATACGTAAATGGCTTACACCTATAGCAAAGACATTATTTAACTTTAGTCAAAGTTTGTTTTTTATCTAAAGATGTCCCTCATCTGCATAGGCATTTGTTTTGTAAAAAAAAAAAAAAAAAAAAGTTACACACATCCAGGTCAATGGCGACTTCCAATAATCCTTGACAAAAAAAGTAGCATTCTGGGTGACCATGCTGTCCTGAATAAAAGCTAGTAGGGATGGTATGTTGACTGCACTCCCATCATCGCATGAACTTACTTGGAATGTGATGTTGTTCATCCACAAAGAGCTCTCCCTTCCTGTAATGAAGCAGGAAAAATCTATTTTTTGGGAAAACCAGGAACAACAGACCGACAACGAAATTCTTAGGAAAACAAACTTTGTTTAACACTGGCGTGACACTCAACTCCAGCTCACGCTAGGTAGTAGGCTTGTGCAATTAGTTTCGTAACGAATCGAAATTCGGCCGAATTTTGCATCGCTCGGACATTCGGATGCATCTGAATTTTAAATAATAACGAATTACAACAAATACGAAAGAAATATGACGAATGAATTCGAATGAATTCGACATGATTCGGTAATTCTTTAAAGATCTAATGAAACAAAAGGTCAGCTCAAAGTAAATATTAATTTTGTGCCGGAGGATGGATTACTGGCAAAGTGCATTCCTGAGAACTGAGTGAGAAGGGTGTTGTATTGTATTTAAGCCGAGGAGAAGAGACGTTGTCATTGTGTGTGTTAAAAGATTCAATAAACAAACGACTTTCCAAACTACGAATCATTATCACGAATGTCTATACATACATAAATAGCGAATTTCAACGAATACGAACAAATGAATTTGACACTCTACGAATAATAACGAATTATCCGAAAACATATTAACGTAACATAACAAATATAACAGAACGAAATGTATTTTACGAATGACAACGAACCGAAACTAAACAAAATTTTCCATTGTGCACAAGTCTACTAGGTAGCCTCGACTATATTTGACAGCATACATATACAGTGGTGTGAAAAAGTGTTTGCCCCCTTCCTCATTTCCTGTTCCTTTGCATGTTTGTCACACTTAAGTGTTTCGGAACATCAAACCAATTTAAACAATAGTCAAGGACAAGACAAGTAAACACAAAATGCAATTTGTAAATGAAGGTGTTTATTATTAAAGGTGAAAAAAAATCCAAACCATCATGGCCCTGTGTGAAAAAGTGATTGCCCCCTAAACCTAATAACTGGTTGGGCCACCCTTAGCAGCAACAACTGCAACCAAGCGTTTGCGATAACGTGCAATGAGGCTTTTACAGCGTCCTGGAGGAATTTTGGCCCACTCATCTTTGCAGAATTGTCCTAATTCAGTTACATTAGAGGGTTTTCGAGCATGAACGGCCTTTTTAAGGTCATACCACAACATCTCAATAGGATTCAGGTCAGGACTTTGGCTAGGCCACTCCAAAGTCTTCATTTTGTTTTTCTTCAGCCATTCGGTGGTGGACTTGCTGGTGTGTTTAGGATCATTGTCCTGCTGCAGAACCCAAGTTCGTTTCAGCTTGAGTACACGAACAGATGGTCGGACATTCTCCTTCAGGATCTCTTGGTAGACAGCAGAATTCATAGTTCCTTTTATCACGGCAAGTCTTCCAGGTCCTGAAGCAGCAAAACAGCCCCAGACCATCACACTACCACCACCATATTTTACTGTTGGTATAATGTTCTTTTTATGAAATGCAGTGTTCCTTCTACGCCAGATATACTTGGACACACACCTTCCAAAGAGTTCCACTTTTGTCTCATCGGTCCACAGAATGTTGTCCCAAAAGTCTTGGGGATCATCAAGATGTGTTGTGGAGAAATTGAGCTTTGATGTTCTTTTTGCTCAGCAGTGGTTTTCTCCTTGGAACTCTGCCATGCAGGCCATTTTTGCCCAGTCTTTTCCTGATGGTGGAGGCATGAACGCTGACCTTAACTGACGCAAATGAGGCCTGCAGTTCCTTGGACGTTGTTGTGGGGTCTTTTGTGACCTCTTGGATGAGTCGTCGCTGCGCTCTTGGGGTAATTTTGGGCGGCCGGCCACTCCTGGGAAGGTTCACCACTGTTCCATGTCTTCGCCATTTGTGGATAATGGCTCTCACTGTGGTTGGCTGGATTCCCAAAGCTTTGGAAATGGCTTTATAACCCTTTCCAGACTGATAGATCTCAATTACTTTCTTTCTCAATTGTTCCTGAATTTCTTTGGGTCTCGGCATGATGTGTAGCTTTTAAGGATCTTCTGGTGGACCTTACTGTGTCAAGCAGCTTCTATTTAAGTGATGCCTTGATTGTGAACAGGTGTGGCAATAATCAGGCCTGGGTGTGGCTAGAGAAATTGAACTCAGGTGTGGACAACCACAGTTATAGTATGTTTTAACAAGGGGGGCAATCACTTTTTTCACACAGGGCCATGATGGTTTGGATTTTTTTCACCTTTAATAATAAACACCTTCATTTACAAATTGCATTTTGTGTTTACTTGTGTTGTCCTTGACTATTGTTTAAATTGGTTTGATGTTCCGAAACACTTAAGTGTGACAAACATGCAAAGGAACAGGAAATGAGGAAGGGGCAAACACTTTTTCACACCACTGTAATTGCAATTTATGCCACAGGCGTTATATTTCCTCTAGCAAAGTTAACCCTTAGAACATCTTAAACCAACTTAAACATCATTTTTTGCAAAAACATTTCATAAGGGTGTCATCCTTACAATAACTATTCAGGATTTTTTTTTTATGTAATAATTTTTCTCTATGCGACCTTACATATGTACATAATGTGTTTGCAAAAATTCTCCACTTTGTTGCTCTGTCCATCCTGTCCAAGCCCAGCCATCTTAACCCCACTGGGCCCCACCACAGTATCACCAAAGCTCTGAGCCCAGCACTGCTGTGACAGGGGGAGGGAGCGTGCACTGTACATGTGCATATTTGTAAACAAGGTAGAGAGTGCAACGTATATGTGCGGATCTGTGGTCAAGGGAGTGTGCACTGTACATGTGTAGATTTGTGGATAAGGGAGAGTACACTGTACATGTGCAGATTTGTGGACAAGGGAGAGTGCACTTTACATGTGCATAGTTGTAAACAAGGGAGAGTGCACTGTACATGTGCGGATCTGTGGTCAAGGGAGAGTGCACTGTACATGTGCAGATTTGTGGACAAGGGAGAGTGCACTGTACATGTGAATAGTTGTAAACAAGGGAGAGTGCACTGTACATATGCAGATTTGTGGACAAGGGACAGTGCACTGTACATATGCAGATTTGTGGACAAAGGAAAGTGCTCTGTACATGTACAGATTTGTAAAAGAGCATTTATATGCTTCACATTCATTCCTGTAATGATGGGGGCACACTCAGCATACCATCTGTCCTAGCTTATATGCAGGATGGAGCCGATCACTCAAAATGCAACTTTTTGGTCAGGCTTTGTGGAAGCCACACTTGGCATTTAATGTCATTTAATAGGTCCACCCACATTTCTTTCCTAGAAATAGCTAGCCTGGTTTTCTCTTCACCTCCTGTCTTCTCTACCCCATTCCCTTTCTTCTCTGTTCTTTTCTGCTTTTATTCTTCCTGTCTCGCCTTGACCTTATTTACTGCCCTGACAGGTTTTGTTTTAGTCTCCTCTAGCTCCCCCAACTAGCTTAAAAAGGTTGTGGCTTCATGAATCTTGCTGTTTAATCCTAGGTCTCCCAACAAGGACAATAATGGAGCCCTGAGATTAAATGGCACAGACTTCATCAGCTTAGAGCACAGAGCAGACGTAAAGGGTTCCATATCTGGACCCATCCATTCTGGAAACGTATTTAATCCAGTTATACAACCCATCTCACGTAACCTGGAAATACCCTCTCCTATTTATCTCCAGGAGTAGGTATTTTCCAGGTCAGTAGGACTAGCGTATACTTGGACTATTCCATCTCTCATGAGGTCTAACGATGAAAAATTTACTCTAAACTCTCAGGCTTTTTGCATTGCCTGATGCAATTGTGGATCATGGGTTCACACTCCAATAGTCACTGCCTCCTTACTTGACAAAACAACACTGTCCGCCCCTTCACCCCATAAGCGTAGGAACCAACTCACTAGGGGCTCCCCAGATGTTTGTATTGTTTTACCAGCTCATGGAGTTCAGTTTGTGTAAACTCCCGAACTTCTTCAAATTCAACATCTCTGGCGTTGCGATAATGCACCACCCCATCTGCCATATCCTCTCTATCATATTGCTGTTTCCTATGCTTAGTAATGAGAGGTCTGGCTTACTTTTTCTTTCCCACTAGCAGATTATCATGTGAAACATCAAATTCTATCTCCTCATCCTCACTATCATTTGAGGAGAGCACATCTTCACAATCCCAATTTTGGGATGTGACAATGGCACGTACCCTGGCTTAACTAACAGGTTTATGCCCCTTCCTTTTCCTTAAGGCATTAATTGGTCGTGAGGGCTGCACACTGCTCTTGCAAATCATCAGCCTAACTAGCGGTTGAACATACACACTCTGAAGCAACTGCTAGCTGATCTTTTAATACCTTAACTTTTGCCTCTGCCTTCTCCCTTCTATGTGATTCGGTATAAATAGCATGAAGGAAATACCAGCTCACTGTGGACACTGTCCTCTTCTCTTTTTTACTTAAATCCAACCCCTTAAGGCTAAAATCTACAAAATGATCTGAGACTGTATCACCACAAGTCAGCTTCAAGGGAGAAGCATACTTCATAAAGTATTTAGCAAGAGGCTCACCCTCATTGTCTTTGGCCCAGATAGGTAAGCTGCACATTTCCTTTTGGCCACCAGAACTCTCTGCAGCCTTGCTTTTCCTAAATAGCTTACGCAGCATTTTATCTAGCTGCAGTGTGTACATGTGCTTTTACTATACAAAGTTGCTGTACATATAAAACTATTACAATCTTAGGAATACAATACAAGACTGTCAGATATATATAACAAGCAAAATGCCTAGCAAATGAACAGCCCATGGTCTAAAACAGTACAAATACACTTAAAAGTTACTTAACTTCTGTTACTGTATGATCGTGATCTCCATTGGCAACGTTTCTCCTTGAGACCAGGCACCTTTCTTGTATCATGAGTAGGGATGAGCCGAACACCCCCCTGTTCGGTTCGCACCAGAACCTGCGAACAGACCTAAACTTCGTGTGAACTTTAGAACCCTATTAAAGTCTATGGGACTCGAACGTTCACAATCTAAAGTGCTCATTTTAAAGGGTAATATGCAGGTTACTGTCCTAAAAAGTGTTTGGGGACCCGGGTCCTGCCCCAGGGGACATGGATCAATGCAAAAAAAAGTTTTAAAAACTGCAGTTTTTTCAGGAGCAGTGATTTTAATAATGATTAAAGTGAAACAATAAAAGTGTAATATTCCTTTAAATTTCGTAGCTGGGGAGTATCTATAGTATGCCTGTGAAGGGGCGCATGTTTCTGGTGCTTAGAACTGTCCCTGCACAAAGTGTCATTTGTGCAGGAAAAAAAGTCTTTTAAAATCACTTGCGGCTATTGTCGGGTCCCGTAATACAGAGAACACTCAATGAGTGTTCTCTGCATTAGCCGACAATTCATTAATTCATTGATAAAAAAAAAAAAAAAAAAGCGTGGGGGTTCCCCTAAATTCAATTACCAGGCCCTTCAGGTCTGACATGGATATTAAGGGGAACCCCGTTTCAAATTAAAAAAAAAAATTGACGTGGGGGTCCCCCTAAATATCCATAACCAGACCCTTCAGGTCTGATATGGATATTAAGGGGAACCCCTCATCAAATTAAAAAAAAAATTGACGTGGGGGTCCCCCTAAAAATCCATATCAGACCCTTTATCCGAGCACGCAACCTGGCAGGCCGCAGGAAAAGAGGGGGGGACGAGAGAGCGGCCCCCCTCCCTCCTGAACCGTACCAGGCCACATACCCTCAACATTGGGAGGATGCTTTGGGGGTCTGTGACCCCTCAAAGCACCTTGTCCCCATGTTGATGAGGACAAGGGCCTCATCCTCACAACCCTGGCCGTTGGTTGTGAGGGTCTGCGGGCGGGGGGCTTATCAGAATCTGGAAGCCCCCTTTAACAAGGGGACCCCCAGATCCCGGCCCCCCCTGTTTGAAATGGTAAGGGGGTACAAAAGTACCCCTACCATTTCACAAAGAAAGTGTCAAAATGGTTAAATAAGACAAACACACTTTTGAAAAATTCCTTTATTAAAAATGAAAAAAAACAAAAAAAAGATTCCAGCGGTGCTAATCCACTCTTGCTATCCAGCGACGGGTCTCCGGGGTCCAGCGATGGATGATCATACACAGCGACGGGGGATCTCTCAGTCCAGCGCTGTCCATACATCCTTCTTCTGTCTCCACTCCGGAGACACTGCAGAGAGCCCAGCGCTGACGTTTCTTATATTAGGAGGGCGGGGCCACCTGTCACCTGACCCCGCCCCCTCTGACGCTGGTGAAGGGAGCCAGGGGTTCCCCAATGACGTATGGGTGACCCCGCCCCCTCTGATGTAACGGAAACCTGCGTTACATCAGAGGGGGCGGGGTCACCCACACGTCACTGGGGAACCCCTGGCTTCCCTCTCCAGTGTCAGAGGGGCGGGGTCAGGTGACGGGTGGCCCCGCCCTCCTAATATAAGAAACGTCAGCGCTGGGATCTCTGCAGTGTCTCCGGAGTGGAGACAGAAGAAGGATGTATGGACAGCGCTGGACTGAGAGATCCCCCGTCGCTGGATATGATCATCCATCGCTGGACCCCGGAGACCCGTCGCTGGATAGCAAGAGTGGATTAGCACCGCTGGAATCTTTTTTTTGTTTTTTTCATTTTTCATAAAGGAATTTTTCAAAAGTGTGTTTGTCTTATTTAACCATTTTGACACTTTCTTTGTGAAATGGTAGGGGTACTTTTGTACCCCCTTACCATTTCAAATAGGGGGGGCCGAGATCTGGGGGTCCCCTTGTTAAAGGGGGCTTCCAGATTCTGATAAGCCCCCCGCCCGCAGACCCTCACAACCAACGGCCAGGGTTGTGAGGATGAGGCCCTTGTCCTCATCAACATGGGGACAAGGTGCTTTGAGGGGTCACAGACCCCCAAAGCATCCTCCCAATGTTGAGGGTATGTGGCCTGGTACGGTTCAGGAGGGAGGGGGGCCGCTCTCTCGTCCCCCCTCTTTTCCTGCGGCCTGCCAGGTTGTGTGCTCGGATAAAGGGTCTGCTATGGATTTTTAGGGGGACCCCCACGTCAAATTTTTTTAAAATTTGATGCGGGGTTCCCCTTAATATTCATATCAGACCTGAAGGGTCTGGTTATGGATATTTAGGGGGACCCCCACGTCAATTTTTTTTTTTAATTTGACACGGGGTTCCCCTTAATATCCATGTCAGACCTGAAGGGCCTGGTAATTGAATTTAGGGAACCCCCACGCTTTTTTATTTTTTTTTTTTTTATCAATGAATGAATGAATTGTCGGCTAATGCAGAGAACACTCATTGAGTGTTCTCTGTATTACGGGACCTGACAATAGCCGCAAGTGATTTTAAAAGACTTTTTTTCCTGCACAAATGACACTTTGTGCAGGGACAGTTCTAAGCACCAGAAACATGCGCCCCTTCACAGGCATACTATAGATACCCCCCAGCTACGAAATTTAAAGGAATATTACACTTTTATTGTTTCACTTTAATCATTATTAAAATCACTGCTCCTGAAAAAACGGCGTTTTTAAAACTTTTTTTTGCATTGATCCATGTCCCCTGGGGCAGGACCCGGGTCCCCAAACACTTTTTAGGACAGTAACCTGCATATTACCCTTTAAAATTAGCACTTTAGATTTCTCCCATAGACTTGTATAGGGTGTTCCGGCTTTTCGAATTTGCTGCGAACAGCCCAAATTGTTCACTGTTCGCTGAACAGGCGAACAGGCAATGTTCGAGTAGAACATGAGTTCGACTCGAACTCGAAGCTCATCCCTAATCATGAGTGGCTTCTGATCTTAAAGCATGATGATGTGTGTCTAGCTTATGCTTGAATTTCCCTTTTATGTGTCAGGCTGTTTACCATAGTTACCAAACAACAGAAAACATACCTGTTTACTGTAGCTGTGTAAGCAATGGACTGTTGAAACTGTCAATTGAATACAACAATGGTATTTACATACCCATTGTATGCAGCAGCATTTGTTTGAGAAATCTGCTCAAGCCAAAACCTGACAGTAATCTATGAGCAACCACTATTGTGTAACGTTATGTCTGATTAATATTAAAAAATCATATTTAAACAAACGCAACACAGATGGGCACAAGTGGCTGCATATGATGGGCATAAATGGCTGCATTTAATGGACACAAGTGGCTGCATTTGATGGGCACAAGTGGCTGCATATGATGGGCACACGTGGCTGCATATGATGGGCACAATGGCTGCATATGATGGGCACAGTGGCTGCATATGATGGGCACAGTGGCTGCAATTGATGGGCACAATGGCTGCATTTGATGGGCACAGTGAGGCTACAATTGATGGGGGGGGAGGGGGTTTCAGTATTTTTCAGTTTGTTTGGCCCCACCCAAAAATTTTGAGCACCAGCCGCCACTGAATTAAGCTTTGACAATAAAAACTGGAAGCTGATTGTTTACTATGCAGAGCTGCACCAGATTTTGAGTGCACCAGTTTTAGTAAGTCTCCCCATTGCTTGTCTCTGCCTGCCTGCTCCCAGTTCTTTTTATTATTAGACTTTATTTTAACTTTAGCTGCTTACTGACCGCTGCACACAGATGTACGTTGGCAGAATGGCACAGGCAAGCAAATGGGCATACCTGTATGTCCCTTTAAATTTGCCTCCTATCGGTCCCAGGAACTTGATGTTTTTGCCGGCTGCCCACAATTGTGGTATGGAGAGGTAGAATGGGGAGATGCCTATGTAAACAACATTTTTCCGTTCTGCCTTGTGACATGACAGAGATCTACTGCTCCCTGTCATCGGGAGCTGTGATCGCTGTCATGTTAGTGGAAGCCCAACCCCCCCCCACAGTTAGAACATCTCCCTAGGACCCGCTTAACCCCTTGATAGCCCCCTAGTGTTTAACCGCTTCTCTGCCAGTGTCATTTACACAGTAATCAGTCGATTTTTATAGCACTGATCGATGTATAAATGACAATGGTCCCAAAAGTGTCCGATGTGTCCTCCGTAATATTGCAGTCACGATAAAAAGATTGCTGCCATTACAAATAAAAAAAATAATAATAACAAAAATGCTATAAATCTATCCCCTATATTGTAGACTCTTTTTTTATTTATAGTGCAAAAAATAAAAACTGCAGAGGTGATCAAATACCACCAAAAAAAAGCTGTGGGAAAAAAGGACGGAAATTTTGTTTGGGTGTAACGTCACATGACCGTGCAATTGTCAGTTAAAGCGTTGCAGTGCTGTATTGCAAAAAGTGCTCTGGCCAGGAAGGGGGTAAATACTTCTGGGGCTGAAGTGGTTAATCAATGGAAGGTGGTGTTTGGTACACTTTAACTTGAGTACTCACAACACATACACGCTCCACTGATATACTTATCTGATGCACTATAATAGTGCACTGATACACTGCAGTATACTGTGGTAAACATGCACTAATGCACTGAAATATACTACACTGAAATATACTATACTGAAATATACGGCGTTAAATGTGCAGTAATGTACTGAAGTATACAGCATTAAATGTGCAGTAATGCCCTGAAATGCACTGTGCTAAACATGCAGTAACACACTAAAATATACAGTGTTAATCGTGCATTAACGCATTGAACTATATTGCGTTAAACGGACTGAAATATCCTTCATGCATTAATGGACTGAAATATCCTTTGTGCATTAACGCATTTGAAATGTACTTCGTTAAACATGCATTAACGTACTGAAATATACTGCGTTAAATGTGCAGTAACACACTGAAATATACTGCATTATACGTGCAGTAATGCACTGAAATATACTGCTTTAAATGTGCAGTAATGTACTGATATATACAGCAGGAAACCTGCCCTAACAAAATAAACTGACACTAAAGAAAAAAATGAATGGTCAAACTACACTCATGTTAAACTATCACTAGATTCACACTAAACTGATATTCTACACTGGCAATAGAATCATTATAGTAAACTATAACAGGATAACTGGCTAGTAGCACTGAACAGAACCATGTTATATCCCTCTCCACACCAATATCCCACTGCAAATTGCCAATATGGGAAGAATATTTTTATAGTGTGGGGTTGGACTAAGAGCAATGAGCCGTGACTGGATAGAGTCATAATTGCTCTCTCCAATCATGGCTCTGTGCCCTGATTGGGCAAAGCTTTCATCATTGCTTCAACCAATCAGGGCTTCCAATGCACTGTGTGGTGATGCAATGCATCACCCCGATAATTTGGATGTTCGCCCAATGGACGAACAACCAATGTTCGGCCCAAACTCATGCTTTGGCCGAACCATTCACCCAACTGTAATTAAGACGTACGTGGATGGCTTCCCCCAAGTTTCTACCGGATGTTTTTACACTCCCTGAATATAGGATTACTACTAGGGATGAGCTGTTCGCACATTCGGTGAATACCGAACGTTATGGGCCGTTCGCGCCAAATTTGTGTGGCGCGAACGGCCCACAATGCACTGCGCCGTTTCTTTCAATCAGCTCTCACACAGTGTGTGCTCAGACTCCACACCCACTGCTGAAACAGGAAGAAAGATCTGTAACATGATGTGCACTTTCTAAAGAATATAGAAAGCTGAAGACAGCAGATATACATGCAAAACCTATGTTGGGAGATTTGTTTCATCTCTGTGTATCATCTGAGGCTGTTCACTTCACTGGCTATAGGTCAGGGTTTAAATACACTTTAACTGACAACCTTTGCTTAACCACCTCAATACCAGGCACTTAAACACCCTCCTGCCCAGACCAAGTTTGAGCTTTCAGCGCTGTCGCACTTTGAATGACAATTACACGATCATGCTACACTGTACCCAAATGAAATTTTTATCCCACAAATAGAGCTTTCTTTTGGTGATATTTTATCACCTCTACGGTTTTTATTTTTTGCTAAACAAATTTAAAAAAAATCATTTTTGAAAAAAAATTTTTTTTGTTTGTTTCAGTTTCAAAACTTTGTAAAGAAGTACATTTTCTCCTTCACTGATGGGCACTGATGGGGCTGCACTGATGGGCACTGATAAGGCGGCACTGATGAGGTGGCACCAATGAAGTGGCACTGATGAGGTGGCATTGAGGGGCACTGATATGTGGCACTGATAGGCGGCACTGATGGGCACTGATAGGTGGCACTGATCTGCAACATGGATGGACACTGATAGGTGGCACAAATTGGCACTGATAGCTGGCACGGATGGGCATGGATAGGTGGCACAGATGGGCATGGATAGGTGGCACGGATGGGCACTGATAGGCGGCTCGGATGGGCACTGATAGGTGGCATTGTATTGTTTTGTACTGATGGATGGCAATCAGTGCCAAGCAATAATGCATGCCAATCAGTGATGCCCATTGTGGGCACTGATTGGCATCCATTATGGGCACTGATTGGCATCCATTGTGGGCACTGACTGGCACCCTTGGTGGTCTAGGGTGGCATACCTGGTGCTGGGCATCCCTGGTGGTCTAGTGGCATCCCTGGTGGTCCAGTGTGGACATCCTGGGGGGGGCTGCGCTGATAATCGATCAGCACAGACCCCCCCGTCAGAGGAGCAGCCGATCGGCTCTCCTCTACTTGCATCTGACAGACGTGAGTGAGGAAAAGCCGATCAACTGCTCTTCCTATTTACACTGCGATCAGCCATGATTGGACACGGCTGATCACATGGTAAAGAGTCTCCGTCAGAGACTCTTTACCGAGATCGTAGTTGCAGGGTGTCAGACTGACACCCTGCAACAACGATCGCCGCAATACGCACCCCCGGGGGCGCGCAGCGGCTCAAAATCATAAGTACGTATATGATGCCCAATCAGGATTTTGATACAACTTTGCATCCGTCATTTACCTATAGGGCGGGCATAGTAGTTAACCACTTCCCGCCCGCCGGCCATCAAATGGCGAACTGGGCAGCACGGCTCTCGTTCTGGGTGGACGTCATATGGCGGCCCTCCAGTGCCCATCAGTGTCGCCTATCAGTGCCCATCAGTGCCCACCAGTGCCAACCATGAGTGCCCATCAGTGCCGCCTATCAATGCCTATCAGTGCCCCCTACCAGTGCCCATTAGTGCTGCCTATCAGTGCCCATCGTCAGTGCCCATAAGTGCCACCTCATCAGTGCCCGTCAGTGCCACCTTATCAGTGCCCATCAGTGAAGGAGAAAACTTACTTATTTACAAACTTTTATAACAGAAACATAAGAAAAGCATTTTTTTAATTCAAAATTGTAGGTCTTTTTTTTTTGTTTAGCAAAAAATAAAAAATGCAGAGGTGATCAAACACCACCAAAAGAAAGCTCTATTTGTGGGAACAAAATAATAAAAATTCTGTTTGGGTACAGTGTAACATGACCGCGCAATTGTCATTTAAACAGCGACAGCGCTGAAAACTGAAAATTGGCTTGAGCAGGAAGGGGGTGCAAGTGCCCCGTATTGAAGTAGTTAAACAATTAACTCCTAGATGCACTTCATAGAGATCTCTCTCTTTAACTCTTGTCAGTATAATAATATTAAGATGGTGTTATAGCCAAAGTTTTAAATACATTTTTAGAAACACCACTGTGCCCATACTGAAATCTCAGTTTAATATGCTGGATGTCATCTTTCTTTCATTTACGTAGGCTAGCAAGACTCCTAGGAAGGCCTACAACAACCCCTCTCCCAAGGAGATTTGGCCCTACCCCGGTTCTAACTGTGCTATTGGGCAGCTGTCCTGGTGATGTGCAGTTGTGGTTCTCTCAACATGCAGGTAACTCAGCCATGACTTTGGAAGCAGTCCTTTTGGGTTATACCACCTTTGGTAATCTGATGTTTAGGGGTCCACGCTTGCATGCGAATTGTACACACTCAATGCAAAACTACTATCCATGTCTGGAATAATGCTAGATTGAAATGCTAGATTCCACACTCTCTTTCTATGCATACTCCTCTGTGTGGGAATCCTACGCTTTCTCTTCTTGGAATGCTGCCAGATTCGCAGATTTGGGCCAGTAAGGGCATAGTAACCTTGACATGTGTCATTACGCATAGGAAAATGATATATATATGTATTATATCTTTCTATCCAGCAGGTGGTACTGGAGTGTTATAATGTGTATTCTCTGTGGTAATGTAATAACAGTATGTATTACATTATGTACTTGTAGGCTCCTGTTCATGTTTCTCATGCTGTAAGACATACATTGCTAATCCTCCATTAAAGTAAAGTATTCTCTGCATAAAACAAGCTTCCAAGCGCATGATTTAGTAACCTACAAATATGTTATGGGCCCAGGCATTGGAGAGGATACCCTAGGCACCCAGGCATTGGAGAGAATACTACAGGCACCCAGCAGCACTGGAAAAATTATTCTGCAAGTCTATGAGTACTATATGCAAGCAGCTGAAAGATGGCAAAGGGTTCTGATGCAAAGTTTGCAATAGCAAAGTTGAACAATGCCAATTACCACCTGTGGAAGTTTAAACTGGAAGTGTTTCTCAGCAAGGACGACTTGTGGCAAGTGCTGAAAACAGACAGACCCACTAACAGGAGATGGAGGACTGGGATAGGAGGGACAGACAGGCAAAAGCGATTTTAAGCATACTAGTGGAAGAAGAACAGCTTAACCACATAAGAACAGAGAAGATGGCCAAAGGTATGTGGACTTCATTACAAAAGCTGCATGAGTGTTAAAGTCTAAACAGCAAACTGTTTTTGCTAAGAAAGTTGTACAAGATGAGACTACAAGAAGGCCAGCAAATGTGTGACCAGGTTAATGCTATGCTAGAGATCATAGAGCAGCTACGTGCCATCGGAGAGGACATCAAAGATAACCAGATTGTTGCCTTGCTCCTCTGCAGCCTTCCAGAGACATATACTGCTCTTATTAACGCTTTAAAAACGAGACCCAAGCAGGAGCTGACACTGGAATATGTCAAAGGCAAATTATCCGATGAATATGACAGAAGGAAAGAAAATATGCACCATGATGACAAAGCTCTTAAGATGTACAAAGGCATGAAGCACAACAAGGAAAGCAGAGCCTGTTTTTGCTGAAAAAATATTGGTCACTTTAAAAAGGACTGTTTTATCTGAAAAGCTGAGCAGTGAAAGCTAAAGCTATCCACATAAGAAAGAGTCTAAGCAGCAACAAAGGAAACTGCAGACACACCATGGAGTAACACCTTCAAAGTAAGACAAAACGGCAAGCCACGCGGCTGGTACATAGACATTGATTACAGTGCAAAAGACACTGGGGGTGGTGGGAGTATGCTGTGGGAAGCGATTTTTCGTGGGGCAATTTATTTGTCCACAAAATGCAGCTTGACACTTGCCACCGTCGCCTGCCACCAGATGTGGATTGCCACTTGCCCCTGTCACCTTGCACCAGATGTGGATTGCCACTTGCCACCATCACCTGCCACCAGATGTGGATTGTCACTTGCCATGTCGCTTGCCACTAGATGTAGCTTGTCACTTGCCTCCAGATGCAGCTTGTCCCTTGCTATGCTGCCTGCCACCAGATGGGGATTGTCACTTGCCATGTCACCTGCCACCAGATGTAAATTGTTACTTGCCACGTCGCCTGCCACCAGATACGGATTGTCATTGAAAAGGCCCGGCTGTGAGGGTGGAAGAGCAGTGATGCATGGGGGGGCTGAGAGAGATGTTATCTCTGCTCGCCCATCCACCCACTTCTCTCATCTGCCCGCCCCCGGCTCTCTCATCTGCCCACCCCCTGACTCTCTCATCTGCCCACCGCCCCGGCTCTCTCATCCGTCCGCCCCCTGGCTCTCTCATGTAGGCCGCCCACCAGCCTGCTGCACCCGTGGCCCAGCTGCAGAGACACCAGGGTAGTGGACCATGGCCCGGAGGTTAGGTACCATTGCGGTAAGAGACTCAGGGCTATGGGCCCCAGATTCGGGGCTATAGCCCCAGAAGCCACCCCCTAGCGATGCCACTGATAACCCCACTGCCACTACCAGCACCCCCTCTCTTATCTGCTGTCTGTCATTCTCTACTCTGGCTTTCTGTCAACCTAAGAATATATTTTCAAGTTCTAAATGACACTCCATTTAGCACAGAGGCAGGCGCAGTGGTCGGTTCTGAGTGAGGGCAGGAGAGTGGTGATGCGGGGCGGACAGTGAGAGATGAATTCAACTCGGTGCTCCCTGCCGCACCTCTGACATTGAAAAGGCCCAGCTGTGAGGGTGGAAGAGCAGTGATGCATAGGGGGACGCTGAGAGAGATGTTATCTCTGCTCACTCATCCACCCGCTTCTCTCATCTGCCTGCCCCCGGCTCTCTCATCTACCCACCCCCGACTCTCTCATCTGCCCAACTCCCCCGTTTCTCTCATCCGCCTGCCCCCTGGCTCAGTCATGTAGGCCGCCCACCAGCCTGCCACACCTGTGGCCCAGCTGCAGAGATGCCAGGGTAGTGGGCCATGGCCCGGTGGTTAGGGACCCCTGTGGCAAGAGACTTGGGGCTATGGCCCCAGATTCTGGGCAGTAGCCCCAGAAGCCACCCCCTAGCGATGCCACTGATAACCTCACTGCCGCCACCAGCACCACCTCTCTTATCTGCTGTATGTCAGTCATTCTCTACTCTAGCTTTCTCTCAACCTAAGAATACATTTTTAAGTTCTAAATGGCACTCTTTTTGGTCCTGAAATATTAGTTTATCTAGAGAAAGACTTTTAACTTTGAGGAAGGACAGTGTGGAACAAAACGGATAGATGTCCTTTAAAATATGAAACAAATATATATAACATATTTAGTAGGCTTTATCACCACAGGAAATCCTATTTTGGCCACACAAAAAAATGGTATACATTTCACTAAATTATTAAATTTATAACAAGTTATTGCTCAACAAATACCCCCTAGCTAAAATGGGAATTTTACTCTGCTCCATATGTTGGAAACAGCTGCAAGAGCGGAACTTATCAATAAACAAGATATGTTGAGAATTAATGGATTACAGAACAATCAGAATATTTTAATCATTATAAACACATAGAAATATAGAACATTGATGGCAGATGAAAGTCAAAGTGCCACATCGAGCTTGCCTTATTTATTTTAATTATTTTTTAGATTTAGGTTTATCTCATGCATGTCTGAATCCTCTTACTGTCAAGCATCAACTACTCTTTCCATAAAATAATACTTCCTAAGAATAGTTCTAAACTTTGCTCCTGCTAGATTGAGGTCATATACCAGTGTTCTTGATCTTGGCCTTATATTGGAAATAAAGTCCTTATTCACCCCCTTGATGTATTTAAAGGCTTCAGTCATGCTGTGTTCGCTGCCGGGGATGGTAGATATGCTTAGTTAATCTCTTTTGAAAGCACTCTATGTACTGTACCTATTCCCCTCTATACAGAGTGTGGTTTACCATATTCATATATTTTACAGGTATCTGTCGCATCTGCTCCTGATGAGTGGAGAATACATCCACGAAACGCGTAGAGCTACATTTGATGCTACAGTGATATTCACTACGTCCCGACGTTACTTTTAATATTAATTCAGTACATTTATGTTTACATTATGTGATTACAAACATAGGTACCGGATATGTCGCCCTGAGGCATTTTTAGGCTATGCTGTTGCCCTACATACTATTTATTGTTTATACATGTTTTTTGACTTTATGTGTCTCTACATACACCTTGATGTCTTCATATAACACATTTTGTGCCCAACTATGGCACATGTATGTATGTATGTATATATATGAATTTACTTTGTATCATATATTATGAATTCAATTAAATTACCTTTTTCTGACCCTCACACTTCAGCCGCTTCATTTAAAGTCCCACCTTTTTCCCTCTTTATTGTGTCAGTCATGTCTCCCCTTTCTTTTAATTCCCCCAGACTGTGCATATTAAAGTGGTTGTAAACAGTGGCAGGCAGCGCGTCCTCCTTGTCGGCATCACCCAGCATCTGCTTCTTGGCTTCACGGTGACTTCACAATGGCTTCCTCTGCGTCTTCTCCTCCTTCCCCGTGGCCAATACGATTGTTTCGCCTCTCGGCCAATCTGGTCTCAGGACCCACTTCCTGATTGACCGGGAGGAGAATCAGGAAGACAATAGCGAATATTATTTCACTGTTGTCACACAGCTGGGTGGGCTCAGGGCACAGTGCTCTGCATCCTAAGCCCACCCTTTTTTGAAGCCAATTAGAGCTTCTGGCTCTAATTACGTGCTTAAAAAAATGAAAACCCCATTGGAATCCATGTGTTCGGCACCCTGCATGTAGATCAAGGGGCCAGGCGCATGGATTAGGGAGGCGGCACCACTGCGCCCCATATGGACAGGCCACCACTGGCTATAAAAGGTAAAATGTTTTTCTTGGTTTCTGTTATAAAATTTTCTAAATAAATAATTTTTCTCCTTCACTGATGTGTGCTGGTGAGGCTGCACTGATGGACACCAATAGGCTTTACTAATGGGCACTGGTAGACTTCACCGATTGGGCATTGATGAAGAGGCACTGATGAGGCTGCACTGATATGTGGCACTGATGGGCACTGATGTGGCACTGATAGGCAGCACTGATGGGCACTAACAGACAGCACCGATGGGCACTGATTTTGGCAGCACTATTGGGCACGGATTGGCAGCACTTGTGGGCACTGTTGGGGCTGCACTGATCATCAGTGTAGATGTCCCCTGTGTGGATTTGTGGGTTATCAGCTCTTCTATCCTCACGTGCTGTCAGTGTGAGGAGAGAACTGTCAATAACTAGCAAATCCTGTTTATACTGATCAGCTGTGATTGGACACAGCTGGTCACATGGTAAAGAGCCACTGTGATTGGCTCTTTACCCTGACAACAGATCTGTAATGATGCAAAACCAATATTGGGAAGATGTCCATAGATTCCCTACTGCAGGGGCGGCTCTACGCTTTGTGATGCCTTAGGCAGAACTTAGACATAAGGCCCCACTCATGCCCATAATGGGAAAAAAATGGCTGCAGAAAGATGCACGGATATAGCACACAGGTGATTGGCACCACTTTCAGGGCACCCTCCTCATCCATCAGACATATGCAGCCAATGCAACATCTGGGAACTAGCAAGGTGACAACCCCTCTAGGAATTACCCCCATTGCCTAGTGAGAATGGGGAGGGGGTTCACTGAGTCATTCCACATCCACAGAGGAAGGGAAGTGGGGGATCCCAGCATAGCACACAGAGAGGGACAGGGGAGAGTGGGGGAGGGAGAGGGGGAGGGAGAGAAACAGAAGGAGGGAGAGAGAGAGGGGGTAGCAAGAGAGAGGCAGAGAGAGAGAGAAAGGGTGAGGGGAGGGAGAGAGAGCGATGGGGGGGGAAGAGAGAGGTGTAAGAAGAAGAGAGATGGGAGGGAGGGAGAGAGAGAGAAAGAGAGAGAAAGGTAGGGAGAGACAGAGAGAGAGAGAGGGAAAGAGAGAGAGAGGGGGAAGGAGAGGGAAATAGAGAGGGGGGAGAGAGAGAGATAGAGAGAGAGAGAGAAAGGAAGAGAGAGAGAGGGGAGGGAGAGAGAAAGAAATGGGAGGGGGAGAGGAGGGATGGAGAGAGAAGAAGAGAAAGGGGGGAGGAAGGGAGAGAGAGGGGGGGAGGGGGAGAGAAAGAAATGGGAGGGAGAGAGAGAGAGTGTGAGGGGGGAAGGGGGAAAGAGAGAGCGAGAGGGGGAGGGAGAGAGGGGATAGAGAAAGAGAGGGGAATAAGGAGGGGGAGGGAGAGAGGGGGGAGAGAGGGGGAGGGGAGAGAGAGGGGGAGGGGAGAGAGAGTGGGAGATGAAGAAAGAGAGGGGGAGAGAAAGGGGGGGAAGGGGAGAGGGGAGAGGAGGAAGGAGGAAGAGAGAGAGAAGGGAAGGGAAGGGAGAGAGAGTGAAGGGAGGGAAAGAGAGAGGGAGAAGAAGGAGAGAGAGGGGAGGGAAAGAGAAAGAAGGGAGGGAAAGAGAGAGAGGGAATAGAGATAGAGAGAGGGAGGGAGAACGAGAGAGAGGGGAGGGAGAGAGAGAGGGAGGGAGATGTAGAGAAATGAGAGGGGGAGAAGGGAGATGGAGAGAGAAGGAGAGAGAGGGGGGATGGGTGGGTGTTAGGGACCTACCAGCGATAGACAGGCGCATGCTTCTTCACGAACTGAGCTTCGGCGCGTTCCCACTTTCCGGCATCGGCACCTGCGTGAGAGATGCGCGGGCGCGTGCATTAGGCGCACGTGTGTGCACGATAGCGCTGTTTGCCGCCACTGAGTGCTTAAAGGTTCACCAAGTGCACTGGTGCGGCGCTGTTTCATCTCAGCTCTGCCTGATTACCTGTATCTAATCATCTGCTGTTGAACCGACCCGGCTTTGTCTGACCTCTCTACTCTCTCCAAACCCGACCCGGCCTGCCTGACCTTGCTACCACCTCTGCCTGTGATCCATTGCCGACCTCTGCCTGTTTTACCGACGCTGTCTTTGCCTGCTGTTTCCACCTGTCTGATTGCCTACTGACCCGGACCGTCCGGCCTTGCTCCAGCCTGCTGCCCTGTCCAGTGTTCTGCTGTGCCTTCGGCTCTTCTCATTGGCTCCTGTAACTGCTGCTTGCACTCATCAGCACTTCAGTCTTCTGCCAGCCCTGGTCCACCATCACCTGCCATCCAGCCATCCCAGAGGGTTCTCTACTGATACCAGCGGACCCTACTCCAGCAGGCACTCCTACCCACTGTGCTCTCAAGACCACTGTTCCCATTCCAGTGGCTCCTGAACCAGCGTTGTAAGAGAGGTCTCCTCCTACAAATCGGGCTTCGACACCAGGTACCTAACAGTACGAAACAGCCATGACTGAGCCCGCAGGAGAGACCTCTCCCATGAAGGAGATCTGCACGCACCTGGCGGCCCTTACCCAAGCTGTAAAGTCCTTGCAGGATGGCTACGCCAGGCTTGAAGGACAGGTCCAGAACCTTACCGATACCAGTCACGCAGCTTCCGCTCCATCCTCCACGCCAGTACAGTCTGCTGCCTCTCCATCTGTTGTCATGGTTCCACCTGAGCCAAGGGTTCCCATTCCAGACAGGCTTTCTGGGGATCGAACCAAATTTCGGGCATTTCGGAATGCCTGCCAGCTCTATTTTGCCTTGCAACCACAGACTTTTTCCCTGGAAGCCACGAAAGTGGGGTTTGTGATCTCCCTTTTACAAGGACAGCCCCAGATCTGGGCCCACCGACTACTTGAAGGAGACTCAGTCCTGACCCACTCTCTGCAGTCCTTCCTTGAAGCCATGGCTCAGCTTTATGAGGATCCCCAAAGGACTGCCACAGCTGAATCTGCTCTGTTTGCACTCCAGCAGGGCCGCAGACTGGCTGATGACTATGTCACGGACTTTAGATGCTGGAGCGCAGACACCCAATGGAATGATGCGGCTCTGAGGCATTAGTTCCGCATGGGGTTGTCCGAAGGGCTAAAAGATGAACTTGCTCGAGTCGGCATACCAGAAACCCTGGAGGCCTTGATCTCCTTGGCGATCCAGATTGATCGTTGTCTCCGGGAGCGACGATCAGAACGTTCTGCTCAGCAAGCCCGCCCAGTCTGGATGACTGTGAAAGCCCCAGCTCCCGCTTCCCGCTACTTACCTCCGCCCAGCTTTAACCCAGTCAGTTCGGCTCCCGACACCTCCGAACCCATGCAACTAGGACTAATGCGCCCTGCCTTACCTCCAGAAGAACTTGCACGTCGCCGACAGCAAAATCTCTGCCTCTACTGCGGTGGGAAAAGTCACTATATCTATAACTGCCCAGTCAAGACAAGTAAGTGCTTATCCTCTGCTTCTACCAGTCTCTCTGCCTTGTCTTCCAATTCAACCCACCTTGCTCTTCCTCTCTTGCTACAGCTCCAAGGAAGGATGGTGACAGTCAATGCTATCATTGACTCCGGGGCGTGCAGCTGCTTTATTGATTCCACCTTTGCTGGCCAACAAGGTATTCCATTACAAGAAAAGACTCATGGACTCTCGGTTTTCCTGGCTGACGGCTCTCGTATCAGTTCAGGGAGGGTAACTTATGAGACTCTTCCCCTGCCTGTCATCATCTCCTCCCAGCATAAAGAATTCCTGACCCTTGATGCCATTTCCTCTCTTATGTTTCCGGTCATCCTGGGCATACCCTGGCTCCAAGCCCATAACCCTCACATCAACTGAGTTACTGAAGAGGTCAAGTTTATTTCTCCCTATTGTCTGAAGAACTGCCTAACAGAATCCACCAAGTCTCCAGACCAGACCAGAGTCTACTCCAGTCTGTACCCAAGCATTACCATGAGTTTATTGATGTCTTCAGCAAGAAGGGAGCGGACTTTCTACCACCTCATCGCCCCTATGATTGTCCGATTGAACTGCTTCCTGTGGCTGAAATCCCTTTCGGATGTATCTTCCCTCTGTCATAAAGGGAACAGGAGGCACTAAAGACCTACATAGACGAGAACCTGAAAAAGGGATTCATTCGTCCTTCAACCTCCCCAGCAGGTGCCGGAATCTTCTTCGTTACCAAGAAAGATCAGACCCTCCGCCCATGTGTGGACTATGGAGAACTGAACAAGATTATGGTTGAAAAACGCTATCCCTTCCCCTTGATACCTGAACTCTTCCAGAAGCTGAGATCTGCTGTTATATTTACTAAACTTGACCTAAGAGGGGCTTACAATCTGGTCCACATTCAGGCCGGGCATGAATGGAAGAAAACCTTCCGGACCCGATTCGGGCATTATGAGTATTTGGTAATGCCCTTTGGGCTCTGCAACGCTCCGGCCACTTTCCAACATCTCATCAACAATGTATTCAGAGACTTCCTAGACGTATTTGTGATTGTCTACCTGGACGATATTTTAATATTTTTTGGATCACTCGATCAGCATCGGGAACATGTCCGCAGGGTCTTAAGCCGTCTTTGTCAGCACAGACTTTACGCAAAGGCAGAGAAATGTGAATTCAAGCTACGGAGCATCCAATTCTTGGGGCTTGTAATCTCTCCAACTGGCATTAAGATGGACCCTCAAAAAGTGTCTGCTGTATTAGACTGGCTGTTGCCCCTGGATAAAAAGGGCATACATCGCTTCATCGGCTTTGCAAACTTTTATAGAAAGTTCATAAGAGGATTCTCAGCCATAATCACGCCCATCACGCAATTAATCAAACAAAGCTCTAGTTTTTGCTGGACTCAGGAGGCCCAGAGTGCCTTTGAAGAGCTTAAAATACTTTTCACTTCTGCCCCAATCCTCAGTCATCCTGACCCATCCTTACCCTTCATTCTTGAAGTAGACGCTTCCGAAGTGGCTGTGGGAGTGGTAATTTCTCAACGTCAAGGCAACAAGGACCTAATGCATCCCGTGTGGGTTCTTCTCTAGGTAACTCTCCCCCACAGAGAGGAATTACGACGTTGGTGACCGAGAACTGCTCGCTATTAAAGCTGCCTTGGAGGAGTGGAGGTATCTGTTGGAGGGCACTGCTCACCCGGTATTAATATATACTGATCACAAAAACTTACAATACCTAAGATCGGCCAAACAACTGAGACCCCGACAAGCCCGCTGGGCCCTGTTCGTCTCACGCTTCTGCTTCCATATAACCTACCGGCCTGGGTCAAAGAGCGTGAAACCGGATGCGTTGTCACGCATGTATGACGATCCGAAAGACTCATCTGCTCCTGACACCATCCTGCCTGCTGGCAATTTCCTACTTCTAAAGACTGATCTACTCTCTTTGATCAAGGAAGCATCCTCTGACTCATCAAAACCCCCCGAGGTCACTTTAACATCCAGGGATGGCTTGTTCTGGAAGGGGAGTCAAATCTTTGTTCCCAAAGACATTCAAGTCAGAGTATTAACTCTTCTCCTGATCATCCGCTGGCAGGTCATTTTGGGGCCCGCAAGACTCTTGAGCTCGTGCGACGCACGTTCTGGTGGCCCAACCTGAAGGACTTCTGTGAGAAGTATGTCAGTTCTTGCCCTGTTTGCATCCAGAATAAGACGCCAAGAAACCAAGCTTGGGGACTGCTGAAACCCTTACCTGTACCCTATAGACCCTGGAGAATGATTACCATGGACTTTATAGTCGAGCTTCCATGTTCTGAGGTGTGCTCAGCTATTTTTGTGGTTGTAGACAGCCTATCTAAAATGGCCCATTTTTTACCCCTAAAAGGGACCCCATCTGCTGTGGGGAGATTTTGCCAACCAAATCCGTCGGATTTAGTCCGACAGATTGTGTCCGAAACTGTTGCATACACATGGTCGGGCCAAGTTGGCGAAAAATCAGATCTTTCAGAACGTGATGACGTAATTTCGTTACGATGGGACTACATTCAGGCTAGTAGCCAATAGCTTTGATGTAGGAATTTGATCTGAGCATGCGTGGCACTTGGTCCGATGAAAATGCTCTACACATGATCGGATTAGGTCCGTCCGGCCCAGTTGGTCGGGAAATATTTCCAACATGTTGGAAAATTGGGTCGGACGGAGATTCGGACGGAATCAGTCCGATGCATACCACACACAGTCGGATTATCTGACGACACGGTCCGATAAGACTCATTCCGACAGATTCTCCGACGTGTGTACAAGGGCTTAGACTCCGCGCCCCAAGGAATCTTACGCTCTAACCTCAGTGGGATCTGTCTCCCGTCCGCAGCAGTCAGCCGTAGGGTACACACCCTTGCGGTGCACTCCTGATCCCTACGGTGTGCATCTGTCACCTCGCCTCAATGTGACCTGACACAAATATAGTATCCGACAGAGGGGTTCAGTTCTCCTCACGTTTTTGGAGGGCCCTGTGTGAGATCCTGAAAATTTAATTGGCTCTGTCCTCAGCCTATCATCCCCAAACCAACAGGCAGACGGAGAGGACCAATCAGACTCTCGAACAGTACATTAGGTGTTTTACATCTTTTGTACAGAATGATTGGGTGTCCCTGCTGCCCTTAGCAGAATTTGCATAAAATAATGCCTGTCATTCAGCCACCGGTCAGTCCCCTTTTTTCGCCAATTATGGCTTTCATTTAACCTTTCTGCCTGACGTTCTTCTAGAAACCTCAGTTCCGGCGGTCCAGGAGACAGTGGAGTTCCTCAGCCATAACAACCGGGTGTTACAGGAGGCAGTGTCTAAAGCCCAGGCAGACAGCAAGAGAGCCTTTGACCGGAAAAGAAGAGGAGAACTGACCCTACAGCTTAGTGATCAGATATAGCTTTCTACCAATAACATTAAGTTGGCTTATCATTCTAGGAAACTTGCACCTAAGTTTATGGGACCTTTTCCGGTAAAGAGGAAAATCAATGAGTTAGCCCTGCCCGAGTCGCTCAGGATTCACCCTGTGTTTCATGTATCACTGCTGAAACCTGCCGTCCCTTATCCTTTCCTTAATAGAGGAACCAGACCCCCAGAACCTATCTTAGTGGATGGAAACGAGGAGTATGAGGTGGCCTTGCAGAAAGGTCTGTGCAACGCATTCCCAGAGACTGGGAGGTTACAAACTCCTGGTCCTGGACAACGTGTTTCTGAGGCATTAGTCAGAAGGAGCGGTGGAGAAGGTGGCCGTCTGACCAATGCGTTCAGACAATTTTTTAGTCCGCAGCCCCAAGGTATGATCGGTTCCAGCAACCATCACTGGCGTCTGATTTACATGGTGCAGGAATACCTAGGGGCAAGGTCAAACTTGGACACCTTTCCCACCGAAAATCCTCTGGCTTACTGGGTCTTGAGGATGGATCACTGGCCAGAGCTTGCACAGCATGCAATTGAGCTACTGGCCTGTCCTACATCCAGCGTTCTTTCGGAACGCACCTTCAGTGCTGCTGGTGGCTTTGTTACCGATCACAGGGTGTCCTGTCCACCGGTTGATCGACTGACCTTCATCAAGATGGATCAGTCTTGGATCACCCACAGCTACCAAGCACCTGAAGCTGATGTAACCGAATAATTTTTTGGGGAAATATCACATTCCTTCAAGACTGCCTATGCTGATGCTGTATGACTGTCCTGTTATGTTGATTGTCTATCCTCTTCCTTCTCCGCTGATATGTTGGAAGAACATTTTTGGTTCTGGGTGATGCCACCAGCCCAATTTTTCAGCCCCTGTTTAACAGGGGCGTTTAATTACAATTTTTCATGCAATGCTTTGCAGCAGGGCTCATTCCTGCACTACAACTAGAGTATATGGGAGAGGTTGCAGTGTCGTGGCACCAGCACCAGTGCCTAAGGCCCAATTTTTCAGCCCCTGTTTAACAGGGGTGTTTAATTACAATTTTTCATGCAATGCTTTGCAGCGGGGCTCATTCCTGCACTACAACTAGAGTATATGGGAGAGGTTGCAGTGTCGTGGCACCAGCACCAGTGCCTAAGGCCCAATTTTTCAGCCCCTGTTTAACAGGGGCATTTAATTACAATTTTTGATGCAATGATTTGCAGCAGGGCTCATTCCTGCACCACAACTAGAGTATATAGGAGAGGTTGCAGTGTCGTGGCACCAGCACCAGTGCCTAAGGCCCACTTTTTCAGCCCCTGTTTAACAGGGGCGTTTAATTACAATTTTTGATGCAATGCTTTGCAGCAGGGCTCATTCCTGCACTACAACTAGAGTATATGGGAGAGGTTGCAGTGTCGTGGCACCAGCACCAGTGCCTAAGGCCCAACTTTTCAGCCCCTGTTTAACAGGGGCGTTTAATTACAATTTTTCATGCAATGCTTTGCAGCAGGGCTCATTCCTGCACTACAACTAGAGTATATGGGAGAGGTTGCAGTGTCGTGGCACCAGCACCAGTGCCTAAGGCCCAATTTTTCAGCCCCTGTTTAACAGGGGCATGTAATTACAATTCTTGATATAATATTTCACAGCAGGGCCCGTTCCTGTGCCCACCGAGAGTAACTGTGAGGACTTATAGTGTTGTGGCACCAGCACCAGCACCACAACCACCAAAGGCCCAATTTTTCTACCACTGTTCAACAATGGCATGTAATTACAATTCTTGATATAATCGTTCACAGCAGGGCGTTCCAGCGCCCACCAAGAGTCACTTTGAGGGCTTACAATGTTGTGGCAACACCAACACCTTGTTCCGCCATTTCTGCAGAGCATATAGGGCAGGCCCCTACTTTCAAACATCCAACTTACAAACGTCTGCTACTTGCAAACGGAAGGAGACAACAGGAAGTGAGATGAAAAAAGACGGACGGCAAAACAAATTATACAGGGGTGATAACCCTGGCACTGATACGTGGCACTGATGACAGATGGCACTAATACGTGGCACTGATGACAGATGGCACTATGTGGCACTGATGACACGTGGCACTGATGACAGATGGCACTTATACGTGGCACTGATGACAGATGGCACTGGGGACAAATGGTGCTGACAACAGGTGCCACTGGGGGCAGGTGGCACTGGGGGCAGGTAGCACTGGGGGCAGGTAGCACTGGGGTGGATGGCACTGGGGGCAGGTAGCACTGGGGTGGATGGCACTGGGGCGGATGGCACTGGGGCAGGATGGCACTGGGGCAGGATGGCACTGCTGGGGGAGGATGGATGGCACTGCTGGGGGAGGATGGCACTTTTTTTTTTTTGCCGCTGCAGCCGTTCATCTCTCCCCTCTCACACTCTGTCTGTGTGAGGAGGGAGAGCGGCGCTGAGAGATGATCTCATATGTTTACATATGAGATCATCTCCCATTGGACACGCCGATCGCGATGTAAACGGCCGCTGTGATTGGCCGTTTACAGCGATCTGTGTTTGCCTGTCCCCGGGGGACACGGCGAACACAGAACTTCCGCGATGCGCGCCTGCGGCGGCGCGCATTGCGGAAGTAAACATTAGGACGTCCAGGGACGGCCTCCCGGACGAACGCGCCTGCTCTACGGCCATCATTCGGCTATAGGGCGGGCGCGAGGTGGTTAAAAATGTACCAGTTCAAAATTACAAACAGATTCTACTTAACACAACAAACCTACACAGTCCCTGTCTTGTTTGCACTGCCTGTATACTGCTGTTCTGAGTATATAGGACCTGGGGGCCCCACGTCTTTCCTTTTTTTAATATGGATACGGGCTCCCCTTAATATCCGTACAAGACCCAAAGGGGCTGGTAATGGGCAGGGGGGGGGGCTACCCATGCCATTTTTCTCAATGATTTTCATCCATATTGCCGGAACCAGATATTACATTAAAACCGCAAGCAGTTTTAAATGACTTTTTTTCCGTTAAATGTCATTTTGTGCAGGGACTGTTCTAAACACAGAAAAACACGTGGCACTTCACAGGCATACTATAGACATCCCCCAGGCATGATATTTAAAGGAATATTTAACTTTTTTTTTTCACTTTAATCGTCATTAAAATCAGTTCTCCCGCCAAAATGGCCATTTTTAAAAACATTTTAGGCATTGACCCATGTCCCCTGGGGCAGGAGCCAGGTCCCCAAACCCTTTTTAGGACAGTATCTTGCATATTAGCCATTAAAATTATTAATTTGCGGTCTGTTCGAAAGTTCTGATGCGAACCGAACCGGGGGGTTTTCGGCTCATCCCTAATAGTGATCAAAAACTAATGGGTAATCTTTCAGTCCCCCTTTCCCCTATCCCTAATAGTGTTGTATAATGCCCGTATTGCCAGTTCATCGTGAACGGATATGTGCACGTGCACACACTGGTGTGCGAACGAGTGTGCATGTGCGTGCGCGTGTGCGCAAGTGCACGCATACGTGCGCACGTGCACACAGCAATTAGCACTTGGCGCCAAGTGGCCTATTTAAACTGTTCTGTCACTGCAAACAAGTGCTGGATGATCTTCAGCTCCTTCCTGACCCACCAAGTCCTGATCCGTTGCTCCTGTTTGTTCATGTAAGACCCGGCTCGCCTTTGGACTTTCCCTCTGCTTGCTCCTTTACTCTGTTACCTGGTATCCTGACTTTGGCCTGTTTATTGGACTTGATCTGATACTTTTTGGAAAGACAAAACACTGCGCTATTCTTATATATAAACAGTATATAAACAGCAGCTAACACAACATCAAGGTATGGAATGTGACATAGTGAATATTATATAAAAGTGTAGCGCTTTTAAAAAACATGGCATTTACTGCCAATATTACAAATGCATATATTCAACAAACAATGTCAATGTGAACTAGTACGCACACCATGCAAACTATTATTTGCTGCATACAAATATGAAGCAAAAAAAAAAAAAAAACAACATCAAAAAAGTGAAATAAAAAATATAAAAAGAATGTGAAAAACAGAAAGAGTCTCTGAAATGTCCATGTGTGAATCACAATTATGTGTAAACGATCCTACACCTCCTCCATAGAAAGACCGTGCAGTCACCACGTGAGATCCCTCCACCAAGCGAAATGGGCGCTTACCGGACTAAATGGATCCTACTCAAATTTATATTTGGAGGATCACATAAGCTTGTATGTAAACTCCTTCGGTGTTGCACTTTCTAGAGGGATTTCAAGTATGGCTATTCCGTTCACAAAGATGACATATCTCCAACCATATGGATCCACATGGATAATTGAGCACATATAAAGAGAAGCAGGGACCACAATGGTGTAATTCCGTTTTACGTAAAAATAATTTAATAAAAAATTATTAAACTCACATGTATACAGAGGATTTGAGCGCTTTTCAATGTAAAATCAGGCTGTAGTGAAGTTCCGAAGCGTTTCGTCATAAACAGATGTCATCAGCTTTGAGGATGGAATGCTGAGGAAAGGCAGACTTCAATTTCCAAAGATTTGCAGAGATCTCTCCAGAACCTGGAAGTAAATTGTACTCCTCTATCTACTATAATGTTATATTAACCCCATGGAGCCTGACAATCTCCTTGATGAATATGTTTGCTTTGTCAACAGCAGAGGGAGTCCAAACCATGGGTAGAAAATGTGCCATCTTTGAAAGACAGTACACCACCACCAGAATGGTAGTGAACCCCTCAGAAGGGGGCAAGTCAACAATGAAATCCATAGAGACTTTCCTCCAGGGCTGTTCCAGAATAGGTAAAGGTCTTAATAGACCCCAGGATTTGGTGTTGTACCCCTTGTTGCGTTAGCAAGTATTATATGAATTGGCATAGTTCTTACAGTCTTGTCTCCAACCTGGCCAGAGGTTGAGTTCAGTTCAGAGTTCAGAGGTATTTTGTACTCCAAAATGTCCTGCAAGTTTGTGATCGTGAAAGGTCCTTAAGACTTGAAGTCTTACTTGCTGGTGAATGAAAATGTTATCCTGAAACCACAGTAGCCCTTCCTGCTTCTTCAAGGAAGACACCTCTGGTTCCGTACACTCACTGGACACTTGTCTAATGGCAGTTTTTAGGCCAGGTTGGATAAGTAAAAACTTTTGTGCAGACAGGATGGTACATGGTTCAGTTGTCTGGGGGGCATCTGGGAACATGCGAGAGAGCACATTTGCTTTTCCATTTTTGGAACTTGGTCGGTATGATATATGGAAGTTGAACCTGGAGAAAAATAATGCCCATCAGGCTTGTCAGGGTCTTAAACATTTCCTGAGGTACTCCAGGTTCTTATGATCCGTGAAGATCATAATGGTATGGGCAGCTCCCTCCAGCAGGTACCTCCACTCTTCTAGAGCAAATTTGATAGCTAGTAGCTCTCGATCACCCACATCATAGTTCCTCTCTGGTGAACTTAATTTCCGAGTGGCAAAGGCTACAAGATGAGAAGGGCCTTATGTCATTGTCTTTGGGACAAGATTGCTCCTGTGGTTGTCGCTGAAGTGTCCACTTCCAACACGTAGGGTAAGGCTGGGTCTGGGTGCTGGAGTGTAAATTAATAGACTCTTGAGTTTGTTGAAGGCTATTTGTGCCTCTTGCGGCCACTGAAACCGACCTTGCCGATGGGTCAACTGGGTAATGGGTGAAATAATTGATGAGAACCTCTTCACAAATCTTCGATAAAAATTGGCAAAGCCTACTGAACTTGTCTCCCCTTCTTTCTTAGCCAGAGGGTCTGACCATTCTAAAATTGCTTTTACTTACTCATGTGTTTGTCCGAAAAACACTAATACACTGCCCAACAAGAATTCTACCTTTTGTGGATTTGTGTGGTGAAGAGTGTGAGGATATATATATTGTACAGGATGCCAAGGTTGGGTCCTGGACGGGTGCTATGTAGCACCTGTATTCGGGTTGTGGTCCCTTTTAAGAGAGTCCCCGTAGACTTCAGGGGGTCACCCAAAATGGGTGAGAAATTCTGGGTATAGTCATCAGGAGAGGACTGACTCGCGGTCCTTTCTATATTAAGAGAGAGATAGTTGGGACCCGGAATCTAGGGGGCTCTGAAGTGACATTTGGGTGGGAAAGAGCCTCCCTCCCTGACAACAGGGATTCTGCACACAGGGGGTTTAAAGGCCTCCAAGAAGACAGCTCATAAGACAGGAAGTAGTGAAGAGGTGGTGGTGAGGAGGAGTAGGAGATTAACACCTGTCTGAGGAGCTGTGTTGCTGTGTTGCTGTTTTGGAGGGTGCAAAAGATTTCTATAAGGACTCTGAAAACTTTGGGGCAAAGACCCGCTACAGAACTGTGGGTGCTTTCTTTTCTTTTCTTGTTTTTTGTGCTCAAGATAAGCAGACTTTAATTTTCGTTTTGATTTGTGTGCTGAAGAAAGCCTTATTTTTGATTTAATTATAAATAAAGGTCTTTTGGTTTCTTCACCTTTGACCGGTTTATGCACTTGGTCCCATGGAGCTAATATCCCCAAACTTTACAATATATATATATTTGGATATATATATTTCGTCTTTGGCCCCCAACAAATCAGGGCAAGGATTAGCTGTGTTTTTTATATTTTTCTTTCCCCCACAAAGATGGGCTGTTTTTTTTTTTTTGCTTTCTTGCCCCCACAAAGATGAGCTTTTTTTAAATATTTTTCTTGCCCCCACAAAGATGAGCTGTTTTTTTTCTGCCTACTGGCCCCCATGAAGATGAGCTCGGTTTTTCTTAAATATATTATATATATTTATATAGTAATTAATATATATATATATATATATATATATATATATATCTTATCCCCTGAGAAATCACTGAGCGCCTCTCACTGACACTCACAGGCACGTTCACGTCGATGTGCTCGAGCCCGCTAGGATGCAGACAGCGCGTAGCGCCGCAGCCAATCACTGGCGCCAATCACTGCTGCCAATCACAGGCATTGAGTCACAGAGCTCTGCAGTGGTGGAAATTACTTGGTGCCTGTTATTGGCGCGCTGTCCCCGTCCCAATGGGCTTCGGAAACATCAGCTAGCATCACGCCCCAGCTTATCAGGGCTCAGGATTTCTCAGGGGATAAGAAAAAAACAATAAATATTTTAAAAAACCGGGCTCATCCATAACAATAGTGACAAAAGCACACTGCAAGTGGGGGCCACATAAAACCGTTCCATGGGCCGGACTTTGGACATGGCTGCCTTAGACCTTGCACCTTTTTTTTGCCCATCTCTGGACCCATTCTATCTTATCAATATTTGTTGTAAGTGAGCTCCAGAACAGGGCACAGTGGACTCAATCCACTAAAGAATATCTCATGAGATAATTGTATCTTGTGACACTTTTTTTTAAATATCTTATGTGATGCTGAAAATGTGTATTCACTATCACTTTATGAGGTATTTACCTTAAAATGCAAAAAAAACTTGGGAAATACCAAATGGAATGGCATTAAAGTCAATTCACTAACGGAAATTAATAAATAAATGCATTAGGTAAATAAGTAGTGGTCCAGGCATGAGATATTTAAGGAATGTAAAAATACAAAAGCCAATCTTGAATAGTCTCTACCTTTTTGGATCAATATCTCAACAGTAAGGGCACTTTCACACTGGGGCGGAGGGGGGGGGGGGGGGGGCGTCGGTGGTAAAGCGATGCTATTTTTAGCGGCACTTTACTGTTGTTTTATCTGTGCTTTTCAGCTACACTTTTAACCCCTGCTATTGGCCGATGAAGGGGTTAATAGTGCCCGTGTAGCGCTGCTGCTGCTGAAGTGCTTTGCAGTCTCTTCAGAGCCATTGATTTTAATGGACAGGGGCGTGTTAGGAGTGGTGTATCCTGCTCCTAAAGCGCCCCAGAGATGCTGCTTGCAGGACTTTTTTTAATGCTCCGCAAGTCCACCTCTCCAGTGTGGAAGCACTCGGGCTTTCACACCGGAGTGACAGGAGAGGCGTTTTACAGGCGCTATTTTTAGCGCTAAAACGCTTGTAAAGCTCACAGTGTTAAAGTAGCCTAAGTGCTGTTTCACACAGGGACGACCTGTCAGATGACTTGTCAACCTGACAAATCGCACTCCATTCATTACAATGAAACCATTCTCATTATAATGGAACCGTTCTAATAGGAGTGACTTAAGAAAAAGGTTCCTGTACTACTTTGGGGCGACTTCAGAGTGACTTGCATTGACTTCTTTTAAAGAAGTTGATTGCAAGCCGCGCTGAGGTCGTGCTGTGTGGGGCAGCTTCAAAGTCGGACAACTTTGAAGCCGCCATTGTGTAAACTGGCACTAATGCATAGATATCTAAATAAGGAAAAACAGTGAATCATTTGGTTTGATTTACCTAAAGTATAACTAAAAGGCAAAACTTTTTTTTTTCCGTTTTGGATGGAATGGAGCTGGATTAGAACCTCTGTCAGGTTTTTATTGTTCTCTATGCCCCTTTTAGGTAGATTCACCCTCTCTATTTGTCCTTTTTACCATCATTATTGAGAAAGTTATAGTAAAAGAAAATAGTGGGGAAATCTTCAAATAGGGGCTTTGGTTCTGGTGACCTAGGGGTCCCCAAAAGATTCTTTTAAGTTTTAGATTTCTTCTCACTTCCTGTTTTGGCTATGGGACAGGAAGTGAAGGGAAATCTCCCCAATGATGATGTACTTTATTATTGGTGGAAGAAGGGGATTTATATATGTGTGTAATTATTGATACTACCTTCATTCAATATTTGACATACAAAATATATATATATATATATATATATATATATATATATATATATATATATATATATATATATATATATATATATATTGTATTTACTAAATTTAACTTAGTTGTTTTTGATACACCACGTGTGAAAGCGGCTCTCCTTTGACTGGTATTCCTGTCACCTTTCTTTTTTGAATTAATACATATGCTGCAGGGAATGCACTGACTTAGTGACTTGACATATTTCTTGAGTTTAAACCATTTTACCTCTTTATTAGCAATAAAAATTGACATGGGTTCCAATCCTTCTCAACCGTATCCATCCAACTAAATATCACATCATGAGTGTTGCCACCCCACGTAGGAGCCACTGGTGAAAAGGCATCCCCCACCCTGCAGAGCCAGACACACTGAATTTCACAGGCTCCCAGAGTCAAGAAACAGTCCAGTACTTTGTTTTTGTATTTTTATTGAGGGGATAAAACTTGGATATGAATATTATGTGATGCCCACTTCAGACACAACTCTCCTATATACAGTGTATATACACTTCTTTCTCTTCCTTCCGCACTTCACTTGCTTGCAAAAACAGATTCAGCTGGGGCACTTTTAGTGAATCTGGCACTCAGCAAGATCAAAGCAAAAGCCCTTTACTGGCAGGGACCCTGGGCCCTTTTGGTTGTGTAGCAAAGTCCAGTGTCCAGCTTACATCATTATGGCTACTGATCCTGCCAGCCCACCTGGCTGTAGCTGCCCCCCTCACTAGCCCTCCTGGCTAAGACTCTACAGTCCTCCCAGACTGACACCACAGTCCTCCCAGACTGCAACTCACCAGCCCACCCAGCTGACTCTCCTGGATGTGCTGACCTGCTCCTGCTGTCCTCGCACTTGCTCATGTGCCTCCTGGAAGGATATCCACTGTGTGTTGTAAAGGGGCCCTCCAGCACCCAAGCCCCAGACCCGAGGTCACCCCCCAAAACTAGGGGACACCCTCAAGGGCCACCGAAAGCACTCCTCCATCTTCCACCCGACTCCCTTGCTGGCATGACCCAGGATTATTTAAGAGTTGCCTTCCTTCTGCCAGCCCATTTTGCTGGGTCCCTCCTCAATACTCCAAGCAGCTCCTCCTAGACCCCACCCTCAATTTCTGGAAGCTTCTGCAAGGTTCCAGAAAGCAGGGGGAGTTACCAGAGGTGCTGCTTGATGAGTCATCCAGCCTCCCTGAGTCACTGAGCCCTGACCCAGATTCAACCCAGGTCTGGCTCTTAGCCAGGCCAATTTATCTACTCTAACAACTATGTACACTCTATTTAGCACACTATAGGGTGCTACATGAGATAAATACCAAATGGTTCCATGAGATAAATACCTCACATTTCAATTAAATAATTCCTGCCTTATTTTAGTAGCGTTTTTTGTGAATTTTGAAAAATGCTATGAGCTATTTTATCTCAGATTTTAAAGAATAAATTACACCTTTACGAACTAAGCCCAGTATTTTAATTGAGATCTAACTAAAGATATGTCTCTCTCGCCCTTATAAACACATAATTATTTAACCACTTGAAGTGGAGTTCCACCCTAAAGTGGAATGCCCACTCATCGGCATCCTCCCCCCCTCCGGTGCCACAGTTGGCATCTTTCGGGGGGAAGGGGGTGCAGATACCTGTCTAAGACTGGTATTTGCACCCACTTCTGGGCATAGACTCCCACGGGAGTCTATGCCTCTTCCTGTCCCAGTGCACTGTCTGCTGGGACACACACGGGTCCCAGAGACAGTGCAGACCATTCCCATTGTGCTGCGCGAGCACGCGCATGTGCAATAGGGAACCGGCAGGTGAAGCCGCAACTCTTCACTTCCTGATTCCCTCACTGAGAATGGCGCCGGCAGCAGCCGAGAGCTGAACAATTGCTCAACCTCGGCTGCCGACATCACTGGACTCCAGGAAAGGTAAGTGTTCATTTATTAAAAGTCAGCAGCTGTAGTATTTGTAGCTGCTTGCTTTTAATAAAAAAATTTTGTGTGGATTCCCTCTTTAAAGTGGTGTTGCCACCCAAAAAAAATAATCTTAAAACTCATTAAAAAAAAAGAAAAAAAAATTATTGGATTTTTTTTCTTTTATTCACCTCTAAATGCCTGTTGCTAGGGGGTCCCTCGTAGTTTGCCTTCTTCAATGCCCGGGCTAGTGACATCACTTCCCCTCGTACCGCACAGTCATGTGGGACCTGTCACGTGTCCCAGATGACTGTGCGGCGTATGACGGCGCCCGGCGCCGCTCACGCATGCGCAGTGGGTGCCCAGCTGTGAAGCCACAGCCGGGTGCCCACAGTAAGAATGCCGGCGCCGCGAGCGGAGTGGGGAACGAGGGGGGGCTGCGTTCCCCCGCATCGCTGGACCCTGGGACAGGTAAGTGTCCGATTATTACATGTTTTTTTAGGGAGCACCCCACTTTAAGGACCAGCCTCGTTTTGAGATTTTGGTGTCTACATGTTTAAAACAGTTTTTTTTTGCTAGAACTCCCAAACATTATATATTGCATTATTTCTAACATCCTAGAGAATAAAATGTCAGTCATTGCAATACATTTTTCATACCGTATTTGCGTAGCGGTCTTACAACGCACTTTATTTGGAAAATATTCACTTTTTTGAATAAAAAAAATAAGACAACAGTAAAGTTAGACCATTTTTTTTTTAATATTGTGCAAGATAATGTTACACCAAGTAAATTGATACCCAACATGTCACGCTTTTTTTTTTTTAATGATGTAAACATCCCTTGTAATAGAAAAAAGCATGACAGGTCCTCTTAAATTTGAGATCTGGGGTCAAAAAGTCCACAGATCTCATATTTGGACTTAAATGCAATAAAAAAAAGGTGTAATTTGAAAAAATTACATTGAAAAAATGACGTTTTGACATCGCTTCCGCCGTGCAGCGTCATGGAGACAGGTGGGGGCCATCTTAGCCTCACTCGTCTCCATGCACAGCAAGTGAGAGGACGCGATCAGCTCCACCGCTGCCGACGGCTCCGGTAAGCGGCGGAGGGCACCGGATTGCGGTGGGGGGCCCCTCCCACCACCAATGAAAATGATCTTGCGGTGAATCCACCGCAGAGACCACTTTTATCTTGTAGCCGACCGCCAGCCGAACACGGGGATACCGGGGTTATGGCAGCTAGTTGCTGCCATAACAACGATATCCGTCCCCAAAGTAGGGATGTATATCAGCGTGCGGCGATCGGCAAGTGGTTAAAGATGTCATGTTCTGTATATTATTTTTTTTCCGGATTATTTTATATTATACAAATTGCTGTACATTTACAGCTATTCTGCTATTCTCTATTTTTCAATGTTGCGCTATAAGTTAGAGAAAAGTACTTGGTTACGATGCTAAGGACTTTAAATTGGATTTCTCACCTTTAAAAATATCATACCACTCCCCTCCCTTAAGTGTAGGTCCTCAGTGGGGGTTTCTCACATTTACGTCAGAGCTGTACACTTACTTGTGTGCCTTATTCATATTAGGAGAAAATTGAGTCATACATTTTAATGATAGCCACAAATAGTTTCTTGTCTACACCAGAAGAAGCAAAGTACTAATTAGTAAGAATGCTGAGGATCTACACAGAGCCCAGCAGTGCATTTTTTTAAGGAGTTCACCAGTTTTGTGATAGCTGGGTGCCCCTTTGTTCCATCATAAGAGGTACCATTTCTCTGAAAAACTTCATAGTTTCTAGGTAGCAGTATTAACTACAGTACATCCTGACGATTATGAATATAAAATGAGGTTCTTCTGTGCAAACTTTCATAGAAATGGGGAACAGTTGCTAATACAGTATAACCATTAGATATTAATGTGAACAGCAATATGGGATCAGCAAGGAAGGAATGCTGGGATCTATATGTAGTCCTTGCCTAGGATTAAAGAAAAGGCATTCTAGTGGAACAATGGCTTATAAAATTTAAAAGAAATCTGTAGCACCCTGTAGCTTAGGCAGGGAGCTCCTCACAAATTTACTTGCCGGGGTAGTTGTCCTGGTTGATTAATAGAGATCCATTCATGTATTCCTAAGTTTGGTCTTGTTGCACTTTTCTGTTCTACCACCAGGTGGCCGGGTACTTGGTGGTACTAGATATGAGAAGGGCAACCCAAGGTCAGGTTATGGGTATATGGGGTATCTCAGCCAATGGGCAGGGGTTTTCTTGAATACCTTGGCCTGCTTGGAGCACCTATATATTTGGGTGGAGTCAGGTGATCTACGTTCTGTGCCACTTGGATGGTTGTGTGGGTGGACATGTGTCATACACCCTGGGCCTAGGTGGGAGATTTGGCCTATCTCTGGGACATCTGGCTGCCAGGCTGTGTGAGGGCCTATCCAGAAGTAAGAGGGAAGTAAGAGGGAAGTGCAGAGTTGGGACTGCGGCTTGCAGTCTAATAGAAAGTGACGGTTCTGCCGGCCTGGGAACCTGTTGTGGTTGGAGGTAGAAGGGGAGCTGTCGGCACTAAGGGACCAACCACCGTTACCAGGGGAGAAAATTGAGCGCATACTCGAATCCAATGGATGCTGTTGAAATTTCTTTATTGTCATAACCAATCAAAGTTGCAAGGATGATTTAGTTGACGCGTTTTACATGAAAGAACCACGCAACAATTGAAATGCTCTCAATACGGGCTATTTAAAGGCATGTATCATATCAAACTCCTAACCCAAAACACCTGCAAATACAGCGCAATCAACACCAAAAGCCAAAGCCTCACCAGCCTAAAATAATTTCTTAGTTGCTAAAACATATGGTTACAAAATAATCAAACAAAAATAGAAAGTGAAAACATATAAGCAAGAAATATGTTAAAAACAAAAATGAAAAATTAAAAAATGAGCGAAAAAAATATAATGTAATTGTTTAAACAATCTGAATCAAATATATCACTATATATCATATTTTATTTGAAAGACTTCTTAAAATCTGTTCAAGGGTAAAGGAAATGATAGGGCAGGACTATATGTATGATGAAAGAAATACATATACATATAGATATCCACCATGTCTTAGGCCGCGTACACACGGGCGGACTGTTCGCCCAACCTTGTCCGCTGAACAGTGTTTGGGCGGACAGTCCGCTCGTGTGTGGGCTTTCAGCGGACAGTTTCAGCGGACAGTTGGACGAACAAGGTTTTTCGGAAATTCGCCCGTGTGTAGGCTTGTTCGACAAACTAAGTTCCGCGCATACTCAGAAAGAATTTACAGGGCGGAAGCGCTCGGTCTTGTAAAACTAGTGTTCGTATTGAAGCTAGCATATTCGTCATGCTGCTAATTTTGTGGTTTTTTTAATATAGCCCGTTCTTTTCTTCTTCGTGATGCAAGAAAAGTGAAGTAGCTTTGCTGCTTATATTCACACAGAGTTATACTACATGTTTTTATTCATCCTCATCCTATGATTAATCTTCCAATTATAGCAAAAATATATTCCCAATTTATATATATAAAAAAAAAAAAAACCAACCCAAAAAAAAAAAAAAAAAAAAAAAATAAAAAAATAATATATATATATATAAATATATATATATATATATATATATATATATATATATATATATATATATATATATATATATATATATATATATATATATATATATATATATATATATTTATATATTTATATTTTTATTTATTTATTTATTTCAGAAAAAAAAAAAAATCTATTACTATATATTTTTGGAACTACCGTATATACTCGAGTATAGGCCGACCCGAATATAAAATTTACCAATTTACCCCCAAAAAAACTGGCAAACTTATTGACTCGTGTATAAGCCGAGGGTGAGACATGCCTGTCCATCCCTGTGTGTGTGTCCGTCCATCCCTGTGTGTCCGTCCATCCCTGTGTGTCCGTCCATCCCTGTGTGTCCGTCCATTCATCCCTGTGTGTCCGTCCATCCATCCCTGTGTGTGTGTGTCCATCCATCCATCCATCCCTGTGTGTGTGTGTCCATCCATCCATCCATCCCTGTGTGTGTGTGTGTCCATCCATCCATCCATCCCTGTGTGTGTGTGTCTCCATCCATCCATCCCTGTGTGTGTCTCCATCCATCCATCCCTGTGTGTGTGTGTATCCATCCATCCATCCCTGTGTGTGTGTGTATCCATCCATCCCTGTGTGTGTGTGTCCATGTGTGTGTGTGTGTGTGTGTGTGTGTGTGTGTGTGTGTGTGTGTGTGTGTGTGTGTGTGTGTGTGTGTCCAGCCTACCTGTGTCCCGAGCCTGTGTCCCGAGCCTCCGTCCCGTGCCTTGCCTCCTTGCCTCCGTCCCGTGCCGTGCCTTGCCTCCTTGCCTCCGTCCCGTGTCGTGCCTTGCCTCCGTCCCGTCCCGTCCCGTGCCGTGCCTTGCCTTGCCTTGCCTCCGTCCCGTGCCTTGCCAGGATCGCCGCTCTTCCTCGGCGCCTCGGCGGCCATTCCTCTTTTCAAAAGCCGCGCCTCCGTCTGTGATAGGCGGAACACTCAATTTCCCAGCAGTCTGTGTTCCGCCTATCACGGACATCCTCTCATCCTCGTCCGTAGTACGAGGATGAGCCGATGTCCGTGATAGGCGGACCACTGCCTGCTGGGAAATTGAGTGCTCCGCCTATCACAGACGGAGGCGCGGCTTTTGAAGGGTAGAATGTTCGCCGTCTGTCTGCTCGACACGCTGATCGAGCAGGCAGACAGCGATGACTCGAGTATAAGCCGAGGGGGGCACTTTCAGCCTCAAAAAAGAGGCTGAAAATCTCGGCTTATACTCGAGTATATACGGTACTATTGTTTTTTTTGTTTTTTTTTGTTTTTTTTTGGGTGGGGGGTTTGAAACAAGATGGACTTTCATTTTTTTGGGCCAAGCAGGACTATGCAAGTAGAGATAGATAGATAGACAGATAGATAGATAGATAGATAGATAGATAGATAGATAGATAGATAGATAGATAGATAGATAGATAGATAGATAGATAGATACCCAAACCATCATTTTAGCCTACACATGATTGCATGTTCAAAATCAGCAGAGCTTCCCCTCATTTCAAATGTTAAGCCTCAAATTTACAGCGACTGCACTTCCAAGTGCACTTGCAGTGCTTTAAAAATTGCACTTGAAGTTAGCATATTTACATGAACATGTGTTTTGTAAATAACCCCCAGAGTCTTTTGACATGTATCTGCCTACTCACAAATAAACTTTGGTTTTTTTAACCCAAAATTATACAAAAATATTGATAAAAAAAAAGAAAAAAAAAGAAAACATACAATTTTTTTTTTAAATCAAAAATTTTTATTTTTCCTCATAACCAAAATAAATCAAGAGGGAGGCAACACTGGAGACAATTTTGACGTTTGTGAAGCCTTTTGTCCCCCAGGCACACATCAAGTGAGTGGACACCAAAATTCCGAACCTGCGTAGCATGTACATAGGGAGCACAACCAGGTCCTAGAATCCCAAAGACCAGGAACAGCAGCAGATGAGATCTATGTCCCCAGACTGTGGTACTACAACAGCCTGCGTCTTCTTTCAGAGCAGACTGAAGCCAGGCAGTCACTTGCGACCCTTCCGTCTAGCCTTCCCTCCACGCTTCGCTGGAGGCTGTGCCTCTGGTGGTGGAGTTGTGGTAGGAGGAGGAGGAGGAGGAGGAGGAGGAGGAGGATGAGGAGCAGTAGGGTCTGTTTTGTAGAGCTTCGTGGTGGGTGTGAGCTCACCCTTCAGACCCAGTTGTATGGCATCAAAGAAGATTGCCTCACACATGTCTCTTTGGGGTTTGTCCATTTCTTGGAGCTTGCTAGCCAGATAAGTGGCATAGGCCTCCTGCGGATTGGGGGGTTTGGACAAAATCTGGGTGGCTTGCCGTATCAGCACCAAGGACTCCTCCTCTGTACGGCCCATCCTCCTGGGCCTTTTGCTGGCTAGGCGGAGGGGAGGGACCTGGCTCTCAGTCCTACTCCTGCTGGGCCCAGCTAGCTCCTGCGTGTGGCTGGTCCCGGCCTCGCCCTCCATACCACTGGTCCCGGCCTCCTCCTGGGTGAGCTCATCCTGTGTAAAAAAACAAAGCGATCAATAACTAAAATATGTCTATATTTAGAAATCATCAATCACTAACAATTTTACAGTTCTCACTTGCAAATACATTTGTCTTGAAATACAAAAGGCTATCATTTTGACACCATCATTTTTCCATCAGTTCATTAAGATTTGAGCCACATTTGTGTAAACTACTGTATCCTTCTATCTAATTTAATTTGTGATGAAATCCTAGATTTGGAAGCAATTCAAACATTGAACTTGACATCATTAATATTTGAGCAATCCAAACGTTAGAAACTAAAATATACCTGGCTCCAGCTGGGCGCATCAACCTCGTCCAGCAAGGAAGGGTCTGGATCTTCCAGGGATGGCTCACCTGAGGCGGAGGGAAGGGTGGAGGGACGGGTAGACGGAAGAGTCGAAAGTGACGGCCTGGCTTCTGACGTGTCATCCAGAAAACGCAGCCTGTCATAATACCACAGCCTAGGTACATAGACCTGACCTGCTGCTGATCCTGATGTTTGGGACTCTAGGATCTTTCTTTGCTCCCGCCTATACGCGCTACGCAGGTTCTGAATTTTGGCGTTCACAAAGGTAGTGTCTGCCTGGGGGACTCGGGTTCTCACAAACGCCAAAACTGTCTCCAGTGTCTTCTTCCGGGCAGCACGGATTGGGTATTGGGGGTGTTATGTATCCCACAGATTGCTGTGGGACTCCACTAGATCTATAAAGGTGGAGAGGAAGGCCTCCTCTTTAAAGGGGTCTGCAGTATACTTTTGCATTTTCTAAAAAGAAAACAAAAAAAAAACAAAAAATAAAAAAGTCAGACCAAATGCACACTATATTGTGACAATGTAGGCGAGACACACACTACTACACATGCTACCCCCCCCCCCACACACACACACCCCCACACCCCCCCACACACACACACACACACACACCCCACACACACACACCCCCACACACACACACACACACACACACACTAGCCCCACCCCCTATACACCCACCCCCACACTACCACACAAAACACCAAGCCAACTCAACCACCAACCCACATAGAAATTAATTAAACATCAATAAGAATAAAATTCAATATGGATATCCCTAACGTAGGCTTTAAATTAACCGAAAATAAAATGATAACTATCTTACCGTCGCGTGTAGCACTCGCTGCTCCCGTTCGGACAAGCGTACGGCCTAGTGGTAACGGTTTATACCCAGCGCATTATGCGCTCAGGCTCCGCCTACGTCGCCCGCCCCTGACGTTCCTTGCGACCGTGTTTCCCCGCCCCTTTTACCCTCCTTCCGCTGTGGGTGTATGAGAGTGGAAAATGGCGGATGCAAGATCAATTAGCAGCGTGAGCAGCGCGGAGGAAAGCCATGGGCCCCAAGCAAGGAGGAGATATAAGGCCACCAATATGGCGTTCGAAGAGATGGTGGAGATGGTAGCTATCCTTAAAAGGGAGGACTATGATGGGGAACATGGCCCTTACCCAAAACCAAATATAAGAAAAAGCGCCATCTTGGACGAGGTGGTCACAGCCTTGGAGTCAAAATTCGGGGTACGGAGAGGAAAGGACCAGCTGCGGAAAAGATGGTCGGACATCAAGTCCAGGGAGCCGGAGCAATATCATCGGATCATGAAGGCCCTGAAAAAAAGTGAGTAAACTGCGCTTTTTCCGTGACTGTCGGACATAATCGTTCGTGTACATACCGTATCTGAATCCGGCGGATTTGACCCTAATCATTCGTGTAGGCACCTTATGTGAATCCGGCGGGTTTTATCCTAATCGTTCGTGATATACCGTAGGTGAATCTGGCGGATTTGATCTCAATCGTTCGTGTAGGTACCGTTTGTGAAACTGCCGGATTTGATCCTAATCGTTCGTGTACATACCGTATGTGAATCTGGCGGATTTGATCCTAATCTTTCGTGTAGGTACCGTATGTGAATCCGGCGGATTTGATCGTTCGTGTAGTTAATAGTTCATGTAATGAGCTCATATGGTTGTTCGTATATGTGGGCGTAAATAGCATGAATTTGTATATGGTGTAAATTTATCTGGTGTTGGATTAGATTTTAATTAGTTATTATTTTTTTGGTATTGTTCATGATAAACTGAATTGTCACGCTCAGTTTATAGGAAATGAATTTTTACTAAAGTTTCCTAAATTTATTCAGTGCAATGTAGACTCAATCCAAAAAAAAAAAAAGATAGATGATATATTGATAGATAGATAGATAGATAGATAGATAGATAGATAGATAGATAGATAGATAGATAGATAGAATGCTGGTTCAACATCTGGACTGGGAAACATTTAAGTGTAGTTTGGGACATCATAGAACATTTTTTGACATAATCACACACAGGTACTCCAGGGGATGATTCGAGTGTGTCCGTCTGTGAAACTTGGACAAAAGATATAAAGTATCACAGTTTGGTTAAAGGCTAGGTTCACATTGCTGCAATGTACGAGATCGAATGTGATTTGCACCGCACTGCAGTGCAAATCACATGTGATCTCTGTGTGATGCGATTTCAGCCATACATATAGTATGGCTGAATTTGCATCGCATCCGGACCAAACTTGTATAAGGCCCTTTTTTTAGTGCACAGCCGAATCGGATCACATGGGTATTCACACCATGTGGTCCGATTCCTGTCCGAGTTTAAAGATTGCACTGTGAAATGAGAACTAATTCGGAGGTGTCAATAAAACTTTACACTGATACTCCCAGCAGGTCACATAGGGCAGTCGAACTGCACATGCGATGCGTGAAACCACAGTAGATTTGCTGCGTTCGCACATCGCACCAGTCTGAACACAGCCTAACTAAAAAAAAAGTCATTTTAAGGATGTATTAAACTAGGATCTTGTAATAACCAGCTAATAATTGTACACCACTTCAAACCAATGTTTCATATTCACATTTCGGAACTCAAATATCACTATGCTTAAAAGTATCTTTTATTTTTTTTATTTTTTTATTTTTTTTATTTTCATTCTCATAGGGAAACAAAGACTCAGACAAGAGGCGGAGCAGCCCATGACCCCCCGACCTCACCAGCCTGATTGGGCAATTAGCCCCAGCCCCAGCCCCAACCCCAGCCCTGCGTCGGTATTGGAGCTGCCCAGTCCTGTGTCTGCGAGGGAGCTACGGAGCTCGGTATCCTCCGCTGGACCAAGCTCCGTAGCTCCACTGGATGAGCCGAGCCCAGGGCTAGATGTGGAGGAGGAAGAGCAGGTGGAGTTACACACCCCACAAAGTGAGTGTCTGACAACCCAGCTTAAGGTAAACAATTAATGGCTGTATATTTTAACCAATTTTTTTATCTACACATGTTTTTAGGTGATCTGGTTGTGGTAGAACAAGTCGCGGACCCATTTACCAGTGATAGTGCCCAGAGGATGATTGGTGACATCATGGCCTGGAATGGCCAGATTGATCGGATGGAGAACCAGATTCTAAACATCCAAAGAGAACTGGTCACTATGAGGCAGGGAATGAAGAACATGATCGATGTTTTAGGGAGAATCTAAGCCCCCTTTCCCTAAAACCCAATCGATCATGTTCTTCATTCCCTTTGAAAAAAGTTTTTAATGTTTTTACATCCTTGTTTTTAGAGGCCAAATTTTGAAGATGCACACGGTGTGTCAACATGTGCTATGTGCCATCAGAGGATCGCAATGGACGCATTTGGTGTTTGCAAACCCTTCCTCATTCTAGTATGTGAGAGGAAGGGATTGCACACACCAAACACGTCCATTGATCACTCATGATGGTACATAGCACATGTTGACATTACCATTTTTTGGTGTGCATCTTCAAAATTTGGCTTTACCCCTTGTTTTATGTAAATAGTTAAAAATCTGATTTTATTTTTTTATTTTTGTGATTATTGTTTTTAAGATATTTCTATATATATTCTATGTTTACAAAAAAAAAAAGAAAAAAAAAAAAAATTCCCCCAAAAAAAAAAAAAAAAAACAATTTCAAAAAAAAAAAAAAAACACCAAAAAAATATCTAAAACAGAGGCACTAGTTGGCATGTGCACTATTAAAAAATCAAAAAAAAAAGATGTGTGTGTGTCTACTTCTTTCAATACTCAATACCAGTTTGGGAAGTCATGTTGTGTTTTCTGTCACAAAGGGCCTTATTTCCTATTGTCAAAAACCACTTTGCAATACAAATGCACTAGGACAGGAATATGCAATTAGTGGAAATCCAGCTGTTGCAGAACTACAAGTCCCATGAAGCATAGCAAGACTGACAGCCACAAGCATGAGACCCAGAGGCATGATTGACTTGTAGTTTTGCACCAGCTGGAGGTTGGCCAATTGCATATCCCTGAATTAGGACAATGTAGGAGACAAGCAATGTGAAAAGCAAACAAGAACCAAACTTAAAAATGTGAACAGACAAGACATATTTCAAGAAAAATACATTTTTTATTGCTCAGCTGGCATTGGAATAGCCCCCCTACCATTAAAATAGCTGACATAGCGGTCACGCACCTCACGTGCTGTTTGGGGGGCTAAGCCAGGAAGGGCATGATCCAGCCCTGTCAGTTCTGGAAGCCTGAGTCCGGCCTCAGGCCCAATAGGCTGCAGGTACTGGTTACCTGAAAATTTACGTAGAAAATTGTGCAGAATGCAGCAGCACAGAATCACATAGTTCAGTTTATATTCTGCAAGGTTGATCGCTCTCAGTAACAGACGGAACCGGCTGGCCATAATGCCAAAGGCACTCTCCACAACCCTTCTTGCTCTGGCCAGCCGGTAATTAAAAACCCTCCTCTCCGGGGTGAGGGTCCTTTGGGGGAAGGGTTTCATAAGATGTTCACTCAGACCGAGCGCTTCATCAGCCAGAAACACAAACGGTAGACCCTCCACATTCTCGGCATCTGGTGGCAAGTCCAGGCCACCAGTGATGAGATGGTGGCAGAACTCGGTCTGCCTAAAGACTCCTCCGTCAGACATCCGGCCGTTCTTCCCCACATCCACATAAAGAAAGTCACATTGTGCCGACACCACCGCCATTAGCACCACACTATGGAACCCCTTATAATTCCAATAGTAGGACCCCGAATGTGGTGGGGGCACAATCCTCACGTTTCCCGCCGATCGCCCCTCCGCAGTTGGGGAAGTCCCAACGGGCAGCGAATTGGGAAGCCACAGTCTGCCATTCCTGTGGCGTGGAAGGACACTGGGGAGTCAAACACAGGGGGAAAAAAAAAAAAATAATTGTCATTAAATAAAAACAATTCATAACAACTAAAACACCAAGCCCCAATATAGCACAAACTCGTTCCCGAGTACGTCCACTCTCCATGGCTTTGAAACGGTCGGCTGGACAGACAAGCTCAACTGAACGCACTGAAGAACAGCCAGACCTATGAAGAACGACCTGAAACACAGAAACGAGCGGACCACAAGCGCCCAACAGGTACAACTGATCCACGCGTACCGAAAGGCAGATATACACCTCATAGGTAGACTGCGCCGCAGTGAACGGACAAATTAAGCTGAAGTCTAAAAATCGCGAATCGTCTCTAACCAAACTTCTACTAACGCAAAGTCAGCAGAAGGAGCCCAAAGGGTGCTTTGCTGTGTCTTGTGCTTCCTGTTTCTAGTCCCGTCGTACGTGACGTACGTCATCGCGCACGGTTTCAGCGGACTGATTGTTCGTCGTGTGTGGCCATGTCCGTCCATGCTAATTTTGAGCGGACTGTTTGCTGAAACTGTTGGACGGACAAAGTTGGGCGAACAGTCCGCCCGTGTGTACGCGGCCTTAAAGTGGTTGTAAACCCTTACAAACCACTTTGACCTACAGGTAATGCAGGCCACTTTGACCTACAGGCATGCGCTGGAATGACGTCATCATGGCTCCGGTGAATCACAGCGCCGGAGCAGCGAGACCCACCAAGAAGATGGATGCTCGGAACTACAGGGGACAGCGGTGACTTCGCTGGCTCCTGTGTCAGGTAAGTGACACATAATGGACTACTATGCGATGCATTATGCTTTACCTTTGCAGGGAATCAAAGAGGAAGTAAACCCATCAGGGTTTACTTCTTCTTTAATATATTAATTAAGGGAATGATTTTTCCCATCTGTGGAGACTAGATGTTGTATATACATATGCATATGTATCAGCCCTTGTACACACGGTCGGAAAATCTGACGGAAAATGTCCGATCGGACTGCGTTGTCGGATAATCCGACCACTTGTGGGCTCCATCTGACTGTTTCCGTCGGAATATCCGACCGACAAAGTTTGAGAGCTGGCTATAAAATTTTCCAACAACATGATCCGATGCGCGTCATTTCCAATCGTGTGTAGCTTAGTCCGACGGACAAAGTGCCACGCATGCTCAGAATTAATTCTGAGACGGAAGTGCTTGGTCAGGTAAAACTACTGTTCGTAATTGATATAGCACATTCATCACGCTGCAATGTTAAAAATTCTTTAATGCAGCACATTCTCTTTTTCTTTAGAATGCTACAAAAATTAAGTTGTTTTGCTGCTCATATTCACACACACTTCTCCCAAACGTATTTCTTTATTCTTTTTCCTCATTTCATGAATACAATATTTTAATTCGTCACATCTCCCCAATCATTTTTGATTTTTTTTTGTTTAAATTTTTGTGGTTGGTTTTTTTAATCAAGATCTCCTTTTTTGTCATTTTGCTCATCTTCGGAATTTTTCTGGTGTGTTTTGTGTGTCAACTTACCCCAACACCATTATTATCTTTTTATTTTATTGTTTTCTTTTTTAATCTCTAGGAGGTTGTTTTGGTGTTGGTACCCTATGTTATTAATTTGACTTTGTATTTTTGAAATGTACCTACCTACTCACAAATAAACTGTCCTTTTTGAAGTAAAACACATAGGCATATATCTCTTGAACCAAAAAAAACCTTTATTTAGGTGTCAGAAACAAATAAAGAGGGAGGCAGTGCTGGAGAAACTGGGGAGATTAGCAAAGCCTTTGGCCCCCAGGGCACACATCAACTATTTAAATGCAAAAATTGGTGGCCTGAGGAGTACCTATTTGAGGGAGAACAGTCTGGTCCTGAAGTCCAAGAAATCCAGAACAACAGCAGATGACATCTATGTCCCAGGCTGTGGTCCTACAAGAGCATGCATCTTCTGTCAGACCAGACTGAACCCAGGTCATCACTCTCTGGTCTTCCTTCCATGCTTCCTGTGGCTGTGGTGCTTGAGGTGTGGCAGAAGGAGGAGGAGCATGGTCCAAATCACACAAATGTGTCGTTTGTGTGATTTGGCCCAACAACCCCTTGAGTGTGTGGATAATGAGCTCCTTACACATGAGGTGTTGCCCCTCCTCCATTTGCTGGAGTTTGCAGGCAGCAAAGGCCTCTTGATATGTGGGAGTGGTTTTGAGGGCCTGCTGAAGCCTCCCCAATTAGCTTCAGAGCCGACTCCTCCACATTACCCCCCTTTTTGGCCCTTTTGGGTGGAATGCGGAGGGGAGGGACCTGTGATTGAGTCAGGGTCCTAGGCCTGCCCACCTATTGGCTGCCACTTACCCCTGCCTCCTCCTGGCTGCCACGTTCTACAGCCACCTTCTGGCTGCTGCATTCCACACCCTCCTCCTGGCTGAGGTCTTCCTGTGTATGAAAAAGGGACATAGTTTTCGTTTTTGGTTCATCAAACACACACAATTTTCATATTTTCATATTTTCATATATTAAAAAATAGAAAAGACTATCATTCTGAGCCCATCATTTTTCATTCTTGGCCCAATTGTTTTGGCCACTACTGTCTATTGATGTGTAAAACACTTTCTAAAATCAGCAATTAGTGAGCAACAATCAAGTTAACATCATTCATTTTTACTCCAAAAATATGTAGAACAATACTATAACTGGCTCAAGCTGGGCTCCTCCACATCTTCCTGACTGGAAGGCCCAGGTTGGGCGTCGGAAGACTCAGTAGGGGTGGAGTGAAGTGTAGAAGGAAGCGTGGAAGGAAGAGTAGAGAGGGATTCCCTGACCTCAGCCTGGTCTGACAGAAAATGCATTCTCTCATAGTACCACAGCTTGGGGATATAAACTTCATCTGTTGCTGCTCCAGTTTGCATGGACTTCAGCACCTTCTTGCGCTTCCTCAGATATGTACTCCTCGGGCCACCAATTTTATTTTTTAAATAGGTGATGTCTGCCCTGGGGACCACCGGCTTCACAAACTCCAGCAGTTTCTCCATCGCCGCCTGCCTCTTTAATTTGTTACTGTAATGGGGATGTGTAGCTTGCCACAGACAGGGCAGCTCTCTGTACTTGTCGATGAACAGGGGGAGAAAGCTGTGGTCGTTAAACCCATCCATATTATCTGCAAGACACAACACAAGACAAACCCTAATGTCAGGCTAAACTCTCCTAATCTTGTCCCAATATAGGCCTCAATCTAGAAGTAGTATAGGCTAGTGATGTACCAAGTTAAAATTGTACCTTTGTTTGAATGATTGGCGCGTCAGCTTCTCCCTCTGCTCACAGATCGTATGTACGACACACGTGAGTTGAGTTTTATATACAGTGCGCATGCGTGAAACTCCATCCCTGACGTTCTTTCTAGTTTATTTCCCGCCCCTTCTCTTTCGGCACAGTGGGGAGAGCACATGGCGGAGACACAACAGGGGCATGCTAATAATTCTACTAACGAGGAGGAGGACGAGGAAAGCCCGGAGCCTGAAACGTCCCTATCCCGGAGGAGAAGATTTAAGGCCTCAAATATGTCTTTTGGAGAGATGTTGGAGATGGTGGACATATTGAAGAGGAACGACTATGATGGGAAGTATGGACCTTACCCAAACCCATATGTAAGAAAGGCCAAGATCATGACTAAAGTTGTGAAGATTCTTCAGAAGAATTTTGGGGTACGAAGATCCAAGGATCAACTGAGAAAGCGCTGGTCAGACCTGAAACTGAGGGAGCACGATCAGTACAGAAGGATCAAGCGAGTTCTTCAAAAAAGTAAGTAGTTGTCGTGTGTTCATATTATTATTATTGCTTGCATACTGCTCCATGTGCTTTGATTTAATGTTGTACAGCTTAAAATGGCCACTTTCATGTTCATGGGTTCAATCGTTCGTTAGCCCACTCCAAAAATTATGTTTTGCCAAGTTGCACTTGACTACATTTGTTCACACAACAGGTAAGTATTCCAGCTTTAGAAAGTGTCAAAAATAATGTTTTCATCTTTGAACTCTGCCAAAAAACACAATTGTACGACACTTCCAAGCAATATTCCTATTTCTTCCCTCAAATATCTGTGTGCTAAGTATTCCTTTTTTACATTCTCATAGGAGAGAGAAGACTCAGGATGTCTGAGGACACCAGGGACCCCACACCTCCCAAAGAAGGGGAAATACCAACACCAGAAGAAGAGGAGGAGGAGGAAGAAGAGATTAGCGAAATTGTCACAAGAGGTGAGACCACAGCTTCTGGTAAGCTAATCAATGTATGCCTGCATATTTATAATACATGGTGTGTTTTTTTTGGTTTCTTTTTAGGTGATGTGGATGTTGTTGAAGAAGAATCACATTTTACCAGTGAAAGTGCCCAGATCCTCATTGGGGAGATAATGGGGTGCAATCGCGATTTAGAGAATATCCAGAAAAACATCAATGATGTTCAGCAAAAAATGAAGAACGTCATTGACATTTTAGGGAGAGTCTGAAACACCCAAAACTAGCTAGCATCCATTTTAATTTTTCAAAAACACTTTTATATTTTTAGAAAAGCCAAATTTGGAAGATGCACACAGTGTGTCAACATGTACTATATCCCATCATGGGGGATCAATGTATGCGTTTTTGTGGGTGCAACCCCTTCCTTGCTACTAAATATTCTCAGTGTGTCCATCTTCCAAATTTGGCTTTTCCAGGGGTGACACCCCATCTGATAAACGCAATATCAGCACAGTTTGTACACACTCATGTCTGATATTGTCTTCACTTTTCAAAGTTGAACTTTGTAAGTTTCTGTGTTCTGTATGTTATGCTTTGATACATGCCTGTTTACGCCAAGTTAGAAAAATGTTACCAAAAGCAATGTTTTATATACACCAAATATGTTGGTTTGTTGTAAAACCCTTTTCTAAACGCACATGTGAATGTGCTTTGAGTAAAAAGTTAAATGATCAACAATGTATGGCTTCCTTTTTCAATGCGCAAAAGCAGTATTTGTAGTAAAGTTGTTGTTTTCTGTGGCAATGGGTGGTATTTACTAAAGGCAAATCTACTTTGCACTCCAAGTGCAGTTTCAGGTGCACTTTTGCAGTGCACTTGTAGTGCATAGTGGATTTGGCTTTAGTAAATAACACCCACAGTGATGTTTAAATTTCCCCAATCACGCCATTTTCATGACCCCACATATTTCTGCCATGGTGCTTTTGTCAGTAATGGACTACATACATTAACAACAAAAAACAGATGTGTGCGTAGCAGACCCACAACATAATAAGATTATCTGAAGAAGAGACTGTCACCTCATCTTGCTCTGAAATTGGGTTTGCACTGTTGTAGAAAAAGGCCCATAAAACCCCAAATGAAACCTAGGAGACACCTAAAACAAAGTCAAGCAGTAAATGAAAACAAAGATTATTGGAGTTTCAAATAAAAATTTATTAAAAAAATGCCTCTCAGACATTGTCTGGCATATCAATGGCCCCCCTACCCACAAAGTACTCCACATATCTTGATCTGACCTTGCGGGCACTTTGGGGGGGGGGGGGGCAAGTCAGGATGACCAGCTTCAAGGGCCATCAGGTTGACATTTTCCGGCAAGTCTGCATCAGGCCCAACTGAGGCCACATAGTTTGCTGAGTGTTTTTTCAAAAAATTGTGCAGAATGCAGCACGAAAGCACAATATGATTGAGTTTATATTCCGCCATGTGAATTGGAGTCAAAAATAGGTGGAACCAGCTGGCCATTTTCCCAAAAGTGTTCTCCACTACTCTTCTGGCTCTGGCCAGCCGCAAATGAAAGATCCTCTGATCCGGGGTGAGGGTCCTCATCGGGAAAGGCCACATCAGATGGTTTGCCAGAGCAAATGCCTCATCCACGACAAAAACAAAGGGGAGTCCTTCAACATTCTCCTCTGGAGGTGGCAAGCTCAGACTGCCACTCTGGAGACGCCAGTAGAACTCCTATAGCGCGAACACTCCACCATCCGACATACGGACATTTTCCCCACGTCCACATACAGGAAGTCAAATGTCGCTGACACCCCCGCCAACATCACAATACTATTATACCCCTTGTAAGTATAATAGTAGAACCCTGAGTTAGGGGGTGGGGCGATGCGGACGTGTTTCCCATCAATTGCACCTCAACAATTGGGAAAGTCCCAATGGCTGGCAAAGTGGGAGGCCACAGTCTACCATTCCTGTGGCGTTGAAGGAAACTGTGGAGTCAAACAAGAAAAAAAATGTGTCCTTTTGCACATCAACATTGCAAGCAGATTAGACACAAACATTTTTTGGCCAAGATCAGTATAACATTTTTGGAAATGAAAGCCAAAAGTATAAGGTCCACTTATCAGATTCCTCACCCCCCCCCCCCCCCCATCTGATGGCCCATTGCAAAAAATTATAGGGGAATGTTTTGGACAGGTAACCCTCTCCACTTCATTGAGAGCTGAATGCATAAATAATGTGTGACACTTTGCTCAGCCCCTCCTTACTTACACTATTGGCAGCCCATCGGAGACAGGTAAGAAGTGCCATAATACAAAAAAAGGAACAAATGGAAGCACATTTTGACATTCTGCTATTACCCATCAAGACAATAGGAGAAAAAAAAAACTTTAAACTGTAGCTTTTGAAAGTATTGAGGCAGGCCCTTGCACTACATGCTTTGATGAATTCATCCATAAATCTGGGCAAAAAAGAGGTAGGTATAGTGTGTATTGGGTTTGGCAAAGTCAGCAGATAGAGGATTGCTATCAGCTGACATAGCAGTTGGGGGAGGGGGGTTCCTAATAAGTTTGGCCCACCAAAAAAAAAACCTCTGGCACTCTGCATGAATTTAAGCATAACATTTGTACACATTTTAGGGGGTGTTTAGGGAAAAGCAACACCATGGAGCTGATAAAATACATTGCTAAGTGACTAGGCTATAGGTTTATGGGCCCAGAAGAGCATGCTGGGGAAGTTAGTGAAGGCAAATATGAAGGACAAAAAGGGAACTTGAAAAGCTTCCAGCATGCATGAGGACAAAGGGGCACATCATATCCATTACAGCATATTACAATCATGGTAATTAGGGAATGAGGAAAGAAATCCAATACATTAGCAAACATTAAATAAATAGAATGTGATGTTAAAGGAGAAAACTTACCTTAATATAGTCCTTCTGCAGGACCTGTATGATGGCAGAACAGGTCTCTGGAATAGAGTGATGGCTTGCCGCATGCAGGTATCCTGCCTGCTGATATAAGGGGGCAGCAAAGCTAGCAGACAGTGAAAAACGGGGTCTGTCATCCGGAGATAATTCCTGAAATCATCAGGATTATTCTCCCGGATCTCATGAAGCAAAGGCATGTGCGAAAACTGGTCACGCTGGAGCAACCAATTATTGGTCCACAAACTCCTCCTCGCCCTGTTCATGGACTGGGCTTGTGTCAAAGCTAAAAGCCCAACACCAAGCCCCTGCACAGCACGAACTCTACGATGAGTACGTACATGAAACATGGCTTAAAACGGTCGGCTGGTCAGAACGGACAACAGAAAGCACCGATAAACAGCAAGGCCTGAAAGAACGAACTGAAAACCAGAAACGAGCGGACAATAAGCACTGTAAATCAAAGCGTACTATATACCAAAATACAGTCCGCACTGACCAACAAATGCGAACTGACTACACGCACTGATAATCAGATACGCACCGACAAGCACAAAGTGAAGAGCAGTAACGAACTGAAGCACAAATCTGAAAAGCGCAAATCGTCTCTTACCAAACTTCTACTAACACACGATAAACACGAGATCAGGAAAGGGAGCCCAAAGGGTGCCGCATGTGGTGCTGAACTTCCCTTTTCTAGTCCCGTCGTACACGGTTTATGTTACCGTGTTCTTGTCGACCGGAAATTCCGACAACTTTATCTGACCGTGTGTATGCAACACCACTTCCGGACTAAATCCGTCGGAATTTATCCGACGGATTTTGTGGTTGGGATGTCCGACCGTGTGTACAAGGGCTCACAAATGTTCCACACAGAATGACCCAAGGAGACATTCAATGTTTCTCAAATGTGTCTCTCTAATGGGGTACACTATGGAGACAGGGACAATATCCACAATGCAAAAACATAAATGGAGGGCACAGAAGGAGGAAACACCCAAATTCACTTGCTTTTTAAAGTGAAAATAAAGAGTAAAATGTAAAGCAAGGAATTGCAAAGCAGGGGATAAACCAACCCCCCCCCCCCCCCTTAATAATGTGTAATATACCACTCGAAGATCATCCCAAATGGAATGAAAGTCTTAAAATAAAAAATCCAAAAGACTTCCCTTTTGCAGAGAAGTCTAAAGACATTGCCACCCTCTTTGGGTGTATGAATCTTCCCTATAATTTGCACACCAACAGCCGAGGTGTTACCTTCATGAAATTGATTAAAATGCTTGTCTACATTGGTGGAGAATTTCTTCTCTATGCTATATAGGTGTTCCTGAAACCTACCTCTAAGGCGTCTTGTGGTGGTGCGATCGGTGTACTGTACATTGCAGATTGTACATGTAATAATGTATATATTACATAGCGGGTGTTGCAGTTATAAAATTATGTTAATGTGTGTTGTATACCATTAGAATATGAACATACAATATTCCCCTTAGTAATATGTGTGCAGCAAGAACATGCAACCATGCCAGATACCGGCCAGATAAAAGGGATCTAAAGCGGTTTGTCACCACAGAATGCCCGAGGAGAGAATATCATTCTACCTGACCCCAGTTACTACTGGTGAAACATCATCAAAGTGATACCATGACTTTGTGAATTACAAATATGGGTTGTATAATGTCAAGGACTCTATGCTGACCACCAACTTGCACACCCATTTAAAGTGTTTTTAATGGGGAACACCCCAGAAAGCTGTATTGCCAGAACTGCACTGGACTGGATGCTCTTGGCAATTATAGGAAATGATTTCCTGAGCCACTTGGCGACAGGGAGAAGCCTTCAGGACCTCAAGTTCTCTACAGGCATCTCCCCCCAGGCTCTGGGGATCATTATTCCAGAGACCTGTTCTGCCATCATTCAGGTCCTGCAGAAGGACTATATGAAGCTAAGTTTTATCCTTAAACATCACATTCTATGTATTTCATGCTTGCTAATGTCTTGCATTTCTTTCCTCATTCCCTAATTACCATCATTGCAATATGCTCTAATTCATATGCTCTGCCCCTTTGTCCTCAGGCATATTTGCCTCACTAACTTCCCCACCATGCTCTTCTTGGCCCATAAAACTATAGTCTAGTCACTTACCAATGTCTTTTGTCAGCTCCATAGTATAGCTTTTCCCTAAACAACCCATTCATGCAGAGTGACGTTTCATGCAGAGTGACGTTTCATGCAGAGTGACGTTTTTAAAATTTTTGGGGTTGTGCCAAACTCATTAGTAACCCCCCTCCCCCCAACTGCTAGCTCAGCTGATAGCAATCCTCTATCTGATGACTTGACCAAACCCAATACACACTATACCTACCTTTTTGATGATCACATTTATGGATGAATTCACCTAAGCATGTAGTGCAAGGGCCTGCCTCAATACTTTCAAATGCTATTTTTTTTTTAACCTATTAATTATCTTGATATGTGATAGCAGAATGTCAAAATGTGCTTCCATTTTGTTGTCTTTTTGGTATTATGACACTTCTTACCTGTCCGGTGGGCTGCCAATAGTGTAACTAAGGAGGGGCTTCCCAAAGTATCACACATTATTTAGGCATTCAGCTCTCAATCAAGTGGAGAGGGTTACCTGTCCTAAACATCCCCCCCTCATTTTTTAGCAAGGGCCTATCAGATGGGGGGGGGGGGATTGGGGGTGATGACTCTCATAAGGGGACCTTATACTTTAGGCTTTAAATACTCAGTTCCCAAAATGTTATACTAATTTTGACCAAAAATGTTGGTGTCTAATCTGCTTGCAATGTTGATTTGTCAAATTACTAATTTTTGTTCTTGTTTCACTACACAGTGTCCTTCAACGCCACAGGAATGGCAGACTGTGACCTCCCACTTTGCCAGTTTTTTTCAAGTCGTGCCTTTTTCACCAACAGTGCAAACCCAAGTTCAGAGCGAGATGAGGGGACAGTCTCTTCTTCAGATAATCTTATTATGTTGTGGGTCTGCTACACACACACCTTCTTTTTGTAACTAATGTTTTACTGACCAAAATCATGCTCATTTTCTGCACCATGGCAGGAAAATGGCATGATTGTCCAAATTTACACCTCACTGTGGGTGTTTTTTACTAAAGGCACATCCACTATGCACTACAAGTGCACTGCAAAAGTACACTTAAAACTGCACTTGGAGTGCAAAGTGAAGTTGCCTTTAGAAAATCACACTCCTTTTCAGCACAAACTAAAATTGTACTACAAATACATTTTTGGCGCAATGAAAAAGGAAGCCACACATTGTTGAAAATTAAACTTTTTAATACAAGCACATTCACATGTGCGTTTCGAAAAGGTTTTTAAAACAAACCAAGAAATTGTGTGTATCAAAAACAGAGTTTAATCTAAATTTTGTTTACTTGTTGTTTTTGTGTAAACAGGCATGTATCAAACCGTAAAATACAGAACACAGGAACTTGCAAAGTTCAACTTTGAAAAGTGAAGACAATATCAGACATGAGTATGTACAAACTGGGCTGATATTGCCTTCATCACATGGGGTGTCACCCCAGAAAAATACAAATTTGGAAGATGCACAAAGTGTGTCAACATGTGCTATCTCCCATCATGGGGGATCAATGTACATGCTTTGGCGCTGCAACCCCTTCATCTCAGACACTTTACACAAAACACGTAGATTGATCCCCCATGATGGGAGATAGCGCATGTTTACACACTCTGTGCATCTTCCAAATTTGTAATTTCGAGAAATACAAAATTTTTTGTTTAAAATATCAAAAATAAAACCCTATCTAGTTTTGTGTGTTTCACACTCTCCCCAAAACATCAATGATGTTCTTCATTTTATTTTTAACATCATTGATGTTTTGCTGTATATTTTCCAAATCCCGATTGCACCCCATTATCTCCCCAATCAGGATCTGGGCACTTTCACTGGTAAAACGGGAATCTTCTTCCACATCACCTACAAAACAAAGCAAAAAAACACACCATGTAATAAAAATATGGTGACATACATTGATGAGTTTACCGGAAGCTGTGTTCTCCGACACTCACCTGTTGTGGTGACAATTTGCCCAACCTCCACGATCTCTCCTTCCTCCTCCTGCTCCTATGTTTCTGCTTTTGGAAGTTGCCCTTCTTTGGGAGGGGTGTGGTCCCTGGTTTCCTCATACTTGCCGAGTCTTCTCTCCCCTATGAGAATGTAAACAAAGAATAATTAGCACACAGAGGACAGAAATAGGAATATGAAACATTGCTTGGAAGTGTTGTACAATTGTGTTTTTTTGCCGATTTCCAAGGTGAGAACATTATTGGGGACACTTAGTTAAGCTGGAATACTTCCCTGCAGAACAATGTTTCTTACGAACGAATGAAACCATGAACTTGAAAGTGGCCATTTTTAAATGCACAACATGAAATCAAAGCACATGGAGCAGTATGCAAGCAAGAATAATCATATGAACACACGACAACTACTTACTTTTTTTAAGAACACGCTTGATCCTTAGGTACTGCTCGTGCTCCCTCAGTTTCAGGTCTGACCAGCGTTTTCTCAGTTGATCCTTGGATCGTCTACCCCAAAATTCTTATGAAGACTCTTCACAACTTTAGACATGATCTTGGCCTTTCTGATATTTGGGTTTGGGTAAGGTCCATACTTCCCATCATAGTCGGTCCTGTTCAATATGTCGACCATCTCCAACATCTCTCCAAAAGACATATTTGAGGCCTTAAATCTTCTTTTCCTGGATCGGAACGTTTCAGGCTCTGGGCTTTCCTCACCCTCCTCCTCGTTAGTGGAACTATTATTAGTGCGCACCTGCATTCTCTCTGCCTTGTGCTCTCCCCACTGCGCCGGAAGCGAAGGGGCGGGGAATAGTCTAGAAAGAACGTCGGGGCGGGCGGAGTTTCACGCATGCGCACTGTATATAAAACGCAAAACGCGTGTATCGTCTGTACGATCTGGGAAGAGAGTGAGGCGCGGACGCGACGAACGTGTAAACGAAGGTAACATTTTTAACTTGGTGCATCACTAGACTAGACTGCTTCTATCAAGGCCGATGTTGGGACAAGATTAGGAGGGTTTTTAATGGCATTATTAGTATTTGAGGGTTTGTCTTGTGTTATGTCTTGCAGACAATATGGATCCATTCAAAAACCCAAATTTTATGGGGCTATTCCTTGAACTCTACAAGGAGAGGCTCTGCCTGTGACAGTTCCATAATGAGTTTTAAGGCCGACATAACAAAGAGGAACGCAGCGCTGGAGAAACTTCTTTCTTTGGTGCGGATCATGATCCCCACGGCAGACATGGCCTATCTGAATAGGAAAATTGGGGCCATGAGGATTACATATCTCAGGGAGAGAAAAAAGCACCTGGAGTCCTTGAGAGCAGGAGATACAGATGTCGTTTATTACCCCAGGATAGTTTACTTTGACAGGCTGCATTTTCTGGTAGACCAGGGGGTACCCAGGCCACCACTCAGGCCACCACTCTCCAGTCTTCCTTCAAGGCATCCTTCACCCCCAGCTGAGGCTTCTGATGTCCAACCTGGGCCTTCCAGGCAGCAACATGTGGTGGGGCCCAGCTTGAGACAGGTATTGCATTGTTGAACATATTTCTTGTGTTACATTTAATGATGTTAACTAGATGTTCTTATTGATCAGTAAGTTGTGATTTATCAAAGCGGTTTACATATCAAGAGACAGTAGTGACCAAAAATTATTGGGACGGGAAAGAAAAATGCTGGGCTCAGAATAATAGTCTGTTCTATTTGGTAACATTCAATTTGCAAAAGCCAGGAGCACAAAATGGTGTGATTGATGAGCAAAAAACTAAAACTATGTCCCATTTTCATACACAGGAAGACCTCAGTCGGGGGGAGGCTGTGGCAAGTGGCAGCCAGGAGGTCGACCAACGCCCTCCTTCTCCTCCTCCTGCCCCAACTACAGGAGACCAGCCACAGCCTCGAAGGATGCCTGGAGGGAAGTGCCTAAGGAAGACGAGTGAGTGATGGCCTGGGTTCAGTCTGGTCTGCCAGAAGATGCAGCCTCTTGAAGATCCACATCCTGGGGACATAAATGGCATCTGAATTTCCTGTTCTCTAGGACTTCGGGACCAGACTTCTCTCCCTGAGATATGTACTCCTCAGGCCACCATTTTTTTATATTCTAATTTGTTCATGTCTGCCCTGGGGGCCAAAGGCTGCGCCAAAGTAACAAGTTTCTCCAGCGCTGCGTTCCTCTTTTTATTTTATTGTGACCAAAATAAAGGTTTTTGAAATACTTGTGTATGTGTTTTCCTTCAAAAAGTACAGTTTATTTGTGAGCAGGCAGGTACATTTCAAAAAAACAAAGTGAAATGAATAACAAGGGGTACCAACAATAAACAACCTCCTGTAGATTAAAAAAGAAAAACAAAATATCAAAAATACAATAATGTTGTTGTGGTAAGTTTACACACAAAAAACACCCCAAAAAAGGAGAAATGAGCAAACTGTCTTTAAAGGAGATTTTTAGGAATTAAAAAAAAATCCAAAAAAGAATAAACGAAATCTAAAATTGTGTAGATGTGACGCAAAATAAAATTGTATTGCTGAAATGGTGAAAAAAAGAGTAATGAAATACGTTCGGGAAAAGTGTGTGTGACTATGAGCATCAAAAGAAGTTCCTTCTTGCAGCATTGTAAAGAACAAGAGAATGCGCTTCATGAATGAATTTTTAAAATTGCAGCGTGACGAATGTGCTATATCGCTTAGGAGCAGTAGTTTTACCTGAACGAGTGCTTCCGTGTCGGAATTTGAATGTGAGCATGCGTGGCACCTTGTCCGTCAGAGTAGGCTACACATGATCGGAGTATGTCCGATCGGACCAGTTTGACAGAAAATATTTCCAGCAAGTTGGAAAATTGGGTCCGATGGAAACAGTCCGATGCATACCACACACAGTCGGATTATCCGACAAAACGGTCCGATAGGACACATTCCGTCGGAATCTCCGACTGTGTGTACAAGGGCTAAGAGACGAAAGCTATTGGCTACTGGCCCGTTTATAGTCACGACGTACGTGTTTGACGTCACCTCGTTCAGAACGATCGGATTTTCCGTCAACTTTGTGCGACCATGTGTATTCAACACAAGTATCAGCCAAAATCCGTCAGAACAAATCCGATGGATTTTGTGGTCGGAATGGGGTTTATTTACTAAAGCTGGAAAGTGTAAAATCAGGCTCACTTCTGCATATAAACCAATGAGCTTCCAGGTTTTATTACCAAAGCTTAATTGAACAAGCCGATGTTAGAAGCTCATTGGTTTCTATGCAGAAGTGAGCCTGATTCTGCACTTTCCAGCTTTAGTAAATAAACCCCATTGCGTACTTAAAAGTTGGGTATGCCTGTATGCATGTGAATAATGGCCTGAACCATATGTCTTGTCTGTTTCTAGTATGGTCACCAGGTGGCGTGAGCGGTGCAGACCTGAGTGAACTTTATCCACATTATGTGCTGGTGTAAATTTGTTGATCAGTGGGAAGAAGGTGGTATTCTCTCGGAGGATAGGATCTGCTTCCAAAAATGTAAATGATGCAATATTCTTTAGGATGTATTCACACTGCTATGCTGTTTTTGGCTGAGGACAATTGAAACTTGCTTAATCACATATGTATATACTGCACCATGTTACCATAGGATAGGATGCATTTGCATTGCTGTTTACTCTCTTTTCAGGTGTATCTGAGTCGGCACGTCTTCCTTGGCTAAGGAGAGACAGGGATCTAACTGGACGACAACTGTATTCCTTTCTATATCTTGTTATTACTGTATATATTAGATAGTCAGGAAGCAATATCATTGCTCTTGTTGACTTTTAAAGCTGTACATAACTATTTTTCATATTTCCTTGTCATATGTGATCTATTATCTCATGTGTCTAATACCAAGTTTACGGCATCTCACAAAAGTGAGTACACCCCTCATATTTTTGTAAATATTTTATATCTTTTCATGTGACAACACTGAAGAAATCACACTTTGCTACAAATGTAAAGTAGTGAGTGTACAGCTTGTGTAAGAGTGTAAGTTTACTGTCCCCTCAAAATACCTCAACACACAGCAAGTGAAAATTTCAAAATCGGGCCCAATTGGCCATTTTCTCTCCCCGGTGTCATGTGACTCGTTAGTGTTACAAGGTCTCAGGTGTGAATGGGGAGCAGGTATGATAAATTTGGTGTTATCGCTCTCACTCTCTCATACTGGTCACTGGAAGTTCAACACGGCACCTCATGGCAAAGAACTCTCTGAGGATATGAAAAAAAGAATTGTTGCTGTACATAAAGATTGCCAAGACCCTGAAATTGAGCTGCAGCATGGTGGCCAAGACCATACAGAGGTTTAATAGGACAGGTTACACTCAGAACAGGCCTCGCCATGGTCGACCAAAGATGCTGAGTGCATGTGCTCAGTGTCATATTCACAGGCTGTCTTTGGGGAAATAGATATAGAAGTGCTGCCAGCATTACTGCAGAGGTTGAAGGGGTGGGGGTGAGCCTGTCAGTGTTCAGACCATACGCGGCACATTACATCAAACTGGTCTGCATGGCTGTCGTCCCAAAAGAAAGCCTCTTCTAAACATGATGCAAAAGAAAGCCCGCAAACAGTTTGCTGAAGACAAGCAGACTAAGGACATGGATTACTGGAAACATGTCCTGTTGTCTATTGAGACCAAGATAAACTTATTTGGTTCAAATGGTGTCAAGCCTGTGTGGCGGCAACCAGGCGAGAAGTACAAAGACAAGTGTGTCTTGCCTACAGTCAAGCATGGTGGTGGTTGTGTCGTGGTCTGGGGTAGGGATGAGCTTCGTGTTTCGAGTCGAACATATACGTTCGACTCGAACATTGGCTGTTCGCCCGTTCGGCGAATACCGAACGTTATGGGCCGTTTGCGCAAAATTAGTGTGGCGCTCACGGCCCACAATGCACTGCACCATCGCAGTGCATTGCTGACTCATGCACTGTGACCCCGCATGCTTGGCCAATCACAGCGCTGGCAGCGAGGAGAGCCATGATTGGCCACAGACGGCCAGGTCTTGGTAGATTTGCAGTGGTCTGATACTCCTTCCATTTCAAAATGATCACTTGCACAGTGCTTCTTGGGATGTTTAAAGCTTGGGAAATCTTTTTGTATCCAAATCTGGCTTTAAACTTCTCCACAACAGTATTACGGACCTGCCTGGTGTGTTCCTTGGTCTTCATGATGCTCTCTGCGCTTTCAACAGAACCCTGCACGTGGCTATGGGACACGCTTGTCCTTCTTCTTTTCGGCAGCTGGACATGTTGAGCCGCAACATGTCGAAGACTTGGTAGAGTGGATGACCAAGCCCTCTTCATCCTCCTCATCCTCTCTCACCCAGGCTCAGGGTACTACCAAAGCAGCTGCCAACGCATCGTCTTCCCTCCTCTCAATGTCATCATCAATGACTCCTTCCCTAGACCCACCACGTCCTCCTGAGGAGTCTCCTGAACTCTTTGAGCACAGTGTTGGGTACATGCTCCGGGAGGATGCCCAGTGTTTTGTAGGCTCTGATGATGATACTCAGCTAGAGGAAGGCAGTAGCGTGAGCGCAGAGAGAGGGGATGCTCAAGAAGGACAGCAATCTGGCAGTCATGTTCCACAAGCTGCAGCATACTGCCAGGTTTGCTCCAGTGATGAAGAGGGAGGGGATGATGAGGGCACTGACTCCACGTGGGTGCCTGGTAGGAGAGAGGAGGAGGAGGAGGAGGCACATGTCCAATGGGGCAGGATGCCCTCCGGGGGCCAGCTTAGGGGCAGCACACCGACTGAATCACACCGCAGAGCTCCACCTGTGCAGGGCGCTGCCTCTGCGCATTATTCTAAAAGTTCTTTGGTGTGGGCCTTTTTTGAGACGAGTGCATCAGATCGCACTGCTGCTATTTGCAACATATGTCTCAAGCGTATCTCGCGTGGCCAAAACATCAGCCGCTTGGGCACCACATGCTTGACCAGACATATGTTGACCTGCCATGCAGCTCATTGGCAAGTGTACCTCAAAGACCCGCACCAAAGTACAAAGCGGACCTCTCCTTGCTCCTCATCAGCTGGGATCTCCAACCCCACTAGACCTTCAGTCCTCTCTGAAACCTGCTCTGAGAGGAATGAAGGTGTAGAATTAGGTGTGTCACAGCCAAGTGCTTCCGGGCACTCTGCTAGCAGTACACCCACGTCTGATTATAGCAGGCAACTGTCCCTGCCCCAGCTGCTGGACCACCGAAAGAAGTTCACTCCCAGCCATCCACATGCCCAGCAGTTGAATGCTAGCTTGGCTAAATTGCTAGCATTTCAACTGCTGCCTTTTCAGTTGGTAGACTCGGCCCCCTTCCGTGAGTTTGTACAATTTGCGGTTCCTCAGTGGCAAGTCCCCAAATGCCACTTTTTCTCATGGAAGGCGATTCGGGCTCTCTACCGGCATGTGGAAGGCAATGTCCTTGCCTCGCTGGACAGGGCGGTCAGCGGTAAGGTGCATATTACCGCTGACTCATGGTCCAGCAGGCATGGACAGGGATGTTACCTGTCTTTCACGGCCCATTGGGTCACTCTTCTGGCAGCTGGGAAGGATGCAGGACAAGGTGCAGTAGTGTTGGAGGTTGTTCCACCACCACGCCTCCAAAATGCTACTATTGGTTGTGACACACCTCTCTCCTCCACCCCCTTCTCTTCTTCTTCCTCCATGGCCTCTTCCAGTGCTCTGTCCTCAGAACCAGCTGTGCTCCGTAGGTGTTCCATGGGCTACGCAAGTACGCAGGCAAAACGATGCCATGCTGTGCTTGCACTGGTTTGTTTGGGGGACAGGAGCCACACTGGAGTTGATGTTTTGTCAGCTCTGCAGGGGCAGGCCGAGAGGTGGTTGACGCCACGCCAGCTTAAGCCAGGAATGGTGGTTTGCGACAATGGCACCAACCTCCGACAGGGACAACTGACCCATGTGCCCTGTGTGGCTCACGTCCTTAACCTGGTGGTTCAGCGGTTCTTGGGCAGGTACCCAGGCTTACAGGATGTCCTGAAGCAGGCCAGGAAAGTCTGTGTGCATTTCCGCCGATCATTTAATGCCTGTGCTCGGCTGGCTGAGCTCCAAAAGGAGTTGAACCTGCCCAAGAACCGCCTTATATGTGACATGCCCACCAGGTGGAACTCAACGTTGGCCATGATGCAGCGGCTGCACATGCAGCAGAGGGCCATCAATGAGTACCTGTGCAACTACGGCACCAGGACAGGGTCAGGGGAGCTCGGTTTTTTCTCACCACGCCAGTGGGGCATGATCAGGGATGCATGCACTGTCCTGTCACCGTTTGAGGAGGCCACAAGGATGGTGAGCAGTGACAGTGCATGCATCAGTGACACTGTACCTCTTGTCCACCTCTTGGAGCATACGCTGCGTGGAATAATGGACAGGGCACTTGAGGCAGAACAGAGGCAGGAAGAGGAGGACTTCCTTGCCTCTCAAGGCCCCCTTTATACAGACAGTGTTTCTGCTGTGCCACCCATCACACAGGAAGAGGATGAGGAGGAGGAGGAGGAGGAGGATGATTGTGTCAGCATGGAAGTGGAGGCTGGCAATCAGCATTAGCAGCAGCAGCCGTCTTGTAGGGATGATTTACAGTCCCAAGAAACCCGTGGACTTGTACATGGCTGGGAGGAGGTAGCTGCGGATCATGTTGTCCTTAGTGACCCAAAGGACTCCGGACCGAATGCCTCAGCTAACCTACGCTGCATGGCCTCCCTGATCCTGGAAAGCCTGTGGAAGGATCATCGTAGAGAGAGACTGGGAGGTTACAAACTCCTGGTCCTGGACAACGTGTTGCTGAGGCATCGGTCAGAAGGAGCGGTGGAGAAGGTGGCCGTCTGACCGATGCGTTCAGACAATTTTTTAGTCCGCAGCCCCAAGGCACGATCAGTTCCAGCAACCATCGCCAGCGTCTGATTTACATGGTGCAGGAATACCTAGGGGCAAGGTCAGACTTGGACACCTTTCCCACCGAAAATCCTCTGGCTTACTGGGTCTTGAGGATGGATCTCTGGCCAGAGCTTGCACAGTATGCAATTGAGCTACTGGCCTGTCCTGCATCCAGCGTTCTTTCCGAATGCACCTTCAGTGCTGCTGGTGGCTTTGTTACCAATCACAGGGTGCGCATGTCCACCGACTCAGTTGATCGACTGACCTTCATCAAGATGGATCAGTCTTGGATCACCCACAGCTACCAAGCACCTGAAGCTGATGTAACCGAATAATTTTTTTTGAAATATCACATCCCTTCAAGACTGCCTATGCTGATGCTGAGTGACTGTCCTGTTATGATGATTGCCTATCCTCTTCCTCCTCCGCTGATATGTTGGAAGAACATTTTTGGTTCTGGGTGATGACACCAGCTCAATTTTTCAGCCCCTGTTTAACAGGGGCGTTTAATTACAATTTTTGATGCAATGCTTTGCAGCAGGGCTCATTCCTGCACCACTACTAGAGTATATGGGAGAGGTTGCAGTGTCGTGGCACCAGCACCAGTGCCTAAGGCCCAATTTTTCTGCTCCTGTTTAACAGGGGCGTTTAATTAAAAATTTTGATGCAATGCTTTGCAGCAGGGCTCATTCCTGCACCACAACTAGAGTATATGGGAGAGGTTGCAGTGTCATGGCACCAGCACCAGTGCCTAAGGCCCAATTTTTCTGCTCCTGTTTAACAGGGGCGTTTAATTAAAATTTTTGATGCAATGCTTTGCAGCAGGGCTCATTCCTGCACCACAACTAGAGTATATGGGAGAGGTTGCAGTGTCATGGCACCAGCACCAGTGCCTAAGGCCCAATTTTTCTGCCCCTGTTTAACAGGGGCATTTAATTACAATTTTTGATGCAATGCTTTGCAGCAGGGCTCATTCCTGCACTACAACTAGAGTATATGGGAGAGGTTGCAGTGTCGTGGCACCAGCACCAGTGCCTAAGGCCCAATTTTTAAGCCCCTGTTTAACAGGGGCATGTAATTACAATTCTTGATATAATAGTTCACAGGAGGGCCCGTTCCTGTGCCCACCCAGAGTAACTGTGAGGACTTATAGTGTTGTGGCACCAGCACCACAACCACCAAAGGTCAATTTTTCTACCACTGTTCAACAATGGCATGTAATTACAATTCTTGATATAATCGTTCACAGCAGGGCGCTCCAGCGCTCACCAAGAGTCACTTTGAGGGCTTACAATGTTGTGGCAACACCAACAGGGCAGGCCCCTACTTTCAAACATCCAACTTACAAACGTCTCCTACTTGCCATCGGAAGGAGACAACAGAAAGTGAGATGAAAGAAGACGGATGGCAAAACAAATTATACAGGGGTGATAACCCTTCCCTATGTTTTCCAAAAAGTTTTAAAATAGATTTTTTGACTGGAGCTACACTTTAAAAATGTACCAGTTGAAAATTACAAACAGATTCTACTTAACACAACAAACCTACACAGTCCCTGTCTTGTTTGCACCGCCTGTATACTGCTGTTCTGAGTATATAGGGTCTGGGGGTCACACGTATTTCCTTTTTTTAATATGGGTACGGGGTTCACCTTAATATCCGTACAAGACCCAAAGGGGCTGGTAATGGGCAGGGGGGCTACCCATGCCATTTTTCTCAATGATTTTTAAAAACATTTTAGGCATTGACCCATGTCCCCTAGGGCAGGAGCCAGGTCCCCAAACCCTTTTTCGGACAGTATCTTGCATATTAACCATTAAAATTAGCACTTTTAATTTCGAATGTTCGAGTCCCATAGACTTCAATGGGGTTCTAAAGTTCGTACGAATTTTCGGTCCGTTCGAAAGTTCTGGTGCGAAACGAACCGGGGGGTGTTCGGCTCATCCCTAGTCTGGGGCTGCATGAGTGCTTCCACAACTGGGGAGCTACAGTTCATTAAGGGAACCGTGAATGCCAACATGTACTGTGACATACTGAAGCAGAGCATGATCCCCTCCCTTCGGAGACTGGGCCGCAAAGCAGTATTCCAACATGATAATGACCCCAAACACACCTCCAAGACAACCACTGCCTTGCTAAAAAAGCTGAGGGTAAAGGCGATGGACTGGCCAAGCATGTCTCCACACCTAAACCTTATTGAGCATCTGTGGGGCACCCTCAAATGGAAAGTGGAGGAGCGTAAGGTCTCTAACGTCCACCAGCTCCGTGGTGTCATTATGGAGGAGTGGAAGAGGACTCCAGTGGCAACCTGTGAAGCTCTGGTGAACTCCGTGCCCATGAGGGTTAAGGCAGTGCTGGAAAATAATGGTGGCTGCACAAAATATTGACGCTTTGTGCCCAGATAGGACATTTTCACTTAGGGTAGTACTCAATTTTGTTGCCAGTGGTTTAGACATTAATGGCTGTATGTTGAGGTATTTTAAGGGGACAGAAAATGGACACTGGTGTACAAGCTGTACACTCCCTACTTTACATTGTAGCGAAGTGTCATTTCTTCAGTGTTGTCACATGAAAAGATATATAATAAAATATTTACAAAAATGTGAGGGTGTACTCACTTTTGTGAGATACTATATTTTATGTGGTACGCCACATAAACTGTTATTTGTTACTCTTTCCCTGTTTCCCCACCTATCCCAGTTTTTGCCAGGACATCCGCTCTCAGGCTTGAGGGTTGACATTTTTTTTTCTGCAAACTCCGAAACATAGTTTTTTTGGGCAGGGGGAGGATGTAGTTCCTCACAAATATACTTGCCGGGGTAGTTGTCCTGGTTGATTAATAGACATCCATTGATTTCTCCCTAAGTTTGGTCTTGTTGTACTTTTCTCTTCAACCACCAGGTGGCCGGGTACTCTGTGGTGCTAAATATGAGAAAGGCAACCCAAGGTCAGGTTATTGGTATATGGGGTATCTCAGCCAATGGGCAGGGGTTTTCTTGAATCCATTGGCCTGCTGGGAGCACCTATATATTTGGGTGAAGTCAGGTGATCTATGTTCTGTGCCACTTGGACTTGTCTGGGTGGACGTGTGCCATACACCCTGGGCTATTAGTCCGGATATTGGGCTAATCTCAAGGGCATCTGGCTGCCAGGCTGAGTGAGGGCCTATTCTGAAGTAAGAGTGCAGCGCAGGGTTGTGACTGCGGCTTGTGGTCCAACCAAAAGTGACGGTTCTGTCGGCCGGAGAACCTGATGTGGTTGGAGGTAGAAGAGGAGCTATCACCACTAAGGGACCAACCCCCTTTACCTGGGACCACAGTGAGCAACTGAAGCAAGTTCCGGAGCAGTATTATCACCAAACGGGCATGGTGGAGAATCGGGAAACATCAGGTGGTGATCAAGTCAGGGACCCAACCAACGGAGGCGATGCTTGCAGAGCAGCCTTGTGTGCCAAGCTAGGGATCGAGCCGGTTATCAGGGGTGAAGCTTGAGAAGTATCTGGAGTGCCAAGCTAGGGATCCAGCAGGGTACCCCAAAGTTCGTAGGACCTCAAGGAATTCAGAGTCTGTGAATCAGTGGATCTATGAAAGACCGGGAGCTCAATGTTGAAGAACTACAAGAAACAGTGGTAGTAAAGCTGAAACAACTGTTACATTTGTGTTATGAACTGTTAAAGACTGTTGCCATAGGAGACAGCATTCCTGCATGTGCAGTTTTGGCGCCTTGCTGGGGCCTTTCCCTACATGGCTGTCCTTCTATTGAAGCCACGGAATCTGCTAATCTAATCTACAACTACTTAAGGGTGTTCTGGCCTTAACTCTCTTTCCCCCAAAAATACAAAAAGGACTATTAAAGAGAAATAAAACCTTTTTTTACAATTTTATATACTTTCATCATTTTGCACCCACTATGCCTCACAACCCACTACATGTTGTCAATTCCAGCTTGCACGAATTTCACAGAAGTCTGCTCTAATGCCGGGCTCACATGATCAGATTTTCGGACGAATTTTCATCCATTTTTTGTATGCTGCTAGTCTGATATCGAAAGTAAAGAGGTTACTCAACATATGAAAATTCTCGTACGACATAATTGAACTTCCGAAGTGATGTAATGTGTTGAATTGTTTTGTATGTGTTCTTTAGTTTCTGAGCATGCGTAGTCTAATTGAATGAAAATCGTACGACAAAATTTTTAGAGCGTGCACATCCAGTTTTTGTCATCTGAATATTCGGATCGGCTGTCAAAAACACCATAGCCAAACAGGAAGTGAGAGGAAATCCCTGCAAATGAAGGCAATTCCTTGGGGACCATTGGAAGATTTCCCCACTATTACTTTTCATTTCATTTTTCGTTTTCTCAAAACGTTGGCTTTTCTTTTACTTTCACTTTCAACGATAATGGTAAACAGGACAAATAAAGAGGGTAAATCTCCTTAACGGGGGTACAGACAGCAATAAAAACTGACAGGGGCGGAACGACATGCTGACGTCACCAATCCCATACGTATCCTAGAGCACGGGTTGCTTTGTGTGGCAGCCGACTAACAGCAGCTGTTACTTTTATTTAACCACTTGCTTACTGGGCACTTAAACCCCCCTCCTGCCCAGACCAATTTTCAGCTTTCAGCGCTGATGCACTTTGAATGACAATTGCGCGGTCATACAACACTGTACCCAAATGAAATTTTTATCATTTTGTTCCCCACAAATAGAGCTTTATTTTGGTGGTATTTAATTACAGATGGGAGTTTTATTTTTTGCTAAACAAACAAAAAAAGATGCAAAAAAAAAAAAATCATGTTTAATAGTTTGTTATAAAATTTTGCAAACAGGTCATTTTTCTCCTTCATTGAAGTGCGCTGATGAGGCGCACTGATAGGCTGCAATGGTGGGCACTGATAGGCTGCACTGGTGGGCACTGATAGGCTGCACTGGTGGGCACTGATAGGCATAGTTAAGGCGGCACTAATAGGCACAGATAAGGTGGCACTGATAGGCACAGATAAGGCAGTACTGATGGGCACAGATAAGGCGGCACTGATGGGCAAAGATGGGCACAGATAAGATGGCATGGATGGGTGGCACGGATGGCTGGCACTAAGGGGCACTGATAGGTACCACTGATAGATGGGACTGATGGGCACTGATAGGTGGCACTGATAGGTGGCTCTGATAGGTGGCACTGCTGGGCACTGATGGGCGGCACTGATTGGCACTGATGGGCACTGGTAGATGACACTGATGGGCACGGATATGTGGCACTGGGGTGCAGCACCGTTGTTGAGGCAGATTGTGGGTGGCACTGTGGGCACTGATGTGTGGCACTGTGGGCACTGATGTGTGGCACTGTGGGCACTGATGTGTGGCACTTACGGGGGGCACTTATTTATTCCTGAGGGGGGCAGGTGGGCACTGGTAAGCTCGGGGATCAGCTCTTTTTTTTCTCCTCGCGCTGACAGGAATAATAGCCGATTACCGGCTCCGTTGTATCACATGATCAGCTGTCATTCGCTGACAGCTGATCACGTGGTAGGGGTCGGGATCGACCCCTTGCTCGGATCCGTGATCAGGCGAGTCTCATAGACTCGCCGATCACAGTGCGCGCCCCTCAGGGTGCGCACAGACCGCTCGTGCACGGGACTACGTCAATAGACGTAGTCCCGGCAAAGGAGGTCCACGCTGTAGCCGTCATTTGGCTATAGCGCGGATCTCTAGTGGTTAAATAAACTTACAAGGATTTTACACTATGTAGAGTGATTTGTTTTCTTGAGATATCACTACATCCTATATGGCACCAAGGGGTGAATCATTTGGGAGACCATCTAGACCTGGAGAAAGGCCTTGGCTGGGCTAAAGCCATAAGCGCTAACGATCCCTTGTAATGAGGGATCCACTGGAGCTGGTAAGCGAGCCTTTCAGCTGTTGGTGGAGGCACTGATATCTTAATCACTTTGGTGGTGGATGGTGGAGACCATTATTAACTGCTTCCCGACCAGCTCCTGTATACATACGGCGGCAGGATGGCTCTCCTGTGCGAATAACCATATATATAAGGTGGCTCCTTTAAGAGCCATAGCAGGTGCGCGCGACAGAAAAAAGTGTCAAAAGTGTCCGATCTATCTGCCAGAATGTCGCAGTCCCGATAAAAATTGCTTATATGCTGATTGCGTTTTTTTTTTTTTTACCAAAAATATGTAGAAGATTACATATTGGCCAAAGCTGATGAAGATTATTTTTTTTTCCATTAGGGATATTTATTATAGCTAAAAAAGTAAAAACTATTGCGTTTTTTTCCAAATTGTTGCTCTTTTTTTGTTTATAGCGCAAAAAATAAAACCTGCAGAAGGTAATCAAATACCACTAAAAGAAAGCTCTATTTGTGGGGAAAAAAGACTTAAATTTTGTTTGGGTACAACGTCGCACAACAGCGCAAATGTCTGTAAAAATAACAGTACCGTATCACAAAAAATGGTCTGGTCAGGAAGGGGGTAAATTCTTCAGTGACTGAAGCGGTTAAGAGTTATTTTTTACATCACTTATGGACTGAATTTATTTATTTTCACATTGATATTATATTATTTAGGGGTTGTTTGAATAATTTTATGTGGTTTATACATGATTGAATAGTGTGAACTATATATTTTCTATAAAAAAAATATAATGTAATATTCATATTGTATCCCATGAGATTAGATTTTTTTTTTTTTAGATTTGTTAAGAAAAAAAGCATTCCCCAGATCATCCCAATCAATCCAGCCCTGGTTCATGATTCACACCTATGTATTTTTACCTTGGTAAATGGACTGTAGTGCAAATCTGCAAAATGCAAAAAGGTGTGAATCTAGCCAAAGGCCTGATTCACACCTATGCATTTTTTGTGCTTTTTGCATTTTGCAGATTTACACTACAGAACATGTTCCATAGGAAACCTTTTTGCATTTTGCAGATTTGCACTACAGTCCATTTAACATGGTTTCCTATGGAACACATTCTATAGTGCAAATCTGCAAAATGCACAAAGCACTAAAAATGAATCTAGCCTAAAACAAAAAAAAAAGGTTTTCTTTTAGTTATACTTTAAATACTTCTAAAGGGATGCAGATTCTGTAGTGTTTCTCATTACATTAGAGGCTAGAACACCAGATGATTATAATGAACCAGGGCTGGATTGATTGGGATGATCTGGGGAATGCTTTTTTTCTTAACAAATCAAAAAAAAAATCTAATCTCATGGGATACAATATTAATATTACATTTGTATAAAATGTGTATTCAATTTAATTGTGGATGTTGCAAATTCACAATATTGTTCTACCACTACTTCTTTAGTATGCTTTTCTCAACAAAAGTGCAGTCACATTTTAAGACATCTAAAGGCCCATACACACGATCGGATTTTCCGATGGGAAATGTCCGATGTCAGGCTGTCTGCGGAAAATCCGACCATGCGTATGCTCCATTGGACAGTTGTTGTCGGACTTTCCGCCAACAAATGCTGGCTAGCATGTCTTCAAATTTTCCACCAACAAATGTATGTTGTCGTATTTTCCGATCGTGTGTATACAAGTCCGTCGGACAAAAGTCAAAAGTACAAACACGCATGCTCGGAAGCAAGGACGAGCCAGAAGTGGTTGGTCTTAAAAACTAGCATTCGTAATTGAGAATTGACATTCGCAACGTGGCAAATTATAAAATCGCGAAATGCAGCGCACATTCTCTTAATAATATATTATAAGATAATAATGAAGCTGCTATGCTGGTGATACTGATAGAGTTATTGCAAACAAATTTATTTTTCAAAGGCTTTTTTTTTCACTTTTTCTAGTGATATCAAGAATAATATTACTATGCTTTTTAAAAAAATAAATAAATATGTGGGCAAGTTACCACAACACCATTATCCTGTAGTTTTTAAAATCAAAGATACAACTATGTTGGTATCCCTTGTCAATTTTACATTGTAATTTTTTTTAAATGTAACTGCCACTCCCAAACTATCATTTGAAGTAAACACATAGTCAAGTATTATTATCCACAATTGTTTTATTGTGCATAGAAAAAAAAATAGACATGCTATCTGCCAATAGAATGTAACCAAAATGTGCATTCTATGCATCCAAAAATATAGAAAATATACCAAATCAACTCATTATTATTCAACCAAAGGGGGTCAACAATGCCAAGAGTTGGTGAAAGCAGGGGTCTGTTATCTGGAGATAATTCCAAAAATCATCTGGATTATTCTCCTGGAGCTCCCACAGCAAAGGCATCTGACATAATTGGTCACAATTAATAAAGCAATCAATTTTTGGTCCAAGAAATCCTCTTCCTCCTGTTCCTGGACTGGACTTCGGTCAAAGCAATAACTCCAAGGCCAATAATAAATAACACGTTATCTCCTCTGATTCTGCAACATGTCTAGTTGACGAACAGCCATTCAGAAACTAACTGAAAAGCATTAAATGAAAAGCGCAAACCAAAAAGCACAAAATGAAAAGCGCGAATCAATAATCACTAAACTTCTACTAACACGAAATTAGCAGAAGGAGCCCAAAGGGTGGCGCTAAAGAGCGCAAAAACCACTTAGTACGTCCGTATGTTTGTGTTTGTTGGCCGACAATTCCTTGCCATTTGTATGCAAGACAAAATCCAGGCAAATCTTCGGACAAAAGTCCAAGGTTTTGTCTGCAGAAAATCCAATCGTGTGTACGAGGCTTAAGATTCTTTCATGCAGAGACTAGTGAGGCTAATCTGGTGATGATAATAAGGGGTGTGCCCTCCCATTTATCACTCAGTTGTAGAAACTGCTGCTAAGGCATAGATCAAAATATCTGGAACAGAAGCAGGTTAGAATCTGGAGTAAAGTTTGCTAAATACGAAAGGAAATTGTTTTAATAGATGTTTATTTAGATATCACGTATCAGAAAATTTTATATTTGATGAAACTTGATGGCAGATGGCAGATGAGATTTACTAGTAGGGAAAGAGGTAGTTCACTTTTTTAGAACTGTGGCTTTATAAGTTCGTACTATAAAAATAACTGCAAAAAAAAAACATTTTAGGAAAGCTTGACTCCCTGAACAGACTCACCGACAGAACAAGATAATTTAAGGTGCCCGGAGAAGGAATATCTTTACCTCGCCCTTATTAAATCCCTAAATCTGTAGATAAAATGTAAGGCCTAGGTCTAGCCTCACATAAAATCTCGAGTCACTTGGTTTAGGAATAATTGTATCAGAAGAAAAAAAAATGCATGCAGTGAAACTGGTCTAGTTTCTACTATTTTTTAGGACACAATTTGATTCATTATTTGACATTTACACTAGCCTTCACAATTCTGCATTTCTTTATGTTATAGACTTATTATTTTTTGTGAGATCTCTAACTCTATTTCCCAGATATTCTTAAAATAACCTTTACAAGGCTTATGCTTATATGCTTTCATTAATAAAAACAAGTGGATGTAGCATATTCTGTAACAAATCCTGAAATATATTACTTTAGATAAATCTGGTTTTGCTACCTAAATTTCACATGTAATAAGCTGCTTCCCATCCTTGCGTAAAATAAAAGAGAGAGGTAAAGCAGTTGAAGCCAATAAGGTGTACTGCATGCACATGTGCTGAATAGTAACATTTTGACAGGGAAATTATATTATCAGGCTTCTGCTGCTCCTTTAAAGTTAAGTAACATGCTGAGTAGGGATGAGCTTCGCGTTCAAGTCGAACCCATGTTCATCGTCTGTCCGTTCAGCGAACGTTATGGGCCGTTCGCGCCAAATTCGAGTGGCGCGCCATGGCCCATAATTCACTGTGGCATCGCAGTGAATTGCTGGCTGCTGATTGGCCAAGCATGCACTATGACCTGCATGCTTTGGCCAATCACAGCGCAGAAAAAACGGACAGTCATGATTGGCCAAAGCCAGGATGGCTTTGGCCAATTATGTCTCAGGGGGTTTAGTACACGCCCCACACTATATAAGGCAGCCTGCATGGCGGCCTTGTGCAGTGTGTTTCGGTGGCGGAGAGAGACAGACAGAGAGACAGTGTCATTTTGTTTAAAGAGGAGCTGCACCTTAAAAAAAATATTAAAACTCAGCAGCTACAAATACTGCAGCTGCTGAATTTTAATAAATGGACACTTACCTGTTCCAGGGTCCAGCGATGTCGGCAGCATCGCTCGTCTCTCAGCTGCCCCGCCACCATCCTCTGTCAGGGAATTGGGAAGTGAAGCGGTGTGGCTTCACTGCCCGGTTCCCTACTGCGCATGCGCGAGTTGCGATGCGCTTCTCCACTGGTCCCCGCTGTGTCCTGGGAACTGTGGCACCTGTGGCTAGCTTGTCCCAGAAGTGGGTGCAGATACCTGGATTATACAGGTATCCGCACCCCCCTCCCTCCCTGAAAGGTGCCAATTGTGCCACCGGAGAGGGAAGGGTTCCGATGAGCGGACCTTCCACTTTAGGGAGGAGGTCCACTTTAAGTTAGATAGAATAGGCAGGTGAGTCAGTTAGCTTCAGTTACAGTGTGTAGAGGATATATATGCATCCCAGGTGTGTTGTGTATGTATATTTATACACTGTATTCAGTTTAGCTAGATCCGTTCCTGTTATTCTCTTCATAATATACTGACAGGCAGGGAGCTGCACTATTTTCACTTAGTGTACTGTGTCCTTTGCACAGTGTGCACCTAAAGCTTTACCTGAATACAATTGGCGGCGTTCTCATACAAATACAGGCAAAGAGCTGCAGTATTTTGTTTTAGTGTCCTTTGCACAGTGTGCACCTAAAGCTTTACCTGAATACAATTGCCGGCATTCTTATACAAATACAGGCAGGACGCTGCAGTATTTTGTTTTAGTGTCTTTTGCACAGTGTGCACCTAAAGCTTACCTGAATACAATTGCCGGTCTTCTCATACTAATAATACTACAGGCAGGCAGTTGATTCTGCTAGCTGCAGTATAATCAGTATATATATATGTCCCAGCTTTGTGCAGCTACATCTCCCTGCAGGTCATTAGTATGTCTGGAAGGCCAACAAGGAGAGGCAGACAGTCACAAGCCAATAAAAGAGGGAAAGCAGGCTCTGTGTCTATAGGCAACAGTGCTGGTCGTGGACACGGTGCATCTTCATCAGCACATGGCTGTGGGACACGCTTGTCCTTTTTTTCTGCAGCTGGCCACACTGAGCTGCAACATGTCGAAGACCTGGTAGAGTGGATGACCAAGCCGTTCTCATCCTCCTCATCCTCTCTCGCCCAGGCTCAGGGTACTTTGGCAAAGCAGCAGCCAACACGGCCTGTTCCCTCAGCTCAATGGCATCAGTCACTCCTTCCCTAGCCCCACCATGTCCTCCTGAGGATTCCCCCGGACTGTTTGACCACAGTGTTGGGTACATGCTTCAGGAGGATGCCCAGCGTTTTGAAGGCTCTGATTATGGTACCCAGCTAGAGGAAGGCAGTAACATGAGCCCAGAGAGAGAGGGTGCCCAAGAAGGACAGCAATCTGTCAGTCATGTTCCCCCGGCTGCAGCATTCTGCCAGGTTTGCTCCAGTGATGAGGAGGGAGGGGATGATGAGGTCACTTACGACACGTGGGTGCCTAATGGGAAAGAGGAAGAGGCATATCTCCAACGAGGCAGGATGCCTTCCAGGGGCCAGCTTAAGGGCAGCACACTGACTGCATCACGCTGCAGAGCTCCGCATGTGCAGAGCGCTGCTGTCTCTGCACGTTATTCCAAAAGTTCTTTGGTGTGGGCCTTTTTTGAGAAGAGTGCATCAGATCGCTGTTATTTGCAACATATGTCTCAAGCATATGTCGCATGGCCAAAACATCAGCTGCTTGGGCACCACATGCTTGACCAGACATATGTCGACCTGCCATGCAGTTCATTGGCAAGCGTACCTAAAAGACCCACACCAAAGAATAAAGCAGACCTCTCCTTGCTCCTCATCAGCTGGGATCTCCAACCCCACTATACCTTCAGTCCTCTCTGAAACCTGTACTGAGAGGAATGAAGGTGTAGAATTAGGTGTGTCACAGCCAAGTACTTGTGGGCAATCTGCTATCGGTACACCGATGGCAGAGTGTACCAGGCAAATTTCCAGCTGCACCGCAGAAAGAAGTTCACTCCCAGCCATCCATATGCCCAATGGTTGAATGCTAGCTTGGCTAAATTGCTAGCACTTCAACTGCTGCCTTTTCAGTTGGTAGACTCTGCCCCCTTCCATGAGTTTGTGGAATGTGCGGTTCCTCAGTGGCAGGTTCCCAAACTTTTTCGCACGGAAGACGATTCCGGCATGTGGAAGGCAATGTCTTGGCCTCGCTGGAAGGGCGGTAAGGTGCATATTACCACTGACTCGTGGTCCAGCAGGCATGGACAGGGTCGTTACCTATCTTTCATGGCACATTGGTTGACTCTGCTGGCAGCTGGGAAGGATACAGGACAAGGTGCAGTGGTGTTGGAGGTTGTTCCGCCACCACTCCTCCAAAATGCTACTACTGGTGATTCTGACACACCTCTCTCCTCCACCCCCTCCTCTTCTTCGTCCTCCATGGCTTCTTCCTGTGTTTTGTCCTTGGAACCAGCGGTGCTCAGTAGGCGTTCAAGGGGCTACGCAAGTACGCAGGCAAAAAGATGCCATGTGGTGCTTGCGCTGGTGTGCTTGGGGGACAGGAGCCACACTGGGGCAGCGATTCTGTCAGTTCTGCAGGGGGAAGCTGAGAGGTGGTTGACATCATGCCAGCTTCAGCCGGGAATGGTGGTTTGCGACAATGGCACTAACCTCTTTTTGCCCTGCGATAGGGACAACTGACCTATCTGCCCTGTTTGGCTCACGTCCTTAACTTGGTGGTGCAGCGGTTTTTGGGCAGGTACCCGGGCTTACAGTCATTTAATGCCAGCGCTCGGCTAGCTGACCTCCAAAAGGAATTTAACCTGCCCAAGAACCACCTAATCTGTAACTTGCCCACCAGGTGGAAATCAACGTTGGCCATGCTGCAGTGGCTGCACACGCAGCAGAGGGTCATCAATGAGTGCCTGTACAACTATGGTACCAGAACAGGGTCAGGGGAGCTTTTTATTTTCTACACCAGTGGGCCTTGATCAGGGATGCATGCACTGTCCTTTCACCATTTGAGGAGGCCACATGGATGGTGAGCAGTGACAGTGCATGTATCAGTGACACTGTCCCTCTTGTCCACCTGTTGGAGCACACGCTACATGGAATGATGGACAGGGTGCTTGTGGCAGAACTTACCTCTCAAGGCCCCCTTTATCCAGACAGTGTTCCTGTTGGCCTGTGGAGGAGGATTGTGTCAGCATGGAGGTGGAGCCTAGCATTCAGCATTAGCAGCAGTCTTTAAATGATAATTTGCAGTCCCAAGAAACCCATAGACTTGTACGTGGCTGGGAGGAGGTGGCTGCACATCATGTCATCCTTAATGACCCAGAGGACTCCGGACCGAATGCCTCAGCTAACCTACGCATGGCCTCCCTGATCCTGCAAAACCTGCGGAAGGATCCTTGTGTTCTTCGGATCAAGGAGAGGGATGGTTGCTGGCTGGCAACCCTCCTTGAACCACGTTACAAGGGTAAGGTTGCGGACCTTATCTTGCCGTCGTAGAGGGAGCAGAGGAGGAAACATCTTCGGGAGGCCTTGCAGAAAGGTCTGTGCAATGCATTTCCAGAGACTGGGAGGTTACAAATTTCTACTCGTGGACAATTTTTTAGTCCGCAGCCCCAAGGTATGATTGGTTCCAGCAACCATCGCCACCGTCTGATTTACATGGTGCAGGAATACCCAGGGGCAACTGACCTTCATCAAGATGAATCAGTCTTGGATCACCCACAGCTACCAAGCATCTGAAGCTGATGTAACGAAATAATTTTTTTTTAAATATCACATCCTTTCAAGACTGCCTATGCTGATGCTGAGTGACTGTCCTGTTATGTTGATTGTCTATCCTCTTCCTCCTCCACTGATATGTTGGAAGAACATTTTTGGTTCTGGATGATGCCACCAGCCCAATTTTTCATCACTGGCCAGAGCTTGCACAGTATGTAATTGAGCTACTGGCCTGTCCTGCATCTAGCGTTCTTTCGGAAAACACACATTCAGTGCACATTCAGTGCTGTTGGACGCTTTGTAACTGATCACAGGGTGTGCCTGTCCACCGATTTGATTGATCGACTGACCTTCATAAAAATGAATCAGTCTTGGATCACCATCAGCTACCAAGCACCCGATGCTGATGTAACAGAATAATTTTTTTTAAAATGTCAGATCCCTGAATGAGTGACTATCCTCTTCCTCCTCAATGATCATGCTGATGGCTTGTAAGAACATTTTTGGTTCTGGGCGCTGCCACCAGTGGCTATGGCCCAATTTTTCAGCCCCTGCTTAACATGCAATGATGCAATACTTTGCAGCGGGGCTCATCCCTGTACTACAACTAGAGTATCTGTGAGGGGTTGCAGTGTTGTGGCACCAGCACCAGTGCCTAAAGCCGAATTTTTCTGCCCCTGTTTAACAGGGGCGCATAATAAATTTTTTTTAAATCTAATATTTCACAGGAGGGCTCGTTCCTGTGCTCAACAAAAGAATCTGTGAGGGGTTACAGTGTTGTGGCATCAGTGCCTAAAGCCCAATTTTTCTGCTCCTGTTTAACAGGGGAATGTAATTACAATTTTTGCTGTAATATTTTACAGCAGGGCTCGTTCCTCCACTCAACTAGAGTATCTGTGAAGGGTTGCAGTGTTGTGGCACCAGCACCAGTGCCTAAAGCCCAATTTTTCAGACCCTGTTCAACAGGGACATGTAATTACAATTCTTGATATAATATTTACCAGCAGGGCCCGTTCCAGCCCCCACCAAGAGTAACTGTGAGGACTTACAGTATTGTGGCACCAGCACCACCACCACCACCAAAGGCCCAATTTTTCTACTCCTGTTCAACAATGGCATGTGATTACAATTCTTGATATAATAGTTCACAGCAGGGCGCCCACCAAGAGTAATTGTGAGGGCTTACAGTGTTGTGGCAACACCATAACCTTAGGCCCAAATTTCTGCAGAGCATATAGGGCAGGGCCCTACTTTCAAACATCCAACTTACAAATGACTCCTACTTGCAAACGGAAGGAGACAACAGGAAGTGAGATGACATCTACCCCTAGGAAGGGAAATTCTCTCCTGTAAGAGTTGATATGGGAAAAACGTGTCACCTCTCCACTGATGCTTTATCAACAATCCTTGGTTTCACTAAAAACCCCAAATCTTTACAGCTGTGCTGTCAGGGTAATGGCTGTAGGACAGGCAATCCTGGCAGTATCCATCCTGGTCACGCCGGGTGTATTGCCATGCGCATGCTCAAACACAGGCGAAAGATGAAGGGCGGTGCGCAGACGCATCTTGGTAATTGTTGGTGCCCTCTGGTCTATTTAAACCCGCTGCAGATCATGCAGGTTGCTGGATTATCGTCAGCTTCCTGTGCCTCCTGTGTCTGCTATCTTCAGCTTCCTGTGCCTCCTGTGTCTTCTATCTTTATCCGATTCCTGTTTACTACCCGGCTTGACTGACATCTCCTGCTCTCCACCTGCATCGACCCTCGGCTTGGACCTGACTTTTCTCCAGTCTCCGTACCTGTACCTTGATTGTCTGCATGGTGTTTGACCACCGGCCTGGCTTCTGACTCCGTTCCTGGTTATCCTGCTGTACCTCGTCTCAGACTGATCCTGCTGTGTTTGATCCTTGGCCTGACTATTGACACTGTTCCTGGTTGGCTCTAATGCTCCACACCTGGAACTTCTCCTTGCACAGTTGCCCAACCAGCTTATCCAATACACCCCAGCTGCCTTCTGCTACCCAGCTACCCAGCAGCAGCACCTGGCAAACCCTGCACCTTTGGGCACCGTACTCCCTGTCTCACTCCCAGGGGTATGCTGCATGTAGCTGCAAGGGGCACCCTCACAGCAATCCGGCCTCACATCTAGGACTTGACATGCTCTATCTGAAAGAAAAGAAAAAAACAAAAAGTCCGGGTGGCCACACTCCAATGAAAAACGATTCCTTTATTAATGTAGATCCATACAGCAGGGATAAAACCACTAATGCACTTCACACCGTTAAGGCAGGTGCTTATTCATAGCTCATTCAAGCTATGAATAAGCACCTGCCTTAATGGTGTGAAATGCGTTAGTGGTTTTATCCCTGCTGCATGGATCTACATTAATAAAGCAATCGTTTTTCATTGGAGTGCGGCCATTCAGACTTTTTTGTTTTGTTCTTTGCATATGGTTGCATACTGAGCTGTACCCACACCTGAAGAGGGAAAAAACCATTGGGAACAGTGTTTTTTTTTTTTTCTGTTGCTGTCTGGAAGAAACGAATGCCCCGTACACGCGATTGGATTTTCCACAAACAAATGTTGGATGTGAGCATGTTGGAGGAAAGTCCGACCGTGTGTATGCTCCTTCGAACATTTGCTGTCAGACTTTCCGCCAACAAATGTTGGCTAGCAGGGTCTCAAATTTTCCACCAACAAATTTTTGTTGTTGGACTTTCTGATCATGTGTATACAAGTCCGTCGCACAAAAGTCCAAGCATGCTCGGAATCAATGCTCACCAAACACAACATTAGCAGAAGGAGCCCAAAGGTTGGCTCATGACTATTGAAATTCCTTTTTATCAGCTCGCCGTAAGTCTAGTACGTCATTGCGTTTGTAATTGTTGGCCAACATTTGTGTGACTGTGTGTATGCAGGTCAAGGTGGAGCCACAACCTTCGAACAAAAAAACACGGTTTTGTTGTAGGAAAGTCCGATCGTGTGTAGGGGGCATTAGTGTGTCAGGACATCTCTGGGAGTTCCGGCACCAAAATGAACTCATTAGGGCCCGGTTTAATTGTAACACCGATCATCATATCTATACGGACCGGATTGAACTGGTTAAACCAGACTACACCTAACCAGTAGGTTGAATGAGAAACTAAAATGCTACTTTACCGGTTTATCTCCTTGCTATGTTTGCACTATTACATGTGTTTTATACTAACAGTTACATTGTTATGTTTATTTATGGTTGTATGCTGTATTTTTAAGAATTTAGAATGAATGTAGGCAGATTCCTGGGCTTTTAGTTCTGCCTGGCCCATCTGTGCTATAAAGAGGGGGACAGCCGAGATCTGTGGGCTCCAGAGAATGGGAACTGGGGTACAGGTGTATTACAGACTCACCTGCAGGTGCAAGAGTGAGGCTGTAGTAACTGGGGATCATGGACAGCAACCCAGCCACAGACAAAGCCGTTATGGACTCTTGCCTCACAGAGGTATACTTGGGCCACTACACTATCTTAGTTAGGATCAGGAAAGGCATTAAGTGAGAGCCCTCATGAGGTCCGTGCTAGATGCTTGGCGGGACCCCATTCTGTTACTTGGAGTGAGGTAACGGAGGTACACTGGACTTTTGAAGTGGGCACAGGCTCAGTAAATCCCTCCTAATGCAACATACAGGTTACGATGTGTAGTGTCATGGGACAAGCTGTTTTTTAGAGGAGCTGTGTACGTTAAAGTGGTAGTAAACCGCATAAATAAAAAAAATAAAAAATATGGCCCCTGGCAGTTTAAGTCATAATGTGTTAGTATGCACTGCATACTAACACATCACAGGCGGCGGGCATCACGGGCGGTTTCTCCTTCTCTTCTCCGTGGGCATCACAGGTGGCTTCCCTTTCCCCTGCTCAGCAGCTTCCGTCTCCTTCCTCCTCAGTGGCCAATCGGAACACTTCTCTTTTCGGCCAATCGGGAAACGGGTTTCAGACCCTCTTCCTGATTGGCGAGGAGGAGATTCAGTGTGAAAATAGCAAATATTCATTCATTCACTATTCATTTGCTATTGTCATTTCCTATTGGAATGCAGCCAGCCATCCTAGCCAAAAGGCCAGAATGATCGCAGAGCACCCCTACTGGACACTGTTGAGAACAAATACTACACTATATCCTAGCCAATAGGCCAAAAAGTGATCCCATACCATCATCCAATCATTGAATGTGTATCTCAAGTCAAAACATTTTTTAGTTTTTAATAAAATGAGGAAGGGTTGACCTTCTGTCAAGTCGCTATTGCTATCTGTGTCCCAGGTAGGAAGATTTGCTCTGTATTTATACTGGATAAAATCCAAAGTTTCAGAGTTGTATCCAGGTCAAAAGAAAAGAAGAAATCTTTCAATGAGGGTAACAGTCTAAGAACAGAATTCCCCTAATTTTGGGAGATTTCCTCTAACTTCCTGTTGCATCTCTGGGAAAAATTCATATAAATAGAGCTTTCTTTTGGTGGTATTTGATCACCTCTGGGTTTTTTTATTTTTTGCGCTATAAATGAAAAAAGACCGAAAATTTTGAAAAAAAACCCCACATTTTTGTCAGTTTCTGTGATAAAATTTTGCAAATGATTAATTTTTCTTCATACATTTTGGCCACAATTTAAACTGCTACATATCTTTGGTAAAAATAACCCAAATTAGTGGATATTATTTGGTCTTTGTGAAAGTTAGAGAGTCTGCAAGCTGTGGTGCAAATCATAAACAATTGATCACACCTGAAGTTTTCATTTCATTTTCTTGAGACCCTAACAAGTCAGGAAAGTACAAATACCCCCCAAATGGCCCCTTTTTTGAAAGTAGACATTCCAATGTATTTAGTAAGATGCATGGTGAGGTTTTTGATGTTGTAATTTTTTCCCACAATTCTTTGCAAAATGAAGATTTTTTTTCCCAAATATTATCATTGTAATAGGTTGTTTCTCTCACATGGCATGTGTATACCACAAATGACACCCTAAAACACATTCTGCTATTCCTGAGTATTATGATACCACATGGGTGGGACTTTTTCACAGCCTAGCCACATAGGAGGCCCAACATGCAGGGAGCGCCATCACGTGTTCTAGGAGCATAAATTACACATCTAACTTCTTGACTACCTATTACACTTTTGAAGGCCCTGGAGCACCAGGACAATGACACTGACATGGCACTGATGACAGATGCCACTGATGACACTAATACGTGGCACTGATGACACGTGGCACTAATACGTGGAACTGATGACAGATGGCACTAATATGTGGCACTGATGACATGTGACACTGATGACAGATGGCACTGATATGTGGCACTGATGACACGTGACATTGATAACAGATGGCACGTGACACTAATAGGTGGCACTGATGACACATGACACTGATGACAGATGGCACATATACGTGGCACTGATGGCAGATAGCACTTATACATGGCACTGGGGACAGATGGCACTGGCAGGTGGCACTGACATGTACTGTAGGCACTTTATTTCCCCCCCCCCCCTTTTTTTCAATCACAAGCTGCAGCCTTTTGCTCTCCCTCCTCACACAATGTCTCTGTGTGAGGAGGGAGAACCAGTGATGAGACATGATCTCATATGTTTACATATGAGATCATCTCTCATTGGACACTCAGATCGAGTGCTAAATGGCTGCTGTGATTGGCCATTTAGCACGAGGGACATGGCCAACACAGAACTTCCCCGATGCGCACCTGTGGCAGCGCGCATTGGGGAAGTAAACAGGAGGATGTCCAGGGACGTCCTCCTGGCAATTGGAGTCCGTGCTGTAGCCGTCTTTTGGCTATAGCGTGGACGCCTAGTGGTTAAATCACCTCTAGTTTGTTTGTTTGTAGGTGTATTTTTAAGAAGTCTCCAGTAAATAAATTAGAATGTAAGCTTATACATTTATTTGAACCTATATAAATAGATTTTGTTCTCTGTAAAACTATGTAGATTGTGTTGGTACTAAATAAAATCATAAATAGCCACGGCTCTCTGCATTTTTTCCAATACATATGGTATATATATATATATATATATATATATATATATATATATATATATTATAACAATTTAATAAAAATGCAAGTAATTTACTGTCAGGAGCGTCTAGCACTCCTGCTCCTAATTCCAGCATTGGGGTTTTGGCTATGGCATTCTCTCTGTCTTTGTCCACCTGCAAGCTGATTGATGTGGTCAGTATCTGGATGGAAACTCAAACCTGTGATACATGTGTAATTCCTGATCAAGCCCCCTTTCTGGGAAAGGGGGCTGCTATAGGTGAAGAACACAATAGCCAGCTATAGTGTCTGACTACCTGTGGTGGGGTAGACGTGACCTTTCCCATATAGATCTGCTTGTGTTATACTGCAACTAGCTAGGGGAGCCTAGGTCTACATCTGTGATTTTACTCCTTTATTCCCCCTGAACAGTCAGTTCATGGTTGCTTTAATAAATTATGTTAGTTCTGTAGTTTGCTTTTCAGATTAGATCAGAGCTATTTAGAAGGAAACATTGAATAATAATAACAAACATCTGAAGACTAAACCAGTTCTTTTCAAATGTCTTATGTTTTTCTTTTGCCGTGTACACGCGACCGGACTTTCCGGCAGACTAGGTCTGACGGTCTTCCCATTCATTCATAGTCCATTAATTTTGAACATGATGACGTAAGACGGGGCTAAAAAAGGAAGTTCAATAGCCAGTAGCCAATATCTTCCTTTGCGTTGTATTTGGTCCATCGGACCAGCATACAGATGAATGTTTTTCTCGATAGGAATTGAGTCATTTGGACAGATTTGAAACATGTTCTATTTCTAGGTCTGTCAGATTTTTTTTAAATGAAAAACTATCTGATTAGACCACACACGATTGGAATTGTCCTACGGACTGATTCTGTCGGACCTAGTCTGCCGGAAAGTCCGGTCGTGTGTACGTGGCAATAGTGTTACTCTCCTATAGCAATACACTTAACTTTAGCTCTGTACTGAATGCCTCTGTTTTGTACTACTTGTCTCTTGTGTTTTTCAGTACTTGCCCTATTCTTTTCTCTGTTTCTCATGTTTATTAAGGATGAGCTCAATGTCGAGGGCCGATGAATACGTATCGGTCTAAACTGAAAAAAAAATATGTTTTTTTATATATTTTTTGGGGAATTTTTTTTTTTCACATTTATTTTTATTATAGCAAAAAGTAAAAAATAATGCATTTTTTTCAAAATTGTTGCTTTTTTTTGTTTATAGCGCAAAAAATAAAAACCGCAAATACCACCAAAAGAAAGCTCTCTTTTTGGTGGAAAAAAGAACATCAATTTTGTTTGGGAACCACGTTGTACGACCACGCAATTGTCAGTTAAAGCGACACAGTGCCGAATCGCAAAAAGTGCTCTGGTCAGGAAGGGGGTAAATCCTTCCGGGGCTGAAGTGGTTAAGGGGAGCCCTATGACAGAATTAATAAAAAAATGGCATGGGTTTCCCCATCCATACCAGGCCCTTTGGTTCTGGTATGGATTTGGGGGGGGGGGCCCACATAATTTAAAAAAAATAAAAAATTGGCACGGAGTTCCCCTTAACCACTTTCAGACCGGACCATTTTGCTGGCTTAAGACCAGACCACTTTTTGCGATTCGGCACTGTGTCGCTTTAACTGACAATTGCGCGGTCGTGCGACGTGGCTCCCAAACAAAATTGGGGTCCTTTTTTTCCACAAATCGAGCTTTCTTTTGGTGGTATTTGATCACCCCTGCGGTTTTTATTTGTTGCGCTATGAACAAAAATAGAGCGACAATTTTGAGAAAAACGCATTCCTTTTTACTTTTTGTTATAATAAATATCCCCCAAAAATATATAAAAAAAAACATTTTTTCTCTCAGTTTACGTATTCCTCTACATATTTTTGGTAAAAAAATAAAAATAAAAATATCGCAATAAGCGATTATTGATTGGTTTGCGCAAAAGTTATAGCGTTTACAAAATAGGGGATAGTTTTATAGCATTTTTATTAATATTTTTTTTCACTAGTAATGGCGGCAATCAGCGATTTTTATTGTGACTGTGACATTATGGCAGACACTTCGGACATTTTTGGGACCATTGTCATTTATACAGCAATCAGTGCTATAAAAATGCAGTGATTCCTGTGTAAATGACACTGGCAGTGAAGGGGTTAACCAGGGGGGTGGCAGTGTAGGGGTTAAGTGTTCCTAGGGGTGTGTTACTAACTGTGGGGGGCTGGGCTTTGTGTTAGTGAACACTGATCTCTGCTCCAATCACATGGAGCAGAGATCAGCATATATATATATATATATATATATATATATATATATATATATATATATATATATATATACACACATACATACATACACACACACTACACTGACTGCACTATATACTCTGAACTGTATTATATATACCACATGGACTGTACTATATATTCTGAACTGTATTATATATAATACACTGACTAACCGCACACTACACTACCTGCCTAATCTCCATTCATTCACTATATACGGGCACCGTGTAAGCAGCAACCTTATATAGTGTGGGGCATGGACTTAGCCCCTGAGCCATGATTGGCCAAAGGCACCATGCCTTTGGCCAATCATGGCTGTCATAGTACATCGCGCTGCGATTGGCCAAAGCATGCAGGTCAGGTGCATGCTTTGGCCAATCAGCACCCATCAATACACTGCGATCTTGCAGTGCATTATGGGGAACTCCACAGTGGGAAAACTTGCCGCGAGCTCCCCATATGTGCGTTTGTTTGAACTTACGTTCAACTCGAACATCGAGCCCATCCCTACTAAGGACTATATTGGAGCTATATACACTGAGCAAAATTATAAACGTAACACTTTTGTGTTTGCCCCTATTTATCATGAGCTGAACTCAAAGATCTATGACTTTTTCTATGTACACAAAAGACCTATTTCTCTCAAATATTGTTCACAAATCTGTCTAAATCTGTGTTAGTGAGCACTTCTCCTTTACCGAGATAATCCATCCACCTCACAGCATGATTATTGCACAGGTGTGCCTTAGGCTGGCCAAAATAAAAGACCACTAAAATGTGCAGTTTTCCTGTATTGGGGGGTTGGGGGGTCCAAAAACCAGTCAGTATCTGGTGCGACCACCATTTGCCTTAGGCAGTGCAGCACATCTCCTTCGCATAGAGTTGATCAGGTTGTCGATTGTGGCCTGTGGAATGTTGGTCCATTCCTCTTCAATGACTGTGCGAAGTTGCTGGATATTGGCAGGAACTGGAACATGCTGTCATATACGCTGATACCTTTGCTGCATAAAGCGATACCGTGACAATATCCTGAGGCCCATTGTTGTGCCATTCATCCACGACCATCACCTCATGTTGCAGCATGAAAATGCACAGCCTCATGTTGCAAGGATCTGTACACAATTCCTGGAAGCTGAAAACATCCCAGTTCTTGCATGGCCAGCATACTCACTGGACATGTCACCCATTGAGCATGTTTGGGATGCTCTGGATCAGCGTATACAACAGCATGTTCCAGTTCCGGACAATATCCAGCAACTTCGCACAGCCATTGAAGAGGAATGGACCAACATTCCACAGGTCACAATTAACAATCTGATCAACTCTATGCAAAGGAGATGTGCTGCACTGTATGAGGAAAATGGTGGTCACACCAGATACTGACTGGTTTTCGGACACCCCAGACCCCCCCATTACAGTAAAACTGCACATTTTAGAGTGGACTTTTATTGTGGCCAGTCTAAGGCACACCTGTGCAATAATCATGCTGTCTAATCAGCATCCTAAAGCTGGCCATACACCATACAATTTTCTTATTCAATTTCCTTTAGATTTACCTTCAACTGTGTAGTACAAGGGCCTGCCTGATTGCACACAAACTGAAAGTGTTTAGAACTGACCTCCTATTATATGGTTTTGGTAAAGCTAAAGCAAATCTATAGAAGAAAATTGTATAATGTATGACCAGCCTTATATGCCACACCTGTGAGGTGAATGGATTATCTCGGCAAAGGAGAAGTGCTCACTAGCACAGATTTAGACAGATTTGTGAAAAATATTTAAGAGAAATAGGCCTTTTGTATACATAGAAAAAGTTATAGATCTTTGACTTCAGCTCATGATAAAAAGGGGCAAACACAAAAGTGTTACGTTTATAATTTTTGGGTTGCGCTAACTATTAAATATAACCAAAGTGCCGTACTTATGTGAAAACCTTTTTAACAAAGGAAATTACTCATCCTTCATCAAGGTAAGTATTACCAAACAAAATATTCAAAATTAATTCAAAAAATATAAATATACAAAAAAGTGTTTTTGTTAGTGTGTTGGCACCCCTGCAGGGCTATCCCCTCTATCCGTATCACGGGTTAGTCACCCCCTCAGTGGTGCCAAGCTAATTTAAAGTGCCAAACAGTGCCTAGACCACATAAAATATAAAGACAATTACAATATACTATGAATGTTCCAAGTGAGTGATCACTCTTATAATAAAAGTGCACAATGCAAAACAATCACTCCAATGCTGACTGATTCTTCTTATTTTAAGGTGCTTTTCTTCAAGTATAAAGTGCTTCGTATAAATCACCAACCAAGTGACTCCACCACCACCAAATGAAATGGCCACTCACCAGATCTAATCTGTATATGCGCCTTTAGTTCATTTAGGATAACCACTCCTTTTAGGGATCTCATCAACAGCCTCTCCAACCCGAAAAGTAGAACCCTCTCATGCTCTTTATCTCATATGGATATATAATAGACTGTCATGGTGCAGTATATTAAAACAGGTTTATTTAAAAAATTAAAATAACAAAGTTCAAACTCACATGTGCTTGTGCCTAAGCCGGCACCAAGCATGTCCAGCCATGTACATAGGAATATGGGTTCAATTGGTCCCTCTATGTATCCAAAAGCTCTCTATCAGTAGTCTATATTCTGTGTTTTTTTTAATACGTCCCAAACCTTTTCCTCATACACCAAACGTAAACAGAGGTCCCGGGCAGCCGCTATGCGTTTCACAAACGTTGTTGCATCATCAGGAAGCTGCCATTACTTTCCGTTCATCTTCTTTTATATTCAAATCTTACCGCCAAACACCCTAATTACCGGTTATCCCCCCGCCCCCTACGGCCGAGAACACACTCCCGGAAGTTGTCATATACCGGAAGTGCGTCACCAGATGTCACTAATCGGCCATTTTTACTCCTGTTCGTATTCCGGAGGTTTCCCGTTGGAAATGCCTCACCGGAAGCTCCTAATCGGCCATCTTAACTGTTGTGTGATGCCCTATTTGTCCCCAGATTCTCCGTTGGACATACGTAATCACATTACGTATGTCTGATGGAGAATTTAAATTAGCTTGGCACCACTGAGGGGATGACTAACCCGTGATACGGATAGAGGGGATAGCCCTGCAGGGGTGCCAACACACTAACAAAAAAACTGTTTTGTATATTTATATTTTTTGTATTTTTTTAATAAATTTTGAATATTTTGTTTGGTAATACTTACCTTGATGAAGGATGAGTAATTTCCTTTGTTTAAAAGGTTTTCACATAAGTATGCCACTTTGGTTATATTTAATAGTTAGCGCAACCCACATTTTATATATTTGCTTGAATTAGATTGCTTCACAAAGTGACGTCTCTATATCAGGTTTCAGCAAACAAAATGATATATTAGTGGTTCCTTTTGCGCCGGTAGTTCAAATTCATTGCGTTTATAATTTTGCTCAGTGTAAATAAAAGAGATAAATGTGTTGGTCCCTTAATAAGAGGATTTTCATGATGGCTGTTAATTCCTCATTGCTTCTCACCACGTGTTTTTGACTGCTGAAAGGACTACATATGTTGTTTAATATTGCTCATTACTAGCATGCTGTCATTTGCTTAGGAAACATCACCTGCAGCTAGATGCATTAATGGGTAATTGTTTTTTTTTTCAAGAGGATACAAAATGAGAAAGAAGCTTTTTCTAACTTGTCATTCAAAAAGAAGTTTCTAAGTATCGTCTCTCGTACTATAAATTACTCTATGCTGAGAGTGTGAAATCCATATTCTGTCTATTATTCTATGTTAGACGCAGCAGTTGGTTTTTCTAACTGAATTCCCTAGTGAGGCCCTAAGGGGACAGTCTGACACAAGTCCCATTAGTCACTGATCTCATCTGATACATTTTCACTGAGCATATTTCTTCAATGATATTTATTAAGACATATTTTTGGAATTGATGTAAAATTACTCAGATTTCTTATGACTGCCGCAGGTTCCAAATTAATAAATTTGACCAAACATTATAAAAAAGCGTTTTTTTTTTTAAAAGGGGCATTTCGGGTAAGAGATAAACTCAATAGACTGCCAGTGCTATTCAGCAATTTTGCAGCGCTGCTGAAATCCACTCAATTTACCTTGAAATTAAACTCCAAGTTTTTAAGCACTTTGAGCAGCTAATTTAATCACTTACTGAGTACGCAGCTGCTTTATCTCTTTTCCTTGTCTTCTTTTTCTCTTAGCGTCCTGCATGCAGGGGCTAGAGTAGCGTCTCCCTACATGGTGTACATCAATAGAAACACACAGTACAGTAATACCTTGGATTACAAGCATAATTTGTTCCAGAAGAATGTGTGTAATCCAAAGCACTCGTATATCAAAGAGTTTCCCCATAGGAAATAATGGAAACTCAGATAATCCGTTCCACAGCCACTGCTTGTCTATGCAGTACTGCATGTGGTCAGAGGTGCGAGGGCGCCAGAGACACTGGGAGACGTTTGGAGACACTCAGGAACAGTGTTTCCTAGTGTCTCCAAGTGTCTCTAAGCATCTCCAAAATCTCTGGTCTGATGAAACAAAGATTGGACTCTTTGGCCTGCATGGCAAATGTCATGTCTGGAGGAAACCAAGCACTGCTTATCACCTGGTCAATACCATCCCTACAGTGAAGCATGATTGTGACAGCATCATGCTGTGGGGATGTTTTTCAGTGGCAGGAACTGGGAGACTAGTCAGGATCAATGGAAAGATGAATGCAGCAATGTACAAAGATATCCTTCATGCAAACCTGCTCCAAAGCACTCTGGATCTCAGACTGGAGCAAAAGTTCATCTTCTAACAGGACAACGATCCTAAGCACATAACAAAGATAACAAAGGAGTGGCTACAGGTCAACTCTGTGAATGTCCTTGAGTGACCCAGCCAGAGCCCAGACTTGCTCCCCATTCAACCTGATGGAGCTTGAGAAGTCCTGCAAAGAAGAATAGTGTAGCGTCAAAATCAAAAAGATTACTTATGTACATGTGATTATTTATTTTTTTGCTTTTTTTTAAAATAAATTTTAAAAGATTTAAAACAAACTTATTTCATGTTGTCATTATAGGGTATTGTTTGTAGAATTTTGATGGAAATAATGAATTTAATTAATTTTGGAATAAGGCTGTAACATACAGTAACAAAATGTGGAAAAAGTGTATTGAAAGTAAGTGAGTAAACAAAGAACAATTCATACAACTATATTCACAACCTTATAATAATCTACTACTAGGCAATGCAGTCATAAAACAGACTTAAATATGAAGATTTTTCACTAAAAGGTGACTGGGCCCACATTTCACCACATTTATCACTAGACTTGTAACAGGAGCACCAAAGTCCAAAGAGAGTAGTTAGAATCTTAAAGTGATTGTAAAGGTTCTATTTTAAAAAAAATTAAAAACATGTCATACCTGCTCTGTGAAATGGTTTTGCACTCCAAGCCCTTTCCCCCTGCTGAGTGCAAGCTGCTTGCTCTGGGGGCACTCATGCATGCCCACTCCCAAGCCAACTCTGTGTGTCTATGAGACCCACAGAGCATGGGCCAGCCCCGCCTCCGCTCCCTCCTCACTGGCTGTGATAATCAGCAGCGGGAACCAGCAGCGGGAACCAAAGGTTCCATCTTAGATCAGCTAGTGTCCTCAAGTTGTATGAAGTTTTGTTTCGGAGTATCCAACTGTAAACTCCTTACCCTATGGAAGTTCCTCTAAAATAAAACCACAAAACACTCATAGATGGGCCTTAACTACAATGAGCTGAAGTGTGCTGTGCGTGCACCGGGGTGCAGAAATACCTTGTGCCTGGATGTAAGTAATGAAGTGGGGAATACCTGGGCAATACTCTAGCAGCTCCTACAGGGGTAGTGCTATATTTCTTTAAACTATTATTCTTAAATAGTTCCGCCCAATGTTATGGGCATTGTTGTGTGTAGTGATTAGCCTGACTGTATATGGAGTAGTCTTTCTTCATGGCATAGGTTTACTGTACACACATTTCCAGAGTGCTACACGTGTACATGGAGATACAGTCAGGGGCTGACATCCTTCTCTGTAGAGTGGGTTACAAGGCATGGTGTGTGTAATACAAGCTGAAGTGATGGGTATCAGACACTTTTTGATTGCAAAGAGATGTACTGTCTCTTGAACAAGAACTGTGGGAGAGAGGGTTAGGGCCAGGACACCCTTAAGTAGATGCAATGACAATTGGCAGACTCCGAGACTTCTATAGGTAGACAGCTATACAGTGGAAGGCCTCCACCCAGAAACCACTTCTGTAACGGTAGGACTGCTGTCTTCTGTGGCAACAAATCTTGTAACAGACACTAACAGTAGTTGTACTTAACTATTGGTAACAGAAATAGTTCTCCTCGCAATCTACAGTCTCTCACTGTAGGTCTTCACTCACTGTAGGTCTCAGTCTTTCACTAGACTCTCAAATCCAATCGCCACTGGATCCCCTGAGCTCTTTTACTTCCATAACTTGGTATCTTCCTCAAGTGTCACCCCTGCTGACCTGCTAGGTCCCTGGCTTGGCACTCACTGATGCTCCTCAAGAGTCACCTCTGCTGTCCCACTGGGCCCCTGGCTTGGCACTTGCTGAAGTTCTCCCACTTCTTCACCATCCCCGGCTGGTGAGAAGACTGCTCTGGTACTGGCTCCAACTTACTCACAGTGGTCTCCAGTAACAAGGTGGATGGTCCCTTAGTGGCGACAGCTTCCCCTCCACCCCTGACCACAACTGGTTCCCCACTGAACCATTAATCCTGCCGTCCCAAACTTGCGCTGCTTCTTCTGCTTCTGGATAGGCCCACAGACAACCTAGCAGCCAGATGTCCCAGGGATAGGCCTCAGGTTTCCGGCCCAGCAGCCTGGGGCAGCATAACACACATACACCCAGACAGCCATCCAGGTGGCACAGAACCCTGACCACCTGACTTCACCCAAATAAATAGGCTCTTCCAGCAGGCCAAGGGGCTAAAGAAAACCCGGGCAATTGGCTGAGACACCCCATCCATTCATAACCTGACCTTGCTAAGCCCTTGTCTATCTAATGTCACCAGCAAAACGCCACCTAATGACAGAAAAGAGAAGGTGCAGTAAGTCCAGAACTAGAGAGGAATCCATGGATCTCCTAACAATTAATCAGGGCAACTACCGCCTGGCAAACTAAATTTACTAGCAACCCTGCCTAAACACCAGGGTGCTACACATACATGACAGTCAAAATAAATTACACAACACAGCAGCTTGTCTGCAGTTCAGTAAGCGAACTCCGCTAAAAGCAAACAATGTACAATCTTCTGTACTTTAGCTTCAAATTTCAGATATTCATTACACCTTGTTGTCCTCCTCAGACAGGGGTGGTCCACAGACACTAGGTGTAAAAGAACAAACAGAGGGTACACCAGCTACAGAAGAGGTCTTAAGAAGAGGGGTTCCCCCTCCAAACGCATCAGTATCTGCTTGCCTGCGCTGCATCTTCCCAGGGTATCAAGAGACATGCGTAGTGACTCTAGTTGTTCTTCGTCTGACTATTTGTAATAAACCTCTTGCATATGTTGTTTGTGTGTATACCACCTATTTTAATTTCTAATAACCCGTGTCATAATTGAATGCACTAGACCGGGGCTCTCTGTTCTTTTACATCATGTATACTTCACCATTCTGAGTTGTAGCCATTCAAAAATTCTCCTACTTAAACCATTTAGGAAAAGTATTGCACTGTCAAATGACAGGGTCAGAACTACCTGCTTGGCTGCAATTCCAATTCTTCTGAATTATTACAAGTTAGAATGATGGTGCACACTTAGAATTATGTAGTACACTTAGAATGATGTAGTACACTTAGAATGATGGCGCACACTTAGAATGATGTAGTACACTTAGAATGATGGCACACACTTAGAATGATGTAGTACACTTAGAATCATGGCACACACTTAGAATGATGGCGCACACTTAGAATGATGGTGTACACTTAGAATGATGAAGCACACCTATGCCTCGTACACACGATCGCACATTCCGACAACAAAATCCATGGGATTTTTTCCGACGGATGTTGGCTCAAACTTGTCTTGCATATACACAGTCACACAATGTTGTTGGAAATTCCGAACGTCAAGAACGCAGTGACGTACGATGAGCCGAGAAAATTTAAGTTCCATAGCCAGTGCAGCTCTTCTGCTTGATTCCAAGCATGCGTGGAACTTTGTGCATCAGAATTGTGTACACACGATTGGAATTTCCGACAACAGATTTTGTTGTCAGAAAATTTGAGATCCAGATCTCAAATTTTGTGTGTTGGAAATTCCATTGGAAAATGTCTGATGGAGCCTACACATGGTCGGAATTTCCTACAACAAGCTCCCATCGAACATTTCCCATCGGAAAATCTGATTGTGTTTACGCGGCATTAGAATGATGGCACACACTTATGCCACGTACACACGACCGGACTTTTCAACATCAAAAGTCTGACGGAATGATTCCGGCAGACTATTCGATCGTGTGTGGGCTGCAGCGGACTTTTGATTTGCAAAAGTCTGACAGACTTTAGAAATGGAACATGTTTCAAATTTTTCCGAAAGAACTCCGCCGGACCCAGTTCCTACAGAGAAATCTGCTTGTGTGTGTGCTAGTACGATGGACAAAAACCGATGCGAGGGCAGCTATTGGCTACTGGCTATGAACTTCCTTATTCTAGTCTGGTCGTACGTCATCAGATTCGAATCCGTCGGACTTTGGTGTGATTGTGTGTGGCCAAGTCCGTTCATTCGGAAAGTCCGTCAGAACTCTGTCAGAACTCCGTCAGAACTCCGTCAGAACTCCGTCGAAAGTCTGTCTGACCTAAGTCCGGTCGTGTGTACGCGGCATTAGAATGATGGTGCATACTTAGAATGATGGCGTACACTTATTGAACTGCAGAGCAGCTGACGTTCAACTAATTTCAGCTGTTATTTCTCCTGTCTTGCTCCCACTGTACAGAATAGCAAACCTAGGCAATGGGCCTTTTGCGAGAAAATGCTGATTGTATGCAGTTGCTGTTTGTCTAACAATTTTCCTCCCAGCTTTTTCAATTTTAAAATTGAAGGATGCTGGATGGGAGGTGACCAACTGTTCATGCCAACAGATGAAATTCTTAGCGTGCACCTAGCTTCATAACAGAAACCTAAAATGTTACAAAGCACTGGACATTACCCAGTACTTGTAGGCTCTTGCACCAAATAATAATAAAAAAAATAATACTTTATAAATAATCAAGAACTAAAAAATATCAAAAAAAAAACCTAAAAAATTAATAGATAAATAATTTTAACTTTAAATTACGTTAAATATTAAAAAATGACAGCTTTGCAAACACTTTTCTTTTAAAATATTGCCCAAACAAACCACTAGATGTCACCCTACAATTTATTATGACACATTTGAAAAGTCTGCGTTTAATATACAGTATGTTTCAAGTGTACCTTGCCTCAAAATGCAAGGTCTCTTAATATGTGAAGTCCCAACCACCATGCTTGAAATAATTATACCAAAAAAAAAAATAAGCAAACTAACAAAAAAAGGCATATACACATTAGGGGATCATCCAAAAAAAAAATAATAATCTACTTACCTTACACCCTGGCTTCCTGCACAGAGCTGGAGCATCATCTCTCCCTCAGTATTTCCAGACACTTGATGCCTGGGTATAAGTTAAGTTGTGTTTTTACAGGATGTTTGTGTACATGCGAAAATGTTTCGTTAATAAGAGGACCTTGTATTTTGATTCGGGGTTCACTTTAAAGCTATACTCCAGGCAAAACACTATTTACACAGTTAAAATAGAGTATTTATATGTGAAGCATCTTATCTACTAAGTATTTGTAATTCACTTTTCCAGTGTCATTGCTGGGAGGGAGCTATCAGGAAGGATTCAGGTTGGTGCACAACTGTACCTGTCTTAATAAATAAATAGAGTTTAGATTTAGATAAAATTAAAATAATTGTTTACAATGAGAATTTTATTATTCAAATACATTTTATTGTTTATGTTTTTGTTTTTTTACTATATCATTTACTGCACCTAGAATTCCAACACAGATGTTGAAGACTAATGCCCTGTACACACGGTCGGAATTCCCGACGGAAAATGTGCGATCGGATCTTGTTGTCGGAAAATCCGATCGTATGTGGGCTCCATTGGACTTTTTCCGTCGGAATTTCCGACACACCAAGTTTGAGAGCAGGATCTAAAATTTTCCGACAACAGAATCCGAATGTTTAAATTCTGATTGTGTGTAGACAATTCAGACGGACAAAGTGCCACGCATGCTCAGAATAAATGAAGAGACCACAGCTATTAGCTACTGGCCCGTTTATAGTCCCGACGTACGTGTTTGACATCACCTCATTAAAAACGATCGGATTTTCCGACAACTTTGTCCGACCGTGTGCATGCAAGACAAGTTTGGCACAAAATCCGTGGGAAAAAATCAGACGGATTTTGTTGTCGGAATGTCCAGCCGTGTGTACAGGGCATAACTCTCATATTGCTATGAAGTCTAATGTCAAACTAGGAGTTTATTAATCACTGTTCTACTGATAAATGTAGGAAGTATTTAGACCGATTTCATTATTCCAAGAATAGATATTTGGTTATAATTTACTTCTTCTATTCCTTATGGAACTTTCTGTAAATCGTAGATCTGTATGAATACCTTGGTCAAGCAGCTATCTGCAAGTGTTTGGAGTTCTGTGGCACTAAATCAAGCAGTTTGTCAAACTCAAGCAGTCAGTCTGTGTATATAAAGCACTGAAGGGTTAATTGACTGTTTAATTGACATTGTCCCTTCTATTTCTGTATGTGGATGATGGCATTGTAATTATTTTAATAATAAAAACAAAAAAAATCTAAAAATAAATAAATATATATATCTAAGCTTATGTAGCGGCCATAACCCATTGCAGGGTGGCCTTAACTTATTGGGCTTACCAGTTACCTTCTCTTGGCCTGCTCTTCCACGTCTAAGGGTTCTCAGGGTTGATACTCAACGACTTGAACACTAACACAGATGAAGTCCTCTTTAAAAGGTTTTATTTTGCAGCAACTACTTCAATAACACAGTCTCTTAGGGAACAGAGGGCACGGGTGAAGAACTGTGGCACCTTGAACTGCAGGTCTAGCAAAGTCTCTATTTCCACCCAGAGAGTAGCCACTCGCAGCTGGGTACTTAAAGGCTGAACAGATCTCTAGCCAGAGATCATGGCAGTCAGCTCTTTGACTCAAAACTTGAACAATCAACTAAGGGTGAACAGGAACCTTTTTCCTTCATACCTGTAATGTTTCCCATCTCCTCAATGGTACTGGAAATGTGTGAATTTGTCAATGTCCTTCCCAACTCAGTAACCAGGCACTTCCCAGGGTGCCACTTGCCGGCCTTCCTCCAAAGAGTCCTCCCCCGGTCACTTCCACGAGCTGTGGTGTCCCTCCAAGCTGAGAGCACACCCGGACACTTTGAATCCTCCCTCAGTTACTGCACCTTGGACCAGCCGGGTCCAAGACTCGGGAACAGATGGATCCCTACCCCAGACCAGGAAGGTCTATCAGGGGCCATTAACAGGAGCATGTTGCGGGATGTCAAACACCCCGTGATTGGGACCCCTCACGGGGCTACCACGGTCCTGGAACCAGACCAGACCCCATGGGTCTCACGAACACCTCTTCTCAAACACGTGACCCACATCCCTTAAGTAACCCTTCCCAGACTCCTCAGCGGGCTCCGGCAGTCCCACTGATTGGCTCCGAGAAGGCTGATACCTAAACATCCAACCAGACCTGGTTCTGGCCTGTCATGTGCACCTCACCACTCACAAGACCAGGTAGAACTTCCAAACACAGCCTGGCCAGACTGGTGTTAAGGCCTACCTACACAATTAGCCCTCAGAACCACTATTGTTCTGAGGCAAAAACTAAATTTACATGCGTGTGCCATTTTATCCAAAATGTCATCCGCTACACTTCTTTTTCCCAAAAGATATACAGCTGTCTCATGACCCAGATCTTTCCCATCCTGTCTGCAGGGAAACATAAGCAGGTGTTTGGTGTTCGTCCATAGCAAACAATGGAAAGCTGCTGCCAACCAGCTATACTGCATACCTGGTTGCCTCAACAGTGACTGGTATGGCTACTTGTGCCACACCAGTGCTTCCATTAGTCAGTAAAAACTGTGTTATGTGCTGTCACTCATGGCTACAATGGCGGGCGATTGCGCCTATGGATTACAAAGTGTTCAGCAGTTTGTATTGAAGCTGGGGAATGTGACTGTATACTAAAGTGTCCTTTTGAATACAGTGAAATGTGCATGGATCTGTCCATTGTTACCCGTGGCAGGGTGAGCTGGTAGGTTCCTACAGGAGGGTGTCTATCAGTTGTCCAGCCATGGCTGATGCTAAAGACTGTCCTGCTAAAATCAGTGTGGCATGTGTCACAAAGGTCATTGTTGCCTATAGCAACTACTGTGTACTCTTATTGTCATCTGTATTCAGATGTTCAGCCATGTCTGGAATCTGGCGGCATGTCTTAACAAAACCTGCAAGTTTAGGTTAATGCAAAGTGACTGCGTATGCAGCGTTCGTTCCTGCAAAATTCAGTCCAGCCAGGAAGGTGTTACAAAGTGTGCAGGAACGGGCCTGCTTGTCAGAACTACTGACACCAACTAGTCTGGAGGCTTAGGGTTGGAGCCACACCCCAGAGGAAACCCAGTGTACCCAGCATCTGAGAACGGAGGAGTGCATTATGGCAAATTAAATGCAGCCCTGCGGTCAGCTTGTAAGCCTTCCTGACATGCAGGTACCGAATGGTATTTACCGGATGGTGGATACCAGGGTGTGGCTAGAGCACCAAGGGGGATTTGCACTCTGCACCATCAATGGCATGGAGAGATTGTGCCTATTGTGTCCTGGATGCAGAAAACCCAAGGCAATGGTTGGAGCTTGGATGAAATGTGGATACTGTGAAGAGAGCCTAACAAGGCTGATGCTCAGCGACCCACCACCAGTTACTCACGCTGTGGATCTGTCATCAAGACTGTGTGCGGAGTGGAAAGAGGAATCCTGGTTGGCCAGAGGGAGTCAAGGGGTGAGTGGTGTGCAGCCCTGCAGTCGATTAGGCATCTGCCACTACACCTTTGGAAGAGGCCGGAGAATAGCAGTGGTTCAGAGTTCAGAGGAAGAAGAGCCACGGCAGGAGGTGAGAGATGCCAGCCTAGCTCAGTTCATCCCAGCAGAGAAGCTGGCAGGGGAAGTCCACCCAGTCAGCCCCACCTGAAAGGAGCCAGCTGTCGAAGACCATGGTGTCAGGAAATGTTCCATCCGCTGATAATATCTGTCTTTTGGCGTGCAGTACTGAGGTCCACCAGCAGGTGTCTCCTGTCAGTTTTGAGCTGCCAGGAGAGCTTTTCCCTGCTGATGCTATATCATCTTCCAGAAGCCATACCAGTGATGTGACTTGATTAATACTGAAAGGGGGAGAAAAATCATCATGGCCCCCCGGGATGCAGGGCAGGGCCAGCTCTGTGCAGATTTGAATTAATGGCTGAACATCCCCAAACAGCATACAGCCCTGATCAACCCAGGAGTGAGCTAAACGAATGGTTTCCAACAGCTGATCACTGGTCCACTCTTTCAGTGTCTGGCGGAGATAGTAACTACTCTCAGATGCCAGCAAAGCATAATAACGAATCACCTCTAAATTCATTTCAGTAAGCAACCTGAACCAAGATGGTCCCTCTGTGTAGCCACTTCTGGTCAGGGATGGCCTTGGTATTCTGTTAAGTATTGGATAAGACCAGAACTGTGTGGACTGCAACAGAGGAAACCCAAACGTGTATAAGTTAAATATAATGATTTATTGAGGAAAGTGAATAACATAAATACAACCACACAGTGCAATAAATCAACCAACAGAGACCCCCAAACAACAACAGACAGATATGTACAATAAATGGGAAATACCAGGATCGTAAACGATAGACAGGCCAGGGTCATGCACAGAGGATCGGTAGATAAACAAGGGCAGTCCAGAATCAGAGATACAAGCCAGGCCAAGGTCATACATGGGGAGATCAGCAGATGGGGTAAGGAACACAGGACAGGGAGAGGATGGACGGATCAGACTGCAGGACAGGGATGATGGTAACAGGTGGGACAGGGTAGGGACCAGGACAGGGAAACAGGATCAGAACCACAGGTCACAGGTTCAGGGCGCAGGAACAGGTTCAGGCTCAGGCTCAGGCTCAGGCTCAGGCTCAGGCTCAGGCTCAGGCTCAGGCTCAGGCTCAGGCTCACAAGCAGCAGGTCAGGGCACAAGGAAAATACCAAGGCAAACATATGAGTGCTTGCCAGCTATTTATAGGCCTGTGATTGGCCTCAAGTGACACCTGATTGCAGGAGGTGCTGCCTGCTCCATACTGCCAGGATCCATCCACTGGTGGACGCCAGTACTGCAGCCCAAAGATGATATAGCATCAGCAGGGAAAAGCTCTCCTGACAGCTCAAAACTGACAGGAGACACCTGCTGGTGGGCCTCAGTACTGCACGCCAAAAGACAGATATTATCAGCAGATGGAACATTGGAAGATCTGCCAGCATTGATACCCGGTGGAGAACGGGGTGAAAGGAATGTTACCCCTAAAGATGCAGAATAGGCAGCAGAGGTAAATCTGCAGCAGCCCTTATCTTTCTGCACCAATGAACAGCTACCAACTCCACTAAACCCACCCTGTTGTGCCCCTGCACGATTCCCAGTCCAGGCAGAGCCAGCTGCCAACAGGGACAGGTTACAGGCACAGGGAGGTCCAGAGCAAGACTGCTCTGGAGTGAGGGAGTGGACTTTCTATATGCCCCACAAGATGTCATGGACATCATTGAAGTCTCCCGAACCAACGGGGAAGAGGAGCCAGTATTGGACTACTTGCACATTCCTAAACCCCAGAGGGGACCTCACAACAAAGACACGTGGGCCAGGTTAAATAGGCAGGACTGGTGCAAAGTGTCAGTTAGGAAGACTGAGAAGACGAAGCAGACAGGTGGGCAAGCATTTCTACAAGCAGTAGAGCTTGGATTAGTGTCTACAGGGAAGCAGAAGGTGTTGCAAGATGCAGTTCACTTCACATGTGCTACTTTCCAAGGGATATGGAGTTCCTAGCCTGTAAGGGGCTTTCACTTAACTAACATAAAGACTGTTAGTTTAAAAAAGGAGTGAACTCAGTGGAGCTGTACAAGGATAAAGTATTGTGCAGGAGGAGCTGTAAATAGAGAGGAAGTTGTCCCTGGATTTTCAGGTTGTTGTCAAGTTGGGAATCCCATAAGGTCACCCATGCTCTGCCCCTTTTATACAATGTCATGAAGGAGGGGGGCTTAGCCATTATCACATAAAGCGTAGACATGCAAAGGTTTGAGAAACCTGATACAAAAGCTTAAGAGAAGGATCAAGCCGCCATTGTCTGATTAGCAATTTCTAGATTTCAACATAAAGATCCAGAACACTGGCCAGCGTCCCCCAAAGACCCCCCATTAGAGCAGGCCAGGGCAGGTCCCCCATAGATCCCCCTTTAGAGCTGGCCATGCCAGGGTCCCCTATAGATCCCTTTTAAAGCAGGCAAAACCAGGGTCCCCCATATAGATCCCCCTTTAGAGCATGCCAGGCCAGGCCAGGCCAGGGTCCCCCATATTGCCTTGCAGACGGCCATGCTCTTGATATTACTTATATTGCAGAGCTGTGTATTCCTGTGTATCCCTGAGACATTGTATCTCCTCTGACCCCACACTGGTTGAGGACAGATGGTGGTGGTGATCCGTGGGCCATTTTTCTTCATCCATTAATCCTATTGTGGCTGTGATCCACCGTTGTCCTGATCTAATTTCCGCTGGGTTTAGTTGCCGGGCGTGGCGGTGCGTGTTGAAATGTACTTTTGCTTATGCAATTGGGAAACCGTAATTATGCGTATGTACAGTATGTACTAATTGGTACATTGTTAATCTTTCATGTAGTCATATTCCTGGCACTTAAATAATTCCATATGAAGCCAAGATTGGTGACACATGTAGAAACTAGTGCATAAAGGAGTGGGAATTTCAGCACACTGTATTTCCATCTGCGGTTGATGTTACTTATCAATGTTAAAGAATATGAATGTTTCTCATTTTTATACTTTTTAAACCTGGATCATAATAAATTAACATTTTACCTATATCATGCTTGCTTTACTTTTGGCACCTTTAAAGTCCCATTCCAATTTTTTCATATATTTCTATTCATCCAAGGATGAGGTGCCTATTTCACCTATCTAGAGAAACGAATACTCGTCCAATCAGAAAAATGCTTTGCACTCAGTAAAAAATCACAGCATTCTGTAAATGAAACCTGTGTTGAAAGAACAACCTCCTTTACTTACAATGTAGAAGGACAGCCAATCAGCATGGGACCTGGAAGACAGTGGTAATCACTGTAGTAGTAGCAATTGCTACAGTGATTCTCCAATTTCACAGTGATCGGACAGATATGGCATGTGCATAGAATATTTATATTGGTCCAAGCTGTACTAATGTAACTATGCAATAAAATCCATTCCTGGAGTTCAAGTTTTTTTTTTTTTTAAATAATTCTTATTGAGTTTTTAACAATTGGTGAATACAATAGAGATCACCTTAAGCTGGCCATGCAGGGCCATGTAACAAAAATACTTACATCAACCAATCTAACAAAGTCCCCCCTCCCCCACCCTATCAAACCTCACAGCTGTCTCCCTTCCAACCATAAAACCCCAAACAGCCTAGAATGATAAAGCTGTAAAAATCAGGTCCCATAGCAAGTGTATAAGGGATGGGTGGCCCTCAGCCCACCTAGCTCTGCAAATGTCACATACATTTGAGTCAAAATGTACAAGAGTGATCACCAATACCTTAAAGGTACAGGACATTGATGATAAGCCATCTATCGATTATTGTTATATGAGCATCTATCTGTCCCCTCTACTACTCAAGAGTAAATCCTCTGGGAGTTTCAATCCTCATCTGTCCTTTACCCCACAGTGGAGTCCATTCACATCTGCCAGACCTTTGTAAATTTCTTTTCTCACAAACCCTGGATATATATACGGCTCTAAAGAAGGGGATCATGGAATTAACCAATCCCTTCCAGAAGGACACCATTGGAGGAGCTGTTTATTTCCAATGTAGAAAAATGGCCCTGCGGGCGTAAAATAATAAAATGTTAAGAAGTGTGCACCTCATCAACCAAGCCAAGAAGACATAGCGAGATGGATTGAGGAATGGGAATGGTAAGGATGTCAGTTATACAATGTAGTACCCCCTGTCCAGAAATCTCCAATAGCTTGGCAATTCCAAAAGATATGATCAAAGTTGGCAAGGGAATATGTGCATCGCCAACATGCTGCACGTGATGGGTATATCCCTGGCAAACAGGCAGGGGTAAAGTAACTACGTTGAAGAAATTTAAAATGAATCAGCCTATCTCTGAGACTAGGTATTTAAAAGGACGTTCCCACATGGCATCCCAATCTTCCCATTCTATGCTTGGTACCTCCATCTACCATCTCTCTACAACGGAGAATCCTAGGAGGAGTTATCCTAAACAACTCCTTATAGGTTATTGACAATGTTTTTGTTAAAGAGTCATCCCGGGGGCGTACACGCGGGGCTTCTAAAATGGCTGCTTAGACCGGGAACTCTGCACTGTTCCGGTCGTTTTGTGCCCCATACAGCTAGCAGCATGCCGCCAATGCATTACTGAACCCCCCGGGCTTAGGGGAACACAAGCGGGACACTTTGAGACTGCCGAGAACGTTCACGGTCACCGGGAAGCCCTACTAATCCAGGCTGCGGATCCAGCCTACACATCCAAGATGGCGGCCGCATCTTCTCCTCACGGGTTGACTTCACAGAGACACAGCTCAGCGGCCACTTGTACGGACCCTCCACCTCTCAGCTCACTTTGTGGGCACACGTGAGTACCCACATGCAGACCCCAGCCTCCCCAGCATCCATGGAATCCCTCATTGGACACAGACTGGAATTAGACCGAGCTCACAGAGCCTTAGGACTGCTTAGATCTGATGTGGTGAAGCCCCACTTCTATGCGGTTAAAGAGGAGGTCATGCAATGAGTCCGCTCGAAACCCCAACTACAGTAGCAATCCAACCCCATCCAAATTTTTGCGGATATTTCACCTACCACCATTCAAAAAGGAGGACTTTAAAACCCCCAGTGGCGGAATTATAGGGGTCGTTGAGATTGCCAAGGTGACCGGGCCCCATGCTGCAGGGGGCCCTTGAGGGCCCCCTGTATATCTCAAGGAGGGCGGCTGAAACCGAGCTCCCGATCTTCAGCCGAAGTGTAATTCGGAACTGTGCGGGGAGCTCAGAATCATTACACTGCTTATAACTAAAGTGAAAGCAGTGTGTGCTCTTTGTCCCCCCCTACAGTGTAGTACACGGCAGGAAGAGGTAAGATAGAGAAAACAGCACTGCCGTTTTTGAAAAGACTTTATGTGTGTAAGTGCATTTGTGTGTATGTGTGAGCATGTGTATGTGTGTGTGTGTGTGTGCATGTGCATGTATGTGTGTAGATGTCGGGGGGGGCACACTGGGGGCATTCAAGGGCACACTAGCAGCATTTGATGGCACACTGGCAGTGTTTAATGGCACAATGGCTGCAATTGATGGCACAGTGGCAGTGTTTGGCACAGTGGCTGCGTTTGATGGCACAGTGGCTGCAATTGATGGCACAGTTGTAGAACTTGTAGCATTTGAGGGCACAGTGGCAGCGTTAAATGGGCACAGTGGCAACGTTTGGCACAGTTGCTGCAATTGATTGCACAGTGGCTGCAATTGATGGCACAGTTGTAGCATTTGAGAGCACAGTGGCAGCGTTAAATGGACACAGTGGCAGCGTTTGATGGCACAGTGACAGCGTTTGATGGCACAGTGGCTGCAATTGATGGCACAGTGGCAGTGTTTGATGGCACAGTGGCTGAAATTGATGGCACAGTGGCAGCGTTTAATGGCACAGTGACAGCGTTTGTTGGGCACAGTAGCAGCGTTTGGGTACAGTGGCTGCGATTGATGGCACAGTGGCTGCATTTGAGGGTACAGTGGCAGTGTTTGACAGCACAGTGGCTGCATTTTTTAGGGTACAGTGGCAGCGTTTGACGGCACAGTGGCTGCATTTGATTATTTTTTTCCAAATTTTTTTGCGCCCCCCAAAAATTTGGAGCACCAGCTGCTGCTATTTAGATGTATGTATGTATGCACATTTTATGTATGTACGTTTAATCCTGCCCCCCCTCCCCATATTACAGCTGGGCGATTTTCTAATGTGGCTCAGTAATCAACACAAACGTGATCCGAAAACTACACCCACGTCTGCCCTAGAACTGCCTTGAATCTTGCACTCACTTCTAAAGCTGAGAAGAGTCTGAGATGGAGTGGAGCCAGGCTATACCAACACAGGGATAGAATGGGCTCAATGTTAGTGAACAAGCCAACTCCTAAAATATGATTACACGCTCCCCCCACTATACGCCTCCCAGGAGACATGTTAACCTACAATCTGCAAAAGATAATGGGAGCTTTTCAGACGCTAGCGAGGGTTAAAACCGGCCCGCTAGCAGCCGCAAACTCCCAAAAAAGCTACGGTAACCGCCGACGAGCCTGACGCCCTAGTGTGAAAGGGGTCTTAGTGTAGTCTTTTCCTAATATCCCTAGTCACTAACTATAGGCTTGTGTCTGTTCCCGGCATACCTTCTTAGGAAGCAGTCCATTGCTGACATCTTCTGGGAGGACTACAAGTCCCAGCAATCCCCAAACCTTTGGAAAGCTCCAGGACACAGGTTAGTAGTAGCTTTGCTGGAATCCCAAACAGAAGCACTCTCCCATACCTTGCTGGCTGTGTATGTCTTTCATTTCCATGCAGCAGGCTGTGTGTTGTGGGACTATAGGTGTCACGTACCTGACTGTGGAGCATGAGATGACAAGGGACAAGTGGAGACACAGACCGCTAGGGCAATGGAAGGGCGCAGGTGCCAGGAAACTGTAGTAGTGAGCTGTAACTTGGAAATACAAGAGTCCTTCCAGTGGTGGTATGAAGTCTGGTCACAAGCCTTATTCAGCAGCAGCCAGGCAGCCAGGTGCAGGGTCAGGATCAGGTTCAACGTCAGGAACTGGTAAAAGTCTGTAACAAGCTGTTGGTGGAGTACCACAACAGGAAGCAGACACATAGTCCCAAATCCAAGCTGAGGTCGGTAACATAAGCAAGCAGTAGATATAACAGGCATGGGGCGATCTAAAAGACGTGTCAGACATAGCCGGGTCAGGAACCAGGTTAGTAAATTTTCTAGAATCAGAAACACAGGAAGCAGAGCTGAAGACAATCCAGCACTGAGGCCAGGAAGACTCTCAGTTTAAATAGGCTGCTGGGCACCAGAATCTGTGGATGCGTGCGCATGCCTACATGTATGGCCATATACCCACATATATGCGCCAATGAGCATTTGTGTGCACATTCTAGCCCTTGCCCATCTTGGTCTTCTATGCTTGTGACTCTATGCACATAAAAATTAGCACTTGCTGCACGAGATCCCTGACAATAGGTTAGTGGTCCCAGGCATGTTGGCAGGCTCCTCAGGCAGGCAATCTCCAGTGAGGACAGTCAGAATAAGAAGGTAGCTTAAACCAAGCAGAGCCCCTCAGAGCTGGAGGATTGGGTTACATTGCAGCAGTCAGTCTCCCCTCTTCCCCCATGTAGCTGGCCTCTCTCAGGGCAAAACTCCTTCCTAATTCATATGTACAGGAAAGGGGTAGAGCCCAGCAGAAGGGTGCCAAGAAATACCCAGGAAATAAGTTAACCCTTTCCCTCCCTGTCGAGCAGCTGCTAACTAGCGCTTTCTGCATAAATAGCAGTGCAGTGCAGACAGGGCTAAAATACTTACAGGCACCTTGTCAGCACCTGCTTACATTGTGGTGGGTGATTGTAGGATAGATACTGGGAAGGAAGATCTGCTATGTTATATGACTAAAAAGAATATTATTGCATTATAGATAGATTTCTGCCTATGGTCAGCCAGGAGGTGGAGCCATGGGCAGGCTGGGCAGATGTGTTATGCACTAGTCTGTGAACACTCTGTGTGTGATGTCACACAGTTCACAGTGATTGGCATTGTATATTTACCAACACTTCAAAGGGAGGTTGTCCTCCTTTTTGGTGGATACTTGGGAAAGTGGAAAGGTAACATGTGCAAGGCTATCCTATTGCTGTAGTATTGTAATGATGCTGGTATAGGTGATCTGGTCACCGGGCAGGCTGCTTCTGCACTCCAGAGGATAGCCACAGTCTCCTTATTTTGTATTCAATATAGAAAAAATAAGAAAAGAACCACCAATGCTTGTGCTGAGTTTGGAAAAGACAGCACCACATCTGCTCCACGCCCCTGACAACGTCATTCTCTGACGAATTGGCGTAGGGAGAAGTCGGCGACGGAAAGCTACTCGCTACTGCATGCTGGGACATCTTTGTGGTGGGGAAAGGCTGCATACATGCAAACAGAGCTTAATTTGTTTGTTGACAATGTGAGTGAATTTTATTTGTTTTTACTTGATTAAACATTATCCTGATGTACTGCACAATGAGACATTTTTCCTTTTGTACACATAGGATGTTATAAGTGTGGTGATTACCGCTGGAGTGCCTCTGGGGTGAATCTTGAATATGGAGAGTTATATCCAGGTTTGCTGCATCCACTATCCGGTCTGCTGCTATAGATGTATGACGATTGATGAGCTTGCTGTATATTTCATATGTGCTGGTGTGACCTTTGTGATGAGGGTCCACACAATAGGGTAAGAGGCTGTATTGTCGGGTGCTGGCGACGATGGGTCTCCCTATCTTCTGCTTACCACAGATTGAACCATCATTTGAAAATTCGTTCCTGAATAATTTCTTGGGACTATTAATTGAGCGCTGCACCTTTACTATATATTCTAGAATAAGGCTTACCTATAGGTACTGTAAATATCTCCTAAATGTGTGCCATTTAGGAGATATTTACTTTGTTTTGTGCCGATAATATCGTCAGCGCATGCGATGTTAAGAAACGGCCCCCTGTGCCGTTTATTCACGAGTACCATGACTGGCGACTCCTGCGCGCATGTGCGGGAGTGACATCACGTGGTTCTAGCCATTCACAGAGACAAGTGCGCAGCCCCAGAAGGAAGAGGGGCAAACATGGAGGAGGCCTGCAGCGGGCACGGTGTGGGCTTTGTTTGCAGGTAAGTGTCACATAATGTGCTAGTATGCGATGCAGCACATTATATTTTTACTTTGAAGGGGCAAAATAAGGGTTTACTTCCTCTTTAAAATCTTTCCCTTGTTCCTACCAATCTGGATTCATGGGTGTCAACTGGCATTTTTGGATACCATATACAGCTGCACCAGTTTTTGCACTTTACAATTTTAGTAAATGAACCCAACTGTGCAGTGTAATATTGGGGATGTTTAGCTCAATGGTAGATGCATTTTTTAAGGGAATCCATAACAGTCGAACTGTGTTTTTTTTTTTTGGGCTTGTCAGCCCATTTTAGTTAAAGTGGAAGTAAACTCCCCTATCGTTTTCATCCACGGAAGCTGCCATCTTTGCCTCTGTTTAATCTTCAGCTGCCACGGTGCTGCACATGTGATCCCTTATGACACCAGCCATTGGGTGGTTTGACAGTTAGGTTGAGACCACAGCCAATGTGCTGTTAGCATTCTCGGCATGCCGTTTTTTGAAACTGTTTAAATTGATGGGTTTACTTCCACTCTAAGGAAAAAAACTGTCACAAAGCAACAACAGGCAATGAGACACTAGCCCACCTGGCTGTGTTCAGCAGCTCTGCCATTGTTAGCAATGGTCTCCCTGACCACAGGTTCCTCAGACTACCTTAGCCTTAGTTCCAGTGCCTCGCTTCACCGGCTCACTCCTGACCTCCAAATAGGGTTTTCCAGCCCCCAGGTTTGCTCACTTTTCCAGAAACTTCCAGATTTCCTCCAGTTCCCCCTAAGTTCACTCTTCCAGAGACTACCAGCCTTTCTTTACCTCCCCTGGATTTGCTCACTCTTCCAGAGACATCCAGCCTTCCCCTAGCTTCCCTAAACTTGCTAGCTGTCTCAGCTTTCCTGACCTCTCAGACCCTTTCTTAGTCTCCCAGGCGCTCGTAGCTGTCCCGCTTTCCCAATCCTTTTGGCAAGAAGGCCCTCTCAAAGGGGATGCAGTCTTTGACAGAAACACCCACCTCTTCTGACAGGGCTCTGTCTCCAAATGGCAGCAACTGCCCTGAGTTATGCTCAGATCAGATAACGATTGTGCACACCTGTGCTCTCATGCAGGCTGCAAGCAACTAGCAAAGCCTGGACACTGGATTGAAGGTTCTGTCCCTCCAAAGACACTTTAGAACCTTCAAGCTCCAATCCAGAACTACCAAATATGGAACAAACATAGAGCACAGCTTTCTCCATTCACCATAAACATGCCAGAGCTTCTCAAAGTGTACGTTTGAGAATCCTGTTTCCTTTTTTTACCAATTTGTTAAACTAGTACCATGGCACAAGACTGGTGGGGTTGGTTGTCTTGAAATATGTAAGTTGTAATTTCTGTATCATTGTTTGTCTTAAGGGGAAAGGAGGTAGATTGAAAATTGTGAAGGTAGGGGAGATGTGATAAAGAGCTTCCTATACCAATTCCAAATTCAATCATACCAAAAGCATGTTGGACTATACCGGTACTTAATTCGATACATAAAACTCAGAAAATATATAATAAAATAGTACAAATTTTAATACAAGGAAAGAATTTTTTCACAAACAAAAAACAATATATTGATACAGCGAAACATATTATATTTAAAAAGCTAGTGTATCCCAGATTTCTTGTGTACAGTTACTCATAATCGAGTTCCGTTCTAGGAGTACATTTTGGAGATTCCTCGACTAGTTTTGCGGAATTTTATCTGCTTCATCTGGAGGTAGTCTAAGAATTAAAATATACATTAGAGAATTCATACCTATTCATATACTTATACAGTCATATAGATATATATCGCAAAATCAAAAGGAATATACAATTAAAATTTACAAAAAAGAAGGGATTGTAGGGGAATTTGTTACGAAGAACAAAGGGGAAAAAAAAAAAAAAAAAAAAAAGCAAAGCAGACGTCCGAGTCCCCTCAAATTTTCTCACCCCGGCGGGCATGGGGGATATAGTGCACATGATGGAACATGGTAAAATCGGATATAGAGAAAAAAAAAAAAAAAAACACATATAATGTAAAAATTGTATTATATAACCATAAATTAAGAAAGTGAAGTTAATCAAGACTATATAGCTGTACCTGACAAGGAAAATGTCTCAATCAAGAAATTGGCAATGTGTGGATCGCCATCTTGAGGGTTTATGTTATCTGTAATTGCAGGGTATAGAGACTAATATATTCCCCAACTGTGCAAGGTTGGTCAGTGGGGATGAATGCTCCTCAGTTTCAGCAGTTCAAAGGCAGGCAAAATATTCCTGCAATAAGTATAAAAATTAAGTATATTATAAATGGACACATCAAGGAGCCACATACAATATGGATAGGAACTGAGGTAAACCCTAATAGATCCAATAAGTGATCACATACCTGGTTTGCAGATGTCCTGAGTAAAACTGAGGCGTAGCAAATTTCAATCCACCATATAGAGTGCAGACCCATAACTAGCGGTCAATCCAGACCGCTGTTATATGGGATCCCCAACAGGATGTGATGTCAGACAATCAACACCCTGTCAACACCTCCACACTGAACAGGTGGACTCCAGGAAGGCGTCACACAGGAAGTGTGCTAGGGAAGGGCGGAAGACAACAGATGTACTGATGTCTAGCCCTTAGAACCTGCAAGCCAAAAGGGGAAAGAAACAAAGGTAACTGCCCCTCCTGGCCAGGAGGTGTACATGTCCGCCAGGGGGAGAAAGAGGAAGGAAACGAACGGCTCAAAACAGAGTAAAAAAAAACGGAAAAATATATCGAAAAAGTCTACGTAACAAAGACTCCAATAATACAATTATAATCAAGCAAAAAATATGATAAACAACATAATAACCAAATTGTATAACTCATATACATATATATATATAATGGATGAAAAAAAAAAAGAAGAACATTTTTTCTTTTACATTGTTACAAATTAGGGGTTGTCAACGATATCAACAAGAGGGCGGGGGGGAGGATGCGATCCAGGAGGACAACAGAAAAAAAATAAAAATTATATTTATTCTCAATAATAGAATCTATAAAAAATATTTATATGAAATGGTTTCGTTCAGTCCAGGGGGGTTGGTGGCATTCAGGCGCTCAATCCAGAGGGTTTCCCTCTGGAGGATAGCCCGATCCCAATCACCACCCCTAGGGCTGGGAGGGACCACCTCCAATACAAAAAATTGGACGACAGAGTTGTCGAACCGGTGGTAAAGACCAATGTGTCTCCCAATCGTGGTCAGCTTCCCATTACCTGAGTCATATAAGTGGTCACCAATACGCTGTCTGAACTCACGGATTGTTTTGCCGATGTAGAATGCTCTGCAACGGCAAGTCATCATGTAAATAATACCTTTAGTGTTACAATCAGAGAAAGTACGTGAATATAATGTTTCACCGTTAGGTAGCCCAAACTTGTAGCCCTCCTTTATCTGATACTAAAGGGGATCTCTGTACTCTCCTGTCACTGTCCACACAAAAAAAGTCCCATATATGCATGGATTTTTATTGAATGTTCTATACCTGCTTGTCATATGGAACTGTTGTTCCACTGCTTCTATTTTAGCAACAACAGTAACGTTTTCCATATACTGTACCTTCACTTTCTATTTTAGTCACAATAGTCACCAAGACAAAAGCTGGGAGTGAATTTCAAAAATGGGAAAACAGATTGTCCCTTCTTTCTATAGTAAATTAGGTCCTTATGCAGAAGTTCTTACATAATTAAATATGCCTATATCTGGATTTGAATACACATAGATTTTTATATCTTCTTGGAACTCAGTTTTATTGTGTATGTATTGGGTACATTATCCTATTTATTTACACATTGCAACATATGTAAAGCTGCTAAAGAACAGCTGAATGGGCGTGCCAGTTTGTTTTTTATTGTCATGATGACATAAGGCTGCATGTGCATCAAACTGAAAAAAAAAAGGCAGTTAGTCACAGTCAACCAACAGAATGGAAAATAGTATATAAATAATATTTATTTTAATTGTAATATAATGATAATATAAATAAAGATATTACTTTTGGTTTGGAATACATCAGTAGCAGGAACCAGGAACAAAGAAACAAGAGATATCTAAAGGATCAATGAAAGGAAAGACATGTTTCTATTATCCACTGATGATATAATGTATTTTCAGCTGTAGGCTCAGTTACATTTATTCTAGAGTTATTTGACAATCTATTTTTTTATATACAAAGCGTAAAAAAAGAAGCTCTAAATCTGATCTCTAAAAATCTCTAAGGCCGCGTACACACGGGCGGACTGTTCGCCCAACCTTGTCCGCTGAACAGTGTTTGGGCGGACAGTCCGCTCGTGTGTGGGCTTTCAGCGGACAGTTTCAGCGGACAGTTGGACGGACAAAGTCTTTCGGAAATTCCGAAAAACTGTCCGCTGAAACTGTGTTTGAGCGAACAGTCCGCCCGTGTGTGGGCCTGTCCGCTGTACTTTCGAAATGAGCGGACTGTTCCCGCTCGGAAAGTCCGCCCATTTCGAGCGCGTGTACAGGTAGGCGGGGCCCGCGAAGGAGACGTCGCGGGCTCCGCCGCCTGGAATGGGCTTAAAGGGGAACCCCAACGCCGAAAAAAATCGGCGTGGGGTTTCCCCCAAAGTCCACACCAGACCCTTGTCCGAGCACGCTACCCGGCCGGCCAGGAAAGGGGGGCGAGCGAGCGCGCCCCCCTCCTGAGCCGTACCAGGCCGCGTGCCCTCAACATGGGGGGGTGCCTTGGGGAAGGGGGGGCCACGCGGCCCCCCCACCCCAAAGCACCTTGTCCCCATGTTGATGAGGACAAGGGCCTCTTCCCGACAACCCTGGCCGTTGGTTGTCGGGGTCTGCGGGCGGGGGGCTTATCGGAATCCGGGAGCCCCCTTTAAGAAGGGGGCCCCCGGATACCGGCCCCCCACCCTATGTGAATGAGTATGGGGTACAATGTACCCCTACCCATTCACCTGTGAAATAAAGTACAAAAAAAAACACAACACAGGGGAAAAAATATTTTATTGCACAGCTCCGGGGGTCTTCCGTCTTCGGGGGTCTTCTCGCCGGACTCCTCCGCTATGTGTGTGTAGCTCTTTTACTAGCGGAGGAGTCCGGCTTTCTTCCTCCCCGCCGCCGGCCTCTTCTCCCGACTTCGGGGGTCTTGTCCCCCTCTTCGGTTCTTCTGCCGGGCCACCGCGCCTTCTTGTAGCTCTTTTACAGGCGGTGGCCCGGTCTTCTGTCGCCGCTGCCTTCCGTTCTTCTGTCGCCGCCTTCGGTTCTTCTGCCGGGCCACCGCGCCTTCTTGTAGCTCTTTTACAGGCGGTGGCCCGGTCTTCTGTCGCCGCTGTCGCCGCCTTCCGTTCTTGTTCTTCTTCTTGTTCTTCTTCTTCTTCTCCAGGCGATGTTGACACGTCGCTCCCTCCGGCCGGAATGCCAGGGACACGCTCCGCTGCCACTTATATAGTGACAATGGGGCGGTGTCACATGGTATATGTCACATGGGTTGGTCACATGGTGACCCCGCCCCCTTACGATGTCATAGTCCCCATGTGACATCAACCCATGTGACCAACCCATGTGACATATACCATGTGACCCCGCCCCATTGTCACTATATAAGTGACCGCACAGCGCGGCTCTGGCATTCCGGCCGGAGGGAGCGACGTGTCAACATCGCCTGGAGAAGAAGAAGAAGAACAAGAAGAAGAACAAGAACGGAAGGCGGCGACAGCGACAGCGGCGACAGAAGACCGGGCCACCGCCTGTAAAAGAGCTACAAGAAGGGGCGGTGGCCCGGCAGAAGAACCGAAGAGGGGGACAAGACCCCCGAAGTCGGGAGAAGAGGCCGGCGGCGGGGAGGAAGAAAGCCGGACTCCTCCGCTAGTAAAAGAGCTACACACACATAGCGGAGGAGTCCGGCGAGAAGACCCCCGAAGACGGAAGACCCCCGGAGCTGTGCAATAAAATATTTTTTCCCCTGTGTTGTGTTTTTTTTTGTACTTTATTTCACAGGTGAATGGGTAGGGGTACATTGTACCCCATACTCATTCACATAGGGTGGGGGGCCGGTATCCGGGGGCCCCCTTCTTAAAGGGGGCTCCCGGATTCCGATAAGCCCCCCGCCCGCAGACCCCGACAACCAACGGCCAGGGTTGTCGGGAAGAGGCCCTTGTCCTCATCAACATGGGGACAAGGTGCTTTGGGGTGGGGGGGCCGCGCGGCCCCCCCTTCCCCAAGGCACCCCCCCATGTTGAGGGCACGCGGCCTGGTACGGCTCAGGAGGGGGGGCGCGCTCGCTCGCCCCCCTTTCCTGGCCGGCCGGGTAGCGTGCTCGGACAAGGGTCTGGTGTGGATTTTGGGGGAACCCCCACGCCGATTTTTTTCGGCGTTGGGGTTCCCCTTTAAGCCCATTCCAGGCGGCGGAGCCCGCGACGTCTCCTTCGCGGGCCCCGCCTACCTGTACACGCGCTCGAAATGGGCGGATTTGCCTCCGCCTTACGTGGGCGAGTCCGTTCATTTCAAAAGTTGAGCGGACTGTTTGGCAAACAGTTCGTTGAAACAGTCCGCTCGTGTGTGGGCAAGTCCGCTCATGCAAATTTTGAGCGGACTGTTTGCCGAAACTGTTTGACGAACAAGGTTGGGCAAACAGTCCGCGCGTGTGTACGCGGCCTAATTGAACAAGTTATTGTAATTTCAAAGTTTGGTTTGAATCTTTTTAAATATGCAGCTTTTATTGAAAGAATTCTTGGCCATTCTGCCATTAAGGTTCTTGTTTGGGCACTTCCTCTTATGGGGTGACAAGTGTCTCCTAAGTGTGCTCCTGCATTATCACCTTGCCACATGCATCCCTGACTGCGAACATACACTTCAATGATAGCGCCAAACAAACTTCCAAGAGTCTAAGGCCGCGTACACACGGGCGGATTGTCTGCCCAACTTAGTCCGCTGAACCGTATTTCAGCGGACAATCCGCTCGTGTGTGGGCTTCAGCGGACTTTTTCAGTGGACAGTCTGACAGACTAAGTCTTTCGGAATTTCCGTAATTTTGTCCGTCCAAAACTTGGTTTCAGCGGACAGTCCGCTCGTGTGTAGGCAAGTTGGACGGACTAAGTATGGCGCATGCTCAGAAAGGATTTACACGCCGAAGGTTGCATTGCAGTGTATTGGACGTCGAATTTCTAGTCCCGTCGTACGTGCCGTACACGTCATCGCGCAAGCTTTCGGCGGACTGTCTGCTCATCGTGTGTGGTCAAGTCCGTTCATTCAAAAGTTGAACGGACTGTCTGTTGGATTGTCTGACGAACTTAGTTGGGCAGACAATCCGCCCGTGTGTACGCGGCCTAAGGCAATTTAATGATAAAGTTGATTCATAACAAAATAAAGGGCTTTATTCAACTATGAATCATTTTATCATTAAATTACTTTGGATTCTTGTACATTTGTTTGGGGCTCTCACTGGATTGTATGTACAGTACATGGATTCTCAAGTCTGGGTTCTATCCCTGCTCTTTGGCATGCTACCAAACTGGAGCCAGCTCGCCCAGCGGCTATTTCAGTGAGCCTTAGGCTGGGTTCACACTATTGCAAATTGGATGCGGGTTTCCCAGCATCCAATTCTCATCACAGGAGTGTGTGATCGGCTCTCACTGGAGCCAGTTCACATATCTCCAGGGCAGCTGCAGAGTGCACAGCAGAAGAGTCCTATGCGTCTTTGGCTCAGTTTCAGGCCTGAATTTAACCAAAAATTCAGACCTAACTCGGACCTGAAATTGTGAATGGGGAGTAGGGATGAGCTTCGTGTTCGAGTCGAACGTACGTTCGACTCGAACATTGGCTGTTCGTGCGTTCGGCGAATTCCGAACGTTTTGGCCGTTCGCGTCAAAATTCGAGTGACGCGCGCGCGGACCACAATGCACTGCGTTGGCGCAGTGCATTGCTGTCCGATGATTGGCCAAGCATGCACTGTGACCCCGCATGCTTGGCCAATCGCAGCGCCGGCAGCGAGGAGAGCCATGATTGGCCACAGGCATCCTGCCTGTGGCCAATCATAGCTCAGACTGTGTAGTGCACGCCCCACACTATATAAGGCCGCCTTTAAGGCGGCCTCCTGTAGTGTGTTACTTTGCATCTGAAGCAGTGGGTGTTCTGTGTACCTTCAACACAGTACACACCAATCGTTTTTGGCTGATTTCCTATCTTGCTGCTGTGTAGTGGTTGTTGTCTGTGCCCTGACTGCAGTATACACCACTATATTCACCTCACCTATATAGCTAGTGATCTAGCTTTAACCACTTAACAACTGCCCATTGCCGATTAACGGCTTCAGGGCGGTTGTTTAACTCAGAGAGGCCGTTAATTAACGGCCTCCCAGAATTCTGCTCTCGCGTGCCCCGAGGTGTGCGCACTCGAGAGCATCCGTGACCGCCGGGTCCATAGGACCCGGCGCATCACGGTAAACGGCCGCTCATAGCGGCTGTTTACCACGTGATTGCTCCGTCAAATGACGGAGTGATCACTTGGAAACAAACCGGCGTCATGTTATGACGCCTGTTCCTCCCTCCCCTTTCTGTACCGATCGGTACAGCGGAGGGGAAAGAGATCGGTGTCAGCAGCGATGTGGGCTGCATCTGCAGTGCCCACATCGCTGCTCACCGAATTTAACCCCTCAATTCCCTGCCAATACTCTGCAATACCAGTGCATACTCTGCATTACCCCGCCATTACTCTGCAGTACCCCGCCATTACTCTGCAGTGCAGTACCCCGCCATTTCTCTGCAGTGCAGTACCCCGCCATTACTCTGCAGTGCAGTACCCTGCCATTACTCTGCAGTACCCCGCCATTACTCTGCAGTACCCCGCCATTACTCTGCAGTGCAGTACCCCGCCATTACTCTGCAGTGCAGTACCCTGCCATTACTCTGCAGTACCCCGCCATTACTCTGCAGTACCCCGCCATTACTCTGCAGTGCAGTACCCCGCCATTACTCTGCAGTGCAGTACCCCGCCATTACTCTGCAGTGCAGTACCCTGCCATTACTCTGCAGTGCAGTACCCTGCCATTACTCTGCAGTACCCTGCCATTACTCTTCAGTACCCCCATTACTCTGCAGTAACCCCCATTACTCTGCAGTACCCCCCAATACTCTGCAGTACCCTGCCATTACTCTGCAGTACCCCGCCATTACTCTGCAGTACCCCCCATTACTCTGCAGTAACCCCCATTACTCTGCAGTACCCCCCAATACTCTGCAGTACCCGCCATTACTCTGCAGTACCCCCAATACTCTGCAGTACCCTGCTATTACTCTGTAGTACCCCGCCAATACCCCGCCAATACTCTGTAATACCCTGCCATAAATTGCCATACCCAGCCATACTCAGAGATACCCAGCCATACACGGTGATACCCTGAAATACCCAGCCATAGACGACCCCCACCCCTCACCGCCCTCTGGTGCTTCTACCAACTCGCCAGTACGATCAAAGCCAGAATCTTTTTTTTTATTTTTTATTTCAGGCTTCCCAGCCTAGAGGTGAGATGTGGGGTCATATTGACCCCCCAGATTTCACTGTAAAGAGGACCTGTCATCCCATATTCCTATTACAAGGGATGTTTACATTTCTTGTAATAGAAATAAAAGTGATCAAAAATATATTTTTGGGAAAAAAAATGTCAAACTAAAATAAAGTAAAATGAACAATAAAAAAATAAAATAAAAATTAAAGCGCCCATGTCCCCATGTGCTCGCATGTGCCACACATGTGAGGTATCGCCGAGAATGTTAGAGCGAGAGCAATAATTCTAGTCCTAGACCTCCTCTGCAACTCAAAACATGTAACCAGTAAAAAAATATTTAAAGCGTCGCCTATGGGGATTTTTTAAGTAGCGACGTTTGGCGCCATTCCACGGGCATGTGCAATTTTGAAGAGTGACATGTTTGATATCTATTTACTCAGCATAACTTCATCTTTCACTTTATGCAAACATTGGGCTAACAAGTGGTTAATAATAGAGCTTGCAGTCAGTAGTGTTAGGAGATAGTGCGTGCTGTCTGCGTGCTCTGTACCCAGTACATACCGCTATAATATAGGGCAGGCCCCTACTTTCAAACATCCAACTTACAAACATCTCCTACTTGCAAACGCAAGGAGACAGCAGCAAGTGAGATGAAAAAAGATGGACGACAAAACAAAATTATACAGGGGTGATAACCCTTCCCTATGTTTTCCAAAAAGCTTAAAGATATTTTTTTTGACTGGAGCTACACTTTAAAAATGTACCGGTTGAAAATGACAAACAGATTCAACTTAACACAACAAACCTACACAGTCCCTGTCTTGTTTGCACCGCCTGTATACTGCTGTTCTGAGTATATAGGGCCTGGGGGCCACACGCATTTCCTTTTTTTAATATGGGTACGGGGTTCCCCTTAATATGTGTACAAGACCCAAATAGGCTGGTAATGGGCAGGGAGGGCTACCCATGCCATGTTTCTCAATGATTTTCAACCATATTGCAGGAACCAGATATAACATTAAAACCGCAAGCAGTTTTAAATGGTGTTATTTCCGTTTAATGTCATTTTGTGCAGGGACTGTTCTAAACACGGGAAACACGTGGCACTTCACAGGCATACTATAGACACCCCCCAGGCACCATATTTAAAGGAATATTTCACTTTTTTTTTTCACTTTAATAGTCATTAAAATCACTGCTCCCGCCAAAACGGTCGTTTTTAAAACTTTTTTTTGCAGTGACCCATGTCCCCTGAGGCAGGAGGCAGGTCGCCAAACCCTTTTTAGCACACTATCTTGCATATTAGCCGTTAAAATTAGCACTTTCCAATTCGAACGTTCGAGTCCCATAGACTTCAATGGGGTTCTAACGTTCGTACCGAACGCGGGGGTCGTTCGCAAGTTCTGGTGCGAACCGAACCGGGGGGTGTTCGGCTCATCCCTAATGGGGAGGCACCGGAACCCCTGCTGTGCCCTGCAGCCGGTGAACCCAGGCTTTGAGAACTTGAATCTGGCACCTCATTCTTGTGTTCACACACATTGCCAAGGCATTTGTCATCTAATAGGATGCCGGTCAAGACCAATGATGTGCAGTCAATGATGTGTGTCCATTACATTAAGACAATAACTTGTTACTCGCTAAAAAAAAAAAACGTTCAAGCATGTCTTTAAGGTCTAATAATATTGTATATATGGGAAATGTACAGTATCATAATAAATATGAAACAATTATATTGTGCGACCAATAAATCTACATACCACTATAATTATTTAGATATCAGCTCATACCTAGCGATGACTACTATTACTGCACCTCTCTGAATGTTTTATTCCTAATGCCGCATACACACGGTCTGAAATCCGGCCAGAAAAATACCGATGAGAGCTTTTCATCAGAAAATGCGACCGTGTGTATGCTCCATCAGAATTTAGCTGTCCGAATTTCCGCCAGCCAAAAATTGATAGCATGTTCTCAATTTTTCAGACGGAAAAACTTTCTATCGGTAATTCCGATCGTGTCTATGCAATTCCGACACTCCAAAAAATCACACATGCTCAGATTCAACTACAAGACAGAAGCTATTGGCTACTGGCTATTGAACTTCCTTTTTCTAGTTCCGCTGTACGTGTTGTACGTCACCGCATTCTAAACTATCCGAATTTGGTGTGACTGTGTGTAGGCAAGACAGCTTGAGCGGAATTCTGTTGGGAAAACCATCAGAGCTTCTTCCAACGAGAATTCTGATTGTGTGTACGCGGCATAATATGCACATACACAAAACACTAGTGGTTTTAGCGATCACCCTTCCTATTTTTACACAGCAGATTTTGATGCTCATATACGCAAAGTATACATGATCAAATAATATAAATACCACTTGTAGCTTTAACAATCACCTCTCTTTTTTTTGCTCTAAGCACCATGTATTCTAATTCTTCAGCTGTTCAAAGAAATTGCTGATTCTATCCTCACAAAAAACATGTAGGTTTAACGTTCATTCCCCCTGCTCTTTACACAGCAATGTGCGCTCAGATTTTTGTTCAGATGCAAAAGTAGCCCCTGGTTTTATGTTTATATACAAAAGCAACCACTTTTTATTCTTGTCCTTATACATGCAGGCTTTTGTAAACATGAGTGGCTGCTGCCATTAATTTTCAGAAAAATAAAATCACATTTCAATCATAGAACCATCAAAAGAAATGTAAGATCACAGTTGTAAGCCTCGTACACACGATCAGATTTTCGGACGACCGTTTGTCTGTTTGTTTTTTGTTGCATGCTAGTCTCATGTGAAAGAGGTTACTCACCATTAAGGATGGGCTCGGTGTTCGCATACTCCACATGCAGAGCCCGCCAGGAAGTCGGCACGACGCTGCGCTAATCAAAGGTAGTGAAACATTTTCCTAATGTGCGGCTGCAGAGGTGGGGAAATGTCTCACTGCCTGTGATTAGCGCAGCGCCATTCCGACTTCCTGACGGGCTCTGCACGTGGAGTGTGCGAACATGGCCGAGCCCATCCCTACTCACCATACGAAAATTATCGTACGACGGAATACAACTTCAGAAGCGACGTAATGCATTGAATAGTTTTGTATTTATTTTTTTCGTTTCTGAGCATACGTAGTCTTGCTCTTACAATATTTTTCAGACGAAAGCCATACCAATTACACAAAAATCGTACGTTGAGTTCACGTAACAACAAAAATTTTTATAGTCTGCACATCCATCTTTTGTCGGATGGAAAATCGGAATTGGCTGTCGAAAGCACCTTGCTAACGATCCAAAAATCGTCAGATCGTTAGTTGAACAAAATTTTGCTTCAGATTTTTGTATCGTGTGTATGTGCCTTCAGTCTGTAGTCCTTTGCTTGTGTCTACAGTATGTGTCTCTCCTCTCAGTCTCTCCCCCAGTTCCTTCCAGGTTGTTTTTCAATGCAGGCAAAATACACCTTTTCCTGTGCAGGTGCTTTTTTTGTCTGATTGGGATTCCCAACAGTAATCCAAGCTCTCTCTGTAGGCTCAAAAGTAAAATGGGTGCTTTTCCTTGTGTAATATATAAAAGCAACATTAAACTTTATTTAGAAATACATTCAAAGGATGATTTTTATTGCATTCACATTTTCTGCAGTGTAGGTACATCCACCCTTTCCTCTATAATCCTCTTTATGCCTGCTTGACTGTAACCATGCCTCCAACACTCCTCTAGTCTCTATAGGTTCGGAAGAAAAGAAAAAGAAAAAAAAATGCGCTTCTCATTGTGTAATATATAAAAACCACATCAAACTTAATTTAGAAATACACTCACAGGATGTTTTTTTCTTTCATTCATTCACATATCAACCTGCCACAATGGGTGCTGACTTTATTCATTCAGATCCACTGCTGCCGGCTTCCACAATGTAACCTTGGACTCTGTGTTTGTTCATTGAACATTTTGCACAGTGATATGGATCAAAAGTCCATCCAAAGAGTACAATAAAACACTTTCACATAAAAACCACCATCAAAATCTAGCTGAAAGCGTTTAGTCTATGTAGACATATTATAAAAATCATACCCACAAGCACTATTGTGTACAACTTCTTTAAAAAAAGAATACGTACTCACTTGATGCATTTTAGATGCTTCCTGTGTCTTTCATCAGAAAATAAGTAATCAATGCGTTGCAACTGCTGTCTAACTCATGTTATCACCCAGTAGGACCACCCTCTTTTTTTTTTTTATAAAATGCAGTTCAGGTAAAATTCCACATTTAATCCTTTTGGTTTGGTTTAAAAACCTGCATTTTATAAATCCATTTAGCTTCTTTTTGTGCTAGTGACTGTACTGTGTTGCCCCCTCCCCAGTGTCTCTTGATTTGTTCTATTGCATACAATTTCAGATGTTTGGGTTTGCAATCAGATTTTGCAGCAAATTGGGTAGATAAATTATGACTTTTAATATTTAATGTTTGCTATGAGTTCTTCTATTTCAGCAACCTATTTATTCTATAAAACATATTACATAGGACAGCTGCATTTTAGAATATATACTTTTTAACAAAAAAAAGAGGGTGATGAAAGGAGAAAGACAGCAGCTATAAAGCATAGATTACCGTATATACTCGAGTATAAGCCGAGATTTTCAGCCTCTTTTTTGAGGCTGAAAGTGCCCCCCTCGGCTTATACTCGAGTCACCGCTGTCTGACTGCCCGAACAGCGTGTCGAGCAGACAGACAGCGGCCATTCCCCTGTTCAAAAGCCGCGCCTCCGCCTCCGCCTGTGATAGGCGGAACACTCAATTTCCCAGCAGTCAGTGTTCCGCCTATCACGGACATCGGCTCATCCTCGGATGAGCCGATGTCCGTGATAGGCGGAACACTGACTGCTGGGAAATTGAGTGTTCCGCCTATCACAGGCGGAGGCGGAGGCGCGGCTTTTGAACAGGGGAATGGCCGCCAGGGCGCCGACGAAGAGCGGCGATCCTGGCATGGGACGACACGGAGGCTCGGGACGGGACGACACGGAGGCTCGGGACGGGACGACACGGAGGCTCGGGACGGGACGACACGGAGGCTCGGGACGGGACGACACGGAGGCTCGGGACGGGACCGGACGGGACCGCTCGGGACACAGGTAGGCTGGACACACAAGGCTGCACGGACACACACACACACACACACACACACACACACACACACACACACACACACACACACAGGGATGGATGGATGGACACACACACACACACAGGGGTGGATGGATGGATGGACACACACACACACACACACACACAGGGATGGATGGATGGATGGACGCACACACACACAGGGATGGATGGATGGACACACACACAGGGATGGATGGATGGACACACACACAGGGATGGATGGATGGACACACACACAGGGATGGACGGACACACAGGGATGGACGGACACAGAGGGATGGACGGACACACACAGGGATGGACAGGCATATCTCACCCTCGGCTTATACACGAGTCAATAGGTTTCCCAGTTTTTTGGGGGTAAATTGGGGGCCTCGGCTTATACTCGGGTCGGCCTATACTCGAGTATATACGGTACTTGTTTTCCAGGGAAAGACACAGGAGGTGTCTGAAACGTGTCAGTTAAGGATCTTTGATTTTTTTTAAAAGTTGCACACAATAGTGCTTGTGGTTATGATTTTTGGAATTAATCTAAATAGACTAAGTGCTTTTAGTTAGTTTTTTTTGGCAGTTCTTATGTGAAAGAGTCTTTTTTTGTACTCTTGAACTTTTGAAACCATAGCGCTATGTAAAATCTTCTGGGAATAAGGTTGCAGTTACACCTGAGGTTCACGTTTTTGCACTTTTTTTTTTAGTATTATGTGTTTTTACACACATTTTGTCACTTTTTTTGTTACAGCTTTTGGGCTTCAGGCATTTCTGTATTAGTCTTTAGAACAGTATCAACTGTGACATCATTTGTTGCTGTGTGGACAGCACGTTTGTATTTTGCATTTTTACGTGCACCAATGCAATTATATAAGACTCAAAACGCACCAAACTCTAGTCTAGGGAATATCATAATCAAGAGCTTTTGAACTGCATTTCCCAGAGGAGGAAGATTGCCAGGAGGAGGGGAAAGAGCTGTATTTTCTCAGGCTGTACATGACACGGCTTCCTAGGTGCAAAGCAGGGTGTGGACTAATCTCTGTTTGTGACCAGATAGTGAGTTGCAATGCTGCTGGGACTCGTGAGCTGCAGCTGTGGGTATTTACTATCTGCTACTAGAGAGACCTAGCCCTTTAGGAACTGACCATATAGCCATCTAGTAGCCTTATTGCTGCTCCCAGGCTTGAATTGGATGATTCTCATGTGCACCAATGGTACAACTGGGCCCCAATGCTAGCTAGTTGAAGAGTTAGGACTAAAGACTGTCTCTTTACAGCTGCCACACAGAGACCTTCATCTATTGCTAATGTTAAGAGGGACATTGAACAATATTTTAGCCATTCTCCTAGAGTGCACTCTAGACTAGTTATAGTATTATTCACATTGCAGTTAATGCTTATATGAACTGTTTATTGCTGACGTTGCTGATTCATGAGTTTATCCCAGTCTAGTGGTACAGAACACTATTCAGATTCTGATCAGATGCAGTATACTTTATTGAACCCAAGGGAAATTATTAAGATACAGTTACAATTCAAGAGACAAAATGACAATAACGAACAGAAACAAGGCACAATAACGAACAATAAATTTACCATTAATGCCGCGCACACATGACCGGACTTCCTGGCAAGCTAGGTCCGACGGAATCACTCCGTCGGACAATCTGATCATGTGTGGGCTAATCCGATCATTTTTAATAAAAAAATTAATAAAATGACGGACCTAGAAATAGAACATGTTTCAAATCTGTCCAATGGACTCAATTCCTATTGGGAAAACCGTTCGTCTGTATGCTGGTCCGACGGACCAAATACAACGCAAGGGAAGCTATTGGCTACTGGTTATTGAACTTCCTTTTTTAGTCCTGTTTTACGCCATCATGCTCAAAATGAACAGACTTTTGAAAGGATTTCCGTTTGTGTGTGGGCAAGTCCGTTCGTTCGGAAGTCAGTTGGGAAGACCGTCTGACCTAGTGTGCGGGAAAGTCCAGTCGTATGTATGTGGCATAACAGCAAGTTAAAGTGGTTGTAAAGAACCTTTTTTTTTTAAAATAACAGACATCTCTATACTACCCCGGAAGAGGCCCTGAACGTTCTCTTATGGGGTTCCCCATCGGTGCTGCTGGCTTCTCCTCTCTATCCACTGCCCCCACAGGAAGCCCCTTCTGAGCACCCAAAGCCTATTGACATAGACAGTGGGACTCGACCCCCACCCCCTGCTCCCTCGTCACTGGCTTTGATTGACAGCGGTGGTAGCCAATAGCTCCTGGTGCCCCAGCAAATCCAGTAATACACGGAAGAGAGGAGAGAGAAGAGCTGCAGATGTGAATTAATGCAAGGAATGCCATTCCATTAAAACACTGCATAGAATAAATAATAACAAATAAAAATTAACCGAAAAACAAACTACCAAAATGCTAAAATGACACCACTTTACAGCCATTACCCTAAAAGTATTACACATAATTAACCTTGGTACAAACATAATATAAAAACTACAAAAAAATGTGAATCAAAAACCAGATTAAAATCCTCACTACCAGCACTTCACAGAGAAGAATTTAAATATTTGGTAGCCACAGGCAAAAAATTATTTCCTGTGTCGCTCTGTGGTGCATCATGGTTGTAACAATCCATCACTTCTCTGACTGACCAGTGTATTGTTGAGTGGGTGGGAGGAGTTGTCCAAGATGGAATGTACCTTAGACGGCATCCTCCTCTCTGACACTGTTGTTCAACACTAAAACTCCAATCCGACTGGGTCCGTTAGTATCAGCTACCTTAAGCCCACTTTTCCAGCTTGCCACAGCATACAAGAAAGCTCTGACCACCACAGACTCATTAAACCTTTTCAACACCCCCTGGCAAATGTTAAAAGACCTCAGCCTACTCAAAAAATAGAGGGGACTCTGGCCCCCCCAATAGAGCACATCAGTGTCCTTACTTCAGTTCAGTTTATTATCTATGTGCACCCCTAGATACCTGCATTTTCTACTACATCAACACCAAGTTCTCGTATGGAAACAGGGTTCACTGGTAGCTTCCTCCTTCTCAAATTCACAACCAGCTCCTTTGTCTTAGTAACATTTAGATACAGATGGTTATCCTCACACTATGTTACAAAGTTCTCCACCACAGTCCTATACTCAGTCTCTTCCCTATCCCTGATACATCCCACTACTACAAAGTCGTCAGAAAGTTTCTGAATAGGACAAGACTCCATCTAGTAGCTGAAATCAGTGGTATAGAAAGTGAAGATGGTGGAGAGAACTGTCCTCTGTGGAACTCCAATATTGCTGGCCATATTTTCCAACACACAGTCTTGAAAACGCACATACTGTGGTCTTCTAGTCAGATAGTGAAAATCCACCACACAAGGGAGACGTTGCTGTTAGCTTCTTGCGCAGGAGAGCTGGTCTGATGGTATCAAAAGCACCAGAGAAGTAAAAAAACATGACCCTCACAGTTCTCGTTTACATGGGCTTTAACTTGAAGATGATAGCCTGCTCAACTCCGAGTCTAGGTTGGTAAGCAAACTGCAGCGGATCTAAATATGTACTAACCATGGTCCGTACCTGATGTAAAACTAGCCTCTCCAATGTCTACCAGATGTGGGAAGTCAAAGCCACCAGCCTGTAAACCTTGGAGCTGCAGTATCTTTGACATAGGAACAAGCAAAGATGCCTTCCATCTCACATGGACCTTTTTTGCTCTTTTGCCTCAGATTAAGGCGCTATTAAAGGACACCCCCCAGCTGATCTTCACACGCCCTACGCACTCTGGGGCTAATGTCATCAGGGCCAGCTAATGTCTTGAGTTTTCTCAACTGTCTACTCCCCTTATCAGCTCTAAAAAAAACATTACAAATGGTTGAAAGATCCTCTGTGCTACCTACAGATGAAATACTGTTAAAATAAAATATTAAATAATGCTTGCTGCTGAAGTAGCCATGTTGGTGGGGGAAAATGAATCAAGGCAAAACATAACATAGTGACGTTATCACAATTGTCAGGAAGTCTGGTGTTACGTACAGCCTTGAAATAAAGGACATGTACGAAGTAGCATTCGTCTTAATGTATGTTTACTCCAGAATACACACTGTACAGAGGAACACACCTTCCAAGGGGATGTGATACAGAATACAATTTGGTACAACTTTTTATAAGAAAATGATAACATCACAGTATATGGCGGGCACAGGCCCAAATCACAAAATACGCAATACATTCCTGAATAATCTCCTCCACACCACATATGGTCACACTGACCCAACCGCAATAACAAGTAAAAGGTCAGTTTATCAAAATAAAGATCAATTAAGTCAGGAGAGAAATTATATTATAAACAGGGACTTTCCATTTCAACATTTCAACATCATTTCATTGGCAGGACATTTGATGTCATCCGGAGAGCAGAAAGACACAATCAATATAGGTGTTGCAATACTTAACAAATACCAAAAGAATTCAGAAACATTTTGCTAAAAAATACATCTTTATATTGAAGGGGAACTCTGAGCAAGTAACGATATGTGTGCTACATATATTTTCATATCTTCACAGTCCCTCCTGTTTTAGAATTCTTTAGGAATTCTTCCTTAAACTTCCTCTGTGTCTTTGAGTTGATCTCCAGGTATGCGGGCTACCATTTAATGAGCAGTTCTGACTCGAGACCTTGAGGGCTCAAAAGAACCGGCATTAGTACAAGCCTAATAGCGTTACAAGAAGTTGTAGTTATCTTCAAACAACATTTGCATAACATAGATGCACATTTGATTATAAGGATTATAAGTACTATAATACCAACAATATAGAGAATATCATGTAAAATACCAGCGAACCATCCTCCTATGCTTGAAAACCAGTTGATAGGATTAAGCCAAGAAAGCCAGCTTTCCCAGTTACCTTCAACCCAAGCAGTTTCAGTGTGTTCTTTTTGAAAATTGAGCTTTAGCTGTTGCACCTATTCCACATGTGAAATGATAGCGTCTTCTGCTTTAGTATCATTTCCAATGTAATTGCAACAGCCAGTCCCCTCTATGGTGCATATTCCTTCCTGGCTCACTGTGAGATAGTCCAGCACCAACCATTGCTGAAAAATCTCCTTTTTAACCATTTTTAACTCTGTGGCAAGAGCTACGACGTTTCTATCATACAAGGCAGTAATGTTATCAATTAGATCTGCCAAATCAGTGATGAAACTGAAAGCCTCTTTAATACAACACCTATTCACCCAGGGTATGGAGAATATTGGCTTAATTTCCTTATCATGGGATTCAACATTAGTGTAATTATCATCTGCTTCAGGGAAAAGTGATGGTCTATCGAGATTAGTTTTACCCTCCTTGTTAATATCAGAGTCCCTATTCTCATCAGGAACATTTTCCTCCCTCCCAGGGTCTGATTGGGAAGGTTGATCCCTTTTAAAAAGGTGTATGGGAATCTTACGGATTTGTGATTCCTTAAACTCATTGTCACTCATGTACCAGATGGCAGGTATGACTCTTCCAAAATAACAAACCCCCATGGAATTTAAAGGGATCCAAGTATAAACCTTCTTTCCACATATAAAGTAATATCCGGGGGGAGCTGCACAAGCCTTATTGAAGTTATATTCCTGTAAACACATCAATAATTTCATATTATTTTGTCTAGAGTGCTGGCGATGTGTGTAATCATGTAGTTCCTGATATAGATCCGTGCTCCATGCTGTATCCTTACCATCAAACCAGTACTTGATCTCAGCATCATCCATACATCTGGAATTTCCAACTGACCTGGTAGTTCTCTGAAAACCCTGAGCAAGTAATTCAGGCGAATATACTCAAGTGAAGTTTATACAAACCGAAGGGGTTTCCATTGGAGCATTTGTGAACAATAGAAGTGAAACAACCATGTCAACCATTGTCTTGCTTACATCACCGAAATGTGCACTGTTCTCTATTTCAGCCAGACTGCTGGGTATGCCTAGCAATGGTATAGTTTTATGAGAGATGGGTGCATGCGTGCATATCCAACAGTTAGTAATATTCAACTTCTTTGCTGCTTGCAGGTGCATAGATACAAAGGTATTATGAAAGGGTTCTGCTAATTTTGCATGATACTCGTGTGTATCTCTTCTTGGCCTTTGATCAGGAGTTAAACTTGTTTCAAACTGTAGTTTTTAATTCATTACAGTAGCATTCAAAAGGTAAGTATCATGTATCTTACCCTTTTCCTTATGGTATGTCCATTCAATTGCCATGACCGTAATCTACCGCTCCACCGCAGAGGATAACACTCCAGAGCTTCACATCAGGTTTAGGCCCCAGTAGATTCATTCTGCAGTCTTCTTGCTGGGGCATGAGTAAGTGGTGGAGATGACCTGGAAAGTAAGGGCACAGAACAATACCTGCCAGCATCAGAACGACCTATGTGTTCTTTTGCAGCCACAGTTCTTTTACAGTGTGAACCATGCACCCAACACTTGTATTATTTCAGCTTTACAGCAGTGGGAGATACAAGAATGATCTGAAATGGTCCTTTCCACTTAGGAGACAAAGTGGTCCGGGGTGTGTGATTCTTGATGTACACCAAATCTCCTGACTTTAGTCCATGTGCTCCTTCACTTGCATCGACTGGTTGTCCTGCTTTGGCTCTGGAAATAGTATCAAAGTACATTTGCCAATTTGTGTACATAGTCTATCATGGCATATTGACCATTTAACAAAGTCACTGTCTGGTGGTACAAGGGTTGCAGGAAGTCTCTTAGGCGGTCGCCCAAATAGTATATCAAAGGGTGATAGTCCATGCTTCTCCTTAGGGGTGGTCCTAATGGTAGCTAAGGCTATTGGCAGTGCTTCTACCCATGTGCTTTTCCCATTAGCAGTTATCTTGGCCAGATACCTCTTTAAAGTTTGATTGCTGCGCTCCACCATCCCGCTAGCTTGTGGCCTATAAGGGGTATGTAACTGCTGCTATCCCCAAAATATTCACCACTTCTGCTATTAGCTTATTGTCAAAGTGTGTATCTCTATCCGAGGAGAAAACAGCCCCTATACCAAATCTTGGGATTAACTCTCTAGTGAGACATTTTACTACTGTTTGGGCATTATTTCTCGCAGTGGGGTATGTTTCCCACCCACCCTGAGAATTGGCACACGCAAACTAAAAGATACTTGAACCGACCACAAGGGGGCATATCTGAGAAGTCAATCTGCACAATTTGAAATGGCTCCTCAGTATGTGGAATATGCTTCATAGGGGTGGGTACTGGTTTTCCAATGTTATGCATTTGACATATTGCACATTCATTAATTTGTTTAGCAGCATATGTATGAAAGCCTGGAGCCCACCAGTGTTTGTTCACCATCCGACACATCCCTCCTGTTGAGACATGGCAATGCCCATGGCTCAAAGCAAACAAATAAGGAAACAGAGTTGGAGGAGCAACCATTTTTCCCTTCATAGTCCATAGGCCATCCTCATCACAAACAGCCCCTTTGGAGCACCAGGATGGTCTGTGAGGTGAGTTTTCCTGTAAGGCAGACAAAATGTGTAAATCGACAGGTAAATCAGTCAGAAACAGCATAGGCATGGCACTGGATGGCTATTCGTAGATTGCTCCTTTAGCATATTCATTGGTTTCTTATACAAAATAGGTAGTAATATTTACTATAGTCAGGTAGCCCAAGATTTGGGGCTGTCAGTAAAGCTTCTTTAATTTCTTTCTTCACTGCTGGGGTTAACATGTCCTCTGTAAACTTATAACTACCCTTTGTATGTCCCTTTAATAATTCTTGTAAAAGACCTATACTAGTGGAGGATTGAGTCTCCTTCATCCAGTAAAATTTTTATTTTTTATTTATTTATTTATTTATCTATTCTTAAAGACCGGGCAGCTTCCTCCGGTGACTTCTCCACTCAAGATACAGAAAAATTCTTGGTACTGGCAGGGCTACATCCCTATGACTTTTCACCGTGGCCACTTTTGTATAGTCTGGTGAGAATTTCCAGTAATCCAGACTGCTGGATCAATAAGCCCCTTGTGGGCTTCTTGTAATCCCTCCTGTTTAGGGTTAATAAAGTTCTGGCATAAGGAGCAAATTGAATGTCTCCCTTTGCTTCAAGTATATGTTCCCATCCCTTCAGGCGTTAAAACTATAGTTACTCTTATATTTTCTCTGTCTAGCAGACTGTTAGGGGAGTATGGCGATATACCAACTCTTACCTACATAGGTTCAGTGACTTTGGCAGTAATTACATCATTATTTACCTCAACCAAAAAATACCTGCTGATTTGAAGTGGGAAAATTGGCATCACATATATTTAACAACTTCAATACCAGGCACTTAAACACCTTCCTGCCCAGACCAATTTTGAGCTTTCAGCGCTGTCGCACTTTGAATGACAATTGCGCGGTCATGCTACACTGTACCCAAATGAAATTTATATCATTTTTTTCTCACAAATAGAGCTTTCTTTTGGTGGTATTTGATCACCTCTGCGGTTTTTATTTTTTGCTAAACAAATAAAAAAATACCGAAAATTTTGAAAAAAATAATGTTTTTTTTGTTTCAGTTTCAAAACTTTGCAAATAAGTAAGTTTTCTCCTTCACTGATGGGCACTGATGAGATTACACTGATGGGCAATGATAAGGCAGCACTGATGGGCACCGATGAGGTGGCACCAATGAAGTGGCACTGATGAGGTGGCATTGATGGACACCGATATGTGGCACTGATAGGCGGCACTGATGGGCACTGATGGGTAGCACTGATGGGCGACACATATGGGCACTGATAGGTGGCACAAATTGGCACTTATAGCTGGCACGGATTGGCATGAATGGGCATGGATAGGTGGCACAGGTGGGCATGGGTTAGTCGGCACAGGTGGGCATGGGTAGGCGGCACAGGTGGGCATGGATGGGCACTGATAGGTGGCATGGATGGGCACTGATAGGCGGCATTGTATTATAATATATTGTACTAATGGATGCCAATCAGTGCCAAACAATAATGCATGCCAATCAGTGATGCCCATTGTGGGCACTGATTGGCATCCATTATGGGCACTGATTGGCATCCATTGTGGCACTGACTGGAATCCCTGGTAGTCTAGGGTGGCATACCTTGTCCTGGCATCCCTGGTGGTCTGGTGGCGTCCCTGGTGGTCCAGTGTGGGCATCCTCAGGGGGGCTGTGCTGATAATCGATCAGCACAGACCCCCCCGTCAGAGGAGCAGCCGATCGGCTCTCCTCTACTCGCGTCTGACAGACGCGAGTGAGGAAAAGCCGATCACCGGCTTTTCCTATTTACACTGTGATCAGCCGTGATTGGACACGGCTGATCACGTGGTAAAGAGTCTCCGTCTGAGACTCTTTACCGAGATCGTAGTTGCCGGGTGTCAGACTGACACCCCGCAACAACGATTGCCGCAATGCGCGCCCCCGGGCTCATAATCCTGATCACGTCATATGACGTCCGATCAGTATTATGCAACCACTTTGCCACCGTCAATTTGTTATAGGGCGGGCGGCAAGTGGTTAACAAAGTCTTTTTTGTCTTTCCCGTTTAATTTTAAGAGCTACAACCTGCACTTCAATACTTTCCATATGCAGTGCTGCTTTCTTAGGTATGGGAACTTTTTATACATTCACTTTTTTGGGAACTTGTTATAAATTCACTATTTTTATCTCTATCCTTATTAATCTCTCAGATTCTTTAAGATTCAATATTCACTAATTCTAGCACTGGCTTCTTTCTCCATTCTTTAACTTCCTATAACAATCCTCCCATGAAACTGTTAACCTGACCATGTCTTTACACTTTCTTTTAGTTCTCCTTAAATTCTTATTGTCGAGTCAGAAACTGTAGCAGCAGGCATCTGCCTGCACTGTTTCTACACTCACTGACCCGGAGCCTGTTGACCCCATCCCTTTCAGAAAATCATAAGCACATCTGCAATTCGCTAGCTGTCCCCGTGCACACCGATAGAAAGAGATTAACCCATTTGCTAACTCATCACTTACTTCTCTCTATAACATTTTATTGTTCACAAGCACCCTTATTCTTTGCAAATATGTTCCATATATCCACATACTTTTCAGGCACTGCACAGTCAATCAAGTTTCACATATCTATATATGTGGCTTGTTGAGTTCTCTCCATCCACATCATCCTTTTGTACCACTTTTTTGAACATTTCTCAATATTGGGCAGATCAGCAACGATTGCCCTAATTTCGTTGGGTTTTCCAGGGAACATAAACTTTCCCTATCTGTGCTTTATATGCCCCATCCACCATGCCTCCTGGTAAGGCAGCTTCCCTCAAAGGCATTTGCTCTAGTGGTCTTTCATTTAATAGGGACTTAATATTCCCTCCTATATCGCGTACTTTCCGGGGTATGCTGTGACCCTAAAGCTCTTTTGTGTTTTTGCTGCCTGTCGTCTTGTTAATATTGGTGAATACTTCTGACTTATGGGGGTATGTAATCGGTTTACCTTTGTGAATATTGCTAAAGCATCTGGCCTTGATGGGGTGTATTGCCAAGCTTGGTCATATGTTATCATACCCTCACTATCTGATAATGATTCCAAGCTATACCGACATTCAGACGTATGTTGGGTAATATCTAGGGCTTCGTTCCTTCCCTCCTGAGCTATTTTATGAGTGGCTTGCTGGTGTCGAGGTGTAATCTGGGTGTCGGGAGTACTTTGTTCTTTTGTTCTCCTCCTGTGGCTCCCCCTTGTTCTGCCCTAGAGACGGCTTCAGCCATAGGAGCAGATGCTCCTCCAGACGCTAATGCTAATTCTCTTCTTATGAAATCATAAGGGGAAGCCCAAGCATTAGGTAATTCCTCTTCTTCATCTAAATTTAAGGCAGCTTTTTCTGTACACATTTTATAGGGGGGTGGTTTAACATCCTTTATATATACTTCTTCTCAAGCTGCTAAGCATTCAATTCCCCTACAGTCAAACATTTTAAAAAGTAAATTAAATAATGCATCAATTGTGGGTGTACTGAGGGACCCTCTGGCGGCCACCATTTAGAGGGGTCCTCTTTGTACTCCTTTTTTGTAATTTTACACCATTTTACATGATCATTTTGATGATAGGAGCGCTCGTGTGCAATTTCGCAACACTTAGCCCTGTTTTTCTTGCTATTTTTAACAATTTCTTTGCTCTATCTTTTGTTAACCCAAAGGTATTCATTATAGGTAAAATATTTTTATCAAACAAATTTCCCATGATTTCTGCTGTTTCTTGTTACTCCCTTCAGAAATGACAACAATTTAGAACTCCGGGACAGAGAGCTCTATTGTTTACCTTTTTTGGCTGTGTAACAGCAGCCCAGTACATATTTTGAGATATCTCACTATCTCACTTCGTTCTACTCTCAGAAGGACGTCTCCTTTCTGAGTGGTAATAGGCTAGTCCCTATCTCAACTCCCTATTCCACAGAACATACAGCAGGTCATTCACCCATTTGTGGCTATCCGCTGAAGGCAAACCTATCCGCCTTAGGACCATAAACGTTCAAAAAATCACAAAAATAATTCAACATTCACCACCTTCTATTCACTCATAGAAATTGTGGTACCTGCATTTTAGACATCCCTTAATAACACAACTATATACATTGTCATTTCTGGGATTAAGAAGAAAGGCAAGTAAATATTTTTGCATGCTTAATATTTAGCTGGTACCTTTAACATTCTCAGTAAACATGCACAGACTGCAATAAAATCAAAAGGAACGTGTTTACCTTCTGTGTCCACACGCCCCACCCGGCTCCTCAAAACTGAACAGAAAAGACAGTACTTTTAATATGAGAAAATAATTTTTTTCTCACCTGAGGCCTCTTTGACGTCCCTCCCGTGGCGGGTTTGAGAGCCGATGGTGGAGCTGTAGAAGAAGACCGTTCTCGGGGTCACCAATATGTTATGTACAGCCTTGAAATAAAGGACATCTACGAAGTAGCATTCGTCTTAATGTATGTTTACTCCAGAATACACAATGTACAGAGGATCACACCTTCCAAGGGGATGTGATACAGAATACAATTTGGTACAGCTTTTTATAAGAAAATGATAACATCACAGTATATGGCGGCACGGGCCCAAATCACAAAATACGCAATACATTCCTGAATAATCTCCTCCACACCACATATGGTCACACTGACCCAACTGCAATAACAAGTAAAAGATCAGTTTAACAAAATAAAGATCAATTAAGTCAGGAGAGAAATTATATTATAAACAGGGACTTTCCATTTCAATATCATTTCACTGGCAGGACATTTCATGTCATCCGGAGAGCAGAAAGACACAATCAATATAGGTGTTGCAATACTTAACAAATACCAAAAGAATTCAGAAACATTTTGCTAAAAAATACATCTTTATATTAAAGGGGAACACTGAGCAAGTAACGATATATGTGCTACATATATTTTCATATCTTCACACTGGCCACTTAGCTGGTGTATGGCGGTGGGAGTCTGAGGCTTTTCAAGTGACCTGTGATTAATTTCCATTAAGTGTTTGAAGATGCACTTTACTTGTGAGTGGTTTTATCTCATGGTTTTAATAAAGTGTTAGATTTTTTGTGACTATTTTACACTATGTTTAGTTTTCTCTTTGTCTTGAGTGAATGAGCTTTGTTGTGCCCTTTACCATATGGGAGAAGCTGGAAGATTAATCCTGAGGCATTTGCCCATCAAGAGGCTGGTGAGAACTGCTGTTTTTTACCCTTTGGTGAAAGGAAAAGATTCTGTTTGAGATATTATATACCAAATAGGTCCACAAATCCAGGTGGGAGCAGAGAGTGAATGGTGGTGGGACCCTCTCCTATGATGGCATTTTACTGGATCACTGAATGCTGTACAGTACTTCATCATTTATCTTAGTTAATTTTCACAGGGTATATATATATATATTGTTTGTATAAAAAGAACAACTGGAGATGGTATACAATAGTGGGGAAGCACCGTTTTTTACATCATTTTCTTTTTTTTGTTTTTGACAATTCCTTTATTAAAAAATATCTCTTTGAATTTTTTTTTTTTTTGGTAAATGGATGGGGGTACCCCATACTCATAAACATAAGGGGGTGGGATATGGGGGCACTCTTGTTAAAGGGGGCTTCGAGATTCTGATAAGCTACCAGCAGCCCCCACAACCATAGCCCAGGGTTGTGTGGAAGAGGCCCTTGTCCCCATCTACTAGGCTGCAAGATCAGATAAGGGTCTGGTATGGATTTTGGGTGGGGAGCCCACGCCTTTTTATTTTTTTTTAGCTGTCAGCAGGGAAGCCCATTGACAGCTGATGACTCATAGGTTGTTAAGGCTTCCGTAGCCACTGTGCATTGCAAGGCGTTCGGCAAGGCAAACACCCTACAAATCCGAATGAAGTGAACAGCCAATGTTCAACTCAAACTCGTGCTCAGGCCAAACCATTCACCCAACACTAGTAACGACAATATGTTATATCGAGTACATGTAAAACAAACATATAGAATCATTCTACAGGTGTAGTAGATTGCATTTCCAGCTAGGGGATCATATCCTTTCAAACCATGTTGGTCATTCATGAGGCTCGTATTTTAATTTGTACATAGGTATCGCCTGATTAATAATTTGACGCATCTAGTTGGATTACATAACCTTGAAGCTTTAGAAGATAACTTGTGAAGTCCATAATTTCAGACCAAAAGGCCATATAACCGGACATTCCCAAACCATATGATAAAAGATTCCATCATCAGATGGTAGTTTAGGACGTGAAGGGGAAGATATTTTTCCCATCTTAAAAAAGACATAGAGGGTATAATAAATGCAGTAAATGTATTTTAGTTGAATATTTGATCCTCAGAGAAAATAATTAATAATATAAATAATATCTCTTGCCTTGAATCCTCTGGAAAATCGGGGATATCTTTTTGGGAATAGGATTCAGTGTGATCAGACCTTTAAAGGATAAGTTGGCCTGTGGATTCTGCTGGCCTGTGGGTCTTGTTGGCCTGTAGGTCTTGCTGGGAGCTGGCCATGCTATTGCATGTAGGTCCTGCTGGGAGCTGGCCATGGCATGTAGGTCCTGCTGGGAGCTGGCCATGGCATGTGGGTCATGCTGGGAGCTGGCCATGGCATGTTGGTCCTGCTGGGAGCTAGCCATGGCCTGTGGGTCCTGCTGGGAGCTGGCTATGGAATGTAGGTCCTTCTGGCAGCTGGCCATGGCATCTGGGTCCCTCTGGGAGCTGACCATGGCATCTGTGTCTTTCTGGGAGCTGGCCATGGCCTGTGGGTCCTGCTGGGAGCTAACCATGGCCCGTGGGAATGAATGGTGAGCTGAATTGGTGGTTCAATGGGCCACTTGACTGGTCTTGCGCCCCAGCTGCCAGCCATCCCCTGGCAGAGCCCTGCACGGCCATGCTGTATTTAAAAGCTGACAGCTAGTATGGGGAACTTCTGGGGGGGGTCCTACTGGCTGCAGACCTTTGGGTCCTGTTGGGAGCTGGCCATGGCATCTGGTTCTTCTGGGACCTGGCCATGACCTGTGAGTTCTTCTGGGAGCAGGCCATGGCCTGGGGGTCCTACTGGGAGCTGGCCACGGACCTGTGCTTCTTGCTGGCCGCTGACCTGTGTGTCCTGCTGGGAGCTAACCATGGCCTGTGGGGAACTTCTCGGAGGGAGGAGGCACAGTTGGGAAGCAGCTGCAGCATTGGAAACATTACACATGTTCCACCCTAATAATGGATGGAACATATGACATGTTCCCCAACTAGTCACATAATATGTGCGTCTACGCTTTACAACAGTGCAGCCCCCTACTGGTCAGGGATAGCTATTTGTTCCATAGTTGGCCTGTATTTTCTCCCACTGAAGGTGATACGTATGCATTTACAGCTGTAAATTCCCACAGAGGCTTATCTCCTGTTCAGTGCTGATAACAGAATCCTCCCTGAATTGCTGCAGTAGAGGAAGCTCATAAAATACTTTAATCACTTTAGTACAAGCCTGTTTACCCCTTCTTTACCAGGCTTCTTTCAGAGATGTGATCGTTTGACAGCAAGTCTGAAAATGACTTGCTAATCTATTGCTAGACCTGCCAGGCTTCACAAGTCTGTTGCACAATTGCAGCAAGTTCGCATTGCATGACTCCAGATCAACCATAGGGGTCACTGTGACTGAATTTTCATGCTGCAGACTTGCAGAGCTCTTGCTGAAGATGCACCACTCCAACTTTGTTCTTGCTAGAGACTTACCACGCAACTTTGCTTCAAAATTGCTACAAATTGGAAAAGTGTCAACTGGAACTTGTGCTTAAAGTGCTCTGCAAGTGTACAACTTGCCAGTGAAAATGTGCAGCAAGTTAACAGACTTACAATTCTTCAACACTGCCACCAATTTGAGGAAAGTTATCCTTGCTATCTGGAAGACAATTACTCCACCATCCATAACTGTACCCAGATTATTAAATTTTTTTGAGATCTATACAGCCAAAAGAAAACAAATATATAATAAGCACTAAAATAATTTTTATTTTATTTTAAGAAAAAAGACCAACAAAAAAAACAAAAACAACAATTTCCCTTCAGCTCTTGCTGAAGATGCACCACTCCAACTTTGTTCTTGCTAGAGACTTACCACGCAACTTTGCTTCAAAATTGCTACAAATTGGAAAAGTGTCAACTGGAACTTGTGCTTAAAGTGCTCTGCAAGTGTACAACTTGCCAGTGAAAATGTGCAGCAAGTTAACAGACTTACAATTCTTCAACACTGCCACCAATTTGAGGAAAGTTATCCTTGCTATCTGGAAGACAATTACTCCACCATCCATAACTGTACCCAGATTATTAAATTTTTTTGAGATCTATACAGCCAAAAGAAAACAAATATATAATAAGCACTAAAATAATTTTTATTTTATTTTAAGAAAAAAGACCAACAAAAAAAACAAAAACAACAATTTCCCTTCCATTATGTTATAAAATATATCAAAAAAGAATGGCAGGACAGTGCACTAACCCCCAAATGCATCTCTATTTGGAAGTAGATACCAGTTTTTGGAAATGAAGTGACATGCTTGTATTGAGATGTTTAACCACTAGAGATCCACGCTATAGCCGAATGACGGATACAGTGCGGACCTGCTTTGCCGGGACTACGTCTATTGATGTCATCCCGTGCACGAGCGGCCTGAGGGGCGTGCTCTGTGACCAGCGAGTCTATGAGACTCGCCTGATCACAGATCGGAGCAAGGGGTCAATCCCGACCCCTTACCACATGATCAGCTGTCAGCCAATGACAGCTGATCACGTGATCACAACAGAGCCGGTAATTTTTCCTCCTTGCGCTGTAAAAAAAAGCTGATCACCGGCGGCCGTGAGAGGGACTTCAGTCCCGATCACGGCGAGCTGGGGCCAGCTCATCAGTGCCCACTTGCCCCCTGCCAGTGCCACCTAAATATGGGAAAAGGTGCCACCCATCAGTGCCACCCATCAGTGCCACCCATTAGTGCCCATAGTGCCACCCATCAGTGCCCACAGTGCCACCCATCAGTGCCCACAGTCCCACCTATCAGTGCCCACAATCTGCCTCAACAACAGTGCTGCACCTCAGTGCCACATATCCACGCCCATCAGTGTCATCTACCAGTGCCCATCAGTGACACCCAGTGCCCAGCAGTGCCACCTATCAGAGCCACCTATCAGTGCCCATCAGTCCCATCTATCAGTGGTACCTATCAGTGCCCATTAGTGCCACCCATCAGTGCCATCTTAACTTTGCCCATCAGTGCCGCCTTATCTGTGCCCATCAGTACTGCCTTATCTGTGCCTATCGGTGCCACCTTATCTGTGCCTTTAAGTGCCACCTTAATTGTGCCTATCAGTGCCCACCAGTGCAGCCTATCAGTGCCCACCAGTGCCGCCTCATCAGCGCATTTCAATGAAGGAGAAAAATTACCTGTTTGCAAAATTTTATAACAAACTATTAAACATGATTTTTTATTTTTTTTATTTTGCATCTTTTTTTGTTTGTTTAGCAAAAAATAAAACTCCCAACTGTAATTAAATACCACCAAAAGAAAGCTCTATTTGTGGGAAAAATTTTTATAAAAATTTAATTTAGGTATAGTGTTGTATGACCGCGCAATTATCATTCAAAGTGCTTCAGCGCTGAAATCTGAAAATTGGTCTAGGCAGGAGGGGGGTTTAAGTGCCCAGTAAGCAAGTGGTTAAAACAAGGAGCTTGGTAATGGTGTAGTAGAATAGATAATGTCTGTGTTAAAGATTTTCCCCTTGCTTTCTGTTCATGGCAAGTGAAGGGAAATATCTATAACATACCCTGGGTAGCAGCAAAGAATGGACAGGAGTACCAGTCCTTCCTTACTCTATTCAAGACTTAAAAAATGTTATGACTCTACATACATTTTGGATTGCTATGGGGCCCCATAACACACTTAGTATTCCGCTGTTTATTTAATTGTGGTAGAATTCAGTCAGTTCTTCCTCCCTTTCTTTTTGTTTTTCTTATTTCCCTTGTATTGGTATTATTATACCTTGTTGCAGATAACTGAGAGGTTTGCTGCAGATAGCAAGTTACTGATTGCTGATTGAGGGAGATTGTTTTACCATATAACGAGGAAGTGACTCATCTCCGACTACCTTCTGCGATCTCTACTCGGAACGCTCTATTCTTTCAGCAATAACACTTTGTATGGCTGCTTTAATGCTAACAAATTGTAATATCTGCAATGTTTTAATGTAAATAAATTACTTAATTTTATTCTGTTTCTTGGGCTATATGTATAATATAATGTTGTTTTTGCTTTTGATGGAAATACTATATAGTTTAAACACACAATTGCGTTTCAAATTACTTTTAAAATAGATTTTTGTGTTCAGCACTGTAATGGTTCAGATTCAAACAGTGAAGGCTACAAAATAACATCTGCTTGATCACTAGGATCGTATCACTTTTTATTTTTTTATGATTTGTTTACATTCATTTTCTGTTATGATTACATTATGGAATGCTCTGGAGCTTGTCGGGGCTAAATGCATTTCAGATTTACTCTTCTTTTTTTTATCATTAAAGAATTTTTATTGAAATTTCGAACAGATTATACTCTTCTTTTTTTCTACATATTGCAGACTTTTTTTTTTTTATGTAAACAGCCATTTAAAGCCTAAAATTGCTGAAAACAGCAAGGCCTCGTGTACAATAGCCTACACTGGCAGCTCATAAACTTGACTTCAGGACTGGAGCTTTTGGTGTTTTTTTGCCAAAGCTTCTAAACTCAACTCTGTAGAAGCCTGTGTCAATGTACCCATAGGCTTTTAGCAGCTTTTAGGAGCTGCAACATTTAGGTGAGCTTCAACCTCGCTCTCCTGATTGCAGAAGAATCACATTCAGGATAGGAATGTTTTGACCACCGGCCACGGGAAAATGCAAAACGCGGCAAAAAAGTTGCGGTTTTGCCACGGTAAATGTAGGCCAGTGTACATGAAGCTTAAGTAGTAAGGAAGACTATAACGGTTTATTGGTTATTTCAACTTCAAATCTATCATTAAAGTCTAACTCTGGAATCATCCTCCCCCACTCCCAAGAGCTCTCACTCTGAAGGTCTCCCCAACAGTTTTTAATTGTATTTTTGTGCTTGGCCTATTCCTCTTCAACCTTTATTTAACTGATCATTACCCACAATGTTGCAGACAGCAGTGCCGATGCAATGACATGAGCATTGCTCTCTACACCATTACACATTGAATGCAGGGCATAGTGGAGATATTACATCACATATCACATTTTGTAGAGCAACAATTCATTTTTTCAGATCCTCAGAGAGTTCTTTGCCATGAGGTGCCATGTTGAATTTCTAGTGACCAGTATGAGAGCGATAACACCAAATTTAACACACCTGCTCCCCATTCACCCCTGTGAGACCTTGTAACACTAATGAATCACATGACACCAGGGAGGGAAAATGGCTAATTGAGCCCAATTTGGACATTTTCACTTAGGAGTGTACTCATTTTTGTTGCCAGCAGTTTTAGACATTAATGGCTGCGTTGAGTTATTTTTAGGGGACAGCAAATTTACACTGTTATTGAAGCTGTACACTCACTACTTTACATTGTAGCAAAGTGTAATTTCTTCAGTGTTGTCACATGAAAAGATATAATAAAATATTTACAAAAATGTAAGAGGTGTACTCACTTTTGTTAGATACTGTATATATACAGTCGTGTGTTTTTATATATATACTCTGAATCAATACTTTGTATAACCCCCTTTCACAGCAATTACAGCTGCAAACCTTTTTGGGGATGTCTCTACCAGATTTTCACTACTAGAGAGTAACATTTTTTCCCATTCTTCTTTGCAAAATAGCTCAAGCTCTGTCAGATTGAATGGAGATTATCTGTGAACCTCAATTTTTGAGTCTTGCCACAGATTTTCATTTGGATTTAGGTCTGGACTTTGATTGGGCCAATCTAACACATAAAGAATAAAATGCGTAGCGCTGAGAATATGTATTCATATTCAAGTCAAAGTCATCTGAAAACAGCGATAAAACAAACAATGTAATGTGTAAATAAAATATAGTGTTAATAATTTGTAGATCATATAGTGTATATACACCAGGAAGTGGTAGGTATGCAAACGTCAGTGATGCAACTGTATTCAATCAGTAATGTGACAAATAAAATCATAAATTAATACACAGTTAAAAAGTGCAGGTAATACAACTGCAAATGTGACAAGTGAAATCACAATAGTGTACACATTAAAAGAGCAGCAATATATGTGCAGTAAAAATGAGTATATCAACAATAACACATACTGTATACTCGCACTGTGTGCAAAAATGTTATGCAACAAAGTGACATAAACTGGTGATGGCAAGTCATAAAAAGGTAAAAACAGCCCTTGCAGGGATGTATGACCAGATTTAGGGTGATCACATTTAAAACATACTGATGCTTATAAAAAAATGTTCAACAGTGACACAAGACGACCAACAGTTAAAAACTGTAAAAGTCCAAATAGTGGTAAAAAATAATATTCAAAACAATGATAAAAGTGATGTTAGTGATAAGGTAAATATCTGGCGGTCTCTGAATATTCGTTACAATAACACCCGGGGGTTGTGCCTCCACCATCTAGCGGCGGAGAATCAAACAGACATAGATGAAGGTCCAATGAACATGGATCGAAATTCCCAAGGCAGTGTACTCCATCTCCTTCTTTGGTGAGAAATCGGAAATCAGGATACAGCTCACCTACCACTATCCCGCCATAATCCTCAGAACAGCACGGAATATGCACAGCTATTTGTGTTCCTCGGACTCTCTTCTCCTGTGTAGATGTAAACAGAGAGGAGGGGGAGGCAATCTAACACATGAATATGATCTAAACTAGGGTTATCCCAATACTAGTATCGATATCGGGACCGATACATAGCATTTGCCCGAGTACTTTTACTCGGGCTGATGCTCACGATACGTGGGAGAGATTAGACAACAGGAAATCAGCAGGCGTTAAAACAGAAGTGAAGCTCTGTGTCGACGTCAGCGATTGGACATCCTGACGCCCATCTTGATACACCCTGCACTCGGTCGCAGTAAGCCAGCAGCGGACATCTTGTTACACCCAGCCTATATAGTTCGGGCTAGGTGTAACAAGATGGCCACTGCTGCTTTTATGTGGCCTCATGGCATTTCAGTGCCTGCCCATCAGTGTCCATAAATGCCACCTATCAGTGCCAGCCACCTGTCAGTTCCACCTGTCAGTTTCAGCCACCTGTAAGGGCCATCCATCAGTCAGTGCCAGCCATCAGTCAGTGCTGCATATCAGTGCCCATCTGTGCCACCTAATCCTATCAGTGCTCATCAGTACCACCTATCAGTGCTTGTACTTGGTCTTAAAGTGGTATCAGGACAACCCTAATATAAATCATTCTGTTGTAGCACTGGCTGTATATTTAGGGTCGTTGTCCTGCTGGAAGGTGAACCTCCACCCCAGTCTCAAGTCTTTTGCAGACTCTTTGCAAACAGATTTTCTTCTAAGATTGCCCTGTATCTGGCTCCTTCCATCTTCCCATCAACCCTGAACAGCTTCCCCGTCCTTAATGAAGAAAAGCATCCCCACAATGGTTTGTTGCAAACTGCAAACGGGACTTCTTATGGCTTTCTTTCAACAATGGCTTTTTTCTTGGTACTCTTCCAGGAAGGCCAGATTTGTGGAGTGCACAGAAAACAAACAAAAAAACATGCATGGAAGTGTCCAGTCAAGTGAATGAGCTTAAATATCCTGCACCCCCCCCTTCAGGAACCATCAACATGTCTGCTCCACATACGGATTGTCTCTGTTTGGCTTGCGGTTGGTTAGCAGCACACTAGGTTAGTTAAGCAGTCAGCACCCATTGCTTTGAATGTGAAAAATTTAATAAAAAGTGGTACAAGTCACAGTAAAAAGGGGCTAGACTCAAAGAAATAGAAAATTGAAAAAAGTTTTCCTCTGTAGAGGGGACTTTCAAGTAGGATGAGTTTCTAATGATTTATAAAGCGTATATAAAAAAATATAATTTTTAATAGTATTAAAAAACATGAGCACATAGAAGATGAAAAGGACAATCCTATACACAAATCTTTATAGGAAGCTGTAAAATACATCATACATGTTAAATTGTACATCAAATGCAAATCACACTTATTCCACTGCACTATGAAATAATGCAGCAGCTATACCCAACGTGTTTCAAGACTTTGCTTATGTTGCCTTCTCTTCCTCAGGGATGTGTGCGATTAATGCAAAACATATACGTCTGCAATCAAACAAGAATAAGTTACCTACATATAATGTCCTAACAAGAACACTTTATAGTCATTATGCATTATATAATTCCATTAACTATAGTCTGAGAGCATATGCTCTGACCATACAAATTGTAGGTGTTCCAGCATCCACATTATTGCTTTATATTAAAAAAAAAACAATATATGAATAACGCGGACAATGGCCCCTCTCTGGTCTCCAGCTCCCTGGACACTTCAAGAACACCCTCCAAAAGCAGCAAATTCCAACGCAGGTGAGATCCCCCACAAAGGACGTCCCAATATAGCTGTATGAGGATGAATCCTCTACGTACCCCAAATAAGGAAAGAAAAAAAAAAAGGAGGAAATAGTGTAAGAATACTTATAAGATATAAAATATAATCAATATAAATAAATAAAGATCCCTATAACTATTGCCGCAAGTACCACACCAGCAAATTATATACCGTATATACTCGAGTATAAGCCGAGATTTTCAGCCCTTTTTTTTAGGCTGAAAGTGCCCCCCTCGGCTTATACTCGAGTCACCGCCGTCTGCCTACCTGATCAGGCATGTCATGTAGACAGACGGTGGCCAGCGTGTCATAAAAACATACAGCGGCCATTCCAGTATTTAAAAGCCGCGCCTCCTCCTCGTCTGATAGGCAGAACACTCAATTTCCCAGCAGTCAGTTTTCAGCCTATCATCACGGACAGCCTATCACGGACATCCCCTCATCCTCATACCTCAGACGAGGATGAGCGGATGTCCGTGATAGGCTGAAAACTGACTGCTGGGAAATTGAGTGTTCTGCCTATCACAGACGAAGAGGAGGCGCGGCTTTTGAATACTGGAATGGCCGCCGTATGCTTTTATGACACGCTGATCGGTGGCTGCAGATGGGTACACGGAGGCATGCACAGGACACAAAGGATGAAGATTAGCACAGGTAGGCTGCAATGGACACAGGGAGGTATACACAGGACACAGTGAGGTAGGCAGATCTGCACAGGACACAGGGAGGTATACACAGGACACAGTGAGGTAGGCAGATCTGCACAGGACACAGGGAGGCATACACAGGACACAGTGAGGTAGGCAGATCTGCACAGGACACAGGGAGGTATACACAGGACACAGTGAGGTAGGCAGATCTGCACAGGACACAGGGAGGTATACACAGGACACAGTGAGGTAGGCAGATCTGCACAGGACACAGGGAGGCATGCAATAGACACAGTGAGACATGCAGCTGCAGATGGGCATTGTTGACCCTCTTTGCCACTTACAGTAGCTGCTGCATTTCCCACCCCCCGACTTATACTCGAGTCAATAAGTTTTCCCAGTTTTTTGTGGTAAATTAGGAGCCTCGGCTTATATTCGGATCGACCTATACTCGAGTATATACGGGTATATAGCCAAAGGGTTTGATCACAAAAAGAGTTTTTTTTTTTTAATTTTACACATCCATACTATGTATAGAGTGAAACACAGCTGTAAACATTTTGTGCCCTATATTTTTTTGTGTTGTTTTCCCAAACAAAAATATATAAAGCCAATTAGCTCTATATATTATTACACCAATATATTTAACATTGCTATCTCAGTATATAAATAAAACAATCAGTATGTATATAGGGCTACCTTGAGCCTGAGGGGATGCTGACTACTGGGAGAATCTATTGATGTATACAGACACAGAACACAGTCACCATTTGTCTACACAGCTGATTCAGAGTGCTGGGCATGGTCAGATACACTAACCTGGAATAAACAGGGAGACAGAGGGAGAAAAACCCCCACAACAGAAACCCTGGGTAAGGGCTGTATATGTAGCTTACAAAACAATGTGATGAATGAATGAATGAATGAGATATTTGTATAGCGCACAACGCAAACTGAATCGCCTCAGACCGTTGTACGCAGCACAATTGTATGCCTCCCCGGTCTGTCATCCACACTAGTGCCATAAATAAAGACATTTTGATATAATATAAAGTATAAAACCCCATGCTACCTGCTACATGCGTCCGTGGAATAAAGCCGATCTCTGTTTGATCCTCACCGTCCACATCACAGGCGGCTAGATGCAGGGAAGATTTCAAGATGGTTGGTTGGAAGCAATCAACCAATCATGTCCAGTCTTTCCTATATAGGGGGCAGGGCCATCCAGGATGTCCCCCGGGGGGGCGGTGCATGGTCGGCACCTCCACCGCTACCATGGTTACCCAGCAGGCATCAAGCGTGGATGGAAGAATGCAATGCCGCAGGGACCACCATCCCGATCAATAACGACAGGGGTAGGCTGAATTGCTTTGAATGTGGGTGTGGAGCAGACATGGTGATGGTGCGTGTCTACACAGCAACTGGATCTTGACCTTGAGACTGAGATCTGTGAGTGCAAGTGAATAGAGGTTGAAGACGCAACACACGGGCATCTGGCATGTAACTATAATTATGTCAAAGGCGATTTGTTTTTAATTGTGATGTAAGAGCAATACTTTTTTCATTAAAACTGGTACCTTTTACGCTATTGGAGGCTCTGTGTTGATTCTATCTCTACATGTGGAGAGAGCTGTTGACCATTTTCAGTCTGAAGAGATCGAACGAAGATTGGGAGTGCCAACGTCATAAAGCAAGATTATTTGCACATGCAATTGAAATGTACACAATGAGTGAGCATCATTCTAAAAGGGTGTGGAACTGGCACTTGTTCCCTTTGGTGAAGGATTCATGGTGTTTTTTAAGTTTTCCTTTGTTTGGGATATTTGTATCCGTTTTTCACTTTTGATATAAGAGCATTTATATTTGTGATGGACATTTGGAATATGGACACTATTTTATAATAATTTCACTCAGTGTTTTATACATTTTTCACTGCGCTACTGTGAATGTGAAAATTGACACTACATTTTGTTTTCACCTTTTTTGTCTTGAGGAATGTATTATACTTTATCGTTTTAGATGTGGCTGAAATGCTAAGGATATTACTTGGCACCATACAGATTGGGAAATATTACATAGAATTGCATATACGTTGCATAAGTAATGGGAGTATGCCTGAAATCCTTACAAGGTAAGGTGTAAACTAAAGTCACCTATCATGCTAAGAATTCATTGAGTCTACATTCCACTGTGATGAAAACACAACCTTTACACAACAAAGAGGAAAGGCGTGGACAAAACCTACTGTCCATGTATGGGAAACTTTCAACTCACTTCACCCTGCTAAAGAAAATTCACATTGTCATTCACATTCTAAATAGTTTTCAGTGTAGGACTGTTCACTGATAAATAATACAACTACAGAGCATCACACAAATAATACCAAGCAGACAATAGAGTTTTAAAGTGTCTTTCGTGAATAATAAAATGAAAAAAAAACAATATTTACCCTAATTTTTTTGTATAACGTGAAAGATGATGTTACGCCGAGTAAAAGGATACCAAACCCTGCCATGCTTTAAAATTGTGCACACTTGTGGAATGGTGACAAACTACAGTACGTAAAAATCTCCATAGGCAATGCTTTAAACATTTTTACAGGTTACTGGGTTAGAGTTACATACTGTAGTTACATAAAGTTACATAGTAGTTGAAAAAAGACACAAGTTCATCAAGTGCAACCTATGTGTGTGATTATATGTCAGTATTACATTGTATATCCCTGTATGTTGTGGTCGTTCAGGTGCTTACCTAATAGTTTTTTTTAAACTATTGATGCCCCCCGCTGAGACCACCACCTGTGGAAGGGAATTCCAAATCCTTGCTGCTTACAGTAAAGAACCTTCTAGGTAGTTTAAGGTTAAACCTCTTTTCTTTTAATTTTAATGAGTGGCCAAGCGTCTTGTTAAACTCCCTCCTGCAAAAAATGTTATCCCTATTGTGGGGTCACCTGTACGGTATTTGTAAATTGAAATCATATCCCCTCTCAAGTGTCTCTTCTCCAGAGAGAATAAGTTCAGTGCTCTTAACCTATCATAACCAATATCCTCCAGACCCTTTATTAGCTTTGTTGCCCTTTTTTGTACTCGCTCCATTTTCAGTACATCCTTCCTGAGGACTGGTGCCCAGAACTGGACAGCATACTCTAGGTGCAGCCGGACCGGAGTCTTTCGATGAGGACCGGCATTAGAAATATTACTTTCGCTCTAACAATCGCAGTGATACCTCACATGTGTGGTTTGAAGGCGTTTACATATGTGGGCATGACCTATGTATGCATTTGCTTCTGCATGTGAGCACAAGAGGATGGGGACGCTTTATACTTTTCCTTTAATTTTTTAATTTTTTGTATCACTTTTATTCCTATTACAAGGAATGTAAACATCCCTTGTAATAGGAATAGGGCATGACATGGGAATGGTGGTGGTAGGGGGGCAGTAAAAAGCTGTTCTGTTCTATTGTTTTTCTAGTCTATTCTTTTATATTCTATTACAATCTTTTCTATTAAAATCGAAATCATTATATACTAAATTCGAATTTCGGAAGATGGTGGATTATAATATATATATATATATATATTTCTTTCCGACATTCAAATTTCGTATAGAATGAATTCAAATTTGAATAGAAAATATTAGAATAGAAATAGAGAATAGACTAGAAAAACAATAGAACAGAATAGAATATAGATACTATCTATTTCATTTTTAATTTCTTTTGCAGATTACTATTTGTTTCCATAAGATCTCCTGCAGACTATTAGCATCTATTTCATTTTTTTGCAGATCTCCTACAGACTATTAGTACCTATTTCGTTTTCTCACCAGATCTCCTGCAGACTATTAGCATCTATTTCTTTATTTTTTTTTGCAGATCTCCTGCAGACTGTTAGAATCAATTTCATTTTATTTATTTTTTTGCATATTACTATTTATTTCCATCAGATCTCCTGCAATATATTAACATCTATTTCATTTTTCTTGCAGATCTCCTGCATACTATTAGCATCTATTTCATTTTTCTTTTCTTCTTTTGCATTAGAGCAGCCATTTCCTTTATTTCAGCAGATCTCTTGCAGACTATTAGCATCTATTTCATTTTTTTTGCAGATTACTATTTATTTCCAAGAGGCCCTTGTCCTCATCAACATGGGGACAAGGTGCTTTGGGGTGGGGGGGCACAGGGCCCCCCTTCCCTAAAGCACCCCCCATGTTGAGGGCACGTGGCCTGGTACGGCTCAGGAGGGGGTTTGCGTGCTCGGATAAGGGTCTTATATGGACCTTGGGGGGGACCCCCACACAGTTTTTTCGGCGTAGGGCTTCCCCTTTACGTCCATACCAGGTGACGAAGGCGGCGACATTGACTTCCTTCGCTGGTCCCGGCTACCTGGAGCCGTGTTCAAAATGAACGGACTTTTCTCTGTGTGCGGGAAAGTCCATTCATTTCAAAAGTCAGGCGGACTAGCGCATAGACGGCCGGATTTTTGAGTCAAAACTACTTTCTAAGTCACACACACACACGGACGGATTGTCCGCTGGACCAAGTCCGCCAGACAGTCTGATCGTGTGTATGCGGCATTATACACACTACCAGGTTCTTTTTGTTCAACACACCGATCGGAGCCACTGTACTAAAGATCCGACATTAGTTCAGCGATCTCCCCTGCTGTGCTATACTGTTCTGACAGAACACTCTGTTCAGTGCTCTCAGCCATTGGCTGGGACCGTTGATCGGGAGCTGGTTAGCTGCTGGTTTTCCAGCATGCTCGTCTGACAGAAGCCAGCTGAATTGCCAGCTTCTGTCCGACCAGCTGCCATACACATGGGCTGAATGTCTGCCGGGTTTTTATTGACCTGGCCGATGTCGCCCGCCATTCGGCCCATGTATACTAGGCTTAAGAAATGGTTAACACAAATATTAATTTGATGAATATATTTGCCTAAATATAAGAAAGATTAACCAAAAAAACCCCTAAAATTAAAATACATTTCTACAGTGAGAATAGCAAATTTTACATTACTGACTGTAAATATGCTGTATTTGTACATATTTTGTGCTAACCATTTCATTATAATATACACACAGTCTAAAATCACTCAAGATAATGCAATCATTTTAGCTGAAGGAAAACCTAAATGAAAGCTATCAAAAATGTATTCGCACTACATCTGGGGACTGAAATTGTGGTTGACATCCACAGTTTAGTGTATAGTTGGCAAGTTTGCATTTAATCCTTTAGGAATTGTGAGCAGTGCCAGCTGTTATTTGCTCCATCAGCACAGAACAGCAGAGAATCAGCCAAATGTTTCCAAGCCATTGGCCCACTTTCATTTGTGATGCTGGTATCCTACAATTTATATGTTTTACGTATATACTTATACTTTATTGATCACTAGCTCCTCATGCACACAATCCTGCTTATTCAGTGCTGGCTCAAGAAGTCATCCTATCTCCCCTGACATCTTCCACACATCATTATTCTTCATTTAGCAGGAAGAAGAAAGCTTGCGTGTTGCGTTGATATAAGTATCTCTCTCTCAGATAGATAGATAGATAGATAGATAGATAGATAGATAGATAGATAGATAGATAGATATTAAATTAATTATTTTCTCCATCATACTAGTTTTCACAGAAACAGAAATCAAGTTTTGTTTACGTTTTCTCAACCTAACGTTTTGGCAATGAATACATAGGCTATCCTAAACAATGGGAACTTTCGACAGTTTCAGCAGTCCATTGTCCATGGTATGTTTTCTGTTGTTTGGTAACAATGATAAACAGACTGACACATAAAAGGGGTTGTCAGGCATAAGCTAGGAGGGCTCCTGTCAGGTACTCTCCAGAGCCAAAGTGCTGAGAGCGGCTTCCCTTGCAGCTGGGTGCACAGTACCCCTGAGGATGGAACAGTAGGTACAGGGCATGGGTTGCCAGAAGGTGACTTGTATGCAGAAGGTCTTCTGAAGGAAGAGATGCCCGTGCAGATGGTCTTGGAACTTGTTAGAAGGGAACGCCCGGCAGGGGTTCTAACACCTGGAGTGAAGGAAAGCAGGAGGCCAAGGGTCAAACACCAGGGAGATTAGATCAGAGTCCAAGAGCAAGCCAGGTCATACACAGAGGTCAGTCCGTGGATCCAGGTGTCACAACACAGGGAATAGGCAGAGACAAGTCCAGGAGGCAGGCCGAGGGTCAAACACAGGAACAGCAGAGAGGGGAATCCAGGAAGCAAGCCAGAGGTCAATCACAGGAGAGGTCCAAGAGAGTAGTCAGGTACGATCCGGGTCACAATGGGAAGGCTCAGGAAATAAGGCACAGGGATACAGGAACACAGGAAGACTGGAGCTGAAAAGACAAACCAGTAAAGACACAGAGCACATTGATGCCTTTTATAGGCCTGTCAGGCCAATCAGGTGATGCCCATAGCCGCGTGCACAGGTGTGCGCATGTACGCACGACGTTGTATTGTATCATGCATATGCGTGCGCCAGGCCGTGGAACTGTGTGTGCGTGGACCCGCTAATTCGCACACCGTTGCGCCGTTCTTACCCGCATGCGCACGGGGAAGTGCTGACGTTGAAGTCTGGTGATTCTCTGACAGCTCCTCATGCTTTAACACCGAAACACTCATCTGTAACCAGACATTGAAGAAAAAGATGCATTTGCCTGATTCTCCAACAACTACCAACTGAGTCCTTGTTGTCACTGGAGATCACGAACCAAGTAACCGGAGTTAAGTAACTTTTAAGTGTATTTCTACTATTACAAGACATGGGCTGTTTATATACACTAGGCATTTTTCTAGAACAGCTCGGAGACGGACCACGAGGGGGTAGGCGGAGAGCTGCCATGAATAGAGTTGACTGGGAGCAGGGATAGGTCCAGTAAAGAGGGGGCGAAGTTTAGCACCGGGAGGAGAGCGCGCACCCCGCCCCAGCATCAGTCGGCGCAGAGGGGAAAGGTAGTCTTACGGGATGTTGCAGTAGCGATCCTTTAGTGATAGGTAGGTGCTAACATGTTTTTTGATTTCAGAGGTTGGTGTTGGATGTCGTAGCGGTTGGCGGATGTTGGTCGGTGCAGGTAAAGGAAGATAACCCCTTCCCACAGAGAAGTTGATGCGGGACCCATTGGAGATATGGGCTCGTTGCTGATACCATATAACAATGGTTTATATGGAAGATGGTGAATGGGGGCACTGCGGTCAAAGAGTTGGTGGTCCCTGAGCTAGCATATCAGCTGGAGGCCCAGTACAGTTAATACGACCGCAGTGCAGGTTGCTTGTTATGTGAACCTGAAGTTACCTGAAAATATTCTTAGGATGGATGTACTTCAAGGTCAGTCTATTCAGACTGAACATTGTATGTTCACATTCAGGTATCTTGATAAAGCGTATCTGGTTAGGGCGGTAAAGGCTACGGTCAGAGGTCATGCAAAATGGACCCTTGTCTACATTCCTCCACCAGAGAAGCCAATCTGTCTCAAGCAGTACAGACTTCCTGGAGGCCACAAAGAAATTGGGGAGACTATTCCATAACTGTTGGGAGTAGGGATCCTTAGACCTGCTATAAGTCCTTTCTCGTCTCCGGGGGGTTCCCAGTAAAGAAACCTGATGGGACGTATAGAATGACTGTGGATTACAGATGTCTAAACAAAGTGGCACCTCCATTGAAGTCAGCTGTACCGGATATGATCTCAATTGTTGAGAAAATTTCTAAAGAGGGAGGAGAATATCATGCTGTGATAGACCTAGCTAATGCTTTCTTTTCAATTTTGATAGACCCAGAGTGTCAAGACCAGTTTGCTATTGTTTTGGATGGCCGACAGGACACTTTCACTTTCCTTCTACAAGGCTATCTTCATTCTCCAACAATTTGTCATAGACTGATTGCCTGAGATTTAGGTACCCTGAATTTAAAAGTCGCTATGTTTAACTACATTGATGACATCATGATCTCTGGGACAAAACAAGATGTAACTGAAGCACTGCACCTGCTGATACAGCACTTGGAGAACAGAGGGTGGGCTATCAACAAAGATAAAGTCCAAGGACCTGCCATAGAGGCGAAGTTCCTAGGAATGATGTGGACTGGGCCACAGAGGAAAATTCCAGAGAAAGTTGTGCAAACTATTCAGGCGCTGTCGCCCCCCTACTACCAAAAAGGAAGCACAGAAGGTCATTGGAGTTGTGGGATTCTGGAGATTGTTCATCCCACATCTTGGACTGATTCTGAGGCCTATATACAATGTTACCAGGAAAAAGACTGAGTTCTCATGGGGTTCAGAGCAGCGGACCATATTACTTGCTGCTAAAGAAGCCATTTTGCAGCATCAGGGATTGGGACCCGTGAGACGAGTACCATTTCCGCTGGATGTAGTGGAGCAGGATTGTATCATATCCTGGAGTCTGTGGCAGCCAAATGAAAAGAAAAGACTGAGAGCAATACCCATTGGATTTTGGTCCAAGCAACCGACAGGGGCAGAAGAGATACACCCCCCTAGAGAAGTACCTGTTTGGGGCCTACAAAGCACTTCACAGCACTTCAACATGTAGAGATCATTACAGGAAAGGACACAGTCACCAACCATACTGCATTGCCAATGGCAGGATGGGTGAGAGATAATGGATTGACCACTAGGGCAACTGTAGCCCAGAACTAGACACTGGTGAAATGGAAGTGGTACCTTCAAGAAAAAGGGGGTATTGCAGCTGGAGATGTTAGAGACCTTTCAAAACAGTCAGCAGGGCTTGTTACTTTTACCAGCACCCAGCCAGAAGAAGAAATTGCTATGCTGCAGTTATCCCCCATTCAAGAGGCTCCACCCTTTGAGGCTCTGTCAGAAGATATGAAGGAGTCAGCGTGGTTCACTGATGGTTCAGCCACAGTCACCTTGTCTGGGCGTAAATGGATAGCAGCAGCCTACAACCCAAGTACAGACACAGTCCTGCAGCAGACCAGAAATTGAAGGGTCCAGTCAGTATGCAGAGTTGAAAGCTGTAGTGATGACTCTTCAGGAGGATCCTTCTTCCCATGCCACTATCTACACTGACTGCAGGGCGGTCTTTAAAGGACTGACAACTTGGATGCCCACGTGGAAGTCCAATAAATGGATGATTCATGGAAAGGTGGTGTGGGGAGGCAAGGAAATCTAGGACTACATCTGGAAGGACGCTCACTCCCGCACCAGAAAAGTGGGGCATGTTGACACACATGTGCCGCTAGTTACAGAATTTGAGAACTATAACTGACAGCCTATCTAGGAATGAGAGGGAATTTGGCAGGAAGGTTTGAAGTTATATTTTCATTGGCAGATGAGCTTCAAGACAGTGGCTGGAACTCTGACTGGTTAGTGGATACTTCTCAGCATGAGTGGAAAGTGAGGCTACATAACATCAAGTCTTCCAAAATAAACAGCAAGGACCTTCTGGAAAATATCAGTATATTTCCCCTCCTCCCTATTGATGTTCTTTGGGAGGGTGAGAAGTGGATAAAGGCAGGTGGCAAAGTGTTGGTCATATATCCAGGCAAGAAGCCAGATAGAGGAGAGATTGCAGCTTAAGGGCCGGGATCTACTGTTTATGTATTATTAGAAGGAAGAAATAATACGCTTTGTTTTCCACTCCACAGGCGGTCTCCGATTTGATCCATAGGAAGACCAGAGAAATGTGTTTTCATGATAGACAGAATAATGGAAGATTACAAGAGCTGTGGTGAGTAGAAATGTGTGGTTCGTTTCGCACAAATCGAAAATTCATACGAATTTCCGAAAATTCGTACATTCGGAAGCATTCACAATACGAATTTCTATGCTTCCGAATTGTATACGAAATACGAAATGTCGTTGATGAATTTCGGATCCAAATTCTGTTACAACAGAAACATGACTGGTGTTTTGTTGACCAATCAGAGGTTTTCTTCTGCTGCTGAGTGAGGGTTGGGAAAATTACCTTTTTTAATATGGGAGTGGGAGACTGGTACTGGTAGTCGATGGGAGATTCAGAATTGTACAAAATAAGAATGTTCATTAATGTTGTTTTATTATTGTCATTATGATTATGATTATTCGTTATGATGAAGTTAAAAACCCAGGAAGTCAGCACAGCACAGGGATGGTGGGAGCCCCTCATAATGAGCATAATGAGTCGACGACTGCCATATTGAGAGAGGTATTTTTTGCTTTTTAAATTCACCATAACAAACATTTGTAATTTTTACAAAAAGTTAACGAACCTAACGAAAATTCGTATTTTGTACGAATCCAAATTGAATTTTGGACACAAATTCCGAAATATGAATTAATGGCTAATACGTAACTGAACTGAATGAAACAAAACTAATTTATTGACGGCGCATGTCTAGTGGAGAGCAAGGCCTTTGATGTATTACAAGCCAAGACTTGTTTCTAAAGAACTTTAGAATGGACTTTCTAATGATCCAAAGACTGAAACACCTTCTCAGTGACAGAAATATGGGAGGGGTTGCATTCAAGGAAAATTAATGTGTAGAATGAGATGTTAGTAATGAAGAGATTTTCTGTGTGTAGTCTGAGAGTAAAATCAAGGGTGGAATGTGTTGCATTTGATATGAGTGTGTGTGTGTGTATATATATATATATATTGTGACAGAGCGAGGCTCTGTCCCTGTGAAATTGGAGGAAAGAGGGATCTCCAACCCTGTGTCCAGGTCTTGGTGATAACGAGCAGGGTGTGTGCCCAGCTGCACACAGCCCATATAACGAAGGGGCTGTTGGGAGTAGAGTGTGAGGGATGGTGGAGTAGCTTGCTGCTGTGCATGTCCAAAGAGCCCAAAGCTGTGTGCGTTGAAGGGTTGAAGCTGTGTGCGTCCAAGAAACCGTGTGCTGTGTGTTGAAGGGTTTGAAGCTGTGTGCGTCCAAGCAGTTTGTTGGATGGGGCAAGTACCTATAGCAGCACTACTGCTGAAGAGTAGCCAGGTGGGCTAGCATTTTTGTTTGGATTTTTCTGTATTTAATTTAAGATTGGACCCCTGCGTGGGATTCCTGGATGGACTATTTTGTTTTTCCTTTTAATAAACGTGGGCTACCAGGCCCTTAACTATAAACGCCTGCCTGATGTGGACTGAAAAATGCCTCTAACCACTTGAGCTAAACACCCCAATGTTACAATATATATATATATATATATATATATATATATATATATATATATATATATATATATGTATGTATGTATATATATATATATATATATATATATATATATATATATATATATATATACATATACATATATATATATATATTTTTTCCCCGTAAATTTTATTAATGTTTTGCCAGGTTACATACATACAATGAGTACAAAAGTAAGTACATGACAGGTACTCAAAGCAATTAACCACAGTAAACAGGTAAATTGTAGAACATATGTATAACATTACCCATAATATAGATCAGAAGATGTTAATGTAAGCCAACTAACAGTATAAAACAGTTGGAACTCCCATATACGAGGGAATATAATATGGGAGCCGACCAATATTCTTAGTCATACAATTGTATCTTCAGTAGAAAGCGCAAATGTTAATTCAAAAGGTAAAGGCAGTACAGAACTTGGCCGATATACAAAATCCCATCTCTGGTCACCCCTAATGGGCTCTGACTGTGACTGTCGATGGGAGAAATCAAGGATTCCCTAAAAGGATGGTGGCCAGCACTGCACTGCAATGGAGGGAGCACCACCCCCAAGTCTTGAATTTTTAAGGACAGCAATTCTCTGGACAGTAAGGGAGGGGGACAAATGTGGATTGGTCCCTATGAAGGGCAACACAATCATGAGGCCAAGTGGCCCGAGCAACACCGGGTGAGCAATAGCCAAGGTTCGGCCGACTGAGTAACAGGACAGATATGGGGAGGGCAGAACTAGTAAATATTAGGAAAGGGACATCTGCAATGCACGGTTGGATTATGTTGCAGTTGGTGGTTGCACATCAAGGTAGGGGTTTTGCGTTGAGGTAAGGCGAGTTTGTCCAGATATCATGGAAGATCTGAAGTGTTTCCAAACTGCCCAAGTTTGCCCGTAAATGTTTGGGGTGTCCCTGGCCTGGTGAATAAGTTCTTCCATCTCATTTTGGAGGGTATTGCGAAGGAAGGTGACTTGATGCGTGTTAGGCGCATGTATATATTCGCAAGAGTTATGGGCTTGTTATGAAGCGTGCCTTTCAGAAATAGAAATATGCCCTGAGTATCTTTCAAAGTGTCATCAACTTGGATTGGGCAATGTCGTGAAATAAGAATAGATGAGCTAGGGAACGGTGACTACCTTCAGAAAACCGATGAGACAGTAGAAGGGGGGGTAACACCCTGTCTCGATATTGGGAGGATCGGTAGGTGTACCATGCGGGGACAGCAAACCCACCCTATATCGGATGAACTTGCTGCTAGCCCTTACCGTGTGGGGGTCGGCTCTAACTTAACCGTGAAGAAAAGAAAAGAAGGTGCATCGCTATTACGCTGACTCACGACTCAACAGGCTAAAGATGGAGGAGATAGAGAAGTTTAGTAGATGGGGAATGAGGGGGACCTGCCTTATGTCAGCAAACTAGGTGTTCGTAAATATGACGGGGAGATGTAGAGTGCTGCAGCCTGGCATTGCGAAATGGTACTCAAATGTAACCACTAGGTCTCAAAATGAAAGGCATAACCACTGACTGGACCAGCCACACAAGACATAAAAATGCCTAGGTGGCTAATGCAGGATAGGTATCCTAAACAATCAAAAAACAAAAAAAACAAAAACTATAACAGTTTAGCAGTAACCAAAAAAAATGATAACCATCTCATAGTTCAACAAGCAAACATAGCTACCACTCAGTTGTGAAGGCCAGAGCAGGTACCCCCTCTCAAGGAGTCAAGCGATACAGAAACTTAGCGTTAATGTAAACTTGTCACGTATAATCTGAAATGATCAAGAGGAGCAGACTTCCTGGATGATCCTGTTGGGTGTAGGAGGTATATCCGGGTATGAAGTTTACAGTACACCCCTCAGATGTCACGGTCTGGAACGACAATTGCTTCAGTTTATCAGTTCTATAAAGAAGTGAGGAGACAGTACCTCCGATGGTAGAACATAGAATTTGTCGCCTTAGTTCAATATAACCACAAGAAATATGAGGGGTGGAATAGCTACTTGAAAAATGGCAGTGATAGGACGGTCGGGTAGGAAAACAGTTCGAGTGTCAGTGTGCATCCAGAATAGTTATGTGCTATCAAGTGGGATTCCTCAGATGTCATCCAGCAAGAGGCGGGTATCTAGCTGCAAGGATTTGTGGGGGTCGTAGTAGGAACCGCTGCAAGTCCGTGGCCCTACAGAATGTGAATAGACAGCGGAGACATTGAACATTGTACTGTACTGATGCGGCGAAAAACAGAGTATATCCGCAGAGTGTGCGGTTGACTGTATGTTAGCAATGCGGGTATAGAAAGAGTCGGTTCAGACAAAAATGAAAGTGCAAAACCGAAGAGACAGTCTTTAGGTTAAGCTCCAAATGTTCAACATTAAAACAATGAGATAAACTGTAGAGTGAAACCTTAACAACAAGGTAAAGTGACATGTACCTGAGAACGCATTCAGCGATCTCTTCTAGCTCTCCGAGAGCTTGGCGTGTAGAACGGGCTGTGAGAACGGCGAGGGCCCCTGGGTGTGCCTCGAGTGTCTGAGGCTGATGGAGATCTGCGTCGCCGATAGCTACTAGCTTGAGCATCCATAGGTTCAGCCAATGGCGGATCTTTTTTCACCGCGGAGCGTCGGAAGTCAGCAAACCAGTTGGGCACATCAACTAATGTTGAGGGTGCGGCAGAAGTGAGGTAGGTCTTCAGGTACTTTCAAGTGCGCGGTGCGACCCAGGGCAGAAGCCGAAAGACAATATGGGAATTTCCATTTGTAGGCGATGCCGTTGGCACGAAGCACGTCTAATAAAGGTCACAAATCTCTTTGGTGTTGCAGTGTGATGCTAGAGAGATCTGGGTAAATTTGGATCGTAGAGCCATCATGTGTAATGTGCGGCACACTCCTAGCTTGTTTGAGGATGTCTTCTTTTAACTTGAAATCCGGAAGGCAGCATACTATATCTCGTGGAGGGTCTGTGTCTCTACCCTTAGGCTTTAGTGCTCCGTGAATTCTGTCCATGGCTATGGGGGTTTGTGGAGGTCTATTCAGCAGGTTATTAAAAATGCTGGTTACAGAGGGTAAGAGTTGGTCACCTTTGATCGCCTCCGGAAGGCCTCGTACACGTAAATTGTGGCGTCTCCCCCTGTTGTCAAGGTCTTCCGTGTGGATATGAACCGCTCGCAATTGTAAGGTGTGTGTATCCACATGATGTGTCGTCTTCCGAAGTTGGGAGTCTTGTTTAGATAAGGCCTCCTCCATTACCCCCACCCTATCAGTCAGGGAACGGATGTCTAAGCGGAGCTCAGAAATGGCCGCTGAGAGGGTGTCCTTGATGTCCGCAGCGATAGTTCTCAGATCATGTATGCTGAGTTGCGGCTGCGAAGATGTCATAGCAGGCTGTGAATTGTCGCTCTCTACCCCTAGTGTAGAGGGAGAAGACAGTGGCACGCTTCGTGGGGGAGACGTCCGGTCCTGTGTGAGGCCGTGATGAGCCGTCGCCATGTTCCCTCTGTTCGCTCGGAACAAGTCCGGGATAGTGCTGTGGGAATTGCGCGAGTTCCCCCAGGGAGAGCTGGAGCGTGATGCCGAGGAATTCCTCGATGCGGTCCCCATTAGAAGACGTACGAGAGACAGCTAAAACCTCCGATAGTCAGATAGCACGTCGTGAGGCAGCGGGAGCTCGGGAACTAAGCGTCCATCTTCCAGTCAGGCCAGGCCACGCCCCTCCTCTGCGGTTTTTATTTTTTGTGTTGGATGGTCTTAGCCTCCCAGGAGCCTCACTGGATTCCAGCCGACTGCTCAGATTGAACTTTCCCTCTATATATATATATATATATATATATATTAAATTAATTATTTTCTCCATCAGACTAGTTTTCACAGAAACTGAAATCAGGTTTTGTTTGAGTTTGTTTGAGGCTGTTTCTCAAACTAATGTTTTGGTAACAAATACACAGGCTGTCCTAAACAATGGGAACTGTTGACAGTTTCAGCAGTCCATTGTCTCTACTGCCTGATTCTCCAATAACTACCAACTGAGTCCTCGTTGTCACTGGAGATCACGAACATAGTAAATGGAGTTAAGTGACTTTTAAGTGTATTTCTACTATTACAGACCATAGGCATTTTGCTTGTTACAGATATCTGTCAGTCTTGTGTTGTATCACTAATATTGCAATAGTTTTGTATGTGCAGCATTTTTGTTCAGCAAAAGCACATTTACACACTGCAGGGGTCTGAGTTTTCTTGCTTATACCACAAATCTGAATACAATTCCTGTACAACCTTCTTTTAATTTACCAACAACTATATACATATAGCCAACTAAACAATCCATTCAATTTACAGTATATCAAATTAGGTAGGCCCTTGCACTACATAGTGATTGCTAAATCTAAGAAGCTTGGCAATCTAATAAGTAAATATGGCCTGTCTCACAGTAGAAATATAGGAAGAGGTGTTGTTGTTTTTTTTTGGATAGCGTAAAGGAGGGTTATACCCCTGTTAGGTTTTTGCAATCCGAGTCCCATTGGGTAGATTCCCCTTCAATAGCTGTCCCATAGCCATAAGCAGGGCTGAGATGGATTGCACCTGCCTCAGGTGCTGTGATTAGTTTTGGGAGGGGGGGCACAATGTTTACCAGGCACTGCCACAGCTTGCTCAGAATATCCTGCAGGATGTATTTCAGGAGATGGTCATCAGAATTAGAGATGGCCGAACTGTTCACCCGGCGGTCGGTTCGCTGCGAATTTCAGCTGTTCGCGGTCCGCCCGATCGGCGGACTATTGCACCTGTTCGCCCGGCGGACTTACGTGTTTACTGTGTAAAAGAACTTTGAGCTATGATGACACATCCATCATGTGGTACAGGACAGCCAATTGAGACATTACAGCCCATGGACCCTTGGACATTCCCCCTAACTTATAAATAGACTCGATCCGGTGGCCATTTTACATTCTTTCGTATGTCACTATAGGGAGAGGTTGCTGTGTGGAGCAGGGAGAGACTGCAGTGACCCAAATCGCTAGTTATTAGGTCCACAAAAGTTCTTTTAAGGACTGGTATGGTATAGGTGTAGTTCAGGATATAGGTTTGAGGCACTGCTATTCAAGTCATTGTTGCAGCAGCCTGTCTTTTGTCAGTACTGAGAGAGTGACAGGATGCTGTGTGCAGCAGGGACAGTCAGTTTAATCATTAGCTGTTACTATTAGGTCCACAAAAGTCCTTTTCAGGACTGGTATGGTAAAGTAGTACAGGATATAGTTTTGAGTGCTATTCAAGTTATTGTTGCAGGAGCCTGTGTTTTGTCAGTTTAAATAGGGACAGGCAGGAAGCTGTGTGTGGCAGTGAGGGACAGTCAGTTTAATCAGTAGCTGTTACTATTAGGTCCACAAAGGTTCTTTTCAGGACTGGTATGGTAATAGGCTTGTACACGTATAATATTATTTCTTCCAAATATAGAAAGAATATTATACTTGACTGCTGCCCTTCTGCTGCAGTAGTCCTTTATGAGTATAGTGACTGAGGTACAGTCTGCTAATCACAACCTACTATTTGCACAAAGGTCCTTCTAAGGACTGGTAAGGTATAGCGTACAACAGTATATAGGGTTGAATGAGGTACAGTCTGCTAAACCTTAAGGACTGCTATAGGTCCACAATATATAGGGTTGAGGTGCACTACTGCTGACTGCTGCCCTATTCTGCAGCAGTCCTTTATGAGTATAGGGACTGAGGTACAGTCTGCAAATCACAACCTACTATTTGCACAAAGGTCCTTCTAAGGACTGATAAGGTATAGCGTACTACAGTATATAGGGTTGAATGAGGTACAGTCTGCTAATCACAACCTAAAAAGCACACCGTACTATATGCCCGTACCCTCCTGTTTGAAGAGGTTGAGCGGTGTCATATTTTTGGGGCCCAGCAGCAAGTTGCTGGTATCAGTGCTGCTGTTAGTGCTCTCTATCTCAGTGCTGGTGTCAGTGCACTCTATCACGGTGCAGGTGTCAGCGCTGTATATCACGGTGCTGGCGCTGGTGATCATCTCCTGCACCCTCTTCTTTGCCTACCCTGACCTTCCCTCGCCTCCATTGTCTCAAGAGTCCTGAATTGTCAGAATTTCACATATAAAAAAAGAATGCTTGTAGTTGTCGATCCCAGATTCACCTCATACATGTGTTATGTCACGGTGCTGGTGTCAGATCACTCTATCATGGTGCAGGTGTCAGTGCTGTATATCACGGTGCTGGTGCTGGTGATCATCTCCTGCGCCCTCTTCTTTGCCTACCCTGACCTTCCCTCGCCTCCATTGTCTCTGGAGTCCTGAATTGTCAGAATTTCACATATAAAAAAAGAATGCTTGTAGTTGTCGATCCCAGATTCACCTCATACATGTGTTATGTCACGGTGCTGGTGTCAGATCACTCTATCACGGTGCAGGTGTCAGTGCTGTATATCACGGTGCTGGTGCTGCTGATCATCTCCTGCACCCTCTTCTTTTCCTACCCTGACCTTCCCTCACCTCCATTGTCTCAAGAGTCCTGAATTGTCCTAATTTCACATATAAAAAAAGAATGCTTGTAGTTGTCGATCCCAGATTCACCTCATACATGTGTTATGTCATTGGCCATGTGGTGGGACTATGTGTGCACAGATAGTAATTATTTTGTGGCTGCAAATATGACCTGTAGGTTTGTAAAGTTCACCATCCCTGTGCTGTGCTGACTTCCTCCTGGGGCTGTACCTCTGCTGTGCATATTATGAGGGGCTCCCACCATCCCTGTGCTATACTGTCTTCCTCCTGGGGCTGCTTATTATGAGGGTCTCCCACCATCCCTGTGCTGTGCTGACTTCCTCCTGGGGCTGTACCTCTGCTGTGCATATTATGAGGGGCTCCCACCATCCCTGTGCTATGCTCATTATGAACGGCTCCCACCATCCCTGTGCTATGCACATTATGAGGGGCTCCCACCATCCCTGTGCTATGCTGACTTCCTCCTGGGGCTGCTTATTATGAGGGGCTCCCACCATCCCTGTGCTGTGATGACTTCCTCCTGGGGCTGCTTATTATGAGGGGCTCCCACCATCCCTGTGCTATGCTGACTTCCTCCTGGGGCTGTACCTCTGCTGTGCATATTATGAGGGACTCCCACCATCCCTGTGCTATGCTCATTATGAGGGGCTCCCACCATCCCTGTGCTGTGCTGACTTCCTCCTGGGGCTGCTTATTATGAGGGGCTCCCACCATCCCTGTGCTATACTGACTTACTCCTGGGGCTGTACCTCTGCTGTGCATATTATGAGGGGCTCCCACCATCCCTGTGCTGTGCTAACTTCCTCCTGGGGCTGTACCTCTGCTGTGCATATTATGAGGGGCTCCCACCATCCCTGTGCTATGCTCATTATGAGGGGCTCCCACCATCCCTGTGTTATGCACATTATGAGGGGCTCCCACCATCCCTGTGCTATGCTGACTTCCTCCTGGGGCTGCTTATTATGAGGGGCTCCCACCATCCCTGTGCTGTGCTGACTTTCTCCTGGGGCTGCTTATTATGAGGGGCTCCCACCATCCCTGTGCTATGCTGACTTCCTCCTGGGACTGTACCTCTGCTGTGCATATTATGAGGGGCTCCCACCCTCCCTGTGCTATGCTCATTATGAAGGGCTCCCACCATCCCTGTGCTGTGCTGACTTCCTCCTGGGGCTGCTTATTATGAAGGGCTCCCACCATCCCTGTGCTATGCTGACTTGCTCCAGGGGCTGCTTACGGTGCAGGTGTCAGTGCTGTATATCACGGTGCTGGTGTCAGTGCTGTATATAACGGTGCTGGTGTCAGTGCTTTATGTCACGCTGCTGATGTCAGTGCTCTCTATTACCGTGCTGGTGTCAGATCACTCTATCACTGTGCAGGTGTCATTGCTGTATGTCATTCTGCTGATGTCAGTGCTCTCTATCACGGTGCTGGTGTCAGATCACTCTATCACGGTGCAGGTGTCATTGCTGTATGTCACGCTGCTGATGTCAGTGCTCTCTATCACGGTGCTGGTGTCAGATCACTCTATCACGGTGCAGGTGTCATTGCTGTATGTCACTCTGCTGATGTCAGTGCTCTCTATCACGGTGCTGGTGTCAGGTGACTCTATCACGGTACAGGTGTCATTGCTTTATGTCACACTGCTGATGTCAGTGCTCTCTATCACGGAGCTGGTGTCAGATCACTCTATCATGGTGCAGGTGTCATTGCTGTATGTCATGCTGCCTATTGTCAGTGCTCTCTATCACGGTGCTGGTGTCAGATGACTCTATCACGGTGCAGGTGTCATTGCTGTATGTCACGCTGCTGGTGATCATCTCCTGCACCCTCTTCTTTGCCTACCCTGACCTTCCCTCTCCTCCATTGCCTTCATGCGCTCCACAGTCCTGAATTGTCAGAATTTCACATATAAAAAAAGAATGCTTGTAGTTGTCAATCCCAGATTCACCTCATACATGTGTTATGTCATTGGCCATGTGGTGGGACTATGTTTGCACATCTAGTGATTATTTTGTGGCTGCAAATTTGACCTGTAGGTTTGCAAAGTTCGCCTCCCATTGAAGTCAATGGGGCCCGCCGCGAACGTTACGGTTCGCGAACTATCGGCCGCGTTCGCGGTCCGCGTTCGCGAAACGTCCCGTCGGAAGTTCGTCCATCACTAATCAGAATAACTCCAGTATGTAGGGCAGATTACAGCAATAGATATGCCCCCAACTTGCACAGTGAACTGTACTATTGTCAGGCAGGCAGGGCATACTTACCAACTGTCCTGTATGTGTGATTAGATCCAGGGCCGTCTTTAATATAGATTGGACCCTGGGCAAAATTTTTCTTGCCCCCCCCCCTCCACATGCAATTTCCTTCTCCACCTACTCTGAGACATACAATAAATAGCAGCTACACTTAGTTTTCTGTATCAGATCAGGCAGCAATTGAGATTGGTTGCCAGCAGTTACAGCATATCATTACTGCTTACTGACTAATTACTAGAGGTTACAGCACACATTACGGCTCACTGATTAGTTGCTAGAGGTTACAGCACATCACCTCCTCACAGCAGGGGAGAATGATATACATAGGAATGCTGCCTTTATTTGCATATCAATGCCGCCGGCCGCAGCTATTTACTTAGTATTGTCGCCGCTATTTACATACGAATGCCGGTTATATACATGTAAACATAGGATCTTCAGGTGAGTCATCTGTACACAACAATAGAGCAGAGCTGGGCAGCATTAGTACCAGCACTGCACACTGAGATATTGGGACACAGCACAGGAATAAAACTTCAAGGGACAAGGGAATTTAAACCTGGATAGTTGGCAAGCATGAGGCAGCTGTTTTGGGCCCCACAACAATGGCAGGGCCCAGGGCAGCTGCCCCTTTTACCCTGCCTTAAAGACAGCCCTGCTTAGATCAGAGCCACAGGACAGCTGCAGTATCCTTGCCACTAATTTTGTACACTGCCAAGCTGGAATCTCCTCACTTTGCCTCTCACTAACAGTGTGGAGCACTCTCCCCAAACCAGTGTGACAGCAAGACGGAAGAAATTCTCCACCTCCAAAGTTTGCCCTACAGAGCTCTGTGCACCCACAGTGCTGGCTGCAGAGTGGACCTACTGCCAGAGAAGGTAAGCATGCAGTATAGCTAGGATGAACCTGTAGGAGAGTTGGCAGGAGTATGAGTGAATAAGCAGGGAGCCAACTAAGTTTGCAGGAGGCAGTAGGCCAGCCACCTCCCAGCTGACAGACAGCATTCTATGGTCATTTTCCATCCCCTTCCTCCCCAACACCCCTCCTTGGACACCCCAGATATCCTTCCCCCAGCTGCCTCACCCCCCCCCCCCCTCCAGGAGACATCACTCTACAGTCTCCCTGCATAAATCCCTCCAATGACCGCCTCACACACCTCATGAAAAAATCCCTCCCAAACAATCTCAGCCATCATAAATGTCAACCGTAATAATACAGGTGCAGGCCAAAATCATTATATATGTTTGTGTGTACTGCTACTGCTCTGTCAGAGAGGTCCAGTTTGTCAACTCCCCTCTAGGTGCTGAATGACCTACTCTTGGCAATCACCATAACAGGAAGTGAGAGAAAATCCAACTAAGGGGACTAATAGGTGAGAGAAAATCCTTCCAAAGGGAACTAATTAAAACTCAACAGATGTTCCAATCCCACAAAGGTACCGTTCAACATTCTGGTTGACCCTTTAGGTTTGCCCATTTGACTGGGTGAAAAACCAAGGAGAAGTTCAACTTGGTTCCAAAGGATGTGGCCAGAGCTCTCCAGAAGAAAGCTATAAATTGAACTTCTCTATTAGAGATGATGTACAAGCGCATACCATGAGGACAAAAGATTTCCTTAATGAAGATGGAAGTCAGAGTGACAGTTGAAGGTAGTCACAAAAGTGGAATTAAGTGACACATTTTAGAAAACCTGCCCACAACCACCCAGATAAGGGTGGAGCCTGCTGAGGGGGTAATTCAGAGATAAAGTACACGGAGATGCAATGCCAAGGTTCTACTGGAATAAGTAGCAGTAAAAGGAGACCTGCTGGAGCAGATGTGGAAGACTTTGACTGCACGCAAATGGAGCACACCTGAACATAATCTTCAACATCCCTCTGAAGAGAGGGCCACCAGTAGTGGCACTGCAGGAGAGCACATGTACTTTGTACACCATGGTGTCCAGAGAGTTTGGAGTCATGAGTCTATTTGAGAAGCTTGGAGAAAAGGGCAGGCACCACAGAGGTCTTTCTGGGCTGGATGCATGAAGAATGAGGATGGGTGGTGGCCAGGATAAAGTTGGCAAGAATAAAGGGTTCCTGTTCAACATGACACTCAATCAGCAATATCAAAGGACTGGGACAAAGCATCAGCACAGCCATTACTGAAGCTACATACAGTTTATACAGCTCTGAACAGGGGTGCATACATTAAAGGAAATAGTTGGTTTGGACCAGCTTTAAAATGTAATCAAACTTGACTTTAGGCTTTGAAGGCATTATGAACCTTCCTTCCTACACCTGTTTTTCACCTGCTTAATCAGTTGCCGATCAGCCGCCACAGTTATACTGCTGCAGGTTGGCCTGGCTGCGCAAATTGCCATAGCTGTACGCCGCCCTGTCCATGGGCTGAACGAAAATAAAGAAAGGTGCATGTATGCCGATCATTAGAAGTGGGTGGATGCAGAGCAGTATTCTAATGATGGGCATACCACTGATCAATCCATGTGAATGGAGGAATCTTTAAGGTTCTCTTTTTTCATTTAACCCACTGCATGAAAAAAAAAGAACATTACAATATACTGTATGCCCAACAAGGACCAGCGACGTACAGGTATGTTGCTGGATTTTGAGTGGTTATACCAGAACAATGCCTGCAGATTTAGGTATCATCTTGGTATCCATTTATTTTAGCCGGTGGTCGGCTTTCATGTAAAAACAATCCTATTGGCTAATTAGCAGCTAGACTGCTTTTACAAGCAGTTGGAGGAAACATCACCCCCCCCCCCCCACAGTCTTCCATGGTTTTCTCTGGCTCTCGTGTCCCACTGGGGAATCCGAGAATGCAGCCGGTGTTTCCGCCAGCTGACCATAGAGCTAATCAGCCCCAATTATCTCTATGGCCTAAGAAACTGGAAGCTACGAGCATTTCATGACTTTAGTTTTCGCCAGATATAAACAGTGCCATTGGGAAATTGGGAAAGCATCTCTGATCTTGGTGTGGTCAGATGCTTTAAGGGATGAGGAGAGATCTACGGTCTAATAGGTCCCAAATTTTTCAAAAAAAGAGTACCTGTCACTATATATTGCTATCATAGGGGGTATTTACATTCCCTGTGATAACAATAAAAATGATTTTTTTAAAACATGAAAGGGGCAGTGTTAAAATAAAATAAAAAGCAAAATGAACAATTAAAAAAATAAAAATAAAATAAAAGCACCCCTGTCCCCCCGTGCATGTGCACAAAGGTGAATGCAAGTGTTGGTCTTGTGTCGTATGTCAATGACAATTGTACCATGTATGTGATGAGGTATCGCCATGAACATCAGATCGAGGGCAGTAATTCTAGCAGTAGACCTTTTCTGTAAATCTAAAGTAGTAACCTGTAAAGGCTTTTAAAGCTTTTAAAAATTAATATAGTTTGTCCCTGCTGCGTAATTTTAAAGCATGTCATGTTTGGTATCTATGTACTCAGCAAGAGATTACCTTTTATATTTCACCGAACATTTGATAAATATAGTGTGTTTGTGCATTAAAATGAAAAAAAGTGTTTTTTTTCCCAAAAAATTGCGTTTGAAAAATCGATGTGCAAATACTTTGTGAAAAAAAATGGCAAAACCCACCATTTTAACCTGTAGTGCCCCTGCTTTAAAAAAAAAATATGATGTTTGGAGGTTCAGAGTAATTTTCTAGCAAAAAAAAATGTTTTCATGTAAACAAAAAGTGTCAGAAAGGACTTGGTGGTTCAAGTGGTTAGAAGAGTGGGTGATGTGTGGCATAAGCTTCTAATGTTGGGCATAAAATGCCAGGACAGTTCAAACCCCCCCCCCCAAACGACCCCTTTTTTGGAAAGTAGACACCCCAAGCTATTTGCTGAGAGGCATGTTGAGTTGTATTTTACCACACGTTTCTGGAAAATTATATATATATTTTTTATACAAAGTTGTCACTTAATGATATATTGCTCACAGATGGCAAGGGTATATGTGAAATTACACCCCAAAATACATTCTGCTGCTTCTCCTTAGTACGAGGATACCACATGTGTGAGACTTTTTGGTAGTCTAACCGCGTACAGGACCCCGAAATCCAATCACTGCCTTCAGGCTTTCTAAGGGTGTAAAATGGTGATTTCACTTCCTCACTACCTATCACATTTTTGGAGGCCCTGAAATGTCACGATATCACAAACCCCCCCAAATGACCCCATTTTGGAAAGTAGACACCCCAAGCTATTTGCTGAGAGTCCATGTAATATTTTATATTTTGCACATTTCAGGAAAATTACCAAATGTCTTTCTTTGTTTTTTAAACAGAAAGTTATCACTAAATGATATATTGCTCATACATGCCATGGGTATATGTGGAATTACTCCCCAAAATATATTCTGCTTTTGGCCTCTGAAACTGTGATAAGTAGTGAGGAGTGAAATCAAAAATGTACGCCCTTAGAAATGCTGAAGGCAGCAATTGGTTTTCGGGTTCTGTACGTGGCTAGGCTCCCAAAAATTTTCACCCATGTGCTATCCCCATACTGTACTCAGGAGAAGCAGTATGAATGTATTTTGGGGTGTAATTCCACATATGCCCGTGAAATGTGTGAGCAATATATCATTACAGTGAAAACTTTGTGTAAACATTATTATTTTCTTAGTTTTTTTGTAATTTTTTAATCACTTGTGACAAAAGAATTAAATATTCAATGGGATCAACATGCCTCTCATCGAATTCCTTGAGGCGTCTACTTTCCAAAATGGGGTAATTTGGAAGGATTTTGTACTGCCCTGCCATTTTAGTGCCTCAAGAAATGAGATAGGCAGTCATAAACTAAAAGCTGTGTAAATTTCAGTAAATGCACCATAGTTTGTAGACGCTATAACTTTTGCTCAAACCAATAAATATACGCTTATTGAAATTTGTTTTTACCCAAGACGTGGCTGGATACATTGTGGCCTAAATGTATGACTAATATTGAGTTTATTGGACTTTTTTATAACAAAAAGTAGAAAAAAATATTTTTTTTTTCAAAATTTTCAATATTTTTTTATTTATATTGCAAAAATCCCAGAGATGCTCAAATACCACCAAAAGAAAGCTCTATTTGTGGGGAAAAAAGGATGCAAATTTCGTTTGGGTACAGCATTGCCTGACTGTGCAATTACCAGTTATAGCAGCACAGTACCAAATTGTAAAAAGCGCTCTGGTCATTAAGGGGGTAAATCCTTCTAGGGCGGAAGTGGTTAAAATATGCATTGATCACATGTAGTTTCATTGTGTCATTTGTTGTACTGTACACCCTGGCTATAATGGGATAAAAGTCCACATTTCTTTGTCAGTAATTTGTTTGTGTTCAAAAATTGGGCATGGCACTGTACATGTTAATTCATGCCCTCTGTCAGTCTAGTGTTCTGTTGATGAGCTCTAAACAGTAATTAGGTCTAAAACAGACACAAGCAGGCAGATCAATGAAGGGAAGATGTGTTTAAATCACATTAATACTCCAGCATTTGTGATGCAACACAGAGAAAATTGTGAGGCATTAACTGGATGCTGCATGACCCAGAACAAGAAATTGTCTGTCCCTTTATTGCAGGACTCTCCAAATTTTTCAAGCAAAGGGTCAGTTTACCATCCTTCAGATTTCAGGAGGGCCGGATTCTGACCAGGTAGAAAATGCCCCCGGGCCAGGCATCAGTGAGAATAAACATGGGTTTATGGTTGGTGGTCAGTAGGAAGAGGGATAAGGCTTCATCATTGGCATTTGTGGAAGAAATAGTGCCCCATTGTTGGTGTCATTGGGAGGAATAGTGCCCCATTGTTGGTGTCATTGGGAGGAATAGTGCCTCATATCATTGGGAGGAATAGTGCCCCAAGGGCCAGATGAAGGCAAGAAAAGGGCCACAGTTTGAAGACCCCTGCTTTAGTGAATAGGGACAAGAAAGATGAATTAATACATGGACATAGGAGAATCAATCAGCCATGACACTACAAACTGCAGCCACATGTGAGCCCATCTTTACAAGGTAAGACAAATACATAACACAGGGACTATACATGTCTACACTAATTCCTAGTTAAACCAAAAACATTTGACGTGTAAATATCATTTAAGGTTTATATACTAAAAAAGACACACCTCATGAAGATTTAGCTAACTTTGAAGTCTAAAAGTTGAGCTACAAGTAGGTGTGTGCTCAGTGCTGTATTTTACTTTGTGCCTATGTAAGACTCAAATAATATTGTTAAATTGGTTGTATGCATCGTTTTTGAAATCTATCTATCTTTCTCATTGACTTATCAAATGAACTGGTTGCATAAGTGGAGTAGGTGTGGCATTTTCCTAGTCAAACCGGTTATATTACATATTGGTTGTTTTACATAACTGGTACAGCCACTACTAGAAAACATTAAGAATATTTCCTTTTGTATATGCAATAGAAAGAACTATGAATAAAATATAATTTGTTCTTGGAAATACATTAGATGTAAGGGCATTTAAATCAGATAAACCAAGGTAACCTTTTTTTTCTGTCCAGTCATAAATCTGCTGAGCATTTTCTTTATTTTACATTTACTTCACAAAACTTTACTTTTTTTACAAGAGTTTTATGTTGTATGTGTTTGAGGGCAAGGGGCTATGTTCTGTTTTTCATGGAAGGTCTGTTTTAAAACCAAACCCAAGCCAGGGGCTAGGTGGAAATGTAAAATATGTCCAATGGGGTCAGGAACATTAACAATAATTTTTTTTTTTCTTTTTTAATTCTTTATTTCTTTGCAGGAATACATAACATAGGTTATTAGTAATGTTTACGTACAATTACATATAAAAAACACTTTCTAACCACGGCGTATTCTATTGGACAACGACAAAAAGAAACAACATAATGTATTCCTGCCAATTTTATAGACAAACAGATAACATTATCAATTCCCCATAGCAACCCTCCACTCCAGGGCCCCCTTTTTTCTAAAAAAAAAAAGGGGGAAAAAATAGGGAAGGAGGGGGGGAGGGGGCAGAGGTACTTTGCCCTTACCCACCGGAGAGTAAGATTCACGTCACGCAGCCAATTAGTCTAATCCTTTTATTTTTTTTAAGTGAGAAAATGTTGGAACCCTTTTTAGGTTTTCATTGCTGTCTGAGTCCCCATGTCCTAGGAGTTACCTATGCCTAATTTCCTGTTCTGGTATCACCTGGATAGGAGGTAAGAGAAATACCATTTATGGGGGTCACAGAGGGCAATAAATCTAATTTCTCCAATAACCAGTTTAGTGGGGGGTTTGTTTTTTTGGAGAACTTGGATAGGGTTGAGAGAATTGAGTGAGATACTTCTAACACCATTCAAGGACTATGTATTCTTTCTGGAAAAGCTGTGCTAAAGCCTGTGCTTACAAAAAAACTGTGGAATTTACCTGAAGAAATAGTAGTTTGGTGAATTAGATGGACCAAGCTCTTCAGAACACCAGCCAGTGTCACCTTTTAAACAGACCCACAGCTGACTTTCTAGAATCCGATGGGTGGCAACAGCACAAAGGTCCCAAGATCTCACAGAAGCATCTCTACTCATACATGGCCCAAGGACAGCTGGTTGTTTCCTTCCAACCTGCAAGCAACATCTTACTGTATCCTACATAAACCAGCCTACACCAGACTAGATCTTCAGTGGACAGCCTCCCTCAGTCAGCTCTTTCTCTCACTTCAGGGTCTCAGCATCCAGGCTCTTAGGTCATTCCACCTGGTAACAGCAGCAAGCCCCTCCAGGCTGAACTGATTCTCTGCAGGAAATATATATAGTCTTCCAGCATGCCTTCAGAGCCTTCCTCTCTGGGATTGGCCAGGGCTGTATCAAAATTCATGCTGCCATCTGCACAACTCCACACCTATGATCCAGAAACTTATTCTCTGCCACCTCATCAGTGCCCATCAGTGCAGACTTAGCACACACCTGTGCAGTCTCATCACCACCAGCAACTATGTCCAAAAGATGCTTTTTAGCCGAGGAGGCATACCAAATACTTTCCACGGCCGATGAGAGCAATGAGGAGCTCTCTTTTTTCGGATTCCCTTTCAAATTCTGATTCCTAGTCTGACGTAAATTATGAGCCAGTCCTCAGTAGTGGAACACTAACAGACTCAGAGGAGGAAGATATTCTGCCCGCCAAACAAAGGCGTTCTGGTGAGGAGGCAGTGGCATCCACCAGCACTGCAGTGCCATCCACCAGCACCGCAGTACCTCGGCAAGAAAAGGCTAGTACCAGTGGGGTATCACCTCAACCCGAAAGGGCTAGGACCCATGCCAGCCTTCCCTATGCCCTTCAGAACCCCTTGTGGCTTCCTCCTAATTCAGGAGAAGCTAACGTTCCACGTTTCACTGCCCAGCCAGGAGTCCAAGTGGACACAGAGAATTTTTGCCAAATTAATTTTTTTAATTAAATTTTTACGGAGGATATGTTATCGTGAATTGTGGCCCAGTGCAACCTGTATGGAATTTAAGGTTTTTGTGGGCCTCACATTTTGTATGGGACTCACCAAAAAAAATGAATTGCATTCCTTTTGGTCAACCGACCCCATCCACCAAATGCCGATTTTCTCCACAGTAATGCCCAGAACCAGATATCTCATGAGGTTCCTACATTTCAGTGATAATACCCAGTGCCCTCCCCGATATGTCTCAAATTATGACAGGCTTTACAAAATTCGGCCAATACTAAATTACTTTTCAGAAATATTCCCCCAGTTGTTTAACCTGGACCAATATATATGTGTGGATGAGTCCCTTGTTAGATTTAGCGACAGGCTTAAAATTAAGAAATTTATCCCCAGCAAAAGGGCCCGCTATTGGGTGAAGGTGTACAAATTATGTGACCAAGCCAAAGGGGTACACATATGCCTTCATAGTGTACGAAGTGAAGGACACCCAGCTGCAGCCCCCTAATTGCCCGGACTACTTGGGATCTAGCAGGAAAGTTGTTTGGGACCTCATATGCCCCCTACCCCTCAAAGGATACCAATTGTATGTAGACAAATTCTACACAAGTCTGCCCCTGTTCCACAACCTTCACTGGAAGAAGACGCCAGCATGTGGCACTGTAAGAAAGAACTGGAAGGGATTTCCTAAAAGACTTGTCAATATGAAGTTGAGAAGAGGAGAGACGGCAAGACTGCGAAACAAGGACATTCTGGCAGTGAAGTGGAGGGACAGAAGTGATGGTCCCATCCAAAAACCAACATGCATCCATAAATACAATTTGTTTCGCATTTGAGTGTCGTCATTTGTGGTATGCACATTCCACGTGAGAGAAATAAACTATTACAATGACAATTTTGTTAACAAAATAAAAAATAAAATAAAATTTTAATTTTGCAAACAATTGTGGGAGAAAATAACAACTTCAAATAACTCACCAATGCCTATTACTAAATACCTTGGAATGTCTACTTTCCAAAAAGGGTTCATTTGGGGGGTATTTGTACTTTCCTGGCTTGTTAGGGTCTCAAGAATTGAGATAGGCCGTACATCAGATGTGATAAATTTTTTCATGATTTGTACCACAGCTTGTAGACTCTATAACTTTCACATAGACCACATAATATCCACTAATTTGGGTTATTTTTACCAAAGAGATGTAGCAGTATAAATTGTGGCTAACATTTATGAAGAAAAATTGCTAATTTGCAAAATGTTATCACAGAAACAAAGATAAATTAGCTTTTTTTCAAAATGTTCTGTCTTTTTTTTATTTGTGGTGCAAAAAATCCCCCGGAGGGGATTAAATACCACCAAATGAAAGCTCTATTTGTATGAAAAAAGGACAAATGCATGACTGAGTAATTGTCATTCAAAGTGTGAGAGCATTGAAAGCTGAAAATTGGTCTGGGCAGGAGGGGGGTTTAAGTGTCCAGTAAGCAAGTGGTTAAAAATAAAAAAAAGTGGTATCCCCCCAGGTTTAAGTCATAATGTACTGTGCATACTTGCACATTAGGAAACAGTTGCCTGCAAATAGAGCCCTCAATCATAGCGCTGTCACGGCCACTCAATGCTTCCATCTTCACCCGGCCTTCCTTCCAGGTTTGTATCTTCGGCCGCTTGAATGGCCAGGCTGTGGTGAAGTCCTGGGAGTCACATTGCCGAAGCACACATAGCTAGCCGTAAATGTAATCTGAGCTGCGCATGTGTGGCTTAGATCACATTACCCCTGGCAGGCAGGGAGGAGATTTATTACAGAAAAGACTATCAGAGGAGGTGCATGCATGAAGCCCGCTGAGCAGGACATTTCTGCTTAGAGCTCCGCACCGACCGGGACCCAACAGTTGTTTCAGCAGAGTCACACCGAACCATAACCTGCCCACGTCACTGCATTAATCCCTAAATCTTGTGGGCACATTTTGGTGACATGTACAGTGGGAGAAAAGCAAAGCTGAAAACAACAAAGCCTCATGAAAATCTGACTACAATGGTATCTAAAATGGCGTGGCACCATCACATCTCTCCTCACAGACTGTTAAACAGCAGCATCACAGGTCTCCCTCTTCAGTGCACTGTGGTGAGACTGAATATGACTTGAATTTGTCTCCTATTACTCTACAATATAATCAAATAGGTTCAGACCTGCTTTCCCAATTTAAATGGGTATTACATAAAGCATTACAGAATACCTCAGATGCTATTACTGATAAACTAATGCGGGAGACCTGTGAGGTAAGCAGACGCATATCTATACTTGAGCAGAGAGTAGATGACATCTCTAACACAGCTCATTCAGAGGAATTAGAATCCCTTAAAGGGTATTATTCTACACTTCAAACCCAACTGAAAGATTTTGAGAACCTACGCATCCGTGGCATTCCTGAAGAAATAAAGGATCTACAACCAACTTTTACAACACTTTTTCAAGAACTTGTTCCATACATCCCATTAGAAAGATTGGAAACAGATAGAATACACCGAGCCTTATCTTCACCTAAAGAAGATGGGCCCCCTAGAGATATAATTATAAAAATGCATTTTTTCGCACACAAAAGAACAAACAATGGCATCTGCAAGAAACAAAGACTCTTTAATTTTTCAGGGCCATAAATACCAAGTTTCAAGACTTATCTCAACTAACTCTCTTTAAACACAATGAAATGAAACTACATTTGCAAGTCCCTAAATATCATTGAATAAATTATCGCTGGGGATTTCCTTTCTCCCTTCACTTTACTTATAAAGGAACTTCATATATATGTAAATCAGCAAATGATCTTCTTTCTACACTTAGAGATTTCCGCCTGTCAACATCTTCCACAACAACGGATGGTCCCAAACGATGAATGAATTCAACATCCCTCTCACAGACCCAACTCAATAACTCAAATAACCCCCACTTAGTCCTCATAAAAGGGGTTGCTTTGCTTCACCACCGCCTGAAGAAGATGACATTGCAGACTGATATATATATATATATATATATACTGTATATACCATATGGGTGATATTTATTTATTCTAATTCTTTTACCTCACATGATCTAATTATTACCCCTTTCTGTGAGGATTTAATGGTATATTTTCTATACTAGCATTATTATAAGATTTATACCATTTTTACTCTAACATTAGAATTATCTTGAGTTTTTTTTTTTTTTATCAGTTTCAATTATCCTGAACGTCAGTATATTTTGAGCTTAACCCAAATTCTACTACCTTGCATTATAGTATTCATTATTTTTACAGTTATTTTAAACTAACATTATACTTATGACTCGTTTTGTTTAATAATTTTACTTAATAACACACAGGCTGTCTTAGTCCCAGAGACAGCTCACTGCACCTCCACTCATTCCTCGAGTGCCCAACTTAGATTTGGACACTGCTTGGATCACTTAATATCCACTGGTTGGTGTTTATTCATCACCCACTGGATATTCGCTCTAATAGGGAGCCCTTTCCTTTTTACAACTTATTTCCGTTTTTGAAGTTTCACTTGAATATACAATTTTTCCTCTGTGATAATATAAGGTATACAATCTACATTGATATGCTTCTACTGCTCCTACCTTGTTGAATTTCCCATTCCTCATTAGTATTCTTTTCTCCAGTGAAGTAACTTTTGAATAGTATTAAGCAGCTCTTTATTCATCCTTATCAATAATCTATAATGTCTTCCTTAAATTTATTAAACACTAAATTACAAGGTCTCAACTCTCCTTTGAAAAGAACTAAAGCCTTTACCTTCTTTTCCAAACTATTAGCTCATGTAGTTTGTTTGAAAGAGACCCACTTTGTTCAGCAATCCACACCAAAACATTTTGGCCGCAGATTTTCCCAGGTTGTTACTGCTTTTACCACAACGAAAAAAAGGGGGGTACTGATTGCTTTCCACCGCACAACACCATTTACTATTAAAAAGGAACTTAAAAACCACAAAAGGTAGATACCTGATCTTATCAGGTACATTACTAGATAATGATGTTATGATCGTTTTCTTACTATGCACCTAACAAGAACCCATTGGAATTTCTCTCATACTTGCTCTCGGTGGTTGAAACACATAAACAAGGTACCCTTATTATTTGTGGTGATTCCAACCAAATAATATATCAATTTCTTGACAACTTCCCCAGTTCCAACCAATATTCCTAAACCTTCATATCAAGACTCCTGCATCAATATTCTCTTTTAGACACTTAGCGAGAACATAATCCTACAAAACAAAGCAATTCTCCCATATTGACCACCTTTTTTGTTATGGTTTCAACTTCAGCACTCATTATAGACTCACATATTATACCATGTGCATGGTCAGATCATAATGCTGTAATGACAACTTTCTCATTTGTAGTTCCATGATCCAATCTTCGTACTTGGTATATTAATGGTAGTTTACTTGTAAATTCCTCATTCCAGCAGAGATTGGAAACGGCCATAAACGATTAACTCATCGCTAACAATTCCACTGACAGAGTTCCCCTAACACGTTGGGAAGCGCTCAAACCTTATATGTATCATATAAATGTACTCACCAAGGCCAAGATGCTGAGAGCGGTCGCTGTTGCGACTCGGTGCAGACCACCCCTGAAGGTGGCACAGAGGGTGGTTGGCACCAAGAGGCACAAGCTACCAGTAGGACAGTCACTTGCTAGTAGATCAGCAGGTAGCTTGAGCAGAGCTGATAAGTGATGTCCCGTGGGAAGGTCCAGGAGCAATAGTAGTAAGTTTGTAAGGCAAAGTCAGAATCCAGGAGGCAGGCTAGGGGTCAAACACAGTCCAGATCAGAAGACAACAAGTACCAGGAACGCTGAGACAGAAGGGTAATCCAAAGACAAGCCAGGGGTCGATCACAGGAGATAGCAGGTAAGTCCAGAAGCAGGCTGAGGGTCAAACACGTTAAGAAAGCAGGAGTCCAAGTTCAAGCCAGAGGTCGGGTCAGGAGAAGTTCAGCGAGGTTCATGAGGCAATCCGGGCCACAACAGGTAATACAGATCACAAGAGCAGAAGTGGGAATCTCAGGAAGCTGAAGACAAACCAGCAGTGTGTTTGGATGCCCTCACTTCCTTTATAGGTCAGCGAGGGGTCACACCCTTTGTGCGTGTGCTTGTACGCTTTAGCGCATTCCTATTGCGCACAACTGTGCGCCAGAGCGCATTACCCGTGCGCATGTGCATAGGAGTGCGCATCTTATGACAATATGAGAGGGGTTTGTATTAGCCACACCTCTTTCTACCGTAACGAACAAAAACAACTTCCTAAAAAACTTGAAGACACATTTCACAAAGCTTCAGTAGACTTTCAGACCAAACCCACACAGCCGAATAAACTTATATATGACAAAGCACGCCTAGAATTGGACCCCTTTCTGATGGAATCAGCAGCAAAAAAAAACACTTTGTAAATCCAAGCACACCTTTTATATGAAAGCTAATAAACCAAACACATTTCTATCCTTGGCATTGCCGAAGACCAGCTATACCCCTAAATCTATTTTTCTAAAAATTTAAAAAGATACGTACACCAGTAATCCACTAAAAATGTTAAAAGAATTAAATTTTTTTTTTACTGAATTATACAAAGTGAAGGGAAATATAGATTGTCTAGAGGTGGTTTAACCCTTCGATGTCTGTTAAAGTGTGATTTTCAATCCCCACAGGCCTGTGAGATTAGCCCATTGAGACAATGACACAAAACAACAACGTCTCTCCGAGCAAATCTAATCTTTATTCTTTGGTGTGAATATTTAAAGGGGCTTTCAGAAAGTACCGCCCTTTGAACGTGTCATACAAATTATCCAATCATATACAAGTACAATCTATGACAAAAGTGAAACTAGGGATTTCTAAAAAATCATGTGCTTTACAAGCAACGAAACAACTAAAGAAGATAACAGTAACATGAAAAACAAAACTAGATTAGCAAAAATTGAGCATATCTATTCGTGAAGTGGATGTTAGAGATGGAAAATGGACACAAAATGGAAACCGATTTTCTTAAAGAATGAAAGCGGTTAAGCTAAATATCCATTCACAAAGACCCTAACACCTTAGACCATTCTCAACTGACCTCACTCCTATCTTCAATTCATCTCCCCACCCTTTCCTCATCTCATCAAGGTACTCTTGATAAACCCATTACTGAATTTGAAATACAAGTTATAAAATCACTTAAATCACATAAATGTCCAGGCATAGCTGGCCTTTCAGGAGCTTACTACAAAAGATTTGCATCTTTATTATCACCTTTTATGGTAGAAGCCTTTAACTCCCTTCTCAAATAACGTAATTTTCGTACGGAATCACTTACAGTTTCTATATCCATGATCCCTAAACCCAATACAGATGACACATCTTGGTCTAATTAAAGACCAATATCTATCCTCAATATCAATATTAAAATATTGGACAAAATATTATCCTTCAGACTTAATCCAATTATTGGCACCCTTATTCATAAAGATCAAACAGGATTTATTCCTTTGAGAAAAGCTGGCGATAATATTCTTTAAGCTACACTTCTGGCCCACGCAGCTCATTCATGCCATATCCCTGCCTGTTTCCTCTCGGATATACGAAAGGCATTTGATTCATTATCATGGCCTTATCTAAACACAATTCTTTATTACTGAAGCTTTGGATATTTCTTGAAATGGATAGCTGCCTTATATCAACGCCGAAAGCATATATTTTCCCTGTTCGGGTTTTAAATCTGATCCTATTAATGTTGAGAAAGGAACCAGGCAGGGGTGCCCTCTATCCTCTCTCCTCTTTGCATTGGCAATTGAACCCCTGGCCTAACTCATTTGATCCAACCGAAACATACAGTAAAAGGACTCAAACTTATCAACATAAAATGATGTCTGTTTGCAGACGATGTCTTAATATTCCTTACTTCACCCATAACCTCAGCTAAATTTGAACAAGTATCAGGCCTTTCTATAAACTCCCACAAATCCAAAGCTCTAAATATATTGTTGTCACCTGCCTTCCAAACCCAACTTCTTCACTCTGCCATTCACCTGGTCTACAACATTTATCTCCTACTTGGGTATTAACTTTACAGCCAACCCTCTGGAGCTCTATGCAACAAATTACCCACCTATGTTTTCACAACTTAATAAACTTCTCAATAATTGGTCAACCATACCATTGGCCTGGTTAGGAAGAATTACAGTGATAAAAATGTCCATCCTGACAAAACTCATATTTTTTTCGAGTATTCCCTATATCTATACCATCTCACTTGTTACGCATCGTACAACGTAAAACCTTACATTTTATCTGGGGTAAGACAAAACCTTGAATTCCTAAACATACCCTATATGCTTCTAAAATTCAAGGTGGTCTGGGTGTGCCAGATTTTACAAAATATTATTATGCAGCCCAATTATCACAACTTTCCAAATACCATGCTAAGATGGAAATCCCACTTTGAGTAGTGATAGAATTGGTGGATTGCGACCCTCTATTCATTGCAAATCTCCTTTGGCTAAACCCAATGCAACGCCGAACAGTAACGAATCCCATTACCAAACAGCCTATCCATTTGGGATAGGTGAAAACCCGATTTGGCCCACAATTTAGACATAATCCTCTTCTCTCCTTCCTCCATATTCCCTCATTCTACCCAGCTTGGTCCTCCCCAAACTCATTCTTAACATGGTCAAGAGCTTGTTTGACCTATATATATATACACACACACACAAATATATATAAAATGTGTGCAGCTGCTACTAGCAATATATTTGAATTATAAAAAAAATATTTCTCCATTTATTTAATATATGGTCAGAGACTGCAGACATGATACAAGAGATGATCAGAGACTGTGGACATAATACCAGAGATGGTCAGAGACTGCAGACATTATACATGAGATGGTCAGAGACTGCAGACATGATACAAGAGATGGTCAGAGACTGCAGGCATGATACAAGAGATGGTCAGAGACTGAAGACATGATACAAGAGATGGTCAGAGACTGCAGACATGATACAAGAGATGGTCAGAGACTGTGCAGACATGATACAAGTGATGGTCAGAGACTGTAGACATGGTATAAGAGATAGTCAGAGACTGAAGACATGATACAAGACATGATCAGAGACTGTGCAGACATGATACAAGAGATGACCATAGATTGCAGACATGATACAAGAGATGGTCAGAGACTGAAGACATGATACAAGAGATGGTCAGAGACTGAAGACATGATACAAGAGAGGGAGATGATGATGACAGGGGGTAGGATGCCAGAGGTGGGGTAGAGGGGGATGATGGGGATGTTGATGACAATGGGTGGGGTGCTAGGCAGTGGAGTACAGGGGGATCATGATGATGTGGGTTGTAGGCAGCTGACAGTGGGGTACAGGGGGAAGAAGATAAGGGTGGTGATAACTGGGGTAGGGTAGTGGATGCTAGAGGTGGGGTACATGGGGATACTGATGACAGGAGGCAGGGTGGTAGGATGTCACAGGTGGGGTACGGGGATGATGATTACAGGGAGTGAGGTGGTAGGATGCTGTCAGAAGGGTATGGGGAGATATAGATCATAGGGGGTGGGGTGGTAGGATAGCAGGCACAGGGGGGTTATGATAAGAATGGAGATGATGATGACGGGGTAGGTTGGTAGGAAGCTGACAGTGGGGTACAGGGGGGATAAAGATAAGGATGATAACGGGTAGGGTGGTGAATGCTAGAGGTGGGGTACATGGGGATGATGGGGATGTTGACAGGAGGCATGTTTATCATCACCTAGGGCTGTGTGTATGAGGCCACGGGCGGAAGGCAGCAGTAATTCTTGGGGTGCCCTCAGTCAGGAGGTGATGTCACGGGATGTGTCCATATCGGACAGGACCGTACATGCTGTACCTTTGAGGCTGTTGCAGGCTGGCTCCTGGATGATCGCCAGGCTCTGGCAGGTTCTCCATTACAGATCATCCATCCTGCAGAGGAGATCAGGGATCTGCTCAGCCGCTGCAAGCTCTGCCCATGGCCAGAGATCCGCAGTGCATGGCAGGAGGAGAGGAGCTGCAGAGTGGAGTACATGGTGCCACCCACTGACCCTGGGACCTTGGGCAGCACTCAAGTGGTCAGTGACAGTCCGCCCCTGGGCAGGAAAAACTAGTTGTGGCCCCGGACGCAAGACGGTGACACCAACCGGGGGGACATTCCCTCCAACTCCCACACATGTGTTAGGCAAATTAGGTGGCTACGAGACCCCTGAGAGTACGAGGCCTTAGGCGGCTGCCTAATTTACCTAATTAGAGAGCCACCTCTGCTGGGCACTAAGGCTGGGTTCACACGATTGCGAATTGGAGGCGGGGTTTCCCCACATCCAATTCGCATTACAGGAGATCGTGACCAGCTCCCTATGGAGCCAGTTCACACATCTCTGGAGCAGCTTGCACAGGAGTGCTGTGCGTCATCTGGTCAAAAATTTGGACTGAAATTGGACCTGAAAAAGGCAAACAGGGATACATGGGACCCCTGCTGTGAGTTGCTCGGTGCTTCAGTGTGAACCCAACCTTAACTATCAGCCTTTTACCACTCCATACAGACTTTACTAGAATTGTACTTATGTGCACCACCAAAAAGACTGAGTCCCAACACTAGCCATATAAAGGCTAGGGTAAAGGACTTTCTCTGTCAGAGGATTAATAGAAATCCACCCTGCCAGCTTAGGCGCTTCCCTGTGTGACTGCGGGGTAGAACTGCGCAACGGCCCACACAGGGGGACATGATGCGGCGGGTCTGCACATACGGATGCACAAGTTAGCTTGATCGCACACACACGATACAGCGGGCCGGCGCACGCGGGTGTGCAATGCAGCGCAACTTATTAAAGGGGGCTCCTGGATTTTGATAAGCCCCCTGCCCGCATTCCCCGACAACCAACGGCCAGAGTTGTCAGGAAGGGGCCCTTGTCCTCATCAACATGGGGACAAGGTGCCTTGGGTTGGGGGGCCGCAGGGCTTTGGGGGGACCCCCACGCCATTTCTTTAGCGTAGGGGTTCCCCTTAAATCCATACCAGGCGACGGGGCTCGCGAGGTGTCAATCTCGCCGATGGAGGCGGAGACATTCACTTCCTTCGCTAGTTCCGTCTACCTGGAGCCACGTTCAAAGTGAACGGACTTTACTCCATGTGTGGGCAAGTCCGTTCATTTCAAAAATCTGGCGGACTCCCGCCATAGTCCGTTGGATTGTCAGTCCGGTCGTATGTGGGCAGGTCCGCTCGTTCGGAAAGTCCACCGGATAGTCCGATCATGTGTATGCGGCATTAGAGTCAAGAAAAAAACAGAACCCAAATTAGAAAGCTGTTTATTTGGGGTGACCCTACAGAAAGTAAAACTCCACCGATTTAATGTAAACATTTAGGGAGTGTGTGATAGTGAGAGCTGGCTGCTTAATAGATTAGTGTAGGGGGTGTGGCAGACTATTATAAGCTTCTAATCATAGGCGTGCGCACAAAGTGTGCCAGTTGTGCCTGGGCACACCCTAATCACCCTATGTGGCACAGATTGCCCCTGTTTAAACCCCTGGTATTTCACCACAGTCCCCTAACAGGCTTCATGCTAAATTTGTAAAACAAAATAAAAAAATTAAAAATAAAATTGTAAAAAATAATAAAAATGAAAACTACTGACACCAATCTCTGCCTTACTGACACCATACACATGCGCACACACACGTGTTTGGGCTTTGAGGTGCGCACCCTAAATGCAACAGGCTGCAAACACCTATGCTTCTAATGCACACCAGATCAAATCAGAGTAAACAATTTCAGTACAGGAGAGAAGCCTGTACAACCGTTTGAGACCGAAGGAAAGGCTGGAGTTAAGATTTAAGCATAGCTACAGTACATATGTTATTTTTATTTCTAGACGCAAAGCAAAAATTTGCCTACTAGGAGCTCTTTTCCTTGTAGGCACTCATATTCAATATTTAGTACATATAAAAGCATCCACCGCAGGCCAAGCATGTGGTACTAAATTTGTTTCAGTCACAGGACAGCACACACTGGGGAATAACAGGAAATCAGCGAAAAAACTCTAAAGCAGCTTCCTCTTATTGAAACTCTAGCTCTTGAAAGCATTTACATTATATGAAAATAGATTTTTAACCATAACTGTATTTGAGAGCTTGCACGATCTGTGCAATTAACAAAGAAAGTATTAATCAGTGTTCTAGAATGGAACGTTGCCAATATACACCTTATTTATTATGCATGTCTTGTGCATATTTAACAAACTTCACTTATTTGTATCCGTTATAAAATATTACTTGTTACAGGTTTTAATAACATTTGCGATGTTAGTTTATTATTGCAGAGAGAGCTTTGATAAGCTCCATGATTGTTATCAGTCTGCTCTATTTATACTCACTTGTTGAGTTGTTGCGCCCTAATTATATATTGCCTTTAGGCATCACATAATGGGGGATTAGCTTATCTTCCTATGATATGCTGCATTTCTTGAGAAGTCCTTTCTGCTTCAGCAATCACATTCTAGGACCCTTATCACACAGGTGTCAAACATGAGTACCAAGTGCACCCCACTATAGCTCTTCTAAAATTCCTGACCCCCTAGGGCTCAATTATTCTATTCCACTGAATTGTGTAACAGAAGAGCTGAGCAAAATATTTTCTTTGTTATGCTGGTGTCAGGATCAGAGGGGAAGACAAGCGTCCATAGCAAGAGTTTTATAAATTTAAAGAAGAATTCCAAGTATAGATATATTATACATAGTGTGACAGTGCTCTGCCACTCAGGGGCATACCAAGCAGGGGGCGGGGGGGGCGTTCCGCCCCAGGTGCCACACATTGAGGGGGGTGTAAGTGGCTGGGTGGCATTGCTATGGGGTTCACTCTGCACTCAGACAGTCTGACATAATCCTGAAGGGAATCCCTGGCTCTGGCTGCTCTGTTTTTTGTGAGTTTTTTGTGAGCTGGAACACCCCCAGCACTGCGGCCGAAATAGTATGGTCTAGTTTCTGTTTTCGCCTGCTAGCTCCACCCACCACTGCTGAGCAGCCGAGCTGAGTGTGTCATCATTCAGCGCAGGGGTGGTTGCTGTTACACACTGTGTCCACATCATCTTCCAGAGTCTAAACCTCCCTAGTAGAAGCTGAGAGCCGAGGTGAGCTGGTGATAGGGGATGTGTGAGCTGTGAGAAGACGTTGGAGGAGTGTGTCTGTCCTGCCATCCTTACTGTGCTGGTCTGTCATAGAAGGGGGGGGGGTTGCTGTGTAGTAGGTATAGTGTAGCTGACCTGATGGGGGGGGTGTACAGGTTGCAGAATGCAGGCGTGTGCTATGTACAGGTTGCAGAATGCAGGCGTGTGCTATGTACAGGTTGCAGAATGCAGGCGTGTGCTGTATACAGGTTGCAGAATGCAGGCGTGTGCTGTATACAGGTTGCAGAATGCAGGCGTGTGCTATGTACAGGTTGCAGAATGCAGGCGTGTGCTGTATACAGGTTGCAGAATGCAGGTGTGTGCTGTATACAGGTTGCAGAATGCAGGCGTGTGCTGTATACAGGTTGCAGAATGCAGGCGTGTGTTGTATACAGGTTGCAGAATCCAGATTTGTGCTATATACAGGTAGCAGAATACAGGCATGTGCTATGTACAGGTTGCAGAATGCAGGCGTGTGCTGTATACAGGTTGCAGAATCCAGACGTGTGCTGTATACAGGTTGCAGAATCCAGATTTGTGCTATATACAGGTAGCAGAATACAGGCATGTGCTATGTACAGGTTGCAGAATGCAGGCGTGTGCTATGTACAGGTTGCAGAATCCAGGTGTGGGCTATGTACAGGTTGCAGAATGCAGGCGTGTGCTATGTACAGGTTGCAGAATGCAGGCGTGTGCTGTATACAGGTTGCAGAATCCAGGTGTGTGCTGTATACAGGTTGCAGAATCCAGATTTGTGCTATATACAGGTAGCAGAATACAGGCGTGTGCTATGTACAGGTTGCAGAATGCAGGCGTGTGCTATGTACAGGTTGCAGAATGCAGGCGTGTGCTATGTACAGGTTGCAGAATCCAGGCGTGTGCTGTATACAGGTTGCAGAATGCAGGCGTGTGCTATGTACAGGTTGCAGAATCCAGGCGTGTGCTATGTACAGGTTGCAGAATCCAGGCGTGTGCTGTATACAGGTTGCAGAATGCAGGCGTGTGCTATGTACAGGTTGCAGAATCCAGGCGTGTGCTATGTACAGGTTGCAGAATCCAGGCGTGTGCTGTATACAGGTTGCAGAATGCAGGCGTGTGCTATGTACAGGTTGCAGAATGCAGGCGTGTGCTATGTACAGGTTGCAGAATGCAGGCGTGTGCTATGTACAGGTTGCAGAATGCAGGCGTGTGCTATGTACAGGTTGCAGAATGCAGGCGTGTGCTGTATACAGGTTGCAGAATTCAGGCGTGTGCTATGTACAGGTTGCAGAATCCAGGTGTGTGCTGTATACAAGTTGCAGAATGCATGTGTGTGCTGTATATTGCTGTGTGTCTACCACCCACCTATAGTAGCTGAGCTGTGAGCTTACCTGGTAAGGGGGGGTGGTGTTGCTGTGTTCACAAACCAGGTATAGAGTAGATGAGCTGGTCTGATAAAGGGGGGGACTTACACCCACATCTTGCAGCCATCAGATCCATCCAGCAAGCAGCAGGTTACAGCGGCATCTTGCCATCTTCCCTGCGGCCATCAGATCCCATCCATGGTCCAGCAAGCAACACGCCTTGTCAGCAGGTCCGTTCCCAAATCTGAATCAAATCATCAATGCCAATGCTGTCCCCAGGGACAGATCCGATCCAGAGATCGCCATACAGTGGGATATCTGGATCAGATCTCCAGCTCTCCACTTTCCTGACCTTGGCACAATCTGTCCAAAAATGTGGCATCTGCTAACACCTGAGTGACTGACACCTCTGTCCTGTCCCGTCTATTGTCACTGGCTACCATGGATGAACAGCATCGGCTGTTATTACAAGGAGCGGGAGGGGACGTCCCCATCCCCCCACAGCTCCGCCCAGGTCTCCCATCCCACCCGTAGACTTGAGCCACCAGCCAGCTGGCCTGAGACCCGAACAAAGCTGAATTTGCCTTTGATCAGGTCTCCGATGTAGAAAACTGGAAGCGACAGCACAGTGTCACTTCCGGTTTACTCGGTAGCCAACAGCGCCATTTAAAAAAGAAAGCAGAATTAAAAAACACTGATCTTGGCAGAGGAGGGTGTTTTTTTGTGGGTGTTTTTACAGTTGGGGGGGGGGGTGCCAGATATAGGATGGGCCCTGGGTGCCAAATGCTCTAGGTACGCCCCTGCTGCCACTATGTGACTATAGGCAAAAGACATACAGTTCTCAATACAGCTTGAGGGGCTCTGGAGTGTTGTGTCTGAGCAGATAAGACTGTCTTATCAGTTTTCTCTGGGTTTTGTATTTCCGGATCAGAGTCTGGAGTCCGAAGGCTTCAAAGAGTCTTTAGTAGTACAAAGTCTTCAATCTTGTGTGCAGGTCTTACTGGAGACCTGCAGGTTGTTTGAGGGTGTGCAGGTGTACACACTTGTTATAAGGGAGGCCTGGCAGCTGTATTGTCAGGAGAGTACCACCCGGTGATAAGGGGCTCCCTGCCCAATAAAAGTGGGCAGACAAACCCTAATACTACAGTTTGGACTGGCATGACTCACTGAAATTGCTGTTACTGAGGTAAACCCTAATAGTTACAGGACCAATGTAACTGTGCCTATAATGTGGGGCTGCCCTGCTGCAATCTAAACGCAGGAGGCTGGCCACTCCTCATAGGTGCCATTAAGAGAATGCTTTGCATCCCCTGATTTATTACAAAATGTTCTTTGATTGGACAAATGGGAAGGCAAGGCAGTAAAAGACACCCATGCCAAGCAGCTGACCTCAGAATGCAGTAGGTAAGCCATTCGACGTGAGATTCGGAAGTGAAAAAAGATCACTTGAGTAGTGGTGTCTACTTCAGTAATTTCCAGCTTTTGGAGCATTGGCTGGGTATTGTAATTTATCACCCTCTAGTTGAACTAGGTTTTTAGAGTAGGTAAATTTCCAGGTTTGGCTGGAAGCCAAGCCTGGGTTTGTTTTTCTTCTGGGTCAGTGACTCAGGGAGAGCTGGGTGACTAACAGGCAGCATCGCTGAGACCACCAACTTTTTTCTGGAACATGCTGGAATCTTCTGGAAAGGAAAGCGGAGAGGAGGAGCTGCTTGGAGTATTTTGAGGGCCCTGACCAATCCCATAATACCCAGGTCAGCCCAGCTGGGGAGGAGTTGGTATCAGGTGGAAGATGGAGATGGAGTTTTAGGCTGACGTGTCATTTGAGGGAGCTCCCCAGTCTGGGGGGGGGGGGGGTGTGATCTTGGGCCTGGGCTCGGGGGCAGATGGAACCCTCTTTCAACCCACAGAGGTGTCCTGACCCGGAGGCACAGGAAGAGCAAAAGAGGACAATGGGAGAACACTGTCGGCCAAGTCCCCAGGACAGGTTGCAGCCAGGGGGGCTGGTGAGTGTCCACACAGTCAGGAGGACTGGGGAGGCATGCCTGAGAGGACTGGGAGAGTGCAGTCTGGGATGGGTGCAGAGCCAGTGGATTGGACTGTGGTGACACGGGCAGTGGAGAGAGGCAGCTGCAGCCAGTAGGGCTGTGGTGCTTGTAGCAGTAGTTACATAGGCAGCTAGCACTAGGACAACCTATATTTTTGCTACACCAAAGGGGCCCGCGGTCCCTTCTTGTTAAGGCCTGGCGGAGCCAGTGTCAAGCCTGAAACATAGTGCTAGCTGGTCCTGGAAATGAGGAATCAAGTGATGTGCTAAAGTGAGATTAGTAGTCAAGTGCTGTGCTGGAGGAAGAAAATAAGTTGTATATACAGAAAGTGTATATAATTTGTAGTCCCTACATTGTTCTTCTGAGGATCCCATAATTCCCATATCCCCATCCAAGTTCAATTGACCCAATAAAAACAACAAAAACAAAGTGCATGGTTTTCTGTCTGAGAAGTGAAGGAAGATTGTGTGCTGGACTGGGCAGGGTGACAGACGAACCACAACTATCCAGCAGTCCCCAAGGGGGTACCGTTACAGTAATTATGTATAAAATATCCATACCTGGAATTCATCTTTACAGAGTATGTTTGCTTTTGCAGCTAAATTGGGGTTTATTGTTTTATTTTTTATATAAATATATATTTCTTGATCATACATCACGGGACACAGGAGCTTCATTACATAGTGGGTTATATAGGCACCTCTGGTGATTGGACACTGGTTGACCCCAATTAAGGAGAATTCTTCCCCTATATAACCCCTCCCATCTGGGAGGCACCTCAGTTTTTTCGCCAGTGTCTATGGTGATGGTCACGTAAAACTTTAGCTCTATGCAGGTCCCTGCGAGGGCCTAAGGGCTACAACAAACCGGATCCATACCTCGGGCCGATATTTGACTCCAGAGATGGTATGGTACCCGGGCCTCGTCAACCGAAGAAGCGAGGTTTTGCCTGTAAGTCCTCTCCATTGGAAGACTGGGCTCTGGGAAAACCAGACTTGGTGTACTGTTTATACAGAGCGCACGAAAGTTTCTGGCAGAGCTTTCTACATGGCCCAGGTAGGTCGTTTCTTCCGAGAAAGAGCCCCAGATAAACCTGAAGGTTGGCTAACAATACCCGCCGTGATGGGTGAAGGCTGGAATTTGTCTGGTTCAGCAATTCCTGCGGCAAGGACAGGTAAGGGAAGTTAATCCTGTATATATAAATATATGAATGGATTTCTTCATTGTGAGTAGTTGTATGTCTTACCTGGTTTCCACCACTAGAGGGAGTAAGAGCAGCCTGATGCATACTTACATGCCTTTCAGTACACACGCTCAGTGAAGCCTGGTTCTCCAGCTGACTCACGTCTCCATTACAGTCCCTGCCACATCAAGGTAAACAAAGGTCCCACGTAGTTTGGGGGTCCCACGCAGCACCGTTTGGGGTTCTCCTTCCCCCCCTGGATCCCGCAGTCCTCGTGCACGCGCGCAGGCGTGTGCACGTGCACCGGGCGCGTTCCCGGCCTAATGGAGGAGGGGGGAGTGTGGTTGTGAGCCGTGCACGTTGGTGTGCACAGCGCTGTAATGCACAGGCGCCAGGCGGCAGTTTGTAAAAAGTCCAGAGCGTCAGGGGGCTGTAAGTGGAGACACAGGAGCTGTGGGCAGTAAGCATCCGTGGAATTGGATCCAGGCAAACCTAGACACCTACTCAGCATCAGGTTGTGCAGTTTAAGCATATATATTTATTGTGAGACTTTAAGCACAACAGTGATTGCACTTGTACTAGTACCTCTGCTTTATAGGTTAGGACTATGTCTCCTCGTATGAGGGTTTCAGGGGGAGGTAGCAAAGGCACTAGTAAATCACTGCCTAGGTCCAGGGGTTCTAAAACAGTGACTGTAAGTTACCATCCCCCCCTGCAAGACTGGAGCCAGCCTCTCAAGACGAGTCAGTGCACCTGTCAGGTTTGCAGCCTCTCCTAATGTGTCAGCCCCGGTTTATGTCACTGAGATACTCCCTTAGGGCTACATTGGAGGGGTTTGAAGAGAAAATAATAAAAAAAATTTCTGCTTCTCTGAAATATAGCAAGAAAAGGGGTAGATCCCCTCCCTCTGCTGAGATTCCTCTCTCAGATGATTTTTTCTGAAAATGAGGAGAGATCCCTATCTTAGGATGGGGATCATGAGCAGTCGGATGAATCAGAGGAAGAGGAGATAGTCCCCTCCTCCCAGGCACTCAGAAAACAGGTGCAGTATTATACTGAATTGGTGCGTACCACATTCAGAATGCCTGCTGCTGAAGTCGCTACATCCTCTGTTTCTTCCCTGGGAGTCAGGAAAGCCCCACAGACTGCCTATTCCTTTCCAATCCATCCCTTAATGGATGAATTGTTGTATAAGGATTGGGGACATCCCAATAAACTGTTTGCTCCTCCTAAAAAGGTTTTCTTTGCATTATCCTCTGGAGGAAAGTTTCACCAAGAAGTGGGGGGTCCCATCTGTTGATGCGGCTGTTTCTTGCGTGAATGAAACCTGACTTGTCCTTTGGATATTGCGCAGGTATTTAAAGGATCCAACTGATAAGAAGCTGGAAACCTTATTAAAAAGCCTCCTTTTCCATGACTAGCGCTGGGGTGCAACCTACAGTCGCAGCCGTGGGGTTGTGTCAGTTCCTCAAGGAACAGGTTAAGCAGATGCTTGGGATCCTTCTCAGTGAGGAAGTAGAAAATTATGCAGAACTGCCTCATATTCTGTGCTTTATGATTGATGCGATTTTGGATTCTGTCCAACAAGCATCACGTTTGTCCCTTATGTTGATATACATGCGAAGGGCCCTATGGCTAAAGAATTGGGCAGCTGAGCTGTCATGCAAGAAGCATTTGATTGGGTTCCCGTTTAAAGGGGAACGTTTGTTTGGAGAAGGATTGGATAAATCTACTCTCCTTCCAATCAAAAAGAGCCAACGTCCGTCATTCAGGCGTGCTCTCTCTCCCGAAGCATCAAGCTCTAAGCAGTGGCGACGGCCTTCTCAGCCCTCCTCTACTAGAAAGGCTCAAGGCAGAGCCCAGGGGCAGGAAAAGACTTGGGGGCGAAAGCCTGCCAAGCAAAGCCCAAGAACTTCCTTGTGAAGGGGCGCCCCCCGCTCGGCAGAGTGGGGGGAAGGCTCCTGCAGTTTGCAGGAGCCTGGCGGAAAGAGATCCAGGACAAGTGGGTAATCCCTTTTCAGGAGATTCCACCTTCTCGTTTCCTAAGGTCTAGGATCCCCAGGGGTCCAGTAAAGCAAAAACGCTATTTCTGGCCTTAGATCACTTACTATCCCAGGGGGTGATAGTAGAAGTGAACCCAAAGAACAGGGTTCAGGGTTTTACTCAAATCTCTTCACCATTCCAAAGCAAATGGAAGTGTCAGACCTATCCTGGATCTGAGGGATCTGAACCGGTTTTTACGCATCCGGTCCTTCCGAATGCAGTCAATCCGCACTGTGGTCTCCTCCCTGCAAAGGGGAGAATTCATGGCATCAATAGATATCAAAGATGCATATCTCCATGTGCCAAATTTTTCCGCACACCAAAAAATTCTAAGGTTCGCGGTAGAGCAGCGCCATTTTTCAATTTGTGGCCTTGCCATTCGGGCTTGCTACGGCCCCTCGAGTCTTTACAAAGATTCTGGACCCTCTCTTAGCAGACCTAAGAGCTCAGGACATAGCCGTCATGGCTTATCTAGACGACTTGCTTCTCATGGAGAAAACAGCAGCGTTCCTGAATCACAGCGTCACCAAAACGCTAGAACACCTGGAACACCTAGGTTGGATCATAAACCTAAAAAAGTCGTCCCTACAGCCTGCCACCAGGTTGGAATACCTGGGCAGGATCATTGACACCGCTCAGGGCAAGGTGTTTCTTCCAAGGCTAAAGGCCTTGACCATTGGGGATCTGGTGTGCCTAATTCTGGGCAGAAGATCTTCCCCCATTCGGTTGTGCATGAAACTGTTAGGGAAAATGGTCGCCTCCTTCGAGGCCGTCCCATTCGCCCAGTTCCACTCAAGGCCTCTGCAAAGATGCATACTTGCGGCTTGGAACAGGAAGCCCCAATCCTTGGATCTTCCTATGCGTCTATCCCCAGGGACACACAAGAGTCTCATCTGGTGGTTGCAAACCAAGAATTTGCTGAAAGGCAAAACTTTTTCTTCCTCTTCATGGAAGATTATCACAACAGAGGCCAGCCTAACAGGCTGGAGAGCAGTGTTGGAGGAGACGTGCTCGCAGGGGAAATGGTCTGCGATCGAGAAGCTACTGCCCCTAAATATCTTGGAGATCCGGGCAGTTTACATGGCTCTCATAAAGTGGTCTTACAGACTACGAGGTCTCCCGGTTCGGGTTCAGTCCGACAATGCCACAGCAGTGGCTTATATCAATCACCAAGGCGGTACCAGGAGTCTGGTGGCCCAGAAAAGAGGTGAATTGGTCTGCGACCGAGAAACTACTGCCCATAAATATCTTGGCTCTCATAGAGTGGTCTTACAGACTGCGAGGTTTCCCGGTTCGGGGTTCAGTCTGACAATGCCACAGCAGTGGCTTATATCAATCACCAGGGCGGTACCAGAAGTCTGGTGGCCCAAAAAGAGGTGAATCGCATACTTGTCTGGGCAGAGAAGCATGTTCCGTGTCTTTCTGCAGTCTTCATCCCAGGAGTGGAAAATTGGCAGGCGGATTTTCTCAGCCACCAGCAGTTGTGCCCAGGAGAATGGGCTCTGCACCCCGATGTGTTTCAGAACATATGTCACAAGTGGGGTACTCCGGACGTAGACCTGTTTGCATCCAGGTTCAACAGGAGGCTGGACAAATTTGTGTCAAGGACAAGAGATGCACTTGCTCAGGGGTCAGATGCTCTGACAGTTCCCTGAGATCAGTACAATCTGATCTATGCCTTCCCTCCGAGCCCGCTTCTGTCGCGGTTCCTGGGAAGAGTCAAGAGGGAGACAAAGTCGGTCCTTTTGGTGGCCTCGGCTTGGCCCAGGCGACCATGGTTCGCGGAAATCATGAAGTTGGCAGTAGGCAGGCCATGGACCCTCCCTCTCCGGCCAGATCTGCTCTCACAGGGTCCAATCTACCATCCTGCTTTACGCAGTCTGAATTTGACGGTTTGGCTGCTGAGACCCACATTCTGAGAGACCGTGGCCTTTCGGGGCCAGTCCTTTCTACTCTGGTCAATGCCAGAAAGCCGGCCTCCAGGCTTATTTATTACAAGATCTGGAGGACATATGTTTCCTGGTGTGAACTCAGGAAATGGCATCCTAGAAAGTATGTCATTAACAGAATCTTGGCCTTTCTCCAGTCAGGCCTAGAAATTAATTTGGCCATAAGCACTATCAAGGTGCAGATTTCGGCCCTGTCAGTATTTTTTTCAAAAGCCACTTGCATCACATTCCCTAGTACGGGCTTTATCCAGGGGGCCATGTGGACAAAACCGCCAGTTAAACCTCCGGTATGCCCATGGGATCTGAATTTGGTTCTCTCGGCCTTACAGGGGCAACCATTTGAACCTTTGCATCTGGCTTCTTTAGTTCTCCTGACTAAAAAGCTGGTCTTCTTAGTAGCCATATCTACGGCTAGAAGAGTATCAGAGTTGGCAGCTCTTTCCAGTAAGGAGCCGTATTTAATTATCCATAAGGACCGGGTGGTCATGCGTCCCAACAGGTCCTTTCTACCTGAGGTGGTTTCAGGTTTCCATTTGAATCAGGATGTAATCCTACCATCCTTTTTTCCGGACCCTCAGTCCACAGAAGAACAATCTTTACACACTTTGGATGTGGTTAGAGCAATCAGTATTTATCTTCAGGCAACTACTCAGATAAGGAAAACTGATTGCTTATTTATTCTGCCGGAAGGCCCTAGAAAGGGCCAGGCGGCGTCAAAATCCACTCTCTCAAGGTGGATCAGACAAGTTATTTCTCAGGCCTATGGCTTAAAGGGGAAGATTCCTCCTTTTCGGGTGAAGGCGCACTCTACTAGGGCTGTTAGTGCTTCTTGGGCAGTGCATCACCAGGCCTCCCTGGCTCAGATCTGTAAGGCTGCGACTTGGTCATCAGCCCACACATTCACCAGATTCTATCAGGTGGATGTCAGAGGCAAGAGGATATCGCCTTCGGGCGCACTGTACTGCAGGCTGCAGTTTAGGTCCTCCGGTCCCTGGCGGTCTATATTCATGATCTGTGTCTCCCTCCCCTCAATCTGAGCATTGCTATGGGACATCCCACTATGTAATGAAGCTCCTGTGTCCCGTGATGTATGATCAAGAAAATGGGATTTTTATATACAGCTTACCTGTAAAATCCTTTTCTTGAGAGTACATCACGGGACACAGGGCTCCCGCCCCTCTTGGGTTTTACGTGGTTTCTTATTGCTTTGCTACAAAACTGAGGTGCCTCCCAGATGGGAGGGGTTATATAGGGGAGGAATTCTCCTTAATTGGGGTCAACCAGTGTCCAATCACCAGAGGTGCCTATATAACCCACTATGTAATGAAGCTCCTGTGTCCCGTGATGTACTCTCAAGAAAAGGATTTTACAGGTAAGCTGTATATAAAAATCCCATTTTTTCATGTTCTTATACACATCAAATAACTATGCAGCTTACCTTTTTTAAGGGTCTATTCACTCCAGTAGCTGTGCTGAATGCACATCTTCTAGAGTGTACTGGGAGGACACAGTGATGAACCACTGATCCTGGCTCATCTCATTTTTTACTTTTTTTAGCGCACACCACTGCAATGAACTGACACCATAGGAAACCAGGCCAATTTCCTTGGCACTTTGGTGAGCAACGCAGCCCAGCGCATCCATACACAGATGGTGAGAATGGGCCCTTAGATGCTGCTTTCTGGAACCTCTAGCATTATAAATTCTTACCAAATTCTTTGTTTATGAAAGAGCTGGGCAGCTCATAGTTGCTAACACTTTTTTCCAGGACATTCCCGGAAATCAGACTCATGTCCCAATCTGGGAATGTCCCAAGCAAAATCCTGAAAATCCACCAATATCCCAGACTTTGGGATGTGGGGGATGCAGCAGCACCCGGAGAGGCAGCCCAGCCGATCATTGGAGCCGACTGCAGTATATACAGGGCAATGAGGAGGAGCCATGTGTTGGTATACAAGACAGACAAGCAGTGCCAATCTAAGTGCAGCAATATTTGTAAAAAATTTCATCAAGCAGTATTGTACTCACTAAAAATAGAATAAAAGCAAGCACATCTTTATGAGTATCAGATGGACATCAGTGATCCAGAGTGGTATACAGGCAGCGCTCTGGAGTCTTGCTTGGTGGCGCCAGTGGTTTCTGGTGTCTCGGACTAGATGTGAGGGGTGCAGGAGGAAGCCATCATGCAGGTGGTCCCTGGTCTCTGGGAGAGGAGGCTGTGATGTGCACACATTCGGAGCATGCATCCTCCTTCAGGCATCTGATGCGTGATGAAAGAGGATGCATGCTCCGAACGCGTGCACTACTACTCAGTTAAATGTGTTACTAATATTGCTACACTTAGATTGGTGCTGCTTGTCTGACTTGTATCCTTCCCAGAGTTTTTTCCACATCTTCAGCATGCTGCCTTACCTCTGTCAGCTATACTCCCTGTGGTTATTACCCAGGCTATGGACTTCCTTTTAAAACCCATCATCCCCTCCATGAGTCATCCCTAACTATATAGCCTTGTACTTATATACATATACTATTTCAATAGTGACTCTTTGCTCAACATTGGTTAGAACTTGGACTATATGTTCAGTATTTTGACACCATAACATTTTTTTCATCATCTCAGATGACAAAGCTCTGCCTGCTGGAGCACCCTAGTGCAACAATTATTGTGTTTTTTGCCGTGCCTTGCTTTGTAGCTCCGCTGGGGAGGGGGTGGACAGGTGAAGTCTATAGTGCTTCCGGTGTCAGCATTCCTGAAAGTTTACAAAGTGCTAGGAGGAGGGGTAGGGGGGAGACGAGTCCTCCAGCTGCATCTGAAGGAAGAGCAGACTTCCCGCTGTGAGTAGGGATGAGCTTCGTGTTCGAGTCGAACGTACGTTCGACTCGAACATTGGCTGTTCGGCCGTTCGGCGAATTCCAAACGTTTGGGCCGCTCGCGTCAAAATTCGAGTGGCGCGCGCGCGGACCACAATGCACTGCGTTGGCGCAGTGCATTGCTGGCTCATGATTGGCCAAGCATGCACTGTGACCCCGCATGCTTGGCCAATCGTAGCGCCAGCAGCGAGGAGAGCCATGATTGGCCACAGGCATCCTGCCTGTGGCCAATCATAGCTCAGGCTGTGTAGTGCACGCCCCACACTATATAAGGCCGCCTTTGAGGCGGCCTCGTGTAGTGTGTTAGCATCTGAAGCAGTGGGTGTTCTGTGTACCTTCAACACAGTACACACCAATCGTTTTTGGCTGATTTCCTATCTTGCTGCTGTGTAGTGGTTGTTGGCTGTGCCCTGACCGCAGTATACACCACTATATTCACCTCACCTATATAGCTAGTGATCTAGCTTTAACCACTTAACAACTGCCCATTGCCGATTAACGGCTTCAGGGCGGTTGTTTAACTCTGAGAGGCCGTTAATTAACGGCCTCCCAGAATTCTGCTCTCGCGCGCCCCCTGGGGCGCGCACTCGAGAGCATCCGTGACCGCCGGGTCCACAGGACCTCGTCGCGGCCGTTTACCACGTGATCGCTCCGTCAAATGACGGAGTGATCACTTTTAAACAAACCGGCGTCATGTTATGACGCCGGTTCCTCCCTCCCCTCTCTGTACCGATCGGTACAGCGGAGGGGAAAGAGATCGGTGTCAGCAGCGATGTGGGCTGCAGTGCCCACATCGCTGCTCACCGAATTTAACCCCTCAATTCCCTGCCAATACTCTGCAATACCAGTGCATACTCTGCAGTACCCTGCCATTACTCTGCAGTACCCCGCCATTACTCTGCAGTACCCCGCCATTACTCTGCAGTGCAGTACCCTGCCATTACTCTGCAGTACCCTGCCATTACTCTGCAGTACCCCCCAATACTCTGCAGTACCCCCCAATACTCTGCAGTACCCGCCATTACTCTGCAGTACCCCGCCATTACTCTGCAGTGCAGTACCCTGCCATTACTCTGGAGTGCCCTGCCATTACTCTGCAGTACCCCCATTACTCTGCAGTAACCCCCATTACTCTGCAGTACCCTACCATTACTCTGGAGTACCCCCCAATACTCTGCAGTACCCTGCTATTACTCTGTAGTACCCCGCCAATACCCCGCCAATACTCTGCAATACCCTGCCATAAATTGCCATACCCAGCCATACTTGGTGATACCCTGAAATACCCAGCCATAGACGCCCCCCACCCCTCACCGCCCTCCGGTGCTTCTACCAACTCGCCAGTACGATCAAAGCCAGAATCTTTTTTTTATTTTTTATTTCAGGCTTCCCAGCCTAGAGGTGAGATGTGGGGTCATATTGACCCCCAGATTTCACTGTAAAGAGGACCTGTCACCCCATATTCCTATTACAAGGGATGTTTACATTCCTTGTAATAGGAATAAAAGTGATCAAAAATATATTTTTGGGGAAAAAAATGTCAAACTAAAATAAATAAAGTAAAATGAACAATAAAAAAAAAAAAATTTTTGTAAAGCGCCCATGTCCCCATGTGCTCGCATGCAGAAGCGAACGCATGCGTAAGCCCCGCCCACATATGAAAACGGTGTTCAAACCACACATGTGAGGTATCGCAGAGAACGTTAGAGCGAGAGCAATAATTCTAGTCCTAGACCTCCTCTGCAACTCAAAACATGTAACCAGTAAAAAAAATTTTAAGCGTCGCCTATGGGGATTTTTTAAGTAGCGACGTTTGGCGCCATTCCACGGGCATGTGCAATTTTGAAGAGTGACATGTTTGATATCTATTTACTCAGCATAACTTCATCTTTCACTTTATGCAAACATTGGGCTAACTTTACTGTTTTTTTTGTTTGTTTTTTAAGCACAAAACAGTTTTTTCCCCCCAAAAAACGCGTTTGAAAAATTGCTGTGCAAATACCGTGTGAGATAAAAATTTGCAACGACCACCATTGTATTCTCCAGGGTCTTTTGGTATGCATATGCTGTGTGTGTGAAATAACCTGATAATATGACAATTTTGTGGAAAAAAAAAAAAAAAGGAAATAGGCCGTCAGTACTTCAGGTGTGATCAATTTTCAGATATTGGCACCATAGCTTGTGGACTCTATAACTTTCACAAAGACCAAATAATATCCACCAATTTGTACTTATTTTTACCAAAGATATGTAGTAGTATGAATTTTGGCCAAAATTTATGAAGAAAAAATTACTAATCTGCTAAATTTTATAACAGAAACGAAGAAAAATTCATTTTTTCGCAGAATTTTCGGTCTTTTTTCTTTTATAGCACAAAAAATAAAAAACTGAGAGGTGATTAAATACCACCAAAAGAAAGCTCTATTTGTGTGAAAAAAAGGACAAACATTTCCTATAGGTCCAGTGTTGCATGACTGAGTAATTGTCATTCAAAATGTGAGGGCACCGAAAGCTGAAAATTGGTCTGGTTATTAAGGGTGTTTAAGTGCCCAGTGGTCAAGTGGTTAATAATAGAGCTTGCAGTCAGTAGTGTTAGGAGATAGTGCGTGCTGTCTGCGTGCTCTGTACCCAGTACATACCGCTATAATATAGGGCAGGCCCCTACTTTCAAACATCCAACTTACAAACATCTCCTACTTGCAAACGCAAGGAGACAGCAGCAAGTGAGATGAAAACAAATTATACAGGGGTGATAACCCTTCCCTATGTTTTCCAAAAAGCTTAAAAATAGTTTGTTTGACTGGAGCTACACTTTAAAAATGTACCGGTTGAAAATTACAAACAGATTCAACTTAACACAACAAACCTACACAGTCCCTGTCTTGTTTGCACCGCCTGTATACTGCTGTTCTGAGTATATAGGGCCTGGGGGCCACACGCATTTCCTTTTTTTAATATGGGTACGGGGTTCCCCTTAATATGCGTACAAGACCCAAATAGGCTGGTAATGGGCAGGGGGGGCTACCCATGCCATTTTTCTCAATGATTTTCAACCATATTGCAGGAACCAGATATAACATTAAAACCGCAAGCAGTTTTAAATGGTGTTATTTCCGTTTAATGTCATTTTGTGCAGGGACTGTTCCAAACACGGGAAACACGTGGCACTTCACAGGCATACTACAGACACCCCCCAGGCACCATATTTAAAGGAATATTTCACCTTTTTTTTTCACTTTAATTGTCATTAAAATCAGTGCTCCCGCCAAAACAGCAGTTTTTAAAACTTTTTTTTGCAGTGACCCATGTCCCCTGAGGCAGGAGGCAGGTCCCCAAACCCTTTTTAGGACACTATCTTGCATATTAGCCGTTAAAATTAGCACTTTCCATTTCGAACGTTCGAGTCCCATAGACTTCAATGGGGTTCTAACGTTCGTTTCGAACGCGGGGGTCGTTCGCAAGTTCTGGTGCGAACCGAACCGGGGGGTGTTCGGCTCATCCCTAGCTGTGAGGCTGAGCCACTCCAAGACTTAGGAGGACACTCCCACGGAGAAGTCTGTGTACCAAGAAGCCAGGTGGTGCCCGCTCTGATCACATTGCATTGGTGAGACTGATCTGATCACATTGCACTGGTGAGACTGCTCTGATCATATTGCACTGGTGAGACTGCTCTGATCACATTGCACTGGTGAGACTGCTCTGATCACATTTTACTTGTGAGACCGCTCTGATCACATTGCACTGGTGAGACCGCTCTGATCACATTGCACTGGTGAGACCGCTCTGATCACATTGCACTGGTGAGACCGCTCTGATCATATTGCACTGGTGAGACTGCTCTGAGGGTAAAGGAGGGCTTTAAACGGTAAAAACGCTATTTAACCACACCCCCATTAAGGCACACCTGATATTTACCATAATTTAAGCCCATTCATGCCCATTTTCAGCACACTTGCTTTAAAAAAACACTGGCCACACCCACTAAAAGGATGCTACGCGCCTAATTAACATACTGATCTGCCTACACTGGCTTTCTGCAATAAAACGGCCCTAAACATTTTTGGGGAATGTTGGCAACTATGGCAGCTGTGTTAACCATAATAAACCCCATGTATACTGTGCAAGTAAATCTTTATTATCAGTTGTAAACTAGTTTTGAACACTGACTGTTCTAATAAAAGGGTTAACAGTTTAGAAGCTGGCCTTATTTAATGGGAGGAGAATCAATCAGCCTGCAGAAATATTTGCAGTCAACCATGACGCCTTCTCTTGAGAAATATCTAGTTTTTATAAAGTATGCAATGTGGATAAGAACACAACAAACCTATAGATGGGGTTTTTCAATTTGACTGCAAAAGTGGAGACACCTTAAAGTCTGTGTTATTTGTCAGCAAATGCAAAAAAACAGGCATTGCCTTTAGTAAAGCAGCAACACACGCATCAGCGTCTTTACAGCATAGTCTCAAAACACAGGAAGGCGTATTCTTAACACAAGCAAAAAATGTTAATATTTAGCACACAGGGCTCCCCGGACATGCAGATCTTTCAGGGAGCCCAATATGGCAGCTTTTCCTATGGCATAAGCTGGCCATACACTGCAAGTGAACATTACAGACATACCCCACTTTTAAAGCGGAGCTCCACCCTAAAGTGGAGCTTCTGCTCATTGGAACCCTCCCCCCCTCCGGCACCACAATTGGCACCTTTCAGGGGGGAGGGTGGTGCAGGTACCTGTAAAGTACAGGTATCTGTACCCACTTCTGGCATAGATATCTGCAGAATCTACGCCCCTTTCCGCAGAATCTACGCCCCTTTCCGCAGGCCCCCCGCTGTCTGCTGGGAAACACATGGATCCCAGAGACAGCGGGGACCATCCTTATTGCACAGCGCAACTCGCGCATGCACAGTAGGGAACCGGGAAATTAAGCCGCAAGGCTCCACTTCCTGATTCCCATACCCAAGATGGCGGCGGCAGCACCCGAGAGACGATCGAGAGATCGGCTTCGGGTGCCGACATCGCGGGCGCGCTGGGCGGGTAAGTGTCCTTATTTTAAAATCACAAGTAGGCAGGAAAGTGGATGATCAGTGCAGCAGGAGGGCAAATACAGGAACCAATCCCGTGTGTGATTGTCCCTAAAACAGCAGGAAGCCGGCTTCTCATCCTCTATCTCCCATTGGCTTTCAAATGCTGCAGACACACAAAGGATCAGTTCTTGTAATTGCCCCCCCCCCACAGCACCGATCACCCACTCTAGGTATCATCTTCTAACCTTCAGCTGCCTGGACCCCCTTGTTTGCCTTCCAACACACATCTTCCCTCCTCTCCTGCCAGCTGCCACTGCTTTCAGGTTGGAGATTGGGGAAGTGGCCATATTTCATAATTACCAGCCCCTTTCTTTTGTGAGTAAACACAATGAGTGATTAGCGATCACTCACTGTGTTCATTCATAACTGAAGCATAGTAACCTGTGCTTCAGTATGCGAATGAACAGGAGCCTCTGTACAGTACTTTCTGGTCGTTCACTGTTCAGTGCAGTTGAGGCTGCAGAGATATGAATGGAGGAAAAAAAAATTAAAGGCTTATTCACACATGTTCTGGCCTATACAGTATAAACGAGTGCTTGTTTTTTTTTGTGTGCCTGGAGCTGCCTGTTAGTCTATGAGGATGCAGTGGCTGTAGAGGTGTGGGTGAGTGGCCTTGAATGTGTACTGTCTGTGTTCAGGGCCTTACACCTGCATCCACACACCTGTCAGATTAGGACTGGCAGCTGTATTTGTAGAGCCACTGCATCCCCATAGAATAACATAGCTTCCGTCACATAAACAAAAATCACTAGTTCACACTGTATTCACTCCCATGTGAAATGAGCCCCAAGACCTTAATCACACACAGAGCTTTATTAAGTCAATACTGTTTTATTGTTTAGATTTAGCAGGAATTTTAAAAGTTATTATTTGTGTTTGTGTCCAGTCACAATGGTTTTAGTGTATTTTTAACAAAAATTATGTTTCAATATTTTCAGGGAGGCCCTGTGATTTCTTACAGCAGTCATGATTTTTACTATCAAAAGGGTGAAAAACTATGGCACTGCTGTGGCCCCAGGCACCAAGGGATAGGTAACAAGTAAAGGATGAAGATTCGTAGAAACCGTCACTATAGAATAGAAGATGGTGTCAGCTCCCTTAAGGCAGGTCTTGAGTCAACCTAAGACCCCTTTCACACTGAAGGTGTTTTGTCAGCACTAAAAATAGCGACTGTAAAGCACCCGAAAAATGCCTCATCTGCAGTCCAGGTGCTTTCACACTGGTGCGCAGCGCTGGCAGGACGTTGAAAAAAGTCCTCTGTGGAGTCGATTTAGGAGCGGTGTATACACTGCTCCTAATGCTTTGCGGCGACTTTTAACCCTTTATTTGGCCGCTAGCGGGGTTTAAAAGCCGAAAAGCTCCTCTAAAATGACATTAAAGCGTCGCTAAAGCTAGCGGCGCTTTACCGCTAATGCGGCCGCACTGCCAGTGTGAAAGGGCTCTACTGCACATAAAATCTGAAATATTAATAATTCACTCAATAGATATTAGGAAAGGATCAGCATGTCATCAATAGGAATAAGGTAATCTAAGGAGCAGGAAAGTGGCTGGAAAATGCAGAGTTTGGCCGGGAAGCATCTAGCTGGATGGAAGAAGAGAACCACTGTAGTGCTTCAAGCTGGAATGCAAGCTATCTGGCTAGTGTATTGGCTTCCGGGTCCCCTCAGCCCATTTGGCAACATTTGGCTCAAATCTGGGATGACATCACTCTGTATGCCTGGGGGGTGGTTACGTGTTTTGGGGCTCTGCCACTTTGTCAAACCACTTATTATGGAAGGCAAAGAGAAACCAGGGTCATATGTCCAAGTAAGAAGGGAATGAAGCGAGGAAAGAAGAAACTCTGCTTAGGAGAAAACCGTAGAGGAGAGTGAAAAAAGGGAAGGAAGATGGAGAGAAGGAAGAGGAGAGATGCACACAAAAAAAATGGACTAAGGGAAATAGGGAGGACAAGAGAGAGCAGGAGGAGAAGAAAGAGCAAGATAATTGCTTTAGTTCTTCCCCGCCAGAAAACATTTGCATTCATTAGAGAAGGGAAAGCAAATCCGATAATGCCAAGTCGCACATCTGATTTTATTTTTTAATGAATGAATCCAGTTTTCTGTCAACCTGATTCCTTTCACTTTAGGTCACATCTTAATGGATGGAGGGTTTCATCTCTGCTTATTTTTTTTTGTTGCCAATTTTCTGCATGATTTGGATTGATCTTGAGTGCAAGTCATAGGGGTCCCCCTGGAAGTCCATCGATGGTGCCCAGTCCAAGACTCTGAGGTAGGGAGTTGGTGTTGTTTGAGATACTTCCTGTGGGGGTTTGTTGTTTTTTTTCTTTGGGGGGGGGGGGGGGGTAGGAGTGATTTGTTTGTACTTTGTGGGCTATGTGTGGCTACATTTGCCGTATGATGTTTTGTACTAATCTTTTGAAGAATGACATATTCATCTTTATGCTTTTCTTTTCTATACACCTAAGGTTGAATAACATTATACCTTTTAACTCATGAATTAAACAATCTCGTCTTTTTCCTGATGAAGCAGTTTCGGCGAAACATGTAGAAATTCCTGGACGTAGGATTATGTGTATGTGATTGCAGTACTGTCATTGTCAGGGATAGGAATTGTGTATATACACCTATGACTCTGAATGTAACTGTGCTCACTACTTTTATCGACTTTCTAAATAAAGGATTTTTGTATTTTTACATTAAAATTTGCATTGTTTATGTTTTGTACCTTTAAAATCCCAATTCTCCATTCTCTCTACCTTATCACTGCTATTCACTGTTGAATAGTTTGTTTAGCTCACATTTTCTCATATATTTGCGCTGATAGAATTTTGTTTTGTATGTAATAATCTAAGTGGTTATGAATTTTCAGGTAAATGATTGAATTGGTTGTGGAACTCTGTTATAAAATTAATAAGGAAAGTAGGGGTAGAAGACAAAAAGGGGAAAGGAATCACTTTGCAGATGAAGCATATTCTCATAGAAAGGGAAGTGTCATGGTTATGCAGTGATCTTCCTCTGATTGCTTACCTCCCCTCATGTGTTCTGACTAAGAGGCCAGCCACTTCCACCTGTTTTTTTTTATAACCTATCCTCTAAGCGTGGCTCCACCCCAGGCCCTATCAGGGAACCCTATATTAACCTGTGCACTGCAAGCCAGTGGTGCTGATTAACCATTGTGTACCATTGTGTGTTTGGCTTCCTGTTTCCTGCTTGCCGTGTGCTCTACATTTGCCTCTGTTACCGACCTTGGCGTGTTCTCAATGATTCCTCTCTGCTTGTGACCTTGACCTTTTGCATGTCCCTGACCAGCCCTGTCTGCCTGTGACCCTGAACCTTTGGTGTGTACTCTGTTGTTCCTGTCTGCTAGTTGCCCTGACCTCTGCCGTATCCCCTTACTATCCTTGTCGTTCCAGCCTGCTGCTTCTTTCGCCTTTAGTCTACTGTGAGCGTGAGCTGTGAGACCCTAGGGGCCGTGACCTGGAGCCAGACTGCAGGGATGTCCATCCTCACCACTGGAGGCTCTGGCAAACACTTGCTGGCTCTTAGACTCCACGCCCCGGGGAATCTATGCTCCAGCTCCCATTGGGATCTGTGTTAGTGATCCTGTAGACCAGTATCCTGAATCTCCCTTGGTACAATCCGCAGCAGTCAGTCCTAAGGTCCACTACCTAGCGGTGCACTTCCAACTCCTACGGAGTGCATCTGTCACCTGGTCTCAGGTGACCTGACAGGAAGCCAATGAGAGACAAGGAGGATATGGACATGTCAAAGAGAATTTAGAGGAGGAAAAAAGATTTGCCTGCTTAGGAGAAAAACAGAGTAGGAAAGGGGGAGCAAGAGGAGAGGAAGATGGAGAGAGAAACACTGAGAGAACAAGAGGGAGGCACACAAAGAACATACGAGAGGAGGGGGGCTAAAGAAGAAAAAAGAAAACAAATAAAAAACAAAAAAGAGATGGGTGGTGTGTGACTTTTTTTTAATAATGGGTCAGGTCTTCCATCCACTTGAGGTCTGCCACTTTGGCGAGTCACACCTAAATAGATGGGTAGATTCGTTTTAATTATTTTCCAATCTGCTGGTAATCAAAGCGGAATTAAACCTATTGATTTAGCAGTTCAAAAAATTAGTTGCATTCCCGACACTTTCTGCTGATATGTCCCTCTACCACAGATGCCCCAGGATAAGGTGTGGTAGACAGAAGGGTGCAAGTGCTCCTGTGGGGTGTTGGGTACAGAAGGTACTACAATTTCCCAATAAACTGATCATGGTTTCCATGACTTTTAACTCTTTCATCACATAAAGCTTTAAATAGAAAAGCATTGTGAATCATTCCAGCGTTCAAAATAGTAAAAAAACAAAAGGCAAAAAAGCAACATTTTGGAAGAAAATGTAACAAACTGATGTTAAGTGGGCCCATAATAAAACTTTACAAGTCCTTCTACTGTGGTAAGATCATTCATTTGGTTATAAAATTACATTAAGTTTACATGTAAAAACAAATACATTTTATATACTTATATCTTTAATATTTAATCTAAAACAATTATTTTAGGTAAATACGTTTAAATGGACATTAAATGTGAGATGTTCTTTGTTATTTATGTCATTTTATTGCATCTAGAAATCCATCACAAATGTTTATGACATTCTATATCACTATGATGATTAATGTCAAACTGGGAGCTTACCAATCACTGTTACACTGACAGGTAATAATGTAGGCAGTATGTGGACTAACTTCTGACAGCAAATACATGATTTAGTTCTGTCTGAATGGCATTATTAAGTTTCCATATTGTGGGCGATTACCTGTTACAATTATAGAGGGAAGAGTTAAGTGAAGTGGTGTAGGGACAGCAATCACAGACTGGGTCCTTGGGGTGTGTGTGCTGATTACTGTCCTTATTATTCACCTGCTAAAGTTTGCTTTGAATCATATGACACCCTCAATGTGCCCTGCTTGCCTTCATCATGTGATATGGAATATTTCATGACTAAGTGCAGATAATACAGGGAAGTGTTACTGTGGTGGTCATTATCAGCTTCCCTAATTAGCGCAAAGAATTTCCAGCTTGCAGGAGAACAATCTAGGCAGCAGCAAACTGAGGAAGATCTTCTGCATGCACTTTCATCGTTAGTCACGCTACAGATTTGTAACTCTTACATTGTAATTGGTAAGCTTACCTTCCTAAAGCCCCACTCTGGCCTGCTGGTAAATTGACAAATGCAGTGGGGCCCCATCCCACACTGCATGAATTATAGGATTGTTGGGGGGGGGGGGGGGGGGGGTGAGAACAAATGAGAAGTGGTGTCACAGGAACTAGTCCTTAGACAAACAGAGCTAGAAAAAAAACTAAATATTAACTAACTAACTAATTAAAAACAAATATTAACTCACAGTGAATAAAAAGTGGTAATGAATTAGATGATCTTCTCATTCAGATATAAACATGCTCTTTGTAGAAATGTCATACATTAGTGAGCAAATGTTTGTGCTTCCAAACGATTCATAGAAAAAGGTGAAGGTCCCTACTCACCGAATGGAGTTGACCGTCATTGCCTTATAATAAGAGAGGTCAAATGCGCTGTACAGTCTTAATGACCAGAGGTTGTAGGAATCGGCTCCCACCACTACCTTGTGATTCTTGATCCCGGGGAACAGCACAGAGGAAACAGCCCTCGCTCTCCCACACTGAATGAGATCCAGACCGTAATGCGGTCTCAACGATCAAAGGCTCCACACATGAGCTTCGACCAACAGCTCCCTGCTGCTATCCGTACCCTAGAGGGACAACCACGTAATATTCAAAAAGAAAAGGAAAACGGGCTCCTCATAGCGTAACCCAGTAGACTCTTTAATAAAACATATTTAAAAAATACAGTTCCCAAGCGGATTGGTATAAAGACAGCATGCTGTAGACACTTGATGCCTCACATAAAGTCCTCACAGTTTTTATGTCAATGATTAGAGCATATCATGGGAAAGACAAAGAAAAAAGAAAGAGGTTTCCATAGCATAAAAAATATCTTGCAGGCTTGTTAAAAGACTATTTGTATTCCAATCACATTTGAAGAGTGCCTGCCCGACACTAGGGAGTAACATCTTCAGCTATGTATAGCCGTTCCCCTCCTGACCTGTCATGAACTGGCAATCGCGATGTACTCAGCCTCCTGGCCCTGCTCTATGTCCATTTCGTTGCGTGACGTCTTCAAAGATCTACTCCTTGAACTGTGGAGTATGGGCTGGGTAAATGGCTGATTGATGGAAATGGGGATTGTATTGTTGCAGACTTGCTACAGCTGCAATAATCGCTGGAACTGATGAGCTGCTGCTGTGGGTATTTACTGTCTGCTGCCAGGGAGACTGAGCAATTTAGTAACTGACTATAAAGCCATCTAGTAGGTTTATTGCTGCATGCAGGGTTGGCTGGGACTATCTCATGAGCACCAACCATACAAATAGACTCCAACACTACCCAGCTGAAGAGTTAGGACTAAAGATTGCCCATTTACAGACACTAAACAGAAACCTTCACCTATTGCTTATGCAAAGAGGTTTCTCCTCAGGGAACATTGTACTATATCCTAGCCATTCTCCTAAAGTGCACTCTAGGCTAGGTGTATTATTATTCACATTGCAGTTAATACTTATATGCACTCTTTATTACTGACTTTGCTGATTAAATTAGGTAATTCCAATATAGTGGTACTAGTTACCTTGGCATAGTGATTAAAGTGGAGTGTGTCCGAACCTACCCTCTGTATGTTAATTTATGCTCAAACCACCTTTTATTTAAACCTGTACCAATACATTGAGTTAATTTACAACTCAAAGGTCTTATGTCTAGTTCCTGGTATGAATTCACATCCAAGTTAAAGGTACTGTATCTATAGTCATCTTATAAGTAATTAGCTTTCATTCAACCAGGTGTGTCAGGGGGACCGAGATGGTTCTTGGAGTCAGGATACAGAACCGAGAACCCAAATTACCATATTTGCCGGCGTATAAGATGACCTTTTACAGTAAAAAAAAAGAGCAAAAAGCGGGGGTCGTCTTATACGCCGGATATAAAGCTGGGGTTATCATATGCCAGCCGTCCGCTGGATGTTAAACCCTCCGGATACTCGCAGAGTGTGCGGTAATACTGTATACATACAATATACACCGCTGAGCCAATCCCGGCGAGCGATGTATTCTATTAATGAATACAGCGCCTGCTCGGATTGGAGTAACAACCTCTGCAGCCTGCTCGGATTGGCTGTGAGAGTCAGAGGCGCGGGCTGATGATGTAACAGTCTCTGCCAATCGGAGCAGGCAATGTATGCAATAATAGAATGCATCGCTTGCCGTGACTGGCTCAGGGCGGTATACTATATGTAAACTGTGAGACAGCATGTTACCCGGCGCCAACTTAGTTTCTGAACATACGGAATTCCCGCACAAGGGGGTCGTCTTATACAGTGAGTACAGCACAAAACCAACTTTTTAAGTTGAAAAGTAGGGGGTCGTCTTATATGCCCAGCCGCCTTATACGCCAGCAAATACGGTACCAATTGGCTCCTGAAGGGGTAGCACTACACAACGATGGATGGAACTGATGCTATTTATGAATACACTTTTGCTGCACCTGTCTAAGTGCCAGATCCTTACTACGTTTATTGTTTATCTAATATCAATCACTAAAATCACCTAAAAGCTGTGATATATCAATAGAATTCCAAAAGTGTTTTTCAGTCTTAAGAAATTTGCAGCTTTCGTTAAAAATATAAATATCTTGTTTTGCAATATAAGGTTCTTGTTTAGGCACTTCCATTTATGAAATGATAGTGTTCTTCCAATTGTGATCCTGTCACATACATCCCTGGTGAAGAATGTAAATGGTAGATTTACACATCGCCAGGTATTATCCACCATTGTCACTATTGGGAAGCCGGGCCAAAGCAATGATCTGCAGCTGATACTGAAAGGAGTGTATGTAGATAGGAAGTGGTTAATGTTTATTTGAATGGAAAACGCATCTATCAAAATGGAAAGGTGTGAATAGGTACTAAAAAAAAACAAGTCAACAGTTGAAGCTCCCAAATTCTTCTTTGGTAAATTCCTTTTAAATCTTTTAATTCTGAATTACTAGCCATTAAATTCATAAATAGAAATAATATGACAGTTGAACAAGAGAGCCACACCAGTTTGTGAATTTTGGAATTAGTAATGACCTAATTCTAAGCTGACTTGGGTAACACACCTCTTACAATGAGGCATACTCAGTAGGAAGTGACAGATTAAGCTGTTATCTGTGCCACTATAGATAGCGGAATTGTTATTGTACTTCAGGGCACACTAACCGCAACAGGTGCACACAGCAGGAACCCTCTGTGTTCTTATACACAGTCACTTGTAAAAGCATTAGTGTTCTGTGCATTGTTGAACTGCCCTAACAATTTGCAAGTTATTTTTTATTGAATTCAGCTGCAAGGGCTAGTGATGAAAGTTATGAGATTTCTGTTGCGTGTAGAATATCTGCCATTCTTGATGGTAAAAAGCATTATTTTTACTATGAAACATATCTTTCTTGCTAGGCCACATCTCCGTAGAAATGTTAATTTGCCAGGGCTATTGTAATGTGTGACAGAGAAATGCCATCATACTTCTGGTCTCTCACCTTGCTATAATGCAGGCATGACTCACATCCTCTCTTCTCTCTTCTTAGAGGAGGTCAGCTCATTTAGCCTTTTCTGTCTACAATTCCAGCTGTTCAACTAATAGCTAATTCATCTGAAGTTGATGGGTAACCGACATTACATAATTCCTTTTTTTTTTACAGGGACAATCCTTCCAAAACACATATTTTAGCTTTTAGTAGATAATGGAGTTAAATGATAGCAAGCCCAATCACTTAAATATCATATTAGCCATAGCATCATCATTTCAAAAGACTGTATTTTTAAATCTGCAGCTTTTTTAATGTAAAGGTAACAACAATATCTGGGGAATGCCCAGGGAAAAATCAAAGCCTTTTTTTATGTAAAACCTACTGATTATGCCACGAAGGTCTTTGTTAAGGCAATTTATGGCATAGGGTGGCAATGATAATGTTTTGTCTCCCAATTATGTCCCTGCATTGTCACCCTGCCACAAGTTCTACCAGTAGGGACAATTGGTTATTTCAACCCACATTATGCAGGCATAGTCAACTGTTGTCACCATCAGAAAACCTGCCTTGAGGAATGTCATGCAGCCATCCCTGGAGTGCAGGTATAAATAGGCAGAAATGAGTAAGCTCTGAGAGAGAGAGCGAAACACATTGAGGATGTGAACTGGTTGGAGACCAGCTTTTACCCAAATCTTTCAATATAATACAAAGAATAGAGAAGTGTTTCTAAACCCAATAAATTAATATTTTCCGATCTTGATATTTAAGGGAGAGGGTGAGATCAAAAATTATCTTAATTTGCAAATAAGTATCGTTTCTTCCTCAGAGAACAGTGAGCGGGACATGGTGATGGGAATAAATTAGCAGCAGTACGAGCAACTTTTCTGGAGGGGCGTGATGTCATTCCTGTGTGCTGGCCACCGCTTCGGGGAACCAGATATGTGCCACAGGCACATACCTCTGTGCACACAGCAGTTGCACATGTCACATACACAGTGGTCGCGCATCTAGATACATTTGGCGCATCTAGATGCAAGAACCCAATTTTTCTGGAATTTAATAGTAAAGCAGATGCAGATTTCCAGGACTGGACTAACAAATGTTTACAATGAAAGGCAACTGGTGTTTTCTATTAAACAAGGTCTAAATGGGCCATTGACATGCATCACAGTTGAACTTAGGAATATGTCTTTGCAAAGTTAAACTACATTTTTTCTTATTTTTGCTTGGGGATAGAGTGCAGAGGAATTAGAAGCCTCTACTGATGGCGCACAGCTTTCGTAAGTCAGCCGCAGAGTGTTTTTAAATTCCACCAAAATTGCTTTTATTTTTGCCTTCTCAATTCACTCCAATCATTTTGCCAAAATGGTGAAATCTCACTATCTTTCAATTTGTACTGAAAGTCTAGGAAAATATCAAGTTAATTTATCCCAAATAATTACAAATACAAGGAGCTGTTTCATTTGGGTCTGCCTATGACTGTGTTATGACTCGTACACTGTCTATCTCTTGTGCCGTGTACACACGGCTGGACTTTGACAGCAAAGGATCAGACGGAACAAATCCGTCGGACAATTCGACTGTGTGTGGGCTTCATCAGACCTTTGCTGTCGAAAAATCAGAGGGACTTTAGATTTAGAACATGTTTCAAATCTTTCAGACGGACTCGATTTCGGTCTAAAAATCCATTTGTCTGTATGCTAGTCCTGACAAAAACCGACGCTAGGGCAGCTATTGGCTACTGGCTATGAACTTCCTTATTCTAGTCCAGTCGTACGTCATCACGGTCGAATCCATCAGGCTTTGGTGTCCGTCGAAAGTCAATCGAAAAGTCAGACGGAATTCAGTCCGTTGAAAAGTCTGGTCGTTTGTATATGGCATTAGACAGCTTCTGGTTAGCCACAGTGCCTTTAGGAGCAATTTTTAGTCATGACATCCTTAAGATAATAATTTCAACCCCCTCATCTATTATATGTGAAATCAGTGCTAGGAGTCTCCAACCATGAGAGTTTATCCTTCAAATAACAGCATCTTATCTCCACTTTGCCTGCATCTTGCATACACTCTGTACTATTTCCTCTACTGTTATAGCTGTTAACTGTACCACTATTACTTAAAAGGATGTGACATCAATAAAATCTATATATTCTGTATCTGCTGCCAAAATGCCACTCTAACCCTCGAACAATTTCATCCTTATCTATACAATATGGGGGAAAATATTTGATAGCATTTAAAATCATAAGCAACATTGACTTGAATATAAAAGATTATCTTTTTTTATCCTCCAAAAAAAAACTCATAATTGTCACATTATCACAAAAAAAAATGATATCTGTCCCCGTAAGTGACAAAGGCAATCTCCCCATGCTGAAATCATTTGAACTTTGCAATCTCTACGCATCGGCATTAAAGAGACTTCAGGCAGGATAAAAATCCAATCAACTTATATAATATCAGGGTATGTGCAGTTAGTCTTTCTTGTTTTAAAGGGAAATATACTGCATTTTCAGTGAGCACATATTTTGAGTATTTTTAGCTCATTCGCTTACCATAAAGCATAATTGAACTGTAAGACAAAAGTATATAGATTAATCGAGGGCACTGATTTTTACATTTTTGCAAATTTTTTAATTTCTTACTCTAGTGTTCCTAGTCATGTTGTAGTCTATATCCAAACAGGAGGCTATGGAGAAGGACCGTTGTTCTCTGTGTGAAAGCAGCATTCTTTCTGTAGCAGTCCAACGCACCCCTTCCTGAGTGTAAGAAAGAGATGGAAGATGCGTGATCAAGTACATTGATCAAGATGTGACGGTTTATTCATGAAAAAAAAGGGGGTTGGATCCATACAGAAAGTATCTACGTGTTCATAAAATCAGGTTACAAGTATACACATTAAATCAGAAAAATAGACATGCCCATGCAAGGGGAAGTGCTAACATTTGGGAGACGCGGTTCAAGAAAAAAAACCCTCTTCATCAGAGCCTTGTAGAACAACAAGAATGGTAAACAGAAAGTGGTCTCGTGTTGCAATGAGGATATCAGCTGTCTCCATCCATGTGAGACATTAGACCACTTTCTGTTTGGAGTTACCTAGCTTCCTTACAGAAGCAACTGCCTCCTGTTCCCAAACAGATGCATGCAGGCTGCATCCTTTTTTAAACCTGAATGCAGGCACAATCAACAGATACACATTGAACTGCCATAAGGAACATATGAATTACATCTCTTTATGACATTTAGAGCAGTGGGATGTGGACAAACCTGGAGCATAGTAGAACTCATCCCTTAACATGTGTCACTCCTCCAACCAGCCACTCCTCTGTATTGATCTGTTTGATCCACAACACTATACAGACCTCTCTTGTCATTCTACAAGGCTCTGATGAAGAGGGTTTTTTCCTCGAAACACGTCTGCCAAATGTTAGCCCTTGCCCCTGGGGCATGTCTATTTTTCTGATTTAATGTGTATACTTGTAACCTGATTTTATGAACATGTAGATACTTTCTGTATGGCTTCAACCTCCTTTTCCCCCCTTTTTTTCATGAATAAACCTTAACATCTTTATCAATGTACTGGATCACGTGCCTTACATCTCTTTCTTACACTTGGCTTACTTCAGACCACCCCTGGTCAGTTTGGCAGCGGGACTCACATGATCTTCTTTTAATCTATCTCTTCCTTTGAAAGTACTACCATTTTATATCAACAAATGCCTTCACGAGCGCAGGAGAAAATTATTTATTTGTTTACATTGTCACACCCCTTGCTGAGCCAGAGGAAAGCTTTTGCTGCCTGCTGATTGAAGAGCTATAGATCAGACTCAACAGGGTTGTGTGGGACTTCTGAAGCCAGACAGAGTTGCAGAAAGGCTTATAAGACACAGGTTGGTAGCTAATCACTTAACATATATTTTCCCAAAAGCTCTTTTTTTTTCTAGATTTAGTTAATTGCGGAAGGGTTAGAGCCTATATCAAGGTTGTATTGCTATCTGCGTCCCCATTGGGGAGATTCGCCACAATTTGTACTGGTGACCATGGTCAGAGAGAGGGGAAATACATAAATTTTGGAGTTGTCTCTAGAATAAGAGATAAGGGGAAACCTTCCAATGGGGATATCTGTTCCAGGGACAGCTACAGTGGGTATAGACCTCCCCCCCCCCCCCCCCTTTTAAATAATCACATTTTGTTGCTTTTAAGTCTGAAATAAAGACACACAGTTTTTGTTTTATTCTGCTGTATTTGCTCGGTGCAACTTATAACATCCAAGTGAAAGATGTAACACCAACATGTCCGAACAAAATGAAAAAAATTAAAAAATCGAATCAATGAGTTGGGAAAAGGATCACCCCTCCTTGTGTCAGTATTTTGTTGAACCACCTTTACAGCCTTTAGTCTGTTGGGATATGTCTCTACTAACTTTGCACATCTAGACTTTGCAATATTTGACCATTCTTCTTTGCAGAACTGATTAAGTTCAGTTAGTTTGATGGTGACCAATTGTGGACTGCAGTCTTCAAGTCTTTCTACAGATTTTCAATGGAGTTTAAGTCTGGTGTCTGACAAGGCCATGCAAGGACAATCACCTTTTTCTCTTTAAACCACTGTGTGGCCATTTTTTCTGTGCTTTGGGTCAATGTCATGTTGGAAGGTAATCCTTCTTCCCAATGACAACTTTCTAGCAGAGGGCAGCAGATTTTCCTCAAGAGTTCAACAGTATTTTGCCCCATCTATTTTTCCTTCTATCCTGTCAAGTGCTCCAGTCCCTGCTGCAGAGAAACACCCCCATAACAGGATATTACCACCTCCATGCTTAGAAATTTTATTATTTGGATGGTGAGCTGTATTGGATTTCCTCCAGACATCCTTTGAGGCTAAATAATTCAATTTTAGTGTCATCTGACCAACTTAAATGCACCTTGAAGATTCCAAGGCCACATAGAAAAAGGTTTTATGGTGAGATGAAATTTAGATATTTGGCCTCAACACCAAATAATGTCTGGTGGAAATCAAATACAGCTCATAATTTCTACAGTAAAGCATGGAGGAGGTAATATCATGTTATGGGGGTGTTTCTTTGCAGCAGGGACTGAAGCACTTGTCAGGATAGACAATGGATGGGGCAAAATACTGTCAAATTCTTGAAGAAAATCTGCTGCCCTCTGCCAGAAAGTTGTCAATGGGAAGACCACCATGACAATGACCAAAAGCACACAGCAAAAATTACCACACAGTGGTTGAAGGAGAAATGGATGAATGATCCTTGCATGGCCTAGTCAGATCTCAGATTAACCACTTCATGACCAGGCCATTTTTTGGCACTGCGTTGATTTACCTAACAATTCTGCGGTCGTGCAACGTTGTACCAAAACAAAATTGATGTCCTTTTTTCCCCCACAAATAGAGCTTTCTTTTTGTGGTATGTTATCACCTCTGTGGTTTTTATTTTTTGTGCTATAAACAGAAAAACATTCTGCTATAATACATATACAAAAAATATATATATAAAAAAATATGTAGTCATCAGTTTAGGTCAATACTGTATATAGTCTTCTACATATTTTGTAAATCATTTTGTAAAAAAAAAAAAAATCGCAATAAGCATATATTGATTGGTTTGCCCAAAAGTTATCGCATCTACAAACTATGGGAAAGATTAATGGACTTTTTTTTTTATGTTTTTACTGGTAATAGCAGCAATCTGCGATTTTTAGCAGGACTGTGACATTTCACAGACACATCTGACCCTAAGTGACACTTTTTGAGGACCAGTGACATTATTACATTGATCAGTGGTTAAAAATTGCACTTATAATGTATAAATGACACTGTCAGGGTAGGGGTTAACACTAGGGGGCGATCAGGGGGTTAACTGTGTTCCCTGGATGTGTTCTAACTGTGTGGGGATGGGCTCACTGGAACACCACAGAGATCGCTGTTCCTGATCACTGGGAACAGCAGATCTCTGTGACGTCTCCTGTCAGAATGGGGATGGCCTTGTTTACATAGGCAGATCCCTGTTCTGCCTCTGTGTACCGCAATCGCAGGTGGCCAGTGGACATCAAGTCCGCGGTACATGCGGCGTTCAACCACAGTGTCACATGCATGGACCGCTGTACGGGTACAGCAGTTTGCGCAATCAAGCCGACCTGCCGTCGTATATATACAGTGGCTGGTCGGCAAGTGGTTAAACCTCCTTGAAAAACAATCTCCAATCAAATGTAACTGAACTTGAGCAGTTCTCAAGAGTGGGCAAATATTTCAAAGTCTACTGTAGATGTGTAAAGTTAGTAGAGACATATCCCAACAGATTAAAGGCTGTAATTTAAAGCAAAAGGTGGTTCAACAAAATAATGACAGAAGGAGGGGTGATCCTTTTTCCAACTCATTGATTCCGTTTTTGATTTAGTTTTTATTTTGTTCTGACATGTTGGTGTTGTATCTTTCACTTAGATGTTATTATATAGATATGTTAGTTATAAGTTACACTGAGTAAACACAGTTGAATAAAACAAACTGTTTGCCTTTATTTCAGGCTGCAAAGCAACAAAATGTGATTATTTTACCACTTGCCGACTGCCTGCCACATATTTACTGCTGTAGATCAGCTCTATTGCATGAAATCATGTAGCTGCACATCATTTTGTGCAATAGCCACAGGGGGCGTGGCATGATCGCACACTGATTGGACACAGGGGGTGCCAATCAGCAGGTCCAGCGGACCCGATATACACCGACCATCTGCGATCATTCCTCGGAAGAGGCAGAACAAGGCAGGTCGCCATTCTGACAGGGGAGAAGATGGAGATCTTGTGCTTCTGCTAAGTGGGAACACTGATCTCTGTCTTCCCCCAGTCAGAGCAACCCCCCCACAGTTGGAAAGCACCCCCTAGAGACACATTTAACCCTTTGATCGACTCTGATGTTAACCTTTTCCCTGCCAGTGCATATTTTTAGCACTGAGCACTTTATTCATATCACTGGTCCCCAAAAAAGTGTCAAAAGTGTCAGTAAGGTGTCCGATTTGTGCGTTGTAATGTCGCAGTCCCGCAAAAAATCGCTGATCACTGCCATTACTAGTAAAAATAAATAAAAATTCTATAAAAATATCCCATGGTTTGTAGACGCTATAACTTTTGCACAAACCAATCAATATACGCTTATTAGGATTTTTTTTACCAAACTTATGTAGCTGAATACATATTGGCCTAAATTGATGAAGAAATTAGATTTTTATTCAATTTTTTTCATTGGATATGCTTTATAGCTGAAAGTAAAGTTGTTGTTTTTTTCAAAATTGTTGCTCTTTTCTTGTTTATAGCACAAAAAATAAAAGCCGCAGAGGTGATCAAATACCCCCAAAAGAAAGCTCTGTTTGTGGGAAAAAAGGGCAAACATTTTATTTGGGTACAGCATTGCACAAGTGTGCTATTATCAGTTAAAGTAACGCAGTGCCGTATCGCAAACAAATGGCCTGGTCATTAAGGGGGTTAAACTTTTCAGGGCTGAAGTTGTTAAAGGGGTTGATGCTTTTATTTTCAAAAATAATTTTATTGAGATATATCACATTAGCAAGCATATGACATAAACATATTGTACACTACGTGCTGTAAGGCATTGAGTGTTAGAACAAATTGCACATTAACACACTGAATATTCAATAGAGAACGCAGGCTGCTAGTACATGAGAATATAGGCTTGATGCCCTTCTGCGAAATTCCGCGGTCTCTGCGCGGTGAGGTCCAGTAATTCCGGTAGTACCCAGCCCCCCCAAACACCCCTATGGGCTGTGCCCTGGGGGGATGCGACACCTTTGAGCAATGAAGAGACAAATCTGACCATGGGTAAAACGTAGTCCCATAATGTGGAAGAGGTGACTGAGTGGAATAACCAGGAGCTTCAAGTGAAATACAGCTAACTTATAAATGATAGGCAAGAGAAAAAAGACAATAAACAGGTGACTTTCACTGCCGGCTCCGTCTGGTCTGGGTGAGATGCTGAAAGAGGTCATGTAAGTTTTATACAACTTGGGTGTATCAACCAGGAAGACCATTGCTTCTCGAATCTAGGTTCTGTCATGTTTACTTTAGAAAAAAGAAATTCCATGCGAGAGTGTTCATTAAGGGTAGTTATGAGCTCATTAAGGGTTGGGGGAGGGGGTTTTTCCACGCACGGGCTATGAGCAGGCGTGCTGAGATTAGTATATGATGTACCAGAGGTAGACTGGTGGTGGGCCAGTGGTGGAAGTCCAGACCAAAGAGAGCCATTCGTGAAGTCAGCTGTTGGGTAGAGTTGGTCAAGGACTGTACAAGAGAGGAGACTTGGTACCAAAAGGTAGCGATAATAGGGCAGCTCCACCAGATGTGGAACATATCCCCTGTGGAGACACAGTTCCTCCAACACTTTGGAGAGTGGGTGGGGAAGATGGTTGCTAATTTGTCGGGTGTGTAATACCACTTATGAAAGATTTTCATGAGCGTTTCCCAATGTGTGATATTCTTGGAGATGACTAGTGGGGTACGTAGAACTCGATGCCAATCAGGGGGTGATGCTTTTATATACCCACTGTATCAAAGAGGGAATTCCCCTAATTTTTGGAGATTTGCTTTAACCTTTGTGTCTCTGGGACAGAAAGTAATGAACATTTTTCAAATGGTTTCTCAAAAAGCTTTGGCTATATTTATATATATATCTACCTTCCTCAGGATAATCCTCAAGATGGTGAGGCAGCTAGAATTTCACTTCTCAAGTCAGAATCCGGGCAGGCTGGATGACGTACATGTACAGTATGTCATTAAGCCTGTTCCAGGTTCTGTGCTGACCCACGCCATCCTTGGCTACAGCGAGATTTTGTCAGCAGGTTCCAGCCAATGGTTTTTTGGCTGAGACCTGCTGATTGGCTACAGCCTATCACAGCACAGAGCCCTGTGTTTACAAAGACACAGGGCTCTGTACACAGATCAGAGATCTGGCTGTTTATTATTCCTGTAAAGCAGGGAGAAAAAAACTGCCAGATCTGTTAGTAAAAGTAGCACATATTGCACACATTACACGGTTAACCCATTGATTGCCCCTTGATGTTAACCTCTTCCCAGCCAGTGTCATTAACACAGTGTATAGTATTATATGTGATTACTGTATCAGTGCCACTATTGATGTCAGTGCTAGTCAGTGTACCTCCCAGCAAGGGTTTGTTTGAGCCAGATTGCCCACCACACTATCACAGTCTCATGATAAGTCACTGATCACTGCCCTTACCAGTATAGCATAACAGCTGTCCAAAGAAAATCCAGTATATTTACAGTTGTGTTCATAAGTTTACATAACCTGGCAGAATTTAAGATTTCTTGCCCATTTTTCAGAAAATATAAATGATAACACAACAACTTTTCTTTCACTCATGGTTAGTGTTTGGATGAATCCATTTATTATTAATCAACTGTGTTTACTCTTTTTAAATCATAATGACAACAGAAACTACCCAAATGACCCTGACCAAAAGTTTACATACCCCAGTTCTTAATACTGTGTATTGCCCCCTTTAACATCAATGATAGCTTGAAGTCTTTTTTGGTATTTGTGCATGAGGCTCTTTATCTTCTCAGATTATAAAGCTACCCATTCCTCTTGGCAAAAATCCTCCAGTTCCTGTAAATTTTTGGGCTGTCTTGCATGAACTGCATGTTTGAGATCTCCCCAGAGTGGCTCAATGATATTGAGGTCAGGAGCCTGAGATGGTCACTCCAGAACTTTCACTTTATTCTGCTGTAGCCAATGACAGGTCGACTTGTTTCTTTGATCAGAAAAAAATACATAGTGGTGTTGCGCTCCTAGTATGATGGTATGACACAAAAAAATGTGTCCAGTATGTAGTAAATTGTGCTACTACATAAAATGCTGGTGTGCTAAAATAATTATATACGCATATATCTAAAACCAACACAATATTCACATTTAAAAAACCGTGACCGTGTTTCAAGCCGAATAGGGCAATAAATATACACACTAATTAATCAAATTAATAAATATAGGTATAAACACTGATTATCAAAAATAACTATAAATAAAGTCCGTGGCACACAGCAATAGTAGATAAAACAAAATCCAAAGTGCAAAGTGCTAATAAAGTGAATATTTTAAAAATAGCAGCTGTGAAAATGGTGATCACAAACAACCAAGTGACAATGTTTAAAACACTGGTGATTCTTCAGTGTCCACAGAGCCCATAGGTGTTCTAAACAATTACCTTACTGCTGTAAGGCGGACAGCATGTAGAAAGTAAAGATTTAGATCCTCAGGGTGGACTGGCTCCTGTCTACTTCTCCTGTTCAAAAGCTTTTATATGCAGGGGGACACTTTCTTTCCTTCCCAAGGTAAGTATCGAGGACCACTTAGAATACTCGTAAAAGAGGAATATAGAGCCTACTATGTTGTAGTATTTTCCCATATAAATTATTTATTAAAAAATAGTCAATTCTACTCACATTTAATTAGATAAAATCGCACAATACTCAAGACGAGCGGCGCACTCATGTGAGAACGTCACTTCCGGTGTCCGTCTGCTTCTCTTACGCGTTACGTCACTGTCACGTGACTTCTACTTGTTTCTTTGATCGTTGTCAATTAGGAATGTCCAAGTACGTCCCATGCGCAGCTTCCTGGCTAATGAATGCAAATGTTCCTCCAGTATTTTTTGATAACTACTGCATTCATCTTGCCATCAGTTTTGACCAAATTTCCTGTGCCTTTATAGCTAACACATTCCCAAAACATCAGCGATCCACCTCCGTGTTTCACACTAGGAATGTGTTTCATCGTAAACCTTGTTGACTCCTCTCCAAATGAAGCGTTTATGCTTGTGGCCAAAAAGCTCAATGTTGGTCTATTACTCCAAATGACTTTGTGTTAGAAGGTTTGAGGCTTGTTTCTGTGCTGTTTGGCATATTGTAAGCGGGATACTTTGTGGCATTTGCATAGTAATGGCTTTCTTTTGACGACTCGTCCATGCAGCCCATCTTTCTTCAAGTGCCTCCTTAATGTGCATCTTGAAACAGCCACACCACATGTTTTCAAAGAGTCCTGTATTTCATCTGAAGTTATTTGTGGGTTTTTCTTTGCATCCCGAACAATTTTCCTGGCAGTTGTGGCTGAAATTTTAGTTGGTCTACATGACCGTGGTTTGGTTTTAACAGAACCTTTTATTTCCACTTCATGATTAGAGTTTAAACACTGCTGATTGATAGTCTCAATTCCTAGGATATCTTTTTATATACCTTTCCTGTTTTATACAGTTCAATTACCTTTTCCTGCAGATCCTTTGACAATTCTTTTGCTTTCCCCTTGACTCAGAATCCAGAAACGTCAGTGCAGCACTGGATGAAATATACAAGGGTCTGTTAGGAGTCCAGAAAAACTCATTGAGCTTTTATACACACACACACACACACTAATTACAAGCAAACAGATCACAGGTGAGGATGGTTACCTTTAATAGCCATTTAAACCCCTTTGTGTCAACTTCTGTGCATGTTATTAGGCCAAAATCACCAGGGTATGTAAACTTTTGATCAGTGTAATTTTGGTAGTTTGTGTTGCTATTATGATTTTAAAATAGTAAAGTTGATAAAAATGCTATAGCCAAGCACTAACCATAAGTGAAATAAATGTTTTTCTGTTATCATTTATATTCTCTGAAAAATCATAAATTCTGCCAGGGTATATAAACTTATGAGCAGAACTGTACCATCGTATACATTATAGCTTTCACACAAACCAATTAATATACACTTATATGTAATTTTTTACATTTTTTTAGCAGAATAAATTTTGGCATAATTTTATGAAGAAATGTGAGTTTTTTTTATTGGATATGTTTTATAACAGAAAGTATTTTTTCCAAAATTTTCTGCCTTTTTCATTTATATACTAAAATATACAAACCCAGTGGTGATAAAGTACCACCAAAAAAAAGTTCTATTTGTGTGAAAAAATATATATTTCATTTGCATACAGTGTTGCATGACCGAGCAATTGGCAGTTAATGTAGTGCAGTGGTGAATAGCAAAAAAATGCTCTGGTCATGAAGAGGGTTAAAACCTTCCAGAGTTCAGGTGGTTAATGCAATATCAAAGCATGTACACAGGTTAATCATTAATTTATATGGTACTGATACACACATGTGAGGCACATTGACATGTGTTGTCCCTTTTTCGATTCACTATATGTTTTAGGGCCTATCAATGACAATAGCGGTGTTTTTAAACCTATAATAATGAAAACACGTAAAAATGCATGAAAAACACACAGATGTAGTGTAATAAAGCAAAAGTCATTTAAATTGTCTTGATTAACCTGTAACTAATTTAATTGCAGTAATCTTGTAGATACTTGGCATTTGGTTTTTAAGAAGGCAGTAAAATCTCATTCATTTTCTTTTTTTTTGTATAAACCACATTTTAGTACAGTGGAGCGAAACACATTGAGGCAGCGAAGGAGTAAGTAACATTCTTTACCTGCTATAAACCTTGTTCACCTCTGGAGGTTTTATCCTCTTTTTAAACTGAGAAGACCTGGCTCCTGCATGACCTGCTGGGGTAGACTTGTTGGGTCAGTGCCTACTCCTTCCTGCTCGGTGAACTTTATGCCCTTACAAAAGTGATGAATTATTTTTGTTTGTAACCATGGGCCATCATGCCTGTTTAAATTCTAAGAAAGGCATTTGGGAAATAACATGAACACCTCAGGGATGGCAAGGTAATTCAAGTTTATATCCATGTAAAAACTTGTTTAAATTTGTCATGCATCAATTTTAACAAGCATCAATTTTTAACAACAATTAAACCAAACTCTTCATCACTTGGGATATAATGCATTACATAATTTTAGAATCATATAAATGATTTGTAGCTATGAAGCTGGCAATCAAACCAACGGCCAGGGTTGTCGGAAGGGGCCCTTGTCCTCATCAACATGGGGACAAGGTGCTTTGGGGTGAGGGGCGCATGGCCCCCCCTGCAACTCAAGCACCCAACCAGACCATAGTTCCACACCTGCAGAAGAGACAGTGCCCCCTGTGGCCAGGCCAAACATCTCACAGTCCAGTCAGACTGATGCCACAGTCCAAATCTAGACAATTGTACCCAAACCAAACTGCAATTTAGGTAACCTTAACTTTGAAAAACGCATAGTGCGTGCTCTTCAGGAGCCGCCGCTATATTTATTATAGCAAAAAGTAAAAAAATAATACTTTTTTTTTCAAAATTGCTGCTCTTTTTTTGTTTATAGAGCAAAAAATAAAAAATGCAGAAGTGATCAAATACCACCAAAAGAAAGCTCTATTTGTGGAAAAAAAAGGACATCAATTTTGTTTGGGAGCCACGTCGCACGCACGCAATTGTCAGTTAAAGCGTTGCAGTGCTGAAAAAGTGCTCTGGTCTTAAGCCAGCAAAATGGTCCGGGGCTAAAGTGGTTAAGCTGCAAAAAATGCTCAAAAAAGCAGCTGTAAAAACGTCCGTGTGCATGAGGCCTTAAAGTGAACCTGACCAGAGCCCTTGCAAGACAAGGCTGGAGTTAGGGAAAATATCCCAAAGATGGACCTTTTAACTTATTTTTTCATTCCCCATTCATACAAAGTATGCCAACACCAAATATAAAACAGAGAGGGAAATATTTACCAACTTTTTGAAACTAAAAGTTCCCAATGTGCTCGATAATGTGGTATGTGCAGCTGGGTCGGCGAGATCTGAGGTACGGAGACCGACATTGCACCACCAATGTAACAAAATACAAAGTTTTCCTGACCTCTTGAATTTAGTGTTCTTACACTAATAGTAGCTTGGCCAGGGCCAAAATTGTCTGAGTCTGGTGGGCTACCTTCACCACTGTGCTCAGCGGTGCTGCCCGATAATCCCAATTTTCTGCCCTTTCTAGGATCAATAGTTTATACTTTAGAGCAAAAAATATGCTGTTTATTAACTGATGATGTGATTGGTATAATGGCAGCGGCTGGTTGTAATGCTGTGCAACAAAGATCTGTGGCTTTATGTAACAAAAAGGCAGGCTTGATCCAATTTGGGGCTATTTTTAGGCATTTTGCCACAGCTCCCCCCCCCCCCCCCCCCCGAATAGCCCAGAAGGCACCTCAGTTGAAAAAATACTATTCTAGATTTTTTTTCTTCACTTTTTATTCAAGTGATGGGTATCGGAAAAAAACAGGCAAATAATTCCCCTCTTTGGCAACAAAGTTAGCATTTAAAAACTCCTCCATGTGGAGTTGAAAGCCTGATAGAAGTTCTCGTCGCTTATTTTTAGCATTGGGTTTTAACCAAGATGCAGTGTCCTAGTTTTTCCCAACTGCTATCACTGTCACTTTTGTTGGATATCTTGGCCTGCATATGTGGTCAATCCTGCAAGAGCTTTAACCAGAAATGGATTTTCAAAGGAAGAAATGACCTCACAACATGCTAGTTCCCTTGTATGATTCAGAAGCTTTGTTAACCTGCAACTCCCTCCATCTCCTCAGTTTGAATTGAAATGGGAAGGGCTGTCTGTTATATTTTTTGCAGTGTTTCCAGATTTCCCTGCATTACATCTGATAAATGTCAGATCCTGCTTCTAAACAAACTTGATAAAAAATATGTCCATACAGTTTGTTTTTAGTGATGTCACCTTGGATCTCCACTCTTGTGTTTACATTCCAGCAGCGCTGGGGAGCTGTCATTTGTGAAGGGAGTAGCAGCAGAAAAAAACATAAACACTTCATTAAAGTCCAATATAAAATTCAAGTGCTAATAGTAACTATAGTGAGGTCATATATGGGTTAAAATAAAGTTCATTCTCCCAGCGTGCGGTATATTTGCCACCTTCTCCTTTTTAGATGGTATTCATTTGTAACATATATAAACAATAGTGAACATCCACTTCTTTGCACCATTCCAGTGATCTCTGAACTCTCACCCGCCAGATAAAATACAGACAAGCCTTTAAATAATATATTGAATATATTGGTATGCTGCTCCACCACTCTCCTTCTCCGATAGGTACAATTCCCAGAGCTATTAAAGTGATGGTCCCTTTAAGACATCTTTGGTCCCTTTAAATCTCCAATGTATCCACTCAGCAACCAGTCATAACAAAATAAACATGCCTCCTTTAGTGTAAAATGTCAAAGAACAACACTTTATTATGTTAAGAAAGCCTCTTACATCAATAACCGTAAAATAAAAAAATTAAAAAAAATAAAAAATTAATCTGGTACATACTCAGCATTTGCATAGCATCTCGCATCACTTCAGGTTTCGGGGCCATACGCATTGCGTCATGCTCACATGGCTTCATCAGGGGCCTACATCACAGGTCCACATCATCTTGCATTGCTCACTGTGATTACATTTTATTCGACATTGCTGGATAATTCAGGAAAGCAACTGGACAAAAATAGATGGTTGCCGCCCCCCAAACACACAGCTCATTTCAAGACACAACTAAAGTAAAGATTGATTAAATTTTGCTGTATCTTCTGCTAGAACAGCTACAACACAGACCCCTATCTGATTAAGTGACTGTACTGTATGTATACACTTTGTCTACAAGCAAAATTTGGCCAGTAAGGAGGCAGTCTTCATTACGTTCTCATATGATTGGGCATGCAGAACTCTAACCCAGTAAAGAAGGTGTGCCCCTTTACTGAGGACAAACAGCTGTACCTGTTTGCTGGAGCATGAAGCTTAGGAAGTGTTATTTCTGTTTCCCTGATACAGTAGGGTGAATGAGCATTATTATACTAGGACAGTCGGTATATTAATGGCAAAAATACCAGGTGGAAATAAAGGAAATAAGCGTGAAACAAAATAATGCAGACTCCACATCTGGACTGGTAAGCTGTAATATAAACGTAAATATTTTTTAGTTTTGAGTTTCCTTCCACTTAAGGTTAAAATGGAGGAAGGTGATTCCGTATTTCATTTCACACTTGAGAAAGTTCATGCCTAATAGTGGACAACCCAAAATTACCTATTACTTTTATCAGCCCCTCTCTGATTTAGTTTCACTTTGTTACTGGGCTTGCTTTTGTGGTTAAGCTCTAATACTACCATGCCACTGTCTAAAAAGAACTGCCTCAATGGCCAATAATAACACAGTACATTTACTAACTATTCTAATGACAGGTTTCAGTATGTGGGGGGAAATATCCCCAAGGGAGTATATAACACACCAACAACATAACCAAGGTACTCATTCTTCCCTCAACTTTAAACTTTATGGAGAGGGCATATTGCAGAATGTAGGTTATGCTTATCCTGGCTTCAGTGGGACATCTGAAAGCCCACAGAGGCAGAGAAAACTTACAGAAAGGAATGCACACCAGTGTGTAGAGAACCGTCTTTGCCAGTTTATCCCATCCTCCGATTGTGCATTGTTTCATAGTTTCATAGTTTCATAGTTAGTAAGGTTGAATAAAGACACCAGTCCATCCAGTTCAACCTGAGTGAGTGTCTACAATTGTCCCCATCCCTGTACATTGCACACTCATGTTGGTCCCTACCCTCAAGGAGCCCACAATCTAAGGTCCCAATTCATATCCTAGGGCCAATTTTGAACAGAAGCCAATTTACCTACCTGCATGTGTTTTGGATTGTGGGAGGAAACCGGAGTACCCGGAGGAAACCCACGCAGGCACAGGGAGAACATGCAAACTCCAGGCAGGTAGTGTCGTGGTTGGGATTTGAACCAGTGACCTTTGTTACTGCTAGGTGAGAGTGCTAACCACTACACCACTGTGCCGCCCATTGTGTATCAACTCGAATTTGTGGCTATCTTGGTTTATATCTTTCTGCAATTTAGGCAAGTTCATAGATGGAAGACAACTCATTACACCTGAAGTATCAGTTTTGGAAAGTCTTGATTTTAAATAGTTGCTGTTGCCAGACCATTAATTTCAACAAAAAATCTTTGCATAAGATTATATGTGAATTTAATGTATTTTGGGCTTCTTATTTTTTAACCTGTAAAAGCCTTCCTTGTGTAAACATCCAAAAGCACAAGGGCTGCTGCTAGGTACCAGCATTTTGAATGTGAGCAGTGACACTATCATGTACGTGGTGCTAGAGGCCAATAGAGAGAGGATTTCCCTTGCTGCTAAGCTCCAGACTCCCATAAAGGTCTGTCAGGAGAAAAGCCAGTTCGAAGCCAAGGCCAGGTACCAGGTATGGACAAAAGCAAGCATAGTCCAGAGGACAGCCAAGATCATACACATGAAAGCAAGAGAAGAGAGTCCATTTTAATAAGCCGAGGTCAGATCGGGAGGCAGGTCCAGGAGGCAAGCTTAGTCGGTAACAGGAATCCACAGATGCAAAGATAACACAGAAATGAATGCACTGGGGAGATGTAGATCAACCAGCAATCACAGAGGGTGACCTTCTCCCTTATAAAGGCCATTGAGCACCAGTCCGAGCTGGGAGCGTGATAGCTTTTTATGTGGATTGTCACTTTGCCAGCTACAAATTTTTTTTTAAATTCTTTATTTCTTTGCAGGAATACATAACATAGGTTATTAGTAATGTTTATGTACAATTACATATAAAAAAAACACTTTCTAACCATGGCATATTCTATTAGACAACAACAAAAAGAAACAACATAATGTATTCCTGCCAATTTTATAGACAAACAAATAACATTATCAATTCCCCATAGCAACCCTCCACTCCAGGGCCCCCTTTTAAAAAAAAAAAAAAAAAAAGAGAGAGAGGTACGTCGCCCTTACCCACCGGAGAGTATGATTCACATCACACAGCCAATTAGTCTAATCCTCAAATTCCTCTCCGATCAACCTTTTCCCCTCTTCTGACTGTAAAAATAATTCCCAGGGAGCCCAAATTTGCAATATAGATTCCCTTTCCTCCGGAGGCATAGGGATCAGTCTCTCCATAATTACAATTCTTCTTACTTTATTTAACCATTGCGAGATTCGAGGTGCCCCTGTTTCCTTCCAACAAATGGTGATGCAGCTTCTGGCTGCATTCACCATATGACATAGCATTGAATTCTTGGTTCTCTCTAGTGGGATATGTGTACATTGTAATAGAAAAAAGGCCGGGTCTTCCATAACATGATATTCAATGAATAATTGAGAGATTCTCTGAACTTCTTCCCAGAACTGTCTAATTACTGGGCAGAACCAAAAAATATGGGCAATGGTACCTCTCTCCTTACAACACCTCCAACACCTGTCCGATGACTCTGAAGAAAATGAATTCATTCGTGATGGAGTATAATACCAACGCATTAGTACTTTATAATTTAATTCCTGTATCTTGGTACATCTAGATGATTTAAAAGTTAAATGTATTATTTTCTGTCGTTGGGCAGGAGTAAAGGTTTGTTCAAGATCCCTTTCCCACTTATCTAAGCTCAATATACTAATATCCTCCGAAGGTGATGTTAATAGGGCATATATCTTAGAAATAATATGAGGGAGAGGCTCCTTCTCCTCACAGTACCCTTCAAACTTAGTAAGTGGTCGACCATAACCTTCAATCGGTCCCAGAGTATCCAAAAAATGTTTAACCTGTAGCGCCTGCCAGAAGGGTAATTCATATTGTACTCCTGATTGCGTTAACATTTCTATTGATGGCCATTTTTTAGACCTCAGAAAATGTGAGGCCTGAAAACATCCCTTCTCTTTTAAATTCCTAAATACCCCTGGCTCCAAGCTACAAATTTATCTGGGTAATCATCTCAGTGGTTGGTGCCAATCCAGTGCCTATCCTGAAGTGCTGGTTAGGACAGATGTGTATGCTATGTTCTGATATTTGGTGCTCACAGCTCCACTGTAACTGACATGTTTGTTTTCTGGAACCTTTATGTTCATTCTGGAGTTATTCATTTGATTTATATAGACTATTGATAAATAAAGCTGTGGCCTTGCCCTTGCCCTTCAACAGGTTTTGTGCTTATTTTTATGAAGGTACAAGGTATATTATGTGACACTGAGGTTTTATGCCCATGCTTCCTAACAGTCTTGCACATGCACACATTACGTTTACATGGTTCATTTACAGAGTGTTTTTCGTTCTCTTCCCAGGCAGAGGGAACACAACGATGGGTAGTAGCTGTATATCAAATATCTATATATCAAAATGCTGAAGGCTTCAAAATAAAGTTCAGCATAAGACAAAGGGTATCGTTTTATTTTTCTTTGTAAACGGATGAACTTAAGTCACCTCTCAACTCAAAAGCCCTTGTGAATGAATAAATTTGTTTTATAAGCAGAAAAAAGCTGGGTACACCAGATCTTGCCAGAATCTACCAGAATAATTTATTAACATCTTAATCCCATAAAGCCTGACATCTCTTAGTACAGGGCAGCTAGTAAAACATTAAATGTAATTGCTTAATAAAAGAGAGACCAAATTATATAACTCAACTTAATAGAACACACTGAATCTGAGCTTATTGAGAAAGTCTGCTGATATGTTATTTTATTCAAGTGACATGTTGTCACTTGAATAAAGTAACACATGTTGGCATGTGTAACACATGTTGGCATGTGTAGGGCTGTCAAGTATGTACCAAGACACTGGCTGTCTACTCCTGATGCTGGGTGAGTGGACTGAATTTGGTAACAGAAAGGGGCAGCCAGTATTAATATGTGGGCAGAACTTGCATCTGAAGTGTAAATCTTGTATAGATGAGTGGGCAGATCTCCACCCCAGCAGTGGACAGAACTTGGCAGTGGACAATATTGATGTGAGGGAAGAACTTGGAACCAGATGCAGACAGACAGTATTGCTGGACAGCCATTATGGATTAGAAGAAAGCACTCAGTACCAAAAGTAGACAAGACAACTATTATAGATGAGTAGGAAGAACTTAGTACCAGAGTGGATAGCCATTATGGATGAATAGGAAAAACTTAGTACCAGGAGTGGACAGAAATTATGGATGAGTAGGGGAAACTTAGTACCAGGAGTGGACAGCCATTTTGAATTATTAGGAAGGACATTGTACCAGGAGTGGATAGGATGGTCAATATGGATGACTAGGAAGAACTTAGAACCAGAAGTAGACAGCCATTGTGTAAGAGTAGGAAGAACTTAGTACCAGGAATGAATAGTCATTATGGATGAGTAGGAAGAACTTAGTTCCAGTTTCAATTGCGTGTGCAGTCTATAAGTTTATCTCAATTTATGGCAAACGTAAAGGCATATCCAAGTGCTAGGGATGGGCCCGATGCTTGAGTCAGTAAGTTCGGCTCGAACATCGGGTGTTGATTTGTTCATAGAGCAAACAAATATATGGAGCGCTCATGGGACGTTTGCCCGCCACGGAGCGCCCCATAATGCACTGTGAGATCGCAATTCATTGAAGGCTGCTGATTGGCCAAAGTATGCACCTGACCTGTATGCTTTGGTCAATCACAGCACGATATACAGTGAGAGCCATGTTGTCACATGACATCAGAAGGGGGTGGGGTCATCCAGTTACATCACCGGGTGACGCCGCCCTTGCCTATTATTCTGGTCCGTTGGGCAGCGTGATTGAGGGTGGATTTACATCGCAGACACTTTTTTTTTCTTTTTTAATAATGGATTTTTCAAAAACTGTCCCTTATGGTTTTTACTTTTTTTGGTGAATGGGTAGGGGTACGATGTATTCGATACCCATTCACATGGGGTGGGTTAAAGGGGGCTTCCAGATTCCACCCCCCATCTGCAGCCAGAAGAGGCCCTTTTCCCCATCAACAGCGCAGAGCCCCCCGCCCCAAAGCACCCACACCTCCCATGACAGCATGTGGCCTGCTATATTTCCAGAGGGGGGGTGATCGTTCGTGTCCCCCCTTTTCCTGCATGCTCGAATAAGGGTTTGGTATGGTTTTTGGAAGGACTCCATGCCACAAGCAAGTTTAAATTAATTTTTTTCCTGTTAGAAATGTCATTATTGCTGTGGAATGTTCTATACAATATACAGATGAACCACTTTACAGGCAGACTAAGGGGGCCCCCCGGCACGATATTTAAAGGAATATTTCTTTTTTATTGTTTCACTTTAAGCATCATTAAAATCATTGCTCCTTTAAAGATGATTGTTTTAAAAACATTTGTTTGCATTGATACATGTCCCCCAGGGCAGTACCTAGGTCGCCATATACTTTTTATGACAATAACTTGTAATAGTGAGCCTTTAAAAGGACTTTTGATTTTTCATGTTTTGTGTACCATTGACCAGTGTTTCTCAACTCCAGTCCTCAAGGTGACCCAACAGGTCATGTTTTCAGGATTTCCCTCAGATGAAATGGCTGTGGTAGTTACTAAGGCAGTGAAACTGATCAAATCACCTGTGCAAAATAATGGAAAGCCTAAAAACATGACCTGTTGGGGCACCTTGAGGACTGGAGTTGAGAAACACTGCAATAGACTTTAATAGAGTTCGCATGCTTGCTAGAACTTTTTGCCTGTTCGAGATGTTCTGGTGCAAACTGAATCGGGAGGTGTTCGGCTCATCCTTACCAAGTGCACACTCTATTGATTGCAAACTTTTTCAGCACAGCTTTACTATATTGTAGCATTTTGTCAATTATTTTATTTCATTCTTTTGTATTTTTTAGTATATTAGTATTGGTGGTAATACCTTATTCACAATACTGTGTGCATACGTGGAGGTAACAGCATGAAGTACAGTTGCTGTTTCAATCACTGGGGTAGTGCAGCACCATATATTGTTTGCAGTTTTAATAGTCCTTGTAGGAACACACATAATGTTAGCAGCTGCCACATTATTATTATTTTTAGTTATTTATTTATTTTGGTAGCATGAGAGTTAATTCTTACTCTTGGAAAAACTTAGAACCAGGAGTGGATAACCATTATGGAAGACCTTAGAGCCAGGAGTGGAAAGCTAGTATTGATAGGTGAGTAGAAATTAGCACCAGGAACAGAGATCCACTATCAATGAGTGGGAACTTAAGGTAGTCCTATTTGTTCCTACATCTAAAGAACCAAAAAACAGATAAAAGATCTTGGGAATTAGGGAAAACCTTATACCATGTTTTTCCTAAATAGCACCAACTAACTTGCAGTCCACACAATTCATCATCGAGAAAATCATAGTGAATACAAACCTGCTAGATTAAGAAAAATAGACACTGAACTCACGTTGAAGACAAGATACCTCAATTCACCTTTTTTCATGTGCGTTCGGTCTTTTAAGACAACCAGGAAACAGTAATTTATTTCTCAAAGTGTAATCTATTTGATTTAAATAAATAGATGTGAATATTGCCTATTTTTAATGCCTGATTCCTCTTGTACTTTCTTTTTGTGTCGTCATTACAAGTTTCATATAAAGAATGTTGATGGCGGTTAAGGAAACTTAGAACATTTTAGATCATTATTTAAATTAAAAGAGCAGCAGGACTGGAAGTGCTAATGAGTCTGTCAGACTTCAATATAACAGTCAACAATGCTTCTGACATCTGTTCTTGAATATCTCAATCTTGGCACGGCTTCATGCATACACTTTGTAATACATTTGGAAAATCTGTCCAGTTCTGTGGCTTCTGCTTGTTTTATAACAATATTGCTCTAATGATTCTATTTAATTTAGCTCAAGTAACAAGCCGGCACAATTGTGACTGCCCTGCTGAGCCTCTACTCTTGTTTCCGGTACATGTCCCTCAGACATGTGTTTTATATGTCAGATGTCTTGGGTGCTTTATTTCTGATTATTTGAGCATACCCTAATGTACAGCAATATCAAGATTAGTGTTACAATTTATGGAAATTGAAAGCACACTGTTGGCCATACCAGTGAAAGGTCAGCACTGACTTTTCACACTGATGTTAGAAAGTATAACCAAACAGATGGGTAAACAGGAAACAAAAAGGCCTCCACTAAAGCAGTTCTTGGTGCATAAGGGGCTTATTCCATCACAAATTAAAAAAATAATGGAATTCGTTTTTGTTTTAGGAACGTGGATGGAGCAGTCAAAAAACGTTGATCCATTGTACATCCAGATCAGCATTTTTTTTCAACCTTTCTGTCATGGCAACCTTTAATTGTACACAAAATCTCGAGGCACCCCTAACACAAATGTTACTTACCATCAATGGGAAACCTGGAGCATGGGACAAAGCACACAACCGACTTGAGGACATTAACTTCACATCAGGGCCCCAGCCCATCACGTCAGACTCTTTCCCCACCCATCATAGAATCCTTTCATGACATCAGAAGTTTCTCCCCTTACATAAGAGTCCCTCATATACATTTGGGTCACCCCATCACAACTTTCTATAAGAACCCTCAGCTTACTCCAGTGGCATAGCAGAAGGTGGGAGGCAGAGTGAGTCTGGATAGTGGTGCATGCCATCCTCTCCAGAATGCTGGGGATGACCTTGCATGCCTCCTGTCCCTGGATCAGCACCATGCATTGCCATGGTGCCTACGAGACACTGTGCATCCTCATTCTAAAGCTTCAGTGGTACTGATTCAAGGAAAACTGCATCCCGTGTTTTTTGCCACTCCAGTTGTGAAACACTGTGTTAAGCCATCGATAGGACTGCTGTCATTGGAGGGCACCCTAATTGGGAGAGGCTGATCAAGAATGTATAAATAGCACCCTCTACTTAGGTAGGTGCTAGAGTAGGATTTTTGTTCTGCAGTGTAGGTAAATGTAAGCAGGCCTGGCTGGCAGCCTGTTTGTTTTGGTTTGTGAAGGCTTGGAGTGGCTCAGAGTTAGCAGTGGGTGACTCATGGGCAGCCTCACTGAGACATCCCTCTTTCTTCTAGAGGATTCTAGAAGGAGAAAAGGATAGGAGAGGTGGAGCTCTGAACAGGAGCAAGAGAATAGCAGGAGCAAGTACTGCTGGGCAAGTCTCCAGGAGGGAACCACCGGTTGCATTCAGGAGGGCTGGGAGATTGCAGTCAGAGATGGGTGCAGAGCCAGTAGAGAGGACTGCAATGTCATGGGCAGTGGAGTTGGGCTGCTGCAGCCAGGAGGGCCGGAAGAGGGCTGACTGTGAGCAGTAGTTCATCAGTAGGACATCTAGACTAAAGACTTTCTATTTCTTCCTACACTACAGGGTCTCTGACTGCAAAAGCCAGTTGCTAAGTCCTGGCCTAATCTTACATGTGCTAGCTGTTCCTGAGAAGCAAGAGTTGTGCAGGAGTAGACTGAAGTGGTAACTTGTACAGAGAAGTGTATATAGTTGTCCCAATTGATATACAATCCGCCAATTGATTGATATACAATCTAACAATTGACTCGTATACAATTCGCCAGGCATAGCATATTTCCCTTACCCCATCCAAGTTAAATTTCCTCAATAAAACAAACAAAAAACAAGCACATGGACTGTTTTCTGCCTGAGAGTGACTGAGGAGCGAACACTGGCCTGGGCAGGGTGACAGGTGGGCCACATCACTTAGCAGCCCCTACGAGGGTACTGCTACATACATCTGGATGTAATAGTAAAAATTAGATTTGATTTGTTTTGTTTTTTTATTAGCAAAGTACTGGAAAAGAGCTATTGTAATATAACGAAGTACAGAAACCATGGACACCAGCAACAAATAATTTACTGTAGCCAGATCAGTAAACGATGACTTTGAATTAGATGCCATGCATATGGACTGCTGCATTTTTTATTTGTCAGCTTCCATAATTATGAGCCAAGCATTCTGTTGGTTCCATTTTGTATGAAAAAAAGATTGCATTGTGCAATATACAATGCAGCTTGGATTATTAAGCTGAAAATGTGAGTCACCTGAACAAATGATATAAAAATTACTAAATCATAAAAGGGTATTTCCAAACCTGAAACACAGTTGTAATTATTATTTATTATTGACAATTTTAGCTTTTAATTACAAACCCATCACATTAAACAGTTCCATTTGTCTTTTAGTTTCATTTTGAAATAAAAACGATTTCAATTAAAAATGTTGGTTCTTGACCAATATATACAGTTGCAATAAAAAGTATGTGAACCCCTTTGGAATGATATGGATTTCTGCACAAATTGGTCATAAAATGTGATCCGATCTTTATCTAAGTCACAACAATAGACAATCACAGTCTGCTTAAACCAATAACTCACAAAGAATTAAATGTTACCATGTTCTTATTGAACACACCATGTAAACATTCACAGTGCAGGTGGAAAAAGTATGTGAAACCCTAGACTAATGCGATCTCCAAGAGCTAATTAGAGAGAGGTGTCAGCCAACTGGAGTTCAATCAATGAGATGAGATTGGAGGTGTTGGTTACAGCTGCCCTGCCCTATAAAAAAACACACACCAGTTCTGGGTTTGCTTTTCACAAGAAGCATTGCCTGATGTGAATGCCTCGCACAAAAGAGCTCTCAGAAGACATACGATTAAGAATTGTTGACTTGCATAAAGCTATAAAGGGTTATAAAAATATCTCCGGGGCGTGACCGAGACCGGCATGTGAGAGGATGTGCATCATGGAGCTCCCGCACTGATCCTCCAAGATCCTCTTCCCAGCCAGCTAAAACACCCGAAATCGGGCTGAACTCAGCACAGGGGTCCCCACTGGTGTGCCTGGAGTCGCTGCCGAGGTCTGTGGAGATCATGCTGACCCGAAAACACGCGGAGGCCGGAACGCCAGATTCCCAACATGGCACCGCAGCTCCTCTATCACAGCGTGCTCGTGGCAAGGAGAAGCCTAAAGATTCCGGTAAGGCTCCTAAGACCCCTACAAGTACAGTGAAAGACCCCCCGAGGGACAAGTTATACTACGCTCAGAAAATTGTGCCCCAGACGGCCCAGGGGAGTGGGGAGGACATGTCGGCCACCCCTGCGGTGTTCCACACTCAGCATGAGGAGGGGAGCCACGCACAGGGCCCTGTAGCGTCCCCCAGCCAGAGCCTTCCTGACATGGAGGAGGAGGATGAGGGAGAGGAAGCAGCTCAGCCCTCCCTAGCAGACATACTAAGGGCAGTACAGCGATGCACAGCTTCAGTTCATACTCTGCAGGATCAGTTTGGTGGCCTGAAGGAAGAACTGGGGTTTATTAGGCATGATCTACAGAAAACGAGGGAGCGCACTACCGCGGCGGAAGGCCGCATCAGTGAGATAGAGGACAAGCTGACACCCCTGCTGAGGGATACACAAATTACAGCCAGGATTGCTAGAGCAAATGAACTTAAATCTGACGAAATCGAAAACCGCTTGAGATGGAATAATATCCATATTGTGGGGCTCCCGGAGAAGACGGAGGGTAGGGACCCCACAGATTTTGTTGAACAATGGCTATTGGAGGTGTTTGGGAAAGATGTGTTCACCCCATTGTACTTGGTTGAACGCGTGCACAGGGTACCGCCCAGGCCCCTTCCACCAGGGCACCCGCCCCGCACTATGATAGCTAGGTTACCCAACTTTAAGGATAAAGAAATAGTGCTACGCCAGGCAAGAGAGCGACACAATATCCAATATAACGGGGCACGCATTTCATTCTATCCTGACTACTCAGCGGAGATACAGAAGCACAGAGCAAGATTCACTGAAGTTAAAAAACGATTGCAAAGGCTCAGAGCGTCATACGCCATGTTGTTCCAGGCGACACTGCGGATTACGGCGAGGGCCAATCCCACTTCTTTGTGATGGCTGCCGAGGTGTCCGCGTGGTTGGATGCCAACGAACACATTATCAGGCAAGAGGGAAGAAATGCAGAAGGAGACTGACCAGACCTCCATATAAGCACGATCGTATAGCGGTGATCATCACACAATTGGGCTGGGAAGCCATTACCTACTGTTATTCCACAAGCGATGAGAGCAAGTGAAGTTAACTTGAATACAGTTCAGTAGCACTTTGGATTGGAACATTTAGTAGTTTAACCAAAGAGACATTTGGAATTTTGGGTATGTTCAACCCACGTTTTTTTGTATACTCTTTATCTCGGTTTTCCCCCATTCAACTGAATGACATTTACCCCTATTCTGTCGGCTGGAGAGACCACTCTCACTCTTTGGAGAGTGTTACCCTCTCTGCACCCACGGGGACTGGGAGATTTTTTGTTTGGCAGTTATGACTCTTATTTTTTTGATCTGTTATTGCAGCAGCTTCAGCTTGAGTAGGAACCGGCAGGCGTACAGGAGGAACTATGTTATACGCTGTTTCGTCTTTCATGCCACAGCGGACTCCTTTAATTGGAACTCAGGAATCACGATTTTGTCACACTTGGCGCCCCACACATATGCATACCCTAAAGCGCCTAGGGTACACACGATGCCTTACCCTATCATATCTATGAGCGATTATCTTGATGAGTACTGTATCTTTGTTGTCTTGGAACATTAGGGGCGTTCAGAATCCTCTGAAACGATCCATGGTAACCACTATCCTTAAAAAATACTCCCCTGCAATTTATGCACTGCAGGAGACTCATTTGGTGCCGGAGACGATCTCCTGCCTGGGATTTTCCTGGGTGGGTAGTGCATTCCATTCCACTCACACCTCTTATTCCAGGGGGGTGAGTGTGCTGGTGCATCGGGCCATAGAATTTCAACTGTTGGACAAATTGATAGATGCTGAGGGACGATATGTGATACTACTGTGTAAAATTTACCAATTGCATTGTATAATTGCTGCTATATATGTGCCACCTCCTTTCACGACAGAGGTGATGAGGGTCCTGCTGACGTATCAACTGGGCCCCTCGGATGTACCCTTTATTATTGTGGGAGACTTCAATTGCTACATGGATCCAGTCATGGATAAGCATCCGCCTCCGGCGGCTTCCAGCACGAGGGCTGGAACGGCATTGCGGAAGTTTACGGAGGAATTTGGATGGGCTGATCCGTGGCGCAATCGTAACCCAGTGCAGAAACAATTTTCGTGTTTTTCGAAGACCCACCTCTCTCTGTCGAGATTTGATCTGTGTCTCTGCTCACCCCAAGCGACACATTTATTAGAGGACATTAAATATCTGGTGAGGGGTATATCAGATCATTCGCCCCTATTGGTTTCCTTGTATGCCAAGCCGGCCATGGATTTGCCGAGGGCACCATGGAAACTCAATGCGTTTTGGCTTAATCTTTTTCCTTCTCATGACAGGGTGTTGACTGAGATCTCTGAGTTTTGGAGACGACATGAGGACCACCCTGATTTAAGGCTTGCATGGGAGGCGTTTAAAGCGTATCTCAGGGGACTCATGATCACTGAGGTGGCGGAGATCAAATCTAAATCACATGCTATTAGGGAGCAGACAGAATGACTGGTAAGCCAACTAGAGGCAGATTACATAGCCGACCCCTCTGAGGCAGCTAGGGTGGCGTGGCTTGCCGCGCAGGAGGTGGTTACCATGGAAGCAGCTGACAGGAAAAGATTTTTCTACAAGCAGGCCTTCTATGAGGAGGGAGAGCAAACGGGCTGCCTTTTGGCCAAAATTGTTAAGGTCTCCCAGATGTCTCCATCTATTGGAGCGTTGCGCACTGAGGGGGGAAGGCTGGTAAACACCCAAACTCAGGTTATGGCAGAACTGGTGAGGTTTTACTCTGATTTGTACAAATCCAGGTTGACTTATTCGACCACTGACTTAAGGGATTACCTGCAGGGAATTGAACTGCCTAAACGTTCTGACTCTCACAGAGCATTTAGAAGAAAAAGAGAACGTTGGGACTTTAAATGAGGCGGTGACCGGGTAAGGTCCGTTGCCTCCATCCCTATTTGAATAAAGCAATCAGGATGACTGGAGGTTGGGACTTTAAATGAAGCAGGCAGGTGTAAAACATTTAAATTTATTGGAAAAATCAATGGTAAGTTGCATGAGGATAGTCATGAGTACACCAAGAAGACCAATATATTCCATACAATGGATAGACATACAGCAATAACAATTGACCACTAAAAATACAAATCACATTACAAGTGATCATTAAGTAAGTAAAACATAGGGGCGTGGCCGGATGTAGAGCAAGGAGGACGTGTGGTGCTGGAGCTCCTGCTATCCTGATAAAAATCCTGTGGCATCCTTCGCCTGTCTGACCTTGGGGACAGCATAAGTGTATCTCCTGTGCTGCTGCCATTCCGCTGGACCGCCGGGAGGTGTTTTTGGAGTGGAGCGCGGTGTCCCTGGAGGCCTCGAGGCTTGCGGCCTAGCTGATCTGTGGGGTCCGGCCGCCATCTTGCGGCCTGTAGAGCCTTCGGTCCGGCCGCGCTGGAGTACCGAGTGCGGGAAACGGCCGCACGAGGAGCGGAACGGAGGGGAAGGAGAACCATCCTCGGGCCCCACCGCCAGAAACGGATTCCGTGACGGCCAAGATCCGTTCCGAACGGCCGCGCTGCGGCGCTTGTACTGCGGGGAGGCCTGTCTGCTCTGTGGAGGCCCTGTATTGACTTTGCTGGGCGGTGAGTCCTTTTACTGGGGGGCACTGTTATTTGCTCTGAAGCGGTGGAGAGAGGAGAGGGGGAGAGGGTAGCAGTGTTGGTGACATTGTCTGCTGTTTCACCTGCTGTACTAATGACTGGCATGATCTGACTGTCTTAAAGGGCCATACTCAGCCTTCCTAGTATATAGCAGGTCTGCCTGCATTCTGTGTTACTTTGCTTGTGGCTGTGAGTGGCTCGCGGGCTACCAACATTGTACTTTTTGTCCTCATCATCCTTCTCCTGCTACATCCCAGCGACTACATATCTTTAAAGGGCCGCACCACCCTCTAGACCCACAAGTGCATCCACAGCCAGTCTGCCTGCTATCTTTTCCTCATGCCCTCCAAAGGCAAGTCTGCAGCTAAGAAAGCAGCGTTACAGCCTGCGCAGACCCCTAGTGACTTTCTAAATCAATTTAAGGCTCTCATGGCGGATATGGAGCAGGCGGCCCCACCGGAGGCTAACGCATCTGCACCCACGGTACCTCCCACCAATGATACCTCTGTTATTCTTGCAGCGATTGAGCAAAGCAGAACCTCCTTATTGGTGCGTATAGATCACTTGGCGGAGGAATGCAACCTTATAAGAGCAGATTTTGACAAATTCCGGGGCAGGCTCTCGGAGACTGAATCGTGCATCTCCGCGACGGAGGATACTACTCACCGCCATTATGCGGCCATCCAGGAGCTGCAGCGCACGGTCCAGACTCTGGTGGCCAAGTCTGATGACGCTGAAAACCGTCTACGCAGAAACAATGTCAGGGTCTTGGGCCTACCGGAGGGGGCAGAAGGGGACCGTCCGGCTGAATTTGCTGAGGGTTTCTTTAAATCGCTGCTTCATTTGACTGATCTCCCTCCAACATATGTGGTCGAGCGAGCTCACAGGGTCCCGACAAGTCGGGGTCCTCCGGGGGCCCCCCCTAGACCGTTTTTGGTTCGCTTTCTCAATTTCCGGGACCGGGATCGGATCCTACATGAGGCCCGCACACATCAGACTCTGCCTTTTGAAAACACGGTGGTGCACCTGTATCCTGATTTCTCTGCGGATCTTCAGAGACGACGCAAGACATTTACAGACGTCAGGAGGAAGCTCCGTGAGCGTGAGCTGAAATATTCCATGCTTTATCCCAGCCGGCTGCGGGTGCAACATGGAGGATCGGTGAAATTCTTTGAGTCTCCCGCGGAAGCAGATCAATGGCTGCAATCACTGTAATTGGCCTGCCATGACACTCCTGCTCATCAAGTGGCGGTTTGTTTGGTAGCTGCCTGCTCCTCTTTTTTCTTTTTCATGGTTGCCATGTGTGGTTGGTGCCCCCAGTCGGGGGAGCCGGCCTCCTCTACGCATATGTCCCCAGCTGGAATATCCTTGCTATCCACCAAGAAGCTTGACGCACTTTGGCTGGGGTGGGGAGCGGGTGGTGGCAGTTGAAGGCAACTTCTCCCGTACTTTTTCCTTTTTTTTTTGAACGAGTTGTTGTGGGCACAGGGCGGCACAGGCTTTCCGGAAGCTCATACCGAGGGACAGGCGGGCTGTGAAGGGAGTGGGAGCTCCAGGCACAGGAACACTATGTCCGTGTTAGGTTGGACTTTTGACCCCCTTTTTCTTTTTCTTGGTTATAGGGGTTTCTTACTTTTTGTCTTGGGGTCCTTTTTTGAGCCATCAAGGCTATGCCTTCCGGGACTGTTTTTGGACTCAGTTTGTGGATAAGCTGCGTGTACGTGTTTTTTTGTGTTGTTACACGGCAGCAGGGTGTTTTTGGGGTTCACGGGGTAATGGGTGTGATAGGTGCAGCCCTCCAAGGTACATGGTTTATCTGTATGTTTAATGTTATCTCTGAATTCAGTCTGCCGGTGTATGTATCACTGCTGTTGTTGGTACTGTATTCATCGTCTAATGAGTTATGTGGGGAATGATGGCAGGATCGGGGTTTAATGTAGTTTCATGGAATGTTAGAGGTCTTAATGATAAATTCCGTAGAGCTTTAATGTTTCAATATTTAAAAACGTTCAATCCTCATGTGGTGTTTTTGCAGGAGACACATTTGGATGGGAGCAGGGTGCTGGCCTTGCGCAGAGCCTGGGTACAGAGGGCGTTACATGCTACATACTCTACCTACTCCAGGGGAGTGTCAATTTTAATCAGTAAGGCGGTACCGTGTACCATCCATCATGTGATCTCGGACCCGGGTGGTAGGTTTTTGGTGATTGTGGCGGATGTGGGTGCGTGCAAAATGGTATTGGTGAATGTGTATATCCCACCTCCCTTCCAGATTCAGATCCTGTATGACCTTTTGGGTAAATTGGCGCCTTACACGCATCTCCCTCTCCTTATAGCCGGGGACTTTAATGCTATCCTCTCTACTGCCTTGGACTCGTCCAATGCATCTAGGGTGGCGTCGGCCGATCTCTCTGCCTGGGCGGCGGTTGCTTCCCTGACGGAGCTTTGGCATTGGAAAAACCCTGTCACTAGAGGTTACTCATACTTGTCCAAAACTCATAAGTCCTCTTCGAGAATAGATTTAGCGTTTGCAAATGCTTCTATGCTGCAATTAGTGGGGGGGGCACAATATCTAGCGGGGGGTATTTCAGACCATTCGCCCTTGTCGATCCATATTGGCTCCACTGTTAATCCTATGGGGCGGGGGTGGAGATTGAACCCGGGGTGGCTGGAGGTGGAAGAGGTGTCCTCTCATGTAGCGCCACACTTTGCTCATTATTGGGAGGATAACGAGGGGTCTGCCGACGCCGCCATAGTTTGGGATGCTTTTAAGGCCTGCATGCGGGGGCACTATATTTCAGCCATTAAACAGGCCCGCAGGTCCCATAATCAGATAGATCAAGAATTGCAGGACAGGGAGAGGGTGTGTGCTATGGAGCACGCGAATAATCAGTCTGATGTCTCCTACGGCGCACTGTTGGAGGCGAGGCGTGCTCTGGCACTTCATTACTCTGATCTAACGCACACATCTAGGACAAAAATGGCTGAAGCCATTTTTGAACAAGGGGATAAGAACGGTAAACTGTTAGCCATGCTGGTGGCTGAGCAACGGGTACAGACTAATATCCCTTGTATCAAGAACACTCAGGGTGACCTGTTAACATCCCCGACGGACATACTGGACACATTTGTGGAGTACTATAAGACTCTGTACACACCCATTCCGACTTATGACATGGCAGAGTTGGACGGGGTGTTAGCATCGTTGCAGATCCCGAGGCTGTCTGAGGCGGATAGGGACTTGTTAGAGGCTGACATAACGACGGAAGAAATTGAAAAAGCTATTAGGTCCTTTCCTCCCCGTAAATCCCCAGGGCCTGACGGCTTCTGCATCGAGTGGTATAGACAGCATTTGGAAGAATTGGTTCCTAGACTTAAAAACTTATATGACTACTGTCTGGAACACAGGTGTCTCCCGGCTTCTTTGCTGGAGGCACAGGTGATCTTGTTGCCGAAGCCGGGCAAGGACCCCTTACTATGCTCGTCATATCGACCGATTGCACTGTTGAACCAGGACTTGAAAATTTTAACCAAGGTGCTGGCTATCCGACTCTCTCAGGTTATCACGACCCTGGTAGATATAGATCAGACGGGTTTCATACCGCAGAAATCTACTGATACTAATCTACGCAGATTGTTTGCCCACCTACAGATTGACCACGCAGACAGGGGATCTAGAGTGGTGGTTTCCCTGGATATGGCCAAGGCCTTTGATTCAGTAGACTGGCAATACATGTTGACAGTTCTGCGGAAAATGGGCTTTTGGGAGATCTATGTGACCTGGGTCTCTTTGCTTTACAGTTCTCCACAGGCGGGTATCAAGATAGCTAACTTAGTTTCACCCCAATTCGGTGTTCACAGGGGCACGCGTCAGGGGTGTCCTTTATCCCCGTTTTTATTTGCATTGGCAATAGAACCGCTGGCTATAGCCCTGAGACTATCACCTGGGGTAGGAGCATTGGAGGTGGGGGGCATTAGGGAATGTGTGGCGCTGTATGCAGACGACATGCTTCTCTTTTTGAAGGATGCAGGGCCATCTTTAGAGGCGGTGTTTGGGGTGCTTGACAAATTTGCTGAGTTCTCCGGGCTCCGGGTCAATTGGGAGAAATCTAATGTGCTGGCTATTGACGGGGAGGCGCGGGAGTTGGCGACCACTAGGGTCCCCATCGCATGGGTGCAAGAATTTAAATACTTGGGGGTGAGAGTCTCACCAAGAGTGGGCGACTTTATGTCTCTGAATCTCCTTCCCTTGCTGGCCAGGGTGAAGGGGCAGCTGGAAGCTTGGAAGCATCTGCCGCTGTCCCTCATAGGTAGGGTTAATTTGCTCAAAATGAAGGTTCTGCCTGTGTTCCTTTATCTTTTACGCAATTCCCCTATTTGGGTTCCCTGCTCTTTTTTTCGGAGGGTCAATAGTCTCTTTGGATCCTTTTTATGGGCCGCTGCGCACCCCCGCATAAGTCTCAGGGTTTTGCAAGATCCATGGGGTCAAGGTGGCTTGGCATTGCCGGATCTTTTTAAATATTATTTAGCTGGGCAAATGGTGGTCGCCGGACGGTGGCTGACACGGGAGGACGGGGACTCGGCGAATGTACTAGAGGCGGCCCTTTTGGGCTCTTATGAGAGCCTATCCCATCTGGTGTATAGGGGTTCGGGGGCTTCACCAGCTCCGACGGCCTCTATGCGGGCAACGATACGGGCCTGGGAAAAAGCGCAGACTTTGTTGAAACAGCCAGAGGGGAGTTGGTCTCCTGACACTCCTCTATGGTTCAATCCTAAATTGCCACATTTTGGGGACATACCAGACCCGGTGATTTGGGCTAGGGTAGGCATTAAGCAACTGAAGCATGTGGTGGGAGGGGGGCAGCTCCTGACGTTTGATCAGCTTAAGGTAAAGCATGATCTCCCAAATTGGTATTTTTTTAGATACTTACAGTTGCGGCATGCTTTTCTCTCTCAGTTCGGTCCTGGGGTTTTGCGGGTGGAAGTCTCGCCTTTGGAGACTGTGCTGCGGACAGAGGACCTGAAAAAGCCTCTCTCCGTTGTGTACAGCATGCTGTTCCCGGACAGGCCGAAACCTGTCCAAAACTGTAGAGATGTTTGGAGTGCTTTGATACCTGACTTTGGAGGGGAGGATTGGGACGACATGTGGGGACACCCGTTTCAGACCCTAGTATCGGCCAGAGACAGACTTATTCAGTTTAAAATTCTTCATAGAGTATACTATACCCCAGCCAGACTGGCTAGGATTTACGGTACCGGCGCGGGGGGATGCTGGCGCTGCACAGCTGACCGAGCTGACTTTGACCATGTGTTTTGGCAGTGCCCGCGGATTGAGGAGTTCTGGAAGGGAGTGACACAGGTTATACAATCTGTCCTTTCGGTGCCGATTCCAGTCACAGTTGCAGTATGTTTGCTCGGACTGGTGGAGGAGTTGGCACCTCGAAGGGCGCAGAGGACTCTGATTTCTCTGGCGCTGTTTTATGCGCGTAAAGCTATCCTGCTGTGTTGGAAGAAACCCGAACCTCCTACGGTTTCTTATTGGAAAGGTTTGATTAATAATGCTTTGCCGTTATACAAAGCCACCTATCTTAGCAGAGGGTGCCCTAGCAAATTTGAGAGGGTGTGGCGGTGCTGGCTTGATGCCGCAGATACTGTGAATTAATCGCTAGGCGTGGGGTTTTCTCCTTAAGGTTAGGGTGAGGGGCGGGGCAGAGAGGTGCTTTCCCCTGGATTGGTTATATCCCCATTTCAAGTAGTTTGTTATTCAGATACAGTACAGGCTATGTGTTTCTTTATGAGTGGTACTGTCGGTGTTTATAGACTGAACTAGGAGGAAGAATGGAGGGCTGCACAGAAGGGAGCTTGGTTGGGTGGGGGGAGGGTGGAAGGGAGGGGGGGGTTTGGGGGAGGTTGTTGGGACCGTTTGGTATGTTTGTATGTTATTAATGTATTGAAAACTTTCAATAAAAAAAAAAAAAAAAAAAAAAAAAAAGTAAGTAAAACATATAGTTGGCATAAAACATGGCATATAGTAGCTCTATGCATTTCGTGGATTCATCCACTCTTCAGGAGCATGCACGTGGAAAACTGAATGCTGTAGTATAATAATAAGAATATCTGTAAGGTCTGACCCTGTCACGTAAAGCAGAGTTTAAAATAAAGTAATTAGAAGTTATATTGGCTAGGATGAACCCCCCAAAACCACTCTCAAGAGTACTTACATTATCTGTATCTATGCAGTAGCAATGTGCCAAAATGAATCAGAATGACCCCATATGGGTATCACTGGTGGGAGCTGAGGTGGTTAAGGCAGACCAGGACTGGACAAGGATGGTTTCCAAAAAAGAAAATTCCCAAAATTAATAATGGTCAGCAGTGACCATATGTGCTAAAAATAAAAGAAAGGTTGTAAAATAGGTTGGAAGATCATATTATGTGGTACAATAGGTCATCTGTCCTAAACTTGGTAAAGGATAGGATAATGAGATGCTAATGAGTGCATAGGTAAGGTTAACTTAGTGAGAGTAGAAAGTTGGAATGATTAGAAAAGTGAAATACATAGAATATTTTAAGAAACCATATCAACCAAAGAGATTAGATGGAATAAAATAGAAGTGCAGCATGAATCAAATAGTGAAAAGGTGAAGATCAAATTACCTAATAAACACTTCAGTGTTGAGTGATCCACAAAGTGTGCAGATAGAGGGCTGGAACCACCATGTGAGTCAATCTGCCCCAGGTGACTTATAAGGGCTAGTCTGCCACACCCACCAACGTCACGTGAGAGCAAGCACTAAGGAGGATAGGCAGCTGCAGCCGGGCGGAACCGCCCCCAAAACAGTGCCAAATTATTCCTCCACCTGGCTGCTAGATGTAAAAAGTGATGGAAGACGGCGGCGCCAAAGACATGGCGCAGCGGTTCCAGCACATAAAGCGTGACGTCGATGCGTAGTGCAGGGCGGTCCACCCACCCTATAGAGAGGGGAGGAGGAAGGCCCGCGCTACACCTCGCAGCTCCCAAGGTGATGGAGCGACTGCTCCTATCTAAAACATGTGACACATCTCTTTGGTTGATATGGTTTCTTAAAATATTCTATGTATTTCACTTTTCTAATCATTCCAACTTTCTACTCTCACTAAGTTAACCTTACCTATGCACTCATTAGCATCTCATTATCCTATCCTTTACCAAGTTTAGGACAGATGACCTATTGTACCACATAATATGATCTTCCAACCTATTTTACAACCTTTCTTTTATTTTTAGCACATATGGTCACTGCTGACCATTATTAATTTTGGGAATTTTCTTTTTTGGAAACCATCCTTGTCCAGTCCTGGTCTGCCTTAACCACCTCAGCTCCCACCAGTGATACCCATATGGGGTCATTCTGATTCATTTTGGCACATTGCTACTGCATAGATACAGATAATGTAAGTACTCTTGAGAGTGGTTTTGGGGGGTTCATCCTAGCCAATATTACTTCTAATTACTTTATTTTAAACTCTGCTTTCCGTGACAGGGTCAGACCTTACAGATATTCTTATTATACTACAGCATTCAGTTTTCCACGTGCATGCTCCTGAAGAGTGGATGAATCCACGAAATGCATAGAGCTACTATATGCCATGTTTTATGCCAACTATATGTTTTACTTACTTAATGATCACTTGTAATGTGATTTGTATTTTTAGTGGTCAATTGTTATTGCTGTATGTCTATCCATTGTATGGAATATATTGGTCTTCTTGGTGTACTCATGACTATCCTCATGCAACTTACCATTGATTTTTCCAATAAATTTAAATGTTTTACACCTGCCTGCTTCATTTAAAGTCCCAATCTCACAGAGCATTCCTGGACTCTCCAATTAGTCTGGAGGAACTGCAAGGGGCTCTTAGCCTCTTTCCGAACTCAAAGGCCACAGGGGACGACGGTCTCCCAATGGAGGTCTTCAGACAATATGGGGAGGCAATTCTGCCTCGCCTGTTGAGGGTTCTTAACTACGCAAGGGAATGCCAGAGCGTGCCCGACTCCATGACCAGGGCTAACATTGTTCTCCTCCTAAAACCAGGTAAAGACCCCTTAGACCCGGGCTCATATAGACCGATATCACTTTTACAGAGTGATATCAAACTCCTGGCCAAGGTTTTGGCCTTGAGACTGAATGGGGTCATCTCCTCCATCATACACTCGGACCAGGCAGGTTTTATGCCCCAAAAGTCTACAGCCATTAATCTCCGTAGGCTTTACCTAAATCTTCAAACACAGGGAGAGAACGTGGGTGACAGGGCCTTGCTCTCTCTGGATGCCCACAAGGCGTTTGACAGCGTGGAGTGGGAATATTTATGGGCTGTCATGGGGAAGTTTGGCTTCGGCGATAGGTTCTTGTCATGGGTGAAGCTATTATACTGCTCACCCCGGGCGTATATCAGAGAGGCGGGACACATCTCCGCCCCATTCACCCTGCACAGGGGCACTCGGCAAGGGTGCCCACTGTCGCCCCTCCTATTTGCCGTGGCCATCGAACCCATTGCATCCTTGATCAGAGCAAATCATGCTATACGCAGACGAAACTATGCTACTTCTGGGAGACACTTCTGATTCCCTGCGGGAGGCTATGGAGACAATAGGAAAGTTTGGTGTTTATTCAGGACTGACTATAAACTGGAGAAAATCCTCCCTGCTGCTGCTGGATGCCAATCCGGACAGTGGAGGGCGGCTAATACATGGCGTGCCGGTGTCCACAGGTATCAAGTACCTGGGTATACAGGTCACGTCGGAACTTCTTGACTATATTTCCCTTAACCTAACCCCACTATTAAATAGAATTCAAAACAAAACTAAAATTTGGTCCCGTCTTAAGATGTCACTGGTCAGAAGAGTCAACTTGATAAAGATGATCTTTATGCCCCAACTTCTATATATTCTGCACAATACCAATATGGTAATCCCTCTGAAGTTCTTTCGCATTATTAACTCAATTTTTAGAGCTTTCATTTGGTTAGATAGACCCCCACAGATTAAACTAGAACAACTACAAAGGTCCAAGGAGGCAGGGGGCCTCACCCACCCTAATCCTTGGGCCTACTACCTGGCAGCACAGGCACAGCATATAGCCAGGGCCATGCAGGGGGGGACAGGGGGAGAGGAGGAGACCATATGCTTGGACCCAGTTAAGGCCCTGATGTGCCTGGCCTACGGTGATGCAAAATCAAACAAACGATTGCCCACCTATGCTCTTATGCAGAAAATCTGGAATAAACTATGACAACTACAGGGGGTAGAGGGCTTCACTGAGTACAGCCCAATTTTGGAGAATAGGCACTATGAGGAGCTACTACTGCTGGATTGTGGTGCTCTGTGGAGGAGACACGGGGTTCAGTATTTGGGGCAAATTTTTACAGCAGGGAGGCTGACTCCCTTCCCCGATTTGAGGGAGAGATTTCATCTACCGCAGTCTATGCTTTTCTACTACCTACAACTGCAGCATGCAGTGAAGGCGCAGGTGGGGGGGACCACGTGGGCTCTTTCACCGACCCCGATCTTCCGATCTATGGCTAGCGTAACACAGTTCCAGGGCTTTATCTCCAGAACTTACTCTATGGTCCTAACTGTCTGCCTCGGGGGATTCCAGCAGATGGCACTAAATAAATGGAAGAGGGATTGTGGTACATTTGAGGATGAGCAATGGGAGGAGGCACTACAGGCAGTACAATATTGCTCGCTAAATGTAGCCCAGCGGCTATCTCAATTATATATCGTGCTCAGAGTACACTACACGCCTGACAGACTGTTTAGGATGGGGGTGCGACAGGACCCAGACTGCCCCAGGTGCGCAAGAGATCACGGGGATTTGATCAACCTGCTGTGGAGATACCCCAAACTACACCTATTCTGGACAGGGGTACTGGACACTATTAACAGAGTGTTTCAGATTACCATACCCGCAGAACCGAAACCATGTCTGCTTGGGATCCTAGATGATATTTCCTTGGGGAACAATAGTGGACAGGCCGTGGCTAGGGCCCTGTTCCAAGCGCGGAAGATGATTCTTCGGCATTGGAAGACGACCGAGCCTCCAACACTGGGGGAATAGATTGCCCAAATGGGGGATACTATTAGGATGGAAAAGTACATTTTTCAACATAGAGGACGACCGGAAAAATTCGAGAAACTCTGGGCACTTTGGTTGGATACTCCCGGCCTCTCACCGGTTGATCTAGTTATGAACAGAATGCTGAGAAAAGAGCAAGGGAAGCGAAATTAGAGTGGGGGGGGGGGGGGCATTGAATGTTAGACACCCACTGTAAATGATTCTGTATGGGTGAATCAGGGTACAGCTAGAATATAAGGTGTCAATATATGAGGAGGAAGGGAAGGTGTGGCATGTGAAGTGGTGAAATAAATGTCTGCATATTCCTTTTGTAAAGGTGAACAAGTTTATAGGCTGTGACAAAAATTTGTACTTGAGATGTAAGCTGCAAGTTGTATGTTTTGTTGTTATTCAATAAACTTTATCTGATTTAAAAATAAATAAATAAATATCTCCAAAAGCCTTGCTGTTCATCAGTCCACGGTAAGACAAATTGTCTATAAATGAAGAAAGTTCAGAACCGCTGCTACTCTCCCTAGGAGTGGGTGTCCTGTAAAGATGACTGCAAGAGCACAGCGCAGGCTGCTCAATGAGGTGAAGAAGAATCCCAGAGTGTCAGCTAAAGACTTACAAAAGCCTCTGGCATATGTTAACAGCCCTGTTAGCGAATCTATGATACATAAACCACGAAACAAGAATGGATTTCATGGGAGGGTACCACAGAGGAAGCCACTGCTATCCAAAAAAAAACATTGCTGCACATTTACAGTTTTCACAAGAGCACCTAGATGTTCCACAGCAGTACTGGCAAAATATTCTGTGGACAGATTAAACCAAAGTTGAGTTGTTTGGAAGAAACACACAACACTATGTGTGGAGAAAAAGAGGCACAGCACACCAACATCAAAACCTCATCCCAACTGTGAAGTATGGTGGTGGAGGCATCATGGTTTGGGGCTGCTTTGCTATGTCAGGGCCTGGACGGATTGCTATCATCGAAGGAAAAAAGAATTCAAAAGTTTATCAAGACATTTTGCAGGAGAACTTTAAGGCCATCTGTCCACCAGCTGAAGCTCAACAGAAGATGGATGTTGCAACAGGACAGCGACCCAAAGTATAGAAGTAAATCAACAACAGAATGGCTTAAACAGAAGAAAATAAGCCTTCTGGAGTGGCCCAGTCAGAGTCCTGACCTTGAGATGCTGTGGCATGACCGCAAGAAAGCGTTTCACACCAGACATCCCAAGAATATTGCTGAACTGAAACAGTTCTGTAAAGAGGAATGGTCACGAATTACTCCTGACCGTTGTGCACTTTTGATCTGCAACTACAGGAAACATTTGGTTGAAGTTTATGGCTGCCAAAGGACATTCAACCAGTTATTAAATCCAAGGGTCACATACTTTTTCCACCTGCACTGTGAATGTTTACATGGTGTGTTCAATAAAAACATGGTAACAATTAATTATTTGTGTGTTATTAGTTTAAGCAGACTGATTGTCTATTGTTGTGACTTAGATGAAGATCAGATCACAATGTCCAATTTGGGCAGAAACCCATATCATTCCAAAAGGGTTCACATACTTTATTGCAACTGTAATTATATTTAGAAGGTATTCTGTATAGTTTTATTTGTGACAAGGGATGAGCCCTATGTTCGAGTCAAACATAAGTTCGACTCAAACATCGGGTGTTCGCCGAATAGCGAACAATTTGGGGTGTTCACTGCAAATTCGAAAGCCGCGGAAAACCCTTTAAAAGTCTATGGGAGAAATCAAAAGTGCTCACTTTAAAGGCTTATATGATTGGTATTGTCTTAAAAAGTATTTGGGGACCTGGGTCTTGCCCCAGGGGACATGTATCAAAGCAAAAAAAAAGCTTTAAATTAGTCAGTTTTTTCGGAAGCAGTGATTTTAATAATGCTTAAAGTGAAACAATAAAAGTGAAATGTTCCTTTAAATTTCGTACTTGGGGGTGTCTATAGTATGCCTGTAAAGTGGTTTATTTTTCCGTGTTTAGAACAGTCCTTGCACAAAATGACATTTCTAAAGGAAAAAAAGTCATTTAAAACTACTCGTGGCTATAATGAATTGTCGGGTCTCGGGAATACAGATAAAAGTCATTGAAACAAAATGACATGGGGGTCCACCAAAAAATCCATACCAGGCCCTTCAGGTCTGGCATGGATATTAAGGGGAACCCTGCACCATTTTTAATGGCGTAGGGGTCCCCCTCAAAATCCATACTAGATGGATTTTAAGGTGAACCCTGCGCCAAAATAAAAAAAAAATTGCATGGGGCCCCCCCCAAAAATCCATACCAGACCCTTATCCGAGCACGCAACCTGGCAGGCCGCAGGAAAAGAGGGAGGGATGAGAGAGCAGCCCCCCTCCTGAACCATTTCAGGCCACATGTTCTCAACCTGGGGAGTGTGCTTCGGGGTAGCCCCCCATGTTGATGAGGACAAGGGCCTCATCCCCACAACCCTTGCCCGGTGGTTGTGGGGGTCTGCGGATGGGGGGCTTATCAGAATCTGGAACCCCCTTTAACGTGGGGACCCCTCAATCCCACCCCCCTGTTTTAAATGGTAACGGGGTACAAGACATATTGGGACAAGTCCTTTATTAAAAATAAATAAATAAATGTCCTACAAAGTCCATTCATCTTCTTCTTTCGCTCCGCTGACAGACAGAAAAAAAAACCGCACGCCGCCACCAATCCGCCTCCATGGGAGGCACCCGCCGTAATGACTGTCCTCTCTGTTCTTTTATAACTGAGGGCGGTGGCCCCACCCCCTGTGATGCCACGGGGAAGCCATTGGGAAGTACCCGTGCATTAGAGGGAGCGGGGTCACCCGAGAACATCACCGTGTGGCCCCGACCACAGTTATAAAAGAACTGTCACCTGAGAGGATGGTCATTACGGCCGATGCCTCCCATGGAGGCAGATCGGTGGCGGCGTGCAGGGTTTTTTTTTTTCTTCGGTCCTTTAGAAATGTCATTTTGTGCAGGGACTGTTCTAAACATGGAACAAATCCGCCACTTTGCAGGCCTACACCCCCCAGGTTCGAAATTTAAAGGAATATTTCACTTTTATTGTTTCACTTTAAGCATTATTAAAATCACTGCTCCCAAAAAAACTTCAGTTGTTAAAACTTTTTTTTGCATTGATACATGTCCCCTGGGGCAGGACCCAGGTCCTCAAACACTTTTTATGAAAATAACTTGCATAATAACCCTTAAAATGAGCACTTTTGATTTTTCATGTTCGTGTCTCATAGACTTTAACGGTGTTCGCGTGTTCAAACAAATTTTTTGCCTGTTCGCATGTTCTACTGCGAACCGGGGGGGTGTTCGGCTCATCCCTTTTTGTGACTAAGAAAACAATTCCAATATAAAATTGCATTATAATAGCAGAAAGGTAATCCAGTTTCAATCGCAGTACAAAGTGTACACTGGTTTTATATGGGGTGATTATAAATATTTTCTCCATCAACAGACCTTACGAAATCACAACCAACACATAACATAAGAGCAAATCGTTTAAACTTACCTGTCCTGTTGTCCATGACCGTGAACTCCACTAAACTTAAAAGAGAAATTGTGCTTTTTAATCATACCTACCTAGGTGGATGCAGCACTGGTCTCACTGATCTGCTGATTGCTCGGTTTTCAGAGCTCCATGAGCAGAAAGCGTGGCTTGCTGAGAGGCTGAGCCGGGTGCCAGACCAGGCATGTGGGCGGATCCTGATTTTATTGTTGCGATCTTGCCTGAGCCTGGACCAGCTCTGTGATGTCAGCCGAGCCTCAGCACGCTGACTGTTAAAAATGTGTCACAGGAGTGCAGAAGGAACCGCACTCCTGTGATCCAGGAGAGAAGTACATCCAAATTAGCTTTGGCTGTACTTCTCCTTTAAGAGTAAGGATGAGCTCAATGTTTGGGTCTAACATAAGTTTGACTCGAACATCGGGCCGTTTGCAGAACAGCGAACATTATGGGCCGTTCGCTGTAAATTTGAGCGATGTGGAATGCCCCATAATGCACTGTGAGATCGCAATGAATTGCTGTATGATGATTAGCCAAAGCATGCACCTGACCTGAATGCTTTAGCCAATAACAATGCGATCATGGCTCAGGGGGACTAAGTCCATGCCCCACATTATATAAGGCTGCTTACATAGCGGCCGTGTGTAGTGTTGTTGGCGTGAACAGAGAGATAGCTTGAGTTAGATTAAGCAGGCAGGTTATTCAGTTAGTTGCAGTGTATTTGAGATTATATATATATATATATATATATATATATATATATATATACACATACAGTATCTCACAAAAGTACACCCCTCACATTTTTGTAAATGTTTTATTATATCTTTTCATGTGACAACTCTGAAGAAATTACACTTTGCTTGAATGTAAAGTAGTGAGTGTAAAGCTTGTATAACAGTGTAAATTTGTTCGTCCCCTCAAAATAACTCAACACACAGCCATTAATGTCTAAACTGCTGGCAACAAAAGTAAGTATACCCCTAAGTGAAAATGTCCAAATTGGGCAAAATTAGCCATTTTCCCTCCCCGGTGTCATGTGACTTGTTAGTGTTACAAGGTCTCAGGTGTGAATGGGGAGCAGGTGTGTTAAATTTAGTGTTATTGCTCTCACTCTCTCATATTGGTCACTGGAAGTTTAACATGGCATCTCACAGCAAAGAACTCTCCAAGGATCTGAAAAAAAAAAAATTGTTGCTCTACATAAAGATGGCTTAGGCTATAAGAAGATTGCTAAGACCCTGAAACAAAACTGCAGCACAGTGGCCAAGACCATACAGCGGTTTAACAGGACAAGTTCCACTCAGAACAGGCCTCGCCATAGTCGACCAAAGAAGTTGAGTGCACGTGCTCATTGTCAAATCCAGAGGTTGTCTTTGGGAAATAGACTTATGAATGCTGTCAGCATTGCTGTAGAGGCTGAAGGGATGGGGGGTCAGTTTGTCAGTGCTCAGGCCATAGGCCACACATGGCATCAATCTTGTCTGCATGGCTGTCTTCCCAGAAGGAACCCTCTTATAAAGATGATGCACAAGAAAGCCCTCAGTTTGCTGAAGATAAGCAGACTAAGGACATGGATTACTGAAACCATGTCCTGTGGACTGATGAGATAAACTAATTTGGTTCAGATGGCGTCAAGCGTTAGTGAGGGCAACCAGGTGAGGAGTACAAAAACAAGTGTGTCTTGCCTACAGTCAAGTATGGTGGTGGGAGTGTCACAGTCTGGTTCTGCATGAGTGCTGCTGGCACTGGGGAGTTACAGTTCATTGAGGGAACGATGAATGCCAACATGTACTGTGACATACTGAAGCAGAGCATGATCCCCTCTCTTCAGAGACTGGGCCACAGAGCAGTATTCCAACATGATAACGACCCCAAATACAGCTCCAAGATGACCACTGCCTTGCTAAAGAAGCTGCAGGTAAAGGTGATGGACTGGCCAAGCATGTCTCCTGACCTAAACCCTACTGGGCATCTGTGGGGCATCCTCAAATGGAAGGTGGAGGAGCGCAAAGTCTCTTACATCCACCTGCTCCATGATGTCATCATGGAGGAGTGGAAGAGGACACCAGTGGCAACCTGATGAGCTTTGGTGAACTCAATGCCCAAGAGGGTTAAGGCAGTGCTGGAAAATAATGGTGGCCACACAAAATACTGACACTTTGATTCCAATTTGGACACTTTTACTTAGGGGTGTACTCACTTTTATTGCCAGCGGTTTAGACATTAATAGCTGTCTATTGAGTTATTTGAGGGAACCGCAAATTCACACTGCTATACAAGCTGCACACTCACTGCTTTACATTGTAGCAAAGTGTCATTTGTTCAGTGTTGTCACATGAAAAGATATAATAAAATATTTACAAAAATGTAAGGGGTGTACTCACTTTTGTGAGATACTGTGTGTATATATGCATAGTATGTACACATTATCTAATACAGTGTGCACAGTTTCTACTACACGTCTGGTGGTGTACACAGTATACAATGCAGTACAGTTTCTAATACATGCAGCCGGTGTACACAGTATCTAATACAGTGTGAACAGTTTCTATTACAGTGCAGGAGGTGTACACAGTATCTAATACAGTGTGTACAGTTTCTAATACATTTCAGATGGTGTACACAGCATCTAATACAGTGTGTACAGTTTCTACTACACTTCTGGTAGTGTGCACAGTATCAAATACAGTGTGTACAGTTTCTACTACTCTTCTGGCGGTGTACACAGTTTACAATACAGTGCAGCCATTGTACAGTTTCTAATACAGTGCAGGCAGTGTACACAGTATATAATACAGTGTGTACAGTTTCTAATACATTTCAGACGGTGTACACAGTATATAATACAGTGCGTACAGTTTCTATTACAGTGCAGGCAGTGTACACAATATCTAATACAGTGTGTACAGTTTCTAATACATTTTAGACGGTGTATACAGCATCTAATACAGTGTGTACAGTTTCTACTACACTCCTGGTGGTGTGCACAGTATAAAATACAGTTCAGCCATTGTACAGTTTATAATACAGTGCAGGTGGTGTACACAGTATCTAATACAGTGTGTACAGTTTTGAATACACTTCAGGCGGTGTACACAGTATCTAATACAGTGTGTACAGTATCTGCAACTTTTATGGTGGTGTACACAGTATCTAATATAGTGTTTATAGTTTCTAATACACATTAGGGGGTGTACATAGTATCTAATACAGTGTGTACAGTTTCTACTACACAGTATACAAAGCAGTGCGGCCATTGTACAGTTTCTAATACAGTGCAGACGGTGTACACAGTATTTACTACAGTGTGTACAGTTTCTACTACTCTTCTGGTGAGGTACACAGTTTACAATACAGTGCAGCCGTTGTACAATTTCTAATACAACATTGCAGGCGGTGTACACAGTATCTAATACAGTGTGTACAGTTTCTACTACTCTTCTGGTGGTGTACACAGTATACAATACAGTGCAGCCATTGTACAGTTTCTAATACAGTGCAGGCGGTGTACACAGTATCTAATAAAGTCTGTGGTCATTTCTGCCAGTCATACAATGCCAGTGCTTGGCTGGCTGACATTCAACTGCTTCATTTTTGACATGCCCACTAGGTGGAACTCAATGTTGGCAATGCTGCAGCAGCTGCACACACAGCATGTGTGTGCAGAGGGCCATCAACGAGTACCTGTGAGTATGGCACCAGGACAGGGTCAGCGGAGCTTGGCTTCTTTTCACCATGGCAGCGGCTACTGGTCAAGGGTGCATGCACTGTCCTGTCACCATTTGAGGAGGCCACAACGATGATGAGCAGCGACAATGCATGCATCAGTGACACTGAATGTGCTAATTTTAAATAAACGTATCTGAGTTTCAAATAGCGGAGAGCACTTAGATTGTGTTTATTGCCACATAATCCTTTGGGCTGCATGAAACTACTGGAGTGCTGGCAATCCTTCCATATCTCTCCTGTGGAGACAAGCTTGATGGACTTCCCGGTCATTCAGGGGTCTACTTATTTTGGTAAGCGAGCATTCTATTTCTTGGTGGAGGGACTGTCACTCAGTGGCTAGTGAATTGGATTCATTTTTCACGTAGTCTCCCTTTTCCAACTCTGGGATATGTGGTTTCACAGTGGACTTTTTATTCACAGGATTGTTTATCGGACTTTACGAATATTGTGCTGCACTCTTTCTATATACATATATCTGATGCGATGTGATTAACCTTTAGTGTTCAGCTAAAGGGGTTGTAAACCCTTGTGTTTTTTCACCTTCTTGCATCCTATGCATGAAGGTGAAAAAACACTGGGCAGTGACTGACCTCCAAGTCCCCCCCTCCCTGGTTTACTTACCTGAGCCCGGGAATGTCCAACGGCGAGGACGGGGCCCGGGGTTCTGGGCACTTGATTGGATAGATTGATAGCTCAATAAAACCCAATGACGCGGGCTCCAGGGGGCAGGGCTGAGTCATACATTCAGTGGCTATGGACACTAAATGTGTGCCCACATGGTAACCCCCCCAGGGGAGCGCTTCTCCTAGGGGTTTATCTGAGCCGCGAGAGTCGACGAGGGACCCCAGAAGGTGGTGTTCGGGGCCACTCTGTGCAAAACAAACTGCACAGTGGAGCTAAGTATGACATGTTTGTTATTTAATTTTATTTATATTTTTTTATTTTAACATTTTGTACAGTTTGCACCGATTGCCATTCATTTTAAATAATTGGACTGGTAAGTATAAACCATTTTCTTTGCAGGGACCTGCTATTTTCAGATATTAAAATCTTGACAAGGTTGTTTTAAAAATCACAGATTTTCTTTTTTTAAGATCAAGCTAGTATAAGCACCTCAAATTTTCCTTCATATAAACTTTGTGTAATTCCCTTTACAACAGAACCTGGATTGGTAGAGGGAGTTTTATCACTCTGAGACAACCAGGTTCTATGTCATTGCAAAATCCAACACTGTAAACATGTTTACATATTTGCATACCTCCCAACATTTTGAGATGGGAATGAGGGACACCTACTAGCAAACGCATGTAGGCATAGGACACGACCCCTGCCACACCACCTTGAGGCTGGGTTCACACTGCTGCGGGGGGAGATCCGGATGTGATTCGCACCGCAAATCACATCCGATCTCCATAGCGATGCGAGTTCAGCCATACAGATAGTAGGGCTGAATTCGCATCGCTCCCACAGCAAACTCGCACGGGACCCTTTTTTTGGTCCGCAACAGAATCGGATCGCATGGGGGTTCACACCATGCGATCCGATTCCTGTGCGAGTCGGCAGATCGCACTGCGATATGCGGACGGATCTGGGGGTGTCATTAACATATCATTGACACTCCCAGCCGTCCGCATAGGGCAGTGTGAACTGCCGGCGGGAGTAATGCGATGCGGGAAAACGCCGCGGATTTGCGGCGTTCCCGCATCGCAGCGGTGTGAACCCGGCCTAAGGCTGGGTTCACACTGCTGCGGGGGGAGATCCGGATGTGATTCGCACCCGCACTGCAGTGCAAATCACATCCGATCTCCGTAGCGATGCGAGTTCAGCCATACAGATAGTATGGCTGAATTCGCATCGCTCCCACAGCAAACTCGCACGGGACCCTTTTTTTGGTCCGCAACAGAATCGGATCGCATGGGGGTTCACACCATGCAATCTGATTCCTGTGCGAGTCGGCAGATCGCACTGCGATATGCGGACGGATCTGGGGGTGTCATTAACATATCATTGACACTCCCAGCCGTCCACATAGGGCAGTGTGAACTGCCGGCGGGAGGTGTGCGATGTGGGAAAACGCTGCGGATTCGCGGTGTTCCCGCATCGCTGTGGTGTGAACCCGGCCTAAAGGAGAATTAACCCCAAAAAATTGTTAATTAAATCAACAAGGGCTTTTTTTTTACCACTGCTATTTCTTTATATTGGCTTTTAAAAGTTACAATGCAGCAATTTAGAATTTGGAGGAAAGGTTTAGCACTGGGAAACACCTTTTGAAAGATAAATAGTGAATTTTATATACAGCTATATAGATCAGACCAAAATGAGGGACAAATGAGGAGGAAAGAGGAACAGAGGGACATTGCTCCAAATCAGGGACAGTCCCTCAAAATCAGGGACAGTTGGAAGCTATGCATTTGGAGAGCACAGGAATCATCTGACCAGTGTACTGGTGCTTCTTCATTGTTCAAAGACCATGCTGGGCACTGGTAAGTGACACCACTATATTCTTCTCCCTTAACTATTAGAAAGGAGATGGTGTCATTATCTCTTTTCATGTTGTATGGCTGGGTTTGTGAATGACAAAAGTGACTGACCATAAAAATTAATATCTTGGTATGTAAAACTGTTCATATATATATTAACCACATGCTGACTGGCTAACGCAGAGGCGTATCAGTGAAAATGGCACCTATGGCAAGCACTGAAACTGTGCCCCTGTCAAAACAAAAAAAAACAGCTAACAAAACTACAAGTCAAGCTCTTTAATCATTCAATTAACAAGTTATGTATTGGCACTACATAAAATGCCCAAGTGCCCGATGGGTCAGTCCACCCCTGCTCATTAAACAGTCTACATTCAGTGAAAGTTCATGTACTGCAAAGTTTGTAGTACATGAACTTTCACTGAATGTGGACTGTTTAATGAGCTTATTGCACAAATCACTTTATTACACTTTCTTTATATCTATTTATTGAATCCATATTGAGCACTATATTTGATTGGCTGCTTCCACTTGGCACACAAGCACAATCGCACACTTAAAACTTTTAAGTCATCATCGTGTGCAATTATGCGTGTGTGCCAGGGCCAAGCAGAAGCAAGCAGCAAATCAAATATAGTGCTCAATATGGATTAAATAAATATGCATAGCCATAGATATCATAAATAAAGTGCAATAAAGTGACCTGTACATCAGTCCATAAAAGCAGGATTGCGGGCACACGCACGATGTGGTTCCCACGCTCTCGATTTCCGCCGGCCCGTGATAGCAGGGAGGAGAGGAAGAACAGGGAACTGCCTAAGTAAACAATACATTTCCCGGTTCTGCCTAATGACAGGGATCTACTGCTCCCAGTGATCGGTAAGCCCATCCCCCCTACAGTTAGAACATGCTGAGGAGACACACTTAACCCTTGATTGCCCCCTAGTGTTAACCCCTTCCCTGCCAGTGTACTTTTTATATTGATCAGTGCATTTTTATAGCCCTGACCAAGATAATATTATCACTTGTCCCCAAAAAGTCTAATTTGGGGTCAGATTTGTCCACCGCAATGTTGCAGTCCTGCTAAAAATTGCAGATCACCACCATTACCAATAAAAACAATAAAAAATAGATCCTGTAATTTGTAGACGCGATAACTTTTGCGCAAACCAAACAATATATGCCTATTAGAATTTTGTTTACCAAAAATATGTAGAAGAATATATATTGGCCTAAACTGAACAAAAAGTTTTGTTTTGTATATTTTTTTGGATATGTATGATAGCAGAAAGCAAAAATGTATTTTTTGATCCAAAATTGACGCTCGTTTTTTTGTTTATAGCGCAAAAAATAAACCACAGAGGTCATCAAATCCACTGAAAGAAAGCTCTATTTTTTGGGGAAAAAAAAGGATGTTAATTTTATTTGGGTACAGCATCACACGACTGTGCAATTGTTAGTTAAAGTGGCGCAGTGTCATATCGCAAAAAAAATGCTCTGGTCATTAAGGGGTCAAATTCTTACCAGGGCTGAAGTGGTTAAAGAGTTTTTATTAATGGCTTATACTTGTAATAGTTCATTTTTGGAAAAATTGCTATTTGATTAATGTATTGATGACCGATGACTCTGTATTTGGTGCCTTTGAAAAAATCTACTAAAGGCTACAAATATTACACTAAAATAACATTGTAGAAAGTTGACCCAGGGAGAAGCTAATCGCCATTCCGTATCAAAAAGGAATTTTTTTCCTCCACGTTGGAAGACCCTTTATGAAGGTTTTTTGCCTTCATATGAATAAACTGAAGATTTAAAGTGATTTTAAACCCTTACAGACTGTACAGTATACCCAGTGGAGTGACTGGCCTCAGGTGATACACAGAGATTAAACAATCCCTCCTACATACATTATATCCGTTTATCTGCAGTCTGTCCACTCCACATCCATTCAAAGTCTAGAATTTATAGAGCTTGTCTGAACTGACGGAAGAGGGTGTAGAGCTGAAGCTACACTCTGCAGAGCTCCGTGACGAGAGCTCTGAGAGCTGATTGGAGGATAGGGACACACCCCAATTAGAGGGAAGAGACACACCCCTCCTCCCCCTTTACATAGAAAACAGGAACAGAGCTGAAGCTGTCAATCAGCTGGAGCTCCCTCCCCGTCACCCTTTTTATCTTGGTGTTGGGAAAACTTGTCAGAAGTGATTTAAGCTGATAGCAGAGGAAGGAGGCAGCAAATAAATTCCATTTAGTGCCCTTAATTGAGACAAGTACACACTATAGAGGGATATTTTTTTTGATATTTCATGCCTGATGTTTGCAACCACTTTTAGATTATTAGGATAATGTTTTTTTTTTTTGGTACTAGATGTCTTTTTCAACGAACAATGTAGATCTGTACTATATAACTATATTTTTTTATGTATTTAGTAGTATGCTTGGGGTTCAACTTTCTGAACCAGCAAAGCTATACAATCTTCTGCTAATCATTTTCTGATCTCTTTCTTTATTACAAAGGTAGAAGAATCTGGTTCACCCAGTGGGAACTATCATAGCAGTGTTGACAGTTATTCCGTAAAAGGATAGCGATGAACTGAAGTCACCTGTCAGATCTCATTCTTCAGGTTAAGACGATGAAAGGTCGTACGCAGTACTACACTGAAGGAAACACTTTAGAAGGTCACATAACCTAAAGGGGATATAGAAGGGTTTATACTGACTAATCTTCACACGAAAGCTAGACAAACACAGGTACAAGGTATGGTCCATCACAAAGAAAGTCTATACCCTAATTATAGGTTCAGTTACATTACTGTTTGAATAGGTAGCAATAACTCCTTGCTGAAGTATCTTTTGCATTTTAAAGCATTCATTGTCATCAAAAGGCAATATTCACATTTGGGTATCTACAGTTTTCTCTACAATTGCAATAGCAAGTTTGTGAACCCCATTTTTTAATATAATGAATTGCTACAGGACACTGTCTGCATACAGTCCTTATAATAAATACCTTTTTAATAACCAGCATACATAACTTTTTATTCATACACACACACACACATTATATATATATTATATATATATATATATATATATATATATATATATATATATATATATATATATATATACATATTTAAAATTTTATTGAGCTATATTCTTATTGAACAAGCAAGCAAGTTTTAGATTGTTGTGTTATTGTTGTGCCATTTTTGGGCCCTGTGGCCTGGGCAATGTGCAAAACACATCAAGAGTTGACGTAAGTAGAGAACACTATAGTACTAGCAAAGGACCTGCAATATCGCCTGTTTTCACTATATTAAAAACAGAGTAAATCTGGGTACACACTAATTGATTTTTGAACCCACATTTTCATTGTAAATTGGAACTACTGTATACTCCCCTTGAATCCAGCAATGTGCCTTCCCCCGGTACTCACCGCCAGCTTTTGACATCTTTGGGCGGTTAGCTTCCGGATCTCGATCACTGGTTTTCATTGGCTGGGCCGATCTGACATCACTTCCGCGCATGTGTGGGCGTTCTGTGAAGTTCTGCATTGCCAAATTTGTGCAATGAACTGCAATTGTGCAGCTTACTGTACCGGGGCAGACAGAAGGGTAAGTAGCTTTAATGCAGAGGAGACAAGGCATGTCTCTTCTGCATTAAAGGGTAACTCCACTTTCGTGGGGGGAAAAATAGCAAATAAAGAAAAAATATAGTGCATATAATTGCAAAACTAATCATATTGTAATTGAATGTTATTTTATTAAAAATTACCTTTCCTTTTCAATCTGCAGTCAATGTAATTTTCTGAGAATACATTGCAATATGGCTAGTTTCCTGCTTGTGTGATTGGCTCACCAATTTTCCCAGAAGTCTGCCTAAGATACAAATCAGATTTCAGGCACCCCTTGCAAGAAAAATTTAATTTTTGAGAGATACTTTTAATAGGAGAACGTCTAAAGGGATGCAGGCCCAGCAGATTTCCTCATTAGTGGCCTTCAGCTCCACACCTGACAGTTAATTATGAAACCTTTACCATTACATTCACTCAGAACAGGGGCACAAACACACATGAATTTCTTCAGAATAACAAAAGGCAGGAATCTGCAACAAAGGTTGTTACAATCCTTATATAGATCACCCAGAGGGGAATATTTTTTTTTCTCAACAAAAGTGGACTCACGCTTTAAAAATCCTGCCTGTCTGCCCATTTTCGTTGTTAAGTCTAAAGTTCCTCTTTAAGAAGCTTCATTCGATTTTCTATTCTTTAGTGGGGTGAAATCGACTTTAATTTTTAATCATAGTGACATAACTTCAAAAGAGCAGGATGGAATTTTTTTTCTCAAGCAAACAGTATATGTGGTTTTCTTTCAGGAAATGACAGTCATTCCAAAATTTGAATGTTAAACGCAAACAACATTTCAAATAACATTATTCAAGATGTCAACTGTATTGAAATTTTTCATATACCTTTTTGTTCAAAGATCTAATAATATAATGTATATGCAGCTTAAGAATGGTGCTTGGATAAGAACACCACGGAGAGAGTCATTGCTCCTTAAAAACAATTGTCGCATTCTGCAAGCTAGTAAAAGAACACCTAGCTGTTCTACATCTTTAGCATCTTTAGCAATACTGTACAGATCGATAAGACACATTTTAAGCTAGACCTTTTAGTAACCTGCATTCATGTTAATACGTTTCTGACATATTTCAATATACAGCAAGAGTATAATTTTTATATATAAAAAAACGATTTGAATGCTCTAGTCCAGTGACTTAAAGTGGATGTAAACCCACCACTCACCCAGTATAAACTAATGCAACATTATTAATGTGTATATTATATATATATGTGTGTATATATATATATATATATATATACACACATGCCTCCTGCATGTATCCCTACCTTGCAAATGTCACCCCCTTCAGCTGTAGAAGCCCTGCAAAACTCAGTGGGTGGGTCTCTTTACCGGAGCTTGGTGGGCGGAGTCATTATTTCACAAGACTACCTGCCCACCTCTACACTCTCCTATTCTTGAGTTTTGAGTAACATCCAGTCAAAACTCAGGAAAGGCACCACATGACTTCAGCATGCGCAATCATGCTGAGGTGTGGAGCAGCCAATCCTGGGAGAGATGGAGAAGAAAGGAGGAGGAATGTGAAGCTGGAATCGTAACTCTCTCTCTCTCTCTCATGTTGTACATGAGATAAAGAAATGAGATGTCAGTCACAGCAGTGGGGGACTAAAAAAAAAACACAAGAGGATTGCTCAGAGCTGAACTAACTCTTTGTGGCAAGACTGGACAAAGATGACTTGGCATCCTCTACTGTACCCGGTAGAAGTCTTCATTACATTTTTTTTTTTCAGGGTTATAACCACTTTAAGCCAGCCATACATGGATCAAAATTTTGTCCGGCTCAGCAGTGACCCACCAAAATTCAATCCATGTATGAACAGGGAGGTCCAGATTGTAGTGCTACCCCTGTATGAACCATTGGATAAGATGGGTGCTCTGTTTTTTTGCCTCAAACCTCTCAAGAACCTCAGCCCCCCTGACACACCAGGTTTAGTGTGCAAACATAAAATATTACAGGAAATCACTGATAGTAATAGTATCCAATACTAGTGCTATATCAATAAAAATCTGAACCAAACCAGGTAGTAAAGACAAACTTAATATATTGTCCCCAATATGATTGGTAACTAGGCAAGCATAAAATGGACTACCAATGGTAATAACAAAATATAGCATACAATGTGATTAATAGTGAGGAATAGGCATAAGATGGGGTCCAGATCAGCATAAACCGCAGCTGGTCCACCGGAAGTGCAGCAGTGAGCAGTAGCAAAGTGTAATCCAAAGCTGGAACTGTACTGCCAGAGTGCATTTATGGTAGCAATGCTAGTCTTAGACCAACTGAGTATCCACTGTTCAAAAGGAAAGGAGGATGGTAATGGAAGGTGCAGTGGAACAAAAGGGGTTTGCAGAGTGGCTATTATGGGAGGAGCCGTCCATTTGAGATGCTCTTCTGCCGTATATGACCGTGGCCCTTTTTAAGAGTGTCTTTGAACTTAACATACAAGTTAACCTGCATGTAGTATAGGTACAGTATAGGTGTGATATAGTCTCAGCAAAAGTACAAGGTAGATGTTGTTCAGATGTGGTAAAGTTTCAATATAAAGTGGTATAGGTTCGGTATACAGTTGGTGCAGTCTAGGCTTGGAATAAGTGGAGTATAGAGTGTATGGGTGCAGTAAGGAATGGGTACAATTCATGCTGTCTGCTCGGATAAGGGTTTGGTATGAATTTTTTTTTGGGGGGGGGGGGGGGGCCCTTACGCCAATTAAAAAAAAAAATGCCATCTATTTTTTGCCGGAAGCCGGCAATACATTACAGCGGCAAGAAAGTTTACATAAAAAAATATTTCCTTTAGAAATATTGTTGCTGCGAAATGTTCTACACCCCGCACAGATGCACCACTTTACAGTTCAGACCAAGGGGACTCCCCAGGCACGATATTTAAAGGAATATTTCATTTTTATTGTTTTACGTTAGGCATTATTAAAATCACTGCTCCTAAAAAAACAATTGTTTTAAAAACTTTTTTGCATTGATACATGACCCCTAGGGCAGTACCCGGGTCGCCATACACTTTTTATGGCAATAACTTGCATATAAGCCTTTAAAATTAGGACTTTTAGTCTAGTGGCTGACCCAAATTTCAAACCATGGTACCCACAATATATACTGCTGAGGGGGGGTCACTTCAAACCCGCCTGATATCCTACGTGAATTCAAAGACTTCTATGCCTCACTATACAGCTCTACCACCTCACAGATACCACCTGACCACTTTTCATATCTACACAATCTGACTCTGACAACTTTGACAGAGGAGGATGTTAACTTGTTAGAGGCAGAGATTTCGGTGGAGGAGATTGAACTGGCGATCCGTTCACTCCCCTCTAACAAGACCCTGGGCCCTGACGGACTACCGGGAGACTGGTACAAAATGTATATAGCCAACTTAGCCCCACGCCTACCAAAGTTATACACCCTTAGCCTGGAGGCAGGCTAAGTTTACCTGACTCAGTGTCACAAGCCCACATAGTACTGATACAGAAATCAGGGAAGGATGCCTCATACTGCTCAGCATATCGACCAATTTCCCTGCGAAATTATGATTTAAAAATACTAACAAAAGTCCTAGCCACCAGACTGATGGGGATCCTCCCGTTCCTAGTATATATAGATCAAACTGGCTTCATGCCAGGGAAGTCGATGGATGTCTATATTCGTAGAGTATTCACCCACCTAAACATTCTTCCCACAGCACAGAGTACCAGAGTCTTGGTTGCCTTAGACTTGGAAATGGCATTTGACTCTGTTGCCTGGCCCTACATGGAGGAGGTACTTAAAATGTATGGTTTCAGCTCCACATTCAGGAAATGAATACAGCTCCTATATCAGAAACAGACGACACAGATTAAACTAGGTGGAGTGTTATTCCCTTCATTCCATGTTGAGCGAGGCAACCGACAGGGGTGTCCTTTGTCTCCCACCCTCTTCTCCCTGATGGTTGAACCCCTGACTGTTGCACTGCAGTCCTCTGATGCTGTGGGGGGGGGGGGGGGGATCGGGTTGGATCCTTGGAGAAAAACATAGTACTTTATCCATATTAGAAGTATAAAAGGGTAGGTTATGGCGCTAAACCCAAAATATTTTATGCCTGGTGTATTATAACCTGTCTTTGACAAGGGAATAATACTAGTTTATGTGGTGATCTATGTGCAAAACATGTTCATGTGTGGATATGCTAGTGTCCAAAAAACTATAATAAAATATTAATTAAATAATAAAATATTGATTACTTATTAATTATTAATGTTTAACATATAAATTATCACCACCATTTAATTAATAATTAATATTTAATCAATATTTTATTATTTAATTAATATTTTATTATAGTTTTTTGGACACTAGCATATCCACACATGAACATGTTTTGCACATAGATCACCACATAAACTGGTATTATTCCCTCGTCAAAGACAGGTTATAATACACCAGGCATAAAATATATTGGGTTTAGCGCCATAACCTACCCTTTTACACTTCTAATTCCAGTACCCCCCCCCCCTTTTTTCTGGAGTGGAGGTTTCTAGGTAGAGACAGCTCTAACCCACTTTTAATTCATTTTTTACTCGTTTTCGTTCAATTTTACCCACAGAGTGGGCAGTCCGTAGCGCAACTTTATTCATTTGTGTACACTTTATGTATATGACATCATTCTCCTTCTCCGGGATCCGGGACCTTCCCTCCGGAAGCATTAGAGCTCCTTTTACGTTTTTGCTGACATGTCAGGACTTAAGGTAAACTGGCACAAATCCCAGATATTGCCAGTGGACCTGGACACTGCGCAGTTAGCGGACCCGTCACTTCCATTACAATGGGCCGAGAGCGTTAGATATTTGGGTATTCAGATCTCCCCCAGAGTCCAAGACTTCTGTAAGCTTAACCTTCTCCCTCTTATAAATTTTCCAAAGCAGGCTAAAAGCATGGGCCAATCTTCCCCTCACATTAATTGGAAGGATTAATTTGATTACAATTAAATTACTCCCCTCTCTACTTTATGTAGTGTGTGCCATTCTCCGATATGGATACCTATGGTAATTTTTAAGCTGTTAAATTCCCACATATCAAGTTTCCTGTGGGGCTCTGGCCCCCCCCCCCCCCCGCAATTTCAGATTATCTATTCTTCAATGACCTTGGACCCAGGGGGGCCTGGCCTTCCCTGATTTTTTTCCTCTACTTTATGGCAGCGATGCTTACCCATGCACACAACTGGCTCATATCGGATGCCTCAAACGCATCAGTCGCCCTAGAGGCTGCTATGGTTGGATCATTTGAAGCACTGAGAAACACTTTAGGGGTCCCAGGGCTCCTCATCCCCTCACTACCTTGATGAAAACTGTACTTAGAGCATGGTCTGGGGTGACCGGTCCTCAGGTGACTGACCCCCAGGTGCATTCCCCAAATGTCCTTGTTTACCTAAATTTTATTCAATTCCAGATCCAATCATATGGGGTCGAAGGGCATCCAATATTTATATCACATTTTGACCAACTTAAAGCCAGATTTGACCTATCCAATGTTTATCTCGTCCGGTTCCTGCAGCTCCGTTCTGCCTACAGAGCACAGTCAGGGGCTCTCCCGTGACTCTCTACCAATCGAATATGGAGTTGCTTCTTCGTCAGTAGACATTACCCAAATCACTATCCACAATTTATAAGACTCTGCAACCCACTACACACCATAGATTGGAGAGACTCTGTGACTTCTGGGCGGCAGAGCTGCCAGAGCTAGATGGGGTGGACTGGGAGGATATTACATAAGTATTAATATACTCCATACAGGCTACATAATTGCATGTCACAATGTTGGCGCACAATGTCATGGATTGCACATCACAATGTTGGCGCTGTCGGGCTGCCTCTGCGGATTTCCTACGTATGAAATGGTCTTGCCCCAATATACAAAATTACTGGTTACTAATTACAACCTTCTTTACTAAATTGACCACAGTACCTATACCCCAGAAGCTGGAAATGTGCCTACTTGGCTTAGTAGATGCCCTGGCTTCCTCCAGGGCAGTTGGTACACTTCTAGGATTACTCTTTTTCTACGCCAGGAAACTTATACTCAAGTGGAGAGCTCCGACATCCGCTCTTAACCTGAATGCCTATAAATCGCTAGTCAATATTGCAGTACCCCTATATAAAAAAAACATACTGTAGTAGAGGCTGCCCCCTAAAGTTTGAAAGGGTCTGGAACATATAGTCCTAGAGCAGTGATGGCGAACCTCGGCACCCCAGATGTTTTGGAACTACATTTCCCATGATGCTCATGCACTCTGCAGTGTAGTTGAGCATCATGGGAAATGTAGTTCCAAAACATCTGGGGTGCCAAGGTTCGCCATCACTGTCCTAGAGTCTTAATCAACCACTGTGGAACAAGAGAACCCTGTAGGATTACAAGACTGATTTATAATAAATAATGGGGACTCCGCCGATTGCCTTCCAAGTTGCAATCTAACCGACCACATGCTTATGATTACCTCCTTGCTATAGACATTCTCCTGGGTGGTGCCTGCTGTGGATCACATATTTTTATGATATTACTTGACCAATTTACTCACCCTGACGCATATTAGCAGCAAGCTATGGGGGTGGGGGGGGGGTTATTTTGTTGTTGCCTTGTTAGTTCAGGCAAGAAGGTAAGGTGAAGCATGCCTTGTTTTATGTTTTGTGTTGTTTGAGCTGGGGAATGCCAAGAGGCTCTGTTATGTACCAGTATCTTTCTGAAAAAGAAAGAATTTTGTAAAAAAACAAAAACAAAATAGGACTTTTGATTTTTCATGTTCATGTCCCATAGACTTTAATAGGGTTTGCAAGAAATTTTTGCCTGTTCGAGATATTCTAGTGCGAACTGAATCGTGAGGTGTTTGGCCCATCCCTAGTCGGTAGCCCTTTCCCCAATTCCCAGGTTGCTGCTGTGGATGCTCACTGTAGCCTGGGGCCCCCTCAGTCTTTCCCTGAAAGCCTCCAGTGATCAGTGGTAGGAAGCAAAGAGCGAGTGGGCTCTTCAGCCTCTCTGATCTGGCAGCGGTAAAAGATCTGTGATGTGGGCTGGGCTATGCTGCACTGCCCCTGGGTGTCCTCATTTCCCATCTGAGGCTTGCATGCCTACTGGCAATTGACTACTCAGAGGTTTTCTGCACTCCCCCTCTCCTCTGCTTCAAGAGGAAGAACCTTCCCTGGGCAATTTAACAAAAATTCTCTCTCAACTCCTCCTACTGCATAGTGCATATTGGGATCTGTAGTGTAACCGTTATAATGTAGCCATTATATGGCTGCCATCTTAATCTACCAGTCCCAGCATTCTCAGGGCTCTGCGTAGATGTCTATGGGTTTGCTTGGCTTTTTAGCTCTCCCCCTGCTGTCCGGAGGAGGATAGTGCAGCATAACCTTAACATCATAGTAGAGGAAGAGATGCAAATAAAGAGCAAATAAATATCTCTTTCTCTGTTGTTGTAGCCCAGCACTTGGCTACATGATCTACCGATCAACTTCTCTCGATCAGCGCTGCAAGCCATAGCCTGCAATGCTGATTAATGTATTCTGATGACGGAGAAGTCTCCCACTGTCAGAATACAAGAGGGAAGGATTCCCCCCAATCACACTGAGTTAAATAAAGAAAATGAATCTTCTGTGGGCTGTATTTGCCTAGGCTGAGATAATGTCATCAATCTGTTTTGTGCATAATGATATATTTCTGCGGTCTCCTTTTGCCCTTTGATCACATTTTAACTGTGTAGCAAGGTAAGAAGCTGGGACAGGGACTGGTCTGGGTCAGACATTTATGAACACAGCCAAGAACTGCATAGGCACCAGAATTGACATGTTTTTGTAATCCTTCAGCCACCATCCCAGTAGATGGGGTAGGTGAACACCCTGGATGATGCTCGAACAAATGTGACTCTATCCTCTGGAGAAAAAGGATGAAGGCATTGTCAGAAGTTCACATGTCAGCAGGCAGGAAATTGTGATATGGTGACCTGAGCACTATAGGCATTGTTTGGACAAGGGCTGCCTCCTATTCTCTTGGTGCTCCTACCCCATTCTCCGGTAGATCAATTCAGCTCTGGATGGAGAGTGTATTGACTACTCTTTGGCACCAAACACACCATGTTCTAGGCAGCTTTGTAATCTGTGTGGGGCCCACTGTTATCTTGGTACAAAGAGTCTGGCTCCTAACAGTACAGAGATTGTCATCAATGACAGTTCATCTGAGTTTTCCACAACCATGTGTAGAACCTTTAGTGAACTGGGGTGGCACTCCAATGGAATGCAGGATTTCAAAGCTGTGAGCATAGCTCCTATGACGAACTTCACATGATTAAATGCAAAACAGCAAGTGACCTAGAACTTTATAACTATAGGTTGTGTGCAGTTCAGAATAAGCCTTAGGATATTGCTTCGTGAATATATTCCAAGATCTGCACTTGTTAAAATGTTGGTAATTAAAAGCTGTCACCCTCCCTAATGCAATTTGAAAGGAAATAGAGATACTATGAATTCTGGAAAGGGCACTTGCGATTTCCTCCCCAGCTTTATTCTCTGCTTAAATTATGTTTTTCTTTTCATTATAGATTGCTAGTTTTAGTAAATGGAGAAAAAAAAAAATTATGTGTTTGTGTTTTGTGTGCTTTTTTTTTTTTTTTTGACAGAACAAGATCACTAAAATTTTAATGCTAAATTGCTGTTTCATAGCCCATTTAATAATTATGTTATCTACAGTTCTTTGACCTGCCAGAGCAGCTTATCTCTCGCTATTTGTTTAGCAAGGCTTTCTGGGACTCATTCACAATTATGGGCAACATTAAGCTTCTCATATTCTCATCTATCTATAAACTCAGCATAGAAATAACCAGCTCTTTGTGGGCAAAATGGTAAAATAATTGCCAATTTATATAGTTGTTGTGCAAACACTTCTATTGTTCCTAATTTTTGTGTTGAATATCTGTATATTTCCTGTTTAGAGTACCGTATATACTCGAGTATAGGCCGACCCGAATATAAGCCGAGGCCCCCAATTTACCCCCAAAAAAACTGGCAAACTTATTGACTCGTGTATAAGCCGAGGGTAAGACATGCCTGTCCATCCCTGTGTGTGTGTCCGTCCATCCCTGTGTGTCCGTCCATCCCTGTGTGTCCGTCCATCCCTGTGTGTCCGTCCATCCATCCCTGTGTGTGTGTGTGTGTCCATCCATCCATCCATCCCTGTGTGTGTGTGTCTCCATCCATCCATCCATCCATCCATCCCTGTGTGTGTGTGTCTCCATCCATCCATCCATCCATCCCTGTGTGTGTGTGTCTCCATCCATCCATCCATCCCTGTGTGTGTGTGTGTGTGTGTGTGTGTGTGTGTGTGTGTGTGTGTGTGTGTGTGTGTGTGTGTGTGTGTGTGTGTGTGTGTGTGTGTGTGTGTGTGTGTGTCCAGCCTACCTGTGTCCTGAGCCTTTGTCCCGAGCCTCCGTCCCGTGCCGAGCCTCCTTGCCTCCGTGCCTCGCCGCCGTGCCTCGCCGCCATGCCTTGCCTCCGGTCCCGTCCCGTCCCGTCCCGTGCCGTGCCGTGCCGTCCTGTGCCTTGCCTCCGTCCCGTGCCCTCTTCGTTCGGCGGCCATTGTAAAATTCAAAAGCTGCGCCGCCGCCTTCGCCTGTGATAGGCGGAACACTGAATTTCCCAGCAGCCTGTGTTCCGCCTATCACGTACATCGTATCATCCTCGTCCGTAGTACGAGGATGATACGAAGTCCGTGATAGGCGGAACACAGGCTGCTGGGAAATTCAGTGTTCCGCCTATCACAGGCGAAGGGGGAGCCGGAGGCGCGGCTTTTGAATCAGAATGGCCGCTGTCTGTCTGCTCGACACGCTGATCGAGCGGGCAGACAGCGATGACTCGAGTATAAGCCGAGGGGGGCACTTTCAGCCTCAAAAAAGAGGCTGAAAATCTCGGCTTATACTCGAGTATATACGGTATGTGCATATGACCTACTCAGGGGGGCTGTTCCTTCCATGCTTCAGGCAAGGGGGTGCCAATTAGTGATGGCTGAACGGTTCGCCCGGCGGTCGTTTCGCGGCGAATTTCGGCTGTTCACGATTCGCCCGATCGTCGGACTATTGCCGCCGTTCGCCCGGCGGACTTCCGTGTTTACTGTGTAAAAGAACTTTGACCTATGATGACACATCCATCATGGGGTACAGGACAGCAAATTGAGACATTACAGCACATGGACACTTGGACATTCCCCCTAACTTATAAATACACCCGATCCGGTGGACATTTTACATTCTTTCTTCTGTCACTATAGGGAGAGGTTGCTGTGTGGAGCAGGGAGAGATTGCAGTGACCCAAATCGCTAGCTATTTGGTACACAAAAAAGTTCTTTTCAGGACTGGTATAGGTGTTAGGTGTATATAGGTTTGCTGTGCTACTGATTGTTGCAACAGCCTGAGCGTCTTTTGTCAGTTTAGAGAAAGGGACAGGACGGTGTGTGCTGCTGTAGGGACAGTCAGTTTAGTCATTAGCTGTTACTATCAGGTCCACAAAAGTGCTATTCCAGTTATTGTTCCAGTAGCCTCTGTTTTGTCAGTTTATATAGGGACAGGCAGGAAGCAGTGTGTGAGGCAGTGAGGGTCAGTTTAATCAGTAGCTGTTACTATTCTTTTCAGGACTGGTATGGTAATAGGCTTGTACACGTATAATATTCTTTCTTCCAAATATAGAAAGAATATTATACTTGACTGCTGCCCTTCTGCTGCAGTCTGCTAATCATTCACAACCTACTTGTTCCACAAAGGTCCTTTATAAGGACTGGTAATAACCTGGTGTAGGGTGCTATAGTACATAGGGTTGAGTGAGGTACAGTCTGCTATTCTATAAGGACTGGTATAGGTCCACAATACATAGGGTTAAGGTGCACTACTGCTGACCACTGCCCTATACTGCAGCAGTCCTTCATCGGTATAGGGACTGACGTACAGTCTGCTAATCAGTCACAACCTACTTGTTCCACAAAGGTCCTTATAAGGACTGGTAACTTGGTCTGTCTAGGGTTCTACAGTACATAGGGTTGAGTGAGGTACAGTCTGCCATTCTATAAGGACTGGTATAGGTCCACAATACATAGGGTTGGGGTGCACTACTGCTGACCGCTGCCCTATACTGCAGCAGTCCTTCATTGGTATAGGGACTGACGTATAGTCTGCTAATCAGTCACAACCTACTTGTTCCACAAAGGTCCTTATAAGGACTGGTAATTTGGTCTGTCTAGGGTTCTACAGTACATAGGGTTGAGTGAGGTACAGTCTGCCATTCTATAAGGACTGGTATAGGTCCACAATACATAGGGTTGAGGTGCACTACTGCTGACCGCTGCCCTATACTGCAGCAGTCCTTCATCGGTATAGGGACTGACGTACAGTCTGCTAATCAGTCACAACCTACTTGTTCCACAAAGGTCCTTATAAGGACTGGTAACTTGGTCTGTCTAGGGTGCTACAGTACATAGGGTTGAGTGAGGTACAGTCTGCCATTCTATAAGGACTGGTATAGGTCCACAATACATAGGGTTGAGGTGCACTACTGCTGACTGCAGCCCTATACTGCAGCAGTCCTTCATCGGTATAGGGACTGACGTACAGTCTGCTAATCAGTCACAACCTACTTGTTCCACAAAGGTTCTTATAAGGACTGGTAACTTGGTCTGTCTAGGGTGCTACAGTACATAGGGCTGAGTGAGGTACAGTCTGCCATTCTATAAGGACTGGTATAGGTCCACAATACATAGGGTTGAGGTGCACTACTGCTGACCGCTGCCCTATACTGCAGCAGTCCTTCATCGGTATAGGGACTGAGAGTTTTGTCACAGGGTCATTTAAAAAATGACAGGCAGAGGAAGAGGCAGGCCCTTCCGCAGGGGTGGTAGGGGTAGGGCAGGAGCAACAGGCTTGAGCCAAAGTGGGAAGTTGCATAAGGTGCGTTCAATTACTTTAAAGGACACACCAGACTTGGTTGAGTGGCTCACTCAGCCTTACTCTTCTGCACCCTCCTCATCCTCTCGATCTGCACCCTCTTTTTCACTCTCTGCTATGTGCACCCCCAAAGACACTACCACCAACAACACCACCACCACCACATACCTTCCGCTTGAGTCACAGGAATTATTTTCCGATCCATATCAACACATTTCTGATGCGCAGCCACTCTTGGTATTGGATCAGGAAGAGGAGGTAGCAACAACCGCTACTCAGCAGTCTGACAGTACCCAGATCAGCCCAAGGAGGAGGTTGGTCCCCGGTGTTGCTGCCAACTCCGAGATCTCTACTTATAGCGGTGGGGAAGGTGACGTCGATGATGACGTGTCTAGTGATGTCACGTGGGTGCCCACAAGAGAGGAAGAGGAGGGGAGTTCAGAGGGAGATATGGACCAGCAGATAGGGAGGAGAAGCAGGAATAACTTACATTGCACAGGAGGGACAAAGCAGACTGCAAATGTATCAGGAGCGAGTCATCGACCATGTACGGTCACATCTGGCGCTCCCAGGACACCGGCACATGGCTCCGCAGTGTGGACTCTTTTTAACGTGTCCGCTGCTGACAATAGCGTTGCCATCTGCAATCTTTGCAGTCAACGCATTAGTCGCGATAAGACTCCAACACTCACCTAGGGACAACCGCATTAAGAAGGCACATGAGCAGCCATCACCGAGCCCAGTGGGAGCAACGGAACACACAAAGCCACACTCCAGGCTCTCACCGTCCAGCCTCGTCTTCTACTTCTCCTTCTCCTCTCTCCTCACAATTGTCCTCCACTCCACCTTCCATCACGCCAAGCTCACGTTTTTCTGCAAAAAGGCAGGCTTCCGTGGGCCTAATGTTCGAGCGTAAAAAAATGATGACGCCGGATAACCATCTTGCCCAACGGTTGACGGCTGGCTTGTCAGAACTGATAGCCCGCCAACTACTGCCATATAAGCTGGTGGACTCGGAGGCCTTTCGCAAATTTGTGGCCATTGGAACACCACAATGGAAGGTCCCAGGAAGGAAGTATTTCTCACAGAAGGGCATCCCAGAGCTATATGGCCATGATCAGCGGCAAGTGAATGTATCTCTGGCACACAGTGTTGGTGCCAAGATACATCTGACCACAGACACGTGGTCTAGCAAACACGGGCAGGGAAGGTATATCACTTTTACTGCCCACTGGGTGAACCTTCTGACGGCCGTCAAGCATGTAACCCGTGGCACCCGTGTAGATTTGGTTTTACCACCACGGATTGCATGCAGGCCTGACTCCTCTTCTCCTCCTCCTACTCCATCCTCCTCCCTCTCCTCCTCGGCTGACTCCTCCTTTTCCGCTGCTAGCGTCTCTTCCGCTGCGCCGCCCAAGCTCCCCAGAACCTATTCGACATGCCAGGTGAGACGTTGCCATGCCGTGCTGCGTCTGTTGTGCCTGGAAGCCAAGAGCCACACTGGCCCGGCACTCCTTTCAGCTTTGCATTCACAGGCAGATCAGTGGCTAACACCGCTTAATTTGACTTAATTAGTTGGTAAAGTGGTGTGTGACAACGGTGCGAATCTGCTTAGCGCATTGAAACAGGGCAAAATCACGCACGTGCCATGCATGGCACACGTCTTAAACTTGGTCGTGCAGCGATTCGTTGTCAAATACCCTGGGGTCCAGGACATCTTGCGGCAGGCAAGGAAAATCTCGGCCCATTTCAGAAGATCTTACACGGCCATGGCTCGCCTTGCTGACATTCAGCGGCGACACAATCTGCCGGTCAGGCGTCTTATTTGCGATTGCCCGACTCGATGGAACTCAACCTTCTATATGCTTGCTAGGCTGCTCCAGCACAAACGTGCAATTAACGTCTACCTGTATGAACTCTGCGGCAGAACAGGTTCTGGGGAGCTGGGTTTTTTTTCACCGCGCCAGTGGCTGCTCATGAGCGACACATGCAGACTTCTGCGGCCATTTGAGGAGATCACCAAACTGGTCAGTCGCAGCCATGGCGCCATCAGTGACATGGTACCTTATGCCTTCTTTATGGAGCGTGCATTGCGTCGTGTCATTGATCAAGCTGTGGAGGAGCATGAGCGTTAAGATGAGGAAGTCGCAATGCTGGATGAATTCCCAGGGGGGGCTACTCTATCTGAGACAAGTCAACAACAGGAGTCTGAAGAGGAGTCAGAGGAGGATGGTGCCGGGGCGGATGAGGAGGAGCAAGAAGAGCATGCTTTAAACCTTTCTGGGATCCCTGTTATGCGTGGATGGGGAGAGGAGAATGAAGAGGACGACATTATCCTGGATGATGAGCAGGAGCCAGGCCACCACACCGCTTCCAGTTTAGTGCAAATGGGGGCCTTCATGCTCCAGTGTTTTAATAGGGACCCCCGTATAAAAAGCATAAGGGTCAAGGACCAGTACTGGGTGGCAACGTACTTAGACCCCCTGTACAAACACAAAATGGCGGAAATGTTACCGCTGTCACAGAGGGCTGGCAGAATGGTGCACTTCCAGGCCTTGCTTCGAGAAATGCTGCATTCTGCTTTTGCGTGCGCTGGCAGAGGAGCAATTCCCACTCCCAGAGAAGGAGTTGCGGGTACCAATCCAACAGCGCCTGCAAGAAGAGGCCGGTTTGAAGATGTGTTGGTGACTTCGGATATGAGGTCATTCTTTCAGCCGACCCATCGACAGGTGTCATCCGGATCCAGCATCAGGGAACGCCTAGACCGTCAGGTGTCCGACTACATCGGGTTAACGCCCGATGTGGACGCTCTGAGGAGTGATGAACCCCTGGACTACTGGGTGGGCAGGCTTGACCTCTGGCCAGAGCTTGCCCAATTTGCAATCGAACTGTTGGCTTGCCCCTCATCCAGTGTCCTGTCCGAAAGGACGTTCAGCGCAGCAGGGGGGATTGTGACCGATAAGCGTACTCGTCTAGCTCACGACAGTGTTAACTACCTCACATTTCTAAAAATGAATGAGGCATGGATCTCGGAGGAATTCAACACATGTGACCAGTAGACCATGTATATGTCTATAAACAATTTTTTTTAATCGAGCACAGAGACCTTCTTTCTTCATTTGGCTCACTTCCTTGTCCAAAAAAAGCACACCGTACTATATGCCCGTACCCTCCTCTTTGAAGAGGTTGAGCGGTGTCATATTTCTACTGGGGATGCTTATTATGAGGGGCTGCCACCATCCCTGTGCTGTGCTGACATCCTCCTGGGGCTGTACCTCTGCTGTGCATATTATGAGGGGCTCCCACCATCCCTGTGCTATGCTCATTATGAGGGGCTACCACCATCCCTGTGCTGTGCTGACTTCCTCCTGAGGCTGCTTATTATGAGGGGCTCCCACCATCCCTGTGCTGTGCTGACTTCCTCCTGGGGCTGCTTATTATGAGGGGCTCCCACCATCCCTGTGCTGTGCTGACTTCCTCCTGGGGCTGCTTATTATGAGGGGCTCCCACCATCCCTATGCTATGTTGACATCCTCCTGGGGCTGCTTATTATGAGGGGCTCCCACCATCCCTGTCCTATGCTGACATCCTCCTGGGGCTGCTTATTATGAGGGGCTCACACCATCCCTGTGCTATGCTCATTATGAGGGGCTCTCACCATCCCTGTGCTATGCTCATTATGAGGGGCTCCCACCATCCCTGTGCTATGCTCATTATGAGGGGCTACCACCATCCCTGTGCTATGCTGTCTTCCTCCTGGGGCTGCTTACGGTGCAGGTGTCAGTGATGTATATCACGGTGCTGGTGTGAGTGCTTTATGTCACGCTGCTGATGTCAGTGCTCTCTATCACGGTGCTGCTGTCAGTGCTGTATAACACGGTGCTGGTGTGAGTGCTTTATGTCACGCTGCTGATGTCAGTGCTCTCTATCACGGTGCTGGTGTCAGATGACTCTATCACGGTGCAGGTGTCATTGCTGTATGTCACGCTGCTGGTGATCATCTCCTGCACCCTCTTCTTTGCCTACCCTGGTGTCAGTGATGTATATCACGGTGCTGGTGTGAGTGCTTTATGTCACGCTGCTGATGTCAGTGCTCTCTATCACGGTGCTGCTGTCAGTGCTGTATATCACGGTGCTGGTGTGAGTGCTTTATGTCACGCTGCTGATGTCAGTGCTCTCTATCACGGTGCTGTTGTCAGATCACTCTATCATGGTGCAGGTGTCATTGCTTTATGTCACGCTGCTGATGTCAGTGCTCTCTATCACGGTGCTGTTGTCAGATCACTCTATCATGGTGCAGGTGTCATTGCTTTATGTCACGCTGCTGATGTCAGTGCTCTCTATCACGGTGCTGCTTTCAGTGCTGTATATCAGGGTGCTGGTGTGAGTGCTTTATGTCACGCTGCTGATGTCAGTGCTCTCTATCTAGGTGCTGCTGTCAGTGCTGTATATCACGGTGCTGGTGTGAGTGCTTTATGTCACGCTGCTGATGTCAGTGCTCTCTATCACAGTGCTGGTGTCAGATGACTCTATCACGGTGCAGGTGTCATTGCTGTATGTCACGCTGCTGATGATCATCTCCTGCACCCTCTTCTTTGCCTACCCTGGTCCCTGACCTTCCCTCTCCTCCATTGCCTTCATGCGCTCCACAGTCCTGAATTGTCACAACAATTTCCCATATAAAAAAAGAATGCTTGTAGTTGTCGATCCCAGATTCACCTCATACATGTGTTATGTCATTGGCCATGTGGTGGGACTATGTTTGCACAGCTATTAATTATTTTGTGGCTGCAAATTTGACCTATAGGTTTGCAAAGTTCACCTCCCATTGAAGTCAATGGGGCCCGCCACGAACGTTCCGGTTCGCGAACTTTCGGCCGCATTGGCGGTCCCGTCGGAAGTTCGTCCATCACTAGTGCCAATAACAACCGTTACAGAAGGCATTTGCTCGTGTCTATGCTAATGGTCCTACTTTATCAAATATATGCCTAGATCAACATTTATCAAAGAATTGGCAGACACCCCTATCCAAAAGGTACGATATAATTACACAGTGAAGTGAATGTTTTATTCGCTTAGTGAATCAATTGAAAAATTTTTGGGATATCCAATCATATGCAAAGGAATAGAAAAGAACAGCATTTTTTTCTTGGACATGATTGGACAATTGAAGTAAACACAGATTTACCTTTATTAATTATGTTAAGTGAAAAATTCAGTTTGCTAAGTTAAAGTGCATCTGCAGTGAAAATTAATCCTGTATTAATTTCAACTATTTCTAGCCTACTCTTATTATTCTGAATGATCATGAAGTTTGCAAAATTTGTGAAGATCCACACACGTTTACTTCTTTAAATTCTGTGACATGTATTTACTGTGCCCTGTGAGCAAGTGTCACAGAATTCAGAGTCTGCCTTCTGAACTACATAAGTGCAGTGGCGTAGCGTGGGGGGGGGGGGGGGGCGGATGGTGTCGTAGCCCCGGATGCGACATTTAGGGGGGTGCAATTTCATACCAGTAGTGTCACAGTGCTGCCTCCTCCTAATTTTAATTTCCTGTGTCCCCCCGTGCTCTGGCCGCCATTGTCAGTGTCCGGCGTCCTGTGATTGGGCGTATGGGGGTCACGTGCGGCATGGGGCTGGCCTGTCCGTGATCGCAGTTGCTCCTTAAGTCCCGCCTCCACACATGACCCCAGTGCACCCAATCACAGTGCGCTGGGAAACACTGAACATGGCGACTGGAGCGCGGGGGACACAGGAAACAAGCACTGGAAAGTGTGAGCCACCGGGGCCGCTGTCTTCTCCTCCTCCTATCCTCCGTAGTCCGGACTGATGCAGGACAAGAAGGTGAGGAATGGAGGAGGTACCATATATGTAGTGTCAGTATAGGAAGACTATAGGCAAGACAGTATTGTGGTCAGTATAATGTAGTGGTCACTATAGTGTAGTGGTCAGTGTAGTATAGTGGTCAGTGTAGTATAGTGGCCAGTATATGTAGTGGTCAGTATAGTATAGTGGTCAGTATAGTATAGTGGTCAGTGTAGTGTAGTGGACAGTATAGTGTAGTGGACAGTATAGTGTAGTGGACAGAATGGTATAGTGGTCAGTGTAGTGTAGTGGTCAGTATAGTGTAGTGGACAGTATGATATAGTGGTCAGTATAGTGTAGTGGTCAGTGTAGTATAGTGGTCAGTGTAGTATAGTGGTCAGTATATGTAGTGGTCAGTATAGTATAGTGGTCAGTATAGTATAGTGGTCAGTGTAGTGTAGTGGACAGTATAGTGTAGTGGACAGTATAGTGTAGTGGTCAGTATAGTGTAGTGGACAGTATAGTGGTCAGTGTAGTGTAGTGGTCAGTATAGTGGTCATTGTAGTACAGTGGACAGTATAGTGTAGTGGTCAGTGTAGTATAGTGGACAGTATAGTGGTCAGTGTAGTGGACAGTATAGTGGTCAGTCTAGTGTATTGGACAGTATAGTGGTCAGTGTAGTTCTCAGTGTAGTGGACAGTATAATATTGTGGCCAGTGTAGTGTGTAACGGTCAGCAAAGGAATCAGGTTGGTCAGTGTTGAAATCAAGTAGGTTAGTGTAGTGGTCAGTATAGGAATCAGGTAGGTCATTACTATTGTATTGGAAGGGACTCGGGGAGTGCTAAAAGTCTGCAGGTTAGGGGGCGCAAATTATTTGCCTTGTCCCGGGTGCTGACAACCTATGGTACGCCACTGCAGAAGTGTTTGAGATTGGGAATTTCAGGAGTAGGGATGAGCTGAACACCCCCCGGTTCGGTTCGCACCAGAACTTTCGAATGGACTCAAAATGCGTGCAAACTTTAGAACCCCATTGAAGTCTTTGGGACTCGAACGTTCGAAATAAAAAGTGCTAATTTTAATGGCTAATATGGAAGATATTGTCCTAAAAAGGGTTTGGGGACCTGGCTCCTGCCCCAGGGGACATGGGTCAATGCCTAAAATGTTTTTAAAAACTGACATTTTTTCGGGAGCACTGATTTTAATGATGATTAAAGTGAAAAAAAGTGAAATATTCCTTTAAATATCATGCCTGGGGGGTGTCTATAGCATGCCTGTGAAGTGGCACGTGTTTCCCATGTTTAGAACAGTCCCTGCACAAAATGACATTTAATGGAAAAAAAGTCATATAAAACTGCTTGCGGTTTTAATTTAATATCTGGTTCCGGCAATATGGATGAAAATCATTGATAAGAATGGCATAGGTAGCCCCCCTGCCCATTACCAGCCCCTTTGGGTCTTGTGCGGATATTAAGGGGAACCCCGTACCCATATTAAAAAAAAGGAAAGGCGTGGGGCCCCCAGACCCTATATACTCAGAACAGGAGTATACAGGCGGTGCAAACAAGACAGGGACTGTGTAGGTTTGTTGTGTTAAGTAGAATCTGTTTGTAATTTTGAACTGGTACATTTTGAAAGTGTAGCTCCAGTCAAAAAATCTATTATTAAGCTTTTTGTAAAACATGGGAAGGGTTATCACCCCTGTATATTTTTTTTGCAGTCAGTCTTTTTTCATCTCACTTCCTGTTGTCTCCTTCCGTTTGCAAGTAGAAGACATTTGTAAGTTGGATGTTTGAAAGTAGGGGCCTGCCCTATATGCTCTGCAGAAATGGGGGCCTAAGGTGTTGGTGTTGCCACAACACTGTAAGCCCTCAAAGTGACTCTTGGTGGGCACTGGAACGCCCTGCTGTGAACGATTATATCAAGAATTGTAATTACATGTCATTGTTGAACAGTGGTAGAAAAATTGGGCCTTTGGTGGTTGTGGTGGTGGTGCTGGTGCCAGAATACTATAAGTCCTCACAGTTACTCTCGGTGGGTGCAGGAACGGGCCCTGGTGTGAAATATTATATCAAGAATTGTAATTACATGCCCCTGTTAAGCAGGGGCTGAAAAATTGGGCCTTAAGCACTGGTGCTTTTGCCACGACACTGCAACCTCTCCCAGATATTCTAGTTGGAGTGCAGGAATGAGCCCTGCTGCAAAGCATTGCATCAAAAATTGTATTTCATGCCCCTGTTAAATAGAGACTGAAAAATTGGGCCTTAGGCACCAATGCCACGACACTGCAACCTCTCCCATATACTCTAGTTGGAGTGCAGGAATGATCCCTGCTGCAAGCATTGCATCAAAAATTGTAATTACACGACCCTGTTAAACAGGTGCTGAAAAATTGGGCCTTAGGCACTGGTGCTGGTGCCATGACTCTGCAACCTCTCCCATATACTCTATTTGGAGTGCAGGAATGAGCCCTGCTGCAAAGAATTGCATCAAAAATTGGAATTACATGCCCCTGTTAAACAGGGGCTGAAAAATTGGGCTGGTGGCATCACCCAGAACCAAAAATGTTCTTCCAAGATATCAGCGGGATCGTTGAGGAGGAAGAGGATAGTCAGTCAACATAACAGGACAGTCACTCAGCATCAGCATAGGCAGTCTTGAAGGGATGTTGCATTTAAAAAAAAAATATTCGGTTACATCAGCTTCAGGTGCTTGGTAGCTGGTGGTGATCCAAGACTGATTCATCTTTATGAAGGTCAGTCGATCAACCGAGTCGGTGGACAGGCGCACCCTGTGATCGGTTACAAAGCCACCAGCAGCACTGAAGGTGTGTTTTCCCGAAAGAACTTTGGATGCAGGACAGGCCAGTAGCTCAATTGCATACTGTGCAAGCTCTGGCCAGTGATTCATCCTCAAGACCTAGTAAGCCAGAGGATTTTCGGTGGGAAAGGTGTCCAAGTCTGACCTTGCCCCTAGGTATTTCTGCATCATGTAAATCAGACGCTGGCGATGGTTGCTGGAACCGATCATACCTTGGGGCTGCGGACTAAAGAATTGTCTGAATGCATCGGTCAGACGGCCACCTTCTCCACAGCTCCTTCTGTGACTGACCGAAGCCTCAGCAACACGTTGTCCAGGACCAGGAGTTTGTAACCTCCCAGTCTCTGGGAACGCCTTGCACTGACCTTTCTGCAAGGCCTCCTGGAGTTGTCTCATCCTCTCCTACCTCTGCGACGGCAAGATAAGGTCCGCAACCTTACCCTTGTACCGGGGATCAAGGAGAGTGGCCAGCCAGTAATGGTCCCTCTCCTTGATCCGAAGAAAACGAGGATCCTTCCGCAGGCTTTGCAGGATCAGAGAGGCCATGCAGCGTAGGTTAGCTGAGGCATTTGGTCCGGAGTCCTCTGGGTCACTAAGGACAACATGATCTGCATCCACCTCCTCCCAGCCACGTAGAAGTCCACGGGTTTCTTGGGACTGTAAATCATCCCTAAAAGACTGCTGCTGATGCTGAGTGCCAGGCTCCACCTCCATGCTGACACATTCCTCCTCTTTCTCCTTGTCCTCTTCCTGTGTAATGGGTGGGACAGCAGGAACACTGTCTGGATAAAGGGGGCCTTGAGAGGCAAGGAAGTCCTCCTCTTCCTACCTCTGTTCTGCCTCAAGTGCCCTGTCCATTATTCCACTCAGCGTATGCTCCAACAGGTGGACAAGAGGTACAGTGTCACTGATGCATGCATACACTGTCACTGCTCACCATCCTTGTGGCCTCCTCAAACAGTGACAGGACAGTGCATGCATCCCTGATCATGCCCCACTGGTGTGGTGAGAAAAAACTGAGCTCCCCTGACCCTGTCCTGGTGCCGTAGTCACGCAGGTACTCATTTATGGCCCTCTGCTGTGTGTGCAGCCGCTTCAGCATGGCCAACGTTGAGTTCCACCTGGTGGGCATGTCACATATAAGGCGGTTCTTGGGCAGGTTCAACTCCTTTTGGAGCTCAGCCAGCCGAGCACTGCCATTAAATGATCAGTGGAAATTCACACAGACTTTCCTGGCCTGCCTCAGGACATCCTGTAAGCCCGGGTACCTGCCCAAGAACCGCTGCACCACCAGGTTAAGGACGTGAGCCACACAGGGCACATGGGTCAGTTGTCCCTGTCAGAGGGCAGAGAGGAGGTTGGTGCCATTGTCGCAAACCACCATTCCTGGCTTAAGCTGGCATGGCATCAACCACCTCTCTGCCTACCCCTGCAGAGCTGACAAAATATCTGCCCCAGTGTGGCTCCTGTCCCCCAAACAAACCAGCACAAGCATGGCATGGCATCTTTTTTCCTGCGTACTTGCGTAGCCCCTTGAACGCCTACGGAGCACCGCTGGTTCCGAGGACAGAGCACTGGAAGAGGCCATGGAGGAAGAAGAAGAGGGGTGGAGGAGAGAGGTGTGTCACAACCAGTAGTAGCATTTTGGAGGCATGGTGGCGGAACAACCTCCAGCACTACTGCACCTTGTTCTGCATCCTTCCCAGCTGCCAGAAGAGTGACCCAATGGGCCGTGAAAGATAGGTAACGTCCCTGTCCATGCTTGCTGGACCATGAGTCAGCGGTAATATGCACCTTACCGCTGACCACCCTGTCCAGCGAGGCAAGGACATTGCCTTCCACATGCCGGTAGAGAGCCGGAATCGCCTTCTGTGAGAAAAAGTGGTGTTTGGGGACGTGCCACTGAGGAACCACACATTTCACAAACTCAAGGAAGAGGGCCGAGTCTACCAGCTAAAAAGGCAGCAGTTGAAGTGCTAGCAATTTAGCCAAGCTAGCATTCATGTGGATGGCTGGGAATGAACTTCTTTCGACAGTCCAGCAGCTGGGGCAGGGAAATTTGCCTGCTACAATGGGACGTGGATGTACTGCTAGCAGAGTGCCCGCAAACACTTGGCTGTGACACACCTAATTCTACACCTTTATTCCTCTCAGTGCAGGTTTCAGAGAGGACTGAAGGTCTAGTGGGGTTGGAGATCCCAGCTGATAAGGAGCAAGGAGAGGTCCGCTTTGTTCTTTGGTGTGGGTCTTTAAGGTACGCTTGCCAACGAGCTGCATGATAGGTCAACAGATGTCTGGTCAAGCATGTGGTGCCCAAGCGGCTGATGTTTTGGCCACGCGAGATACGCTTGAGACATATGTTGCAAATAGCAGTGGCGCGATCTGATGCACTCGTCTCAAAAAAGGCCCACACCAAAGAACCTTTGGAATAACGCACAAAGGCAGTGCCCTGCACAGGCGGAGCTCTGCGGTGTGATTCAGTCGGTGTGCTGCCCCTAAGCTGGCCCACGGAGGGCATCCTGCCTCATTGGAGATGTGCCTCCTCCTCACTCCTATCAGGCACCCATGTGGAGTCAGTGACCTCATCATCCTCTCCCTCTTCATCACTGGAGCAAAACTGGCAGTATGCTGCAGCTGGTGGAACATGACTGCCAGATTGCTGTCCTTCTTGAGCATCCCCTTTCTCTGCCTTCCTCTAGCTGGGTATCATCATCAGAGCCTTCAAAACACTGCGCATCCTCCTGGAGCATGTACCCAACACTGTGCTCAAACAGTTCGGGGGACTCCTCGGGAGAACATGGTGGGTCTAGGGAAGGAGTGACTGATGATAACATTGAACTGAGGGAAGAGGATGCGTTGGCAGCTGCTTTGCTAGTACCCTGAGCCATGAGGCATGATGTGGCTCAACACGTCCAGCTGCCAAAAATAAGGACAAGCGTGTCCCATGGCCATGTGCTGATGATGATGCACGGTGTCCACGACCAGCACTGTTGTCTCTAGACACAGAGCCTGCTTGCCCTCTTTTATTGGCTCGTGACTGTCTGTCTTTCCTTGTTGGCCTTCCAGACATAGTAATGGCCTACAGGGAGATGGGAAAACCAGCAATTGGATAGTGTATATTGTGCTGGAGGCACACAACACCCACTAATTCCTGCAGATGTCTGTATGATAGAAAACCAGCAATAAAGGGTAGATACAGGTGTATATTGTGCTGGAGGCACACAACACCCACTAACTCCTGCAGATGGCTGTATTAAAGAACACCAGCAATAAAGGGTAGATGCAGGTGTATACTGTGCTGTGCTGTAGGCACACAACACCCACTAACTCCTGCAGATGCCTTTATTATAGAACACCAGCAATAAAGGGTAGATACAGGTGTATACTGTGCTGGTGGCACACAACACCCACTAACTCCTGCAGATGGCTGTATTAGAGAATAGGGATGAGCTTTGAGTTCGAGTTGAACTCATGTTCGACTCAAACATTGCCTGTTTGACTGTTCAGCGAACAGTGAACTATTTGGGCTGTTCGCGGAAAATTCGAAAAGCCGGAACACCCTGTGCAAGTCTATGGGAGAAATCTAAAGTGCTAATTTTAAAGGCTAATATGCAAGTTACTGTCCTAAAAAGTGTTTGGAGACCCGGGTCCTGCCCCAAGGGACATTGATTATGCAAAAAAAAGTTTTAAAAATTGAAGTTTTTTCAGGAGCAGTGATTTTAATAATGATTAAAGTGAAACAGTAAAAGTGTAATATTCTTTTAAATTTCGTACCTAGGGGGTGTCTATAGTATGCCTGTGAAGGGGCGCATGTTTCCCGTGCTTATAACTGTCCCTGCACAAAGTGTCATTTCGCAAGGAAAAAAAGTATTTTAAAATCACTTTTCATTGTCGGCTACCGTAATACAGAGACCACTCAATGAGTGTCCTCTGTATTAGCCGACAATTCATTCATTGATTAAAAAAAAAAAAGCCTGGGGGTTCCCCTAAATTCAATTACCAGGTCCTTCAGGTCTGGTATGGAAATTAAGGGGTACCCCGCATCAAATTTTTTAAAAAAATTGACGTGGGGGTCCCCCTTAAAATCCATACCAGACCCTTTATCCGAGCATGCAACCTGGCAGGCCACAGGAAAAGAGGGGGGGACGAGAGAGCGCCCCCCTCCTGAACCGTACCAGGCCACATGCCCTCAACATTGGGAGGATGCTTTGGGGGTCTGTGACCCCTCAAAGCACCATGTCCCCATGTTGATGTGGACAAGGGCCTCATGCCTCTGTTCAGATTCTATACCACTACGGGAGGTTTATGCTTTGCGCATGGGTGTTAGCGGTACTGGCACTAACCTAGCGCTGCCTGGGGCGACGCAGACACTGACCCTAAAACCTAATTGATATCACCCACCGGGTGATCAGGGGGTTTATTGGGTAATAAATGGTGGGTGCCCTGATGCTATAAAAGGCAAACTAACCAGAGTCACCCGTAAAACTTATACGGTGATCACTGGTGAAAGGGTTAACTAGGGGCAATCAGGGGGTTCACATTTTTATTAGGTAGTATATGGGGGTCCCTGGCGCTATATAAAAACCTGACGGGAACCTAAATAACTAACTGGCTAACCAGCGTCACCAGTGACACTTATACTGTGATCGTTGGTGAAAGGGTTAACTAGGGGCAATCAGGGGGTTAAAACCATTATTGGGTAGTATATGGGGGTACCTAGAGCTATAAAAACCTGGCGGTGAACCTAAAAAAATAACTAGCTACCTAGCGACACTAGTGACACTAATGCAGCGATCAGAAAAATGATCGCTTAGTGACACTGGCAAAAGGGGGTGAAAGGGTTAACTAGGGGCAATCAGGGGGTTAAAACCATTATTGAGTAGTATATCGGGGTACCTAGCGCTATAAAAACCTGGCGGTGAACCTAAAAAAATAACTAGTTACTTAGCGGCACCAGTGACACTAATGCAGCAATCAGAAAAAACGATCGCTTAGTGACACTGGCAAAAGGGGGTGAAAGGGTTAACTAGGGGCAATCAGGGGGTTAAAACCATTATTGGGAAGTATATTGGGGTACCTAGCGCTATACAAACCTGGCGGTGAACCTAAAAAAATAACTAGCTACCTAGCGACACTAGCGACACTAATGCAGCGATCAGAAAAATGATCGCTTAGTGACACTGGCAAAAGGGGATGAAAGGGTTAACTAATGGCAATCAGGGGGTTAAAACCATTATTGGGTAGTATATCGGGGTACCTAGCGTTATAAAAACCTGGCGGTGAACCTAAAAAAATAACTAGCTACCTAGCGACACTAGCGACACTAATGCAGCGATCAGAAAAACGATCGCTTAGTGACACTGGCAAAAGGGGGTGAAATGGTTAACTAGGGGCAATCAGGGGGTTAAAACCCTTATTGGGTAGTATATCGGGGTACCTAGCGCTCTAAAAACCTGGTGGTGAACCTAAAAAAATAACTAGCTACCTAGCGACACTAGCGACACTAATGCAGCGATCAAAAAAATGATCGCTTAGTGACACTGGCAAAAGGGGGTGAAAGGGTTAACTAGGTTCAATCAGGGGGTTAAAACCATTATTGGGTAGTATATCGGGGTACCTAGCGCTATAAAAACCTGGCGGTGAACCTAAAAAAATAGCTAGCTACCTAGCGACACTAGCAACACTAATGCAGCGATCAGAAAAATGATCGCTTAGTGACACTGGCAAAAGGGGGTGAAAGGGTTAACTCTAGGGGCAATCAGGGGGTTAAACCTTTATTGGGGGTGGTAGGGGGCTACCCTGGACCTAACACTAACTGCCCTGACAGTTTTTACTGTCACAACTGACACAGAATGCAGTGATCAGTAAATAAATGATCACTGCAATCAGTGACACTGTGACTGGGGGGGAGGGGGCGGGGGGGATCAGGGGGTGATTGGGGGGGGTTTGTGTGCCTGTGTGTGCCTACATGTTAGTGTAGTGTTGATGCACACTTACTTTCACTTCTCCTCGTAGTCCGGTCAAAAGGACCACCCCGAGGAGAATGATATCACTTCCTCCCTGCCTGTGTTTACTATACACAGTGGGAGGACGCTTCTCATTCGCCAGGAGCGATCGAGAGGGGGTGGCCAGAAACCAATGGCCATCCCCTCATCCCGGCTCGCTCCTGCAGCGAAACGGACCGCCGCATCCAGCGGGAGGGGGTCCGATCGGACCCCCCACCCGCTGGAAGGCAAGCACGTACATGTACGTGCTTGTGCCTGTACATGCCATGCCATGCCATTGTGATGACGTACATTGGCATGCGGCGGTCCTTAAGTGGTTAAAGGAATATTACACTTTTATTGTTTCACTTTAATCATTATTAAAATCACTGCTCCTGAAAAAACGGCCGTTTTTAAAACTTTTTTTTGCATTGATCCATATCCCCTGGGGCAGGACCCAGGTCCCCAAACACTTTTTAGGACAGTAACTTGCATATTAGCCTTTAAAATTAGCACTTTAGATTGTGAACGTTCGAGTCCCATATTCTTTAATAGGGTTCTAAAGTTCACACGAAGTTTAGGTCTGTTCGCAGGTTCTGGTGCGAACCGAACAGGGGGGTATTCGGCTCATCCTTATTAGAGAACACCAGCAATAAAGGGTAGATACAGGTGTATACTGTGCTGTGCTGGAGGCACACAACACCCACTAACTACTGCAGATGCCTGTATGAGAGAACACCAGCAATAAAAGGTAGATACAGGTGTATGCTTTTCTGTGCTGGAGGCACACAACACCCACTAACTCCTGCAGATGCCTTTATTATAGAACACCAGCAATAAACGGTAGATACAGGTGTATACTGTGCTGGAGGCACACAACACCAACTAACTCCTGCAGATGGCTGTATTAGAGAACACCAGCAATAAAGGGTAGATACAGGTGTATACTGTGCTGGAGGCACACAACACCCACTAACTCCTGCAGATGGTTGTATTAGAGAACACCAGCAATACAGGGTAGATACAGGTGTATACATTGCTGTGCTGGAGGCACACAACACCCACTAACTCCTGCAGATGGCTGTATTAGAGAACAACAGCAATAAAGGGTAGATACAGGTGTATATTGTGCTGTGCTGGAGGCACACAAAAGCCACCGACTCCTGCAGATGGCTGTATTAGAGAACACCAGCAATAAAGGGTAGATATAGGTGTATATTGTGCTGTGCTGGAGACACACAATACCCACTAACTCCTGGAGATGGCTGTATTAGAGAACAACAGCAATAAAGGGTAGATACATGTGTATATTGTGCTGTGCTGGAGGCACACAACACCCACTAACTCCTGCAGATGGCTGTATTAGAGAACACCAGCAATAAAGGGTAGATACAGGTGTATACTGCGCTGGAGGCACACAACACCCACTAACTCCTGTAGATGGCTGTATTAGAGAACAACAGCAATAAAGGGTAGATACAGGTGTATACTGCACTGGAAGCACACAACACCCACTAACTCCTGCAGATGCCTGAGAAAAGAACACACTGTCCCTGCCTATCTAGCTCTTTCCCTGCACACCGGAACACACTACACAAGGCTGCCGTGCTGGTGGCCTTATATAGTGTGGGGCGTGTACTAAACCCCCTGAGCTATAGTTGGCCACAGGCATCCTGCCTATGGCCAATTATGGCTCTCCTCGCTGCCGGGGCTGTGATTGGCCAAGCATGCGGGGTCACAGTTCATGCTTGGCGCAGTACATTGTGGGCCGTGAGTGCCACATGAATTTGGTGCGAACGGCCCACAGAGTTCTGGCTTTTCCGAAGGGGCGAACAGCTGGTGTTCGAGTCGAACATACGTTCGACTCGAACACCAAGCTCATCCCTATTCGTACAGGAATCAAAACTTACAAGCAGTATGTAAGTATCATGCGATATGTAGTCTTTAAAAATAGAAAGTAAACAAAAAGGAACTAAAGAAGATGCAATACAGGGAATCCAGAAAGTTGTGGAAAGATATGGTTAATACACAAGCAGCACTCACAACATCAGTTTTTTTTCTTAACCACTTTCTGACCATCCCACATACATATATTGCGAGGCAGCGGCTCCTACAGATGAAATCACGTACCCGTATGTGATCGCCATTTCCAGGTCGACAAGCTCCCACTGTGATTGGTCCACCGGGACCCACTGATCATTCCCGACAGAGGCAGAACGGCGGTCTGCCTATGTAAACAAGGCAGATTGCCGATCTGTGGCAAGGGAAGACACAAATCCTGCATTTCTGCACAGATCTCGTTTGTCCCACAGTACAAGCACCCCCACACAGTTAGCAAGCACTCCCTAGGGATACATTTAACCCGTTGATTGCCCCTGATACTGTACTGATGCCACTAGTCCCCAAAAAGTATCACTTAGTGCCTGATTCATCCACCGCAATGTTGCAGTTCCACTATAAGTCACTGATCACCGCCATTACTAATAAAAATAAATAAATACATAAAAATTCCATAAAAATATCCCATAGTTTGTAGATCCTATAACTTTTGTGCCAACCATTCCATACATGCTTACTGGGGTGTTTATTTATTTTTTTGTTGTTTTTTTTTACCAAAAACCTGTAGAAGAATACATATTGGCCTAAACTAAGGAAGAAATGTAATTAATTTTTTTTTATTGGGTTTGTTTTATAGCAGAAAGTAAAAAATATTGTGTTTTTTTTTTTTAATTGTCAGTCTCTTTCTGTTTATAGCGCAAAAATTTAAAACTGCAGGGAAGATCAAATACCACCAAAAGAAAGCTCTATTTGTGGGGAAAAAAAGGACATTGAATTTTGTGTACAGTGTCGCACAACCGTGCAATTGTCAGTTAAAGTAAGGCAGTATTGTATTGCAAAAAATGGCCTGGTCATGAAGGGGTAAACCTTCCGGGAGCTGAAGTGGTTATGTATGCTTTCATTGGATTGTCAAAAATAACTATTGTTTGTATTGTTGTTCCAGAGGCGGCTCTCTAATTAGGTAAATTAGGCGGTCGCCTAAGGCTTCCCACTCCCAGGGGCCTCGCGGCCACCTAATTTGCCTACCGTGTGTGGGAGTGAATGTCCCCTTGTCAGCACCCCCAGAGCCTTTAATGTGGGGCAAAAGCCTGTGGTACGCACAACTAGGTTTTCCCAGGCCACTTGAGAACTGCCCGAGAGCCCAGGATCACAAGTGGCTGCATGTAGTCCTCTCCTCTGGCTCCTTTCCTTCGGTTGCACTCTGAGGATCTCCTTCTCCTACCATGTGCACTTGTAGACAGAGCTCCGACAATGCCCGCAGCGGCTGAGCAGCTCCCTGATCAAATTCATAATGGAGCTGTCGCCTGCCGATCATCCAGGTCTCAAGGTACTACACGACACTATGGGACACTAACAGCATCCCATGACCGGCGCCCAGAAAATCCCCACTGAAAGCCACCTGTGACCTCACTCAGACACAGAGCAGTGCACTGATGATATGTTTGCCGTCCAGCATATGATGCCACCTACTGACCCCTGGCATCCTATCATCATACTTCTTATCATCCCCCCTGCACCCCTCTGCCAGCTTCCTACATCCACACCCCTTGTCATCTTCATCCCCCTGCACCCCTCTGCCAGGTTCCTTCCACCCCACCCCATCATCTTTATCCCCCCTGCCAGCTTCCTACCTCCCCCTGTCCTGTTCATTCCTTCTGCCAGCTTCCTACTGTCAGGGCTGACTTAGCCCTTCCTTCTCTGGGCTGGCTGTTCAGCTGTCTGCTAATTGCTAGCTCTCATCTCTCTACACAGTTACCAGCTGTTCCTGATCATGCTCTTCTGATCTGCCTACTTAAAGCTGTCCAGCTCACTTCACCTCTGTCTTTGCCTTGGTCACATCACAAGAAACCATCTCCTGCAGTTCTGTTTAAAGACTGACATCCCTTCTGGCTCCTTATCCTGCTTGCTATTGCTCTACTTGGATCCCTGACTTCTGGCCTGGCTGATTACCTGATCTGGTTATTGAACTCTGGCCTGGCTGACTACTCTATCCGGTTACTGGACTCTGACTATGCTTTGACTACGCTTTTTCTATTTACCTTTTTATTTTTATTTAATAAACAAGTGTGATTTAATTGTACTTTTGTCTTGGTCTGATTCATGGTATCTGACACCTACATTCCCTCCCCCTGTCATCTTCATCCCCCTTGCACCCCTCTGCCAGGTTCCTACCGCCTCTGTCATCTTCATCCCTGCTGCACCCCTCTGCCAGCTTCCTACCACTCCACCCCTGTCATCTTCACTCCCTGTACCCCTCTGCCAGATTCCTACCACTCCACCCCTCTCATCTTCATCCCCCTGTACCCCATCTCTGACATCCTATCACCCCATCCCTTGTCATCTTCACCCCCCTGTACCCCTCTTCCAGCTTCCTACCACCCCACTTACTATAATCATCATCATCCCCATACCCTACTTCTGACATCCTACCACCCTGCCCCCATCATCAACATCCCCATCACCCCCCTGTACTCCACCTCTAGCATCCAACAATCCTATCCCCATCATCATCCTCATCTTCATCCCCCCTGTTCCCCACGGTCATCATCCTCCCCCTCTGCTGACATCCTACCACCCAACCTCTTGTCATCATCACCTTGTACTCAACCTCCTGTCATTATCATCCACATCCCTCCTGTACCCCACCTCTGGCATCCTATCACCCTACCCCCTATCATTATAGGGGAGATATCTCAGCCGCTTACCCCAATGATGCCACCATCACCCTATACTGTATCCTGTCATCCAACCAACAGTACCCCAACAATTGCATCACACACAACAATACTGCTCTGTCACCCAGTGAGCGGTAATGATGTGCTGTAATGCCTATCAAACAATCAGTGAGTATTAATAATGTGCAATAACCTCTAGCAACCAGAGAGTGATAATGGTAAGCAGTAACCTATAGCAACCAGTCAGTGAGCAGTAATGATGTGCATTAACCTACAGTAACCAATGGGTAAGAAGTAATTATGTGCAGTAACCTCTCGCGAAAAAATCAGTGAGTGGTAATGATGTGCAGTAACCTCTAGTAACCAATCAGTGAGCTTGAAGCAATCAGTGAGTGTAAACCAGATCTTTATGTTTACATTATTAACGTGTTTTTTTCTTAGATAATTCGGTGTGTGTTCTTTGGGATGTTGGGAAGGAGAGAAAAATTGCTGGGGTGGGGGCAGGAAAATATTTGCCCAGGGTCCAAACAATAATAAAGATGGCTCTGGTGTCCCCAGGCTGGTGGGGTGAGCAGGCGGCACACACTTGGGTAAAGCCAAGAAGGTTACAGCCAGCTGTATTACTCCCCCTCACACGGAGAACATCTCATCAGCTGCAGGCAATAGCAGTCTCTACCGCCATCCTAGCCTTCACCCAAAGCCAGAACCAAATTGCATGGCAGGCGTTGTAGTTCTCCACACCACACACTAGACTTGGCCCTCCAGTGCCTGCGCTCTGCAGAGACTACAACTCCCAGGATGCACTGCAGGGCACCCAAAGCGAATGTGTCAGGTTCACCTGCTTGTAGTAGAGGACAGAGGAGTGTATAGCGGGATTATCTGTCTGCACTCTGTGGCGGGATTGTCTGTGGCTCTAGTGTTGGGTGGGTGCTGCAGCAATGTGGTGTTACCGTGTTGTATCATGTCTGCAGTCTCTGACCGTCTCTTGTATCTTGTCTGCAGTCTCAGACCATCTCTTGTATCATGTCTGCAGCCTCTGACCATCTCTTGTATCATGTCTGCAGCCTCTGACCATCTCTTGTATCATGTCTGCGGCCTCTGACCATCTCTTGTATCATGTCTGCGGCCTCTGACCATCTCTTGTATCATGTCTGCGGCCACTGACCATCTCTTGTATCATGTCTGCGGCCTCTGACCATCTCTTGTATCATATCTGCGGTCTTTTCTGCAGTAATTTCTATCGCTCAAATATTTTTTTCAGTTATGGGAGTGAGTGGGGCCTCATGTCTAAGGTTTGCCTAAGGCCTCACAAAGCCTAGAGCCGCCTCTGTGCAGCTGTTCCAATACTGATGTTATAGAATGCAAGAGTATACAATGACCATTGATTTTCTTAAATTTTCTCTACTTAATTAATTGTCAGCCCATTTGTGCTTTGCTGTGTTCATGACCTTTCAAAGTATGTCAAAGTCTTCCATAGTTTTCATAATGTTATGACATGACTTGATTTACCATTCGCCACAATAGGCATGTGCCTATAGCAGGAAACAGGTAAAGAGGCAGCTTTTACATATTTAATTATTGGCCATATTTGTTTCCCATCATCGGTAGGAATCTCTCAAAAAGTTATTTACTTTATGGCAACATATTCTTAACCAAATTAGGTCAAGAAAAACAAGAAAACATTCTGTCTACATAAGGAAGCCTCCAGGCTATAGACAATTCAGTCTAGCCCTGCCTTACGAGGCTCATTAGAGCCAAATTTCCTTGCTATATTTTAAGCAAGCATACAATAGCAAAACTATAGAATTTCTTCTGAAAATATTCATGATGTCAAGTTGATCATAGTTTTTTACCATAGTGATGGAAAAAATTGAAGAAGCAGGATGTCAACTTTCTGTGTGCAAGTTCCTTTTAGACCCTAGGACTGTAGTAAATCAGGTTATCAGTTAACACTGGTGAATGAGTCAGATTTTTATACCTTGGCTATCACCAATTTGTTGTCCCCGGGCTTTTTGCTCTACACACTGTGTTAATTATTACATACAGTGGGTATAGAATGTGTTGCTTTGCAGCCAGAAATGAAGACAGGGACCATTTTTGTTTTATCCAGCTGTATTTATTCAGTGTAACTTATAATAGCCAAGTGAAAGATATAACACAAACGTGTCAGAAAAAAATGTAAAAATTCAAAAGACCGAATCACTGAGTTGGAAAAAGATCACCCCCTCCCAAAAATTACTTGTAAACTTAATCAGGTGTAGCTAATCACCTTCTCAATTACATACAAAGCCTTTCGACTTTCAGCTGTGATCAGCTGTGGTCATTTTGATTAGCTCAGCATGAAAAGATCTTCCCTGGAGCATTTCAGTCCCTGGTAGTGCAACTGACGCAAACAATCAACTATGGGCAGAAAGGCATTGTCAAAAGATCTCTGGGATAAAGCTGTGGACAGGCACAAGTCAGGAGATGGATACAAAAATAATCCATAGGCTTTAGGGTTGATTTACTGAAACTAGAGAGTGCACAATCTGTTGCAGGTGTACATGGTAGCCAATCAGCTTCTAACTTCAGCTTGTTCAATTAAGCTTTGACACAAAAAACTGAAAGCTGATTGGTTTCTATGCAGAGCTGCACCAGATTTTTTTACTCTCTCCCGTTTTAGCAAATCAACCCCTTTATCAATGCCTAGAAGCACAGTGAAGTCTATTAAGAAGTGGAAGGTATTTGGTACAGACTCTCCCTGGATCAGGAATGTCGCTCCAAACTGGATGAAAGAGCCAGGAGGAAAATGGTCACAGGCTACCAAGAGGCCTACAGGACCTCTGAAGCAGTTGCAGGAATTTATGACAAAGAGTTGTCATTGTGTACATGTGACAACAATATCACAAATTCTCTACAAATGTAGCTTGCATGGTAGGGTTGTAAGAAAAAGTCAAATATTGCAACATCAGAGTACCCGAGTACCTGTCACCAGCCCATCAGAGTAACCGAGTACCTGTCACCAGCCCATTAGAGTAACCAAGTACCTGTCACCAGCCCATCAGAGTACCCGAGTACCTGTCACCAGCCCATCAGAGTAACCAAGTACCTGTCACCAGCCCATCAGAGTAACCAAGTACCTCTCTCCAGCCCATCAGAGTACCAGAGTACCTACCTGCAGCCCATGCCTCATAGAATATACATTGGGGTGTTTGCTTTCCAAGATGGGGTCATTTTGTGGGTAATTCCACTGGGCTGGTGCTCAAGGACCTTCAAAAAAGTGTGATAGGTAGGAATGAAATGAGATGTGTAATTTATGCTCCTAGAACGCCTGAAGGTACTACTTCAATGATGGTCCTCTGTATGTGGCCAGGCTGTGTAAAAATCTCACACATGTGGTATCGCCAGAAGAGTAGCAGAATGTGTTTTGGGGTGTAATTTTTGCTATATACATGCTATGTGTTGGAAATATCTTATAAATTGACAACTTTGTGTAAAAGAAAAACAAAGAAAAAAAACATGGTTTAATTTTTTTTCCACGTTTTCCAAAAACGTCTGGAAAAAAATTAACCTTTTCAAAGACTCATTCTGCCTCATAGATCATAAGTCGGGGTGTTTGCTTTCCAAAATGGGGTCATTTTGTGGACAATTCCATTGTCCTGGTGCTCCAGGGCCTTCAAAACTGTAATAGGTGGTTGAGAAATGAGATGTGTCATTTATGCTCCTAGAACGCCTGAAGGTACTACTTCAATGTTGGTCCTCTGTATGTGGCCAGGCTGTGTAAAAGTCTCACACATGTGGTATCGCCAGAAGAGTAGCAGAATGTGTTTTGGGTGTAATTTTTGCTATATACATGCTATGTGTTGGAAATATCTTATAAATTGACAACTTTGTGTAAAAAAAAAACACGGTTTCATTTTTTTTCCACGTTTTCCAAAAACTTCTGGAAAAAATGAACCTTTTAAAAGACTCATTCTGCCTCATAGATAATAAGTCGGGGTGTTTCTTTCCAAAATGGGGTCATTTTGTGGACAATTCCATTGTCCTGGTGCTCCAGGGCCTTCAAAACTGTAATAGGTGGTTGAGAAATGAGATGTGTCATTTATGCTCCTAGAACGCCTGAAAGTGTCACTTCAATGTTGGTGCTCTGTATGTGGCCAGGCTGTGTAAAAGTCTCACATGTGGTATCGCCATACTCAGAAAGAGTAGCAGAATGTATTTTGGGGTGTAATTTGTTGTATGCATATGCTGTGTGTGAGAAATAACCTGATAATATAACAATTTTGTAAAAAAAAAAAAAAAAAAATCTTCATTTTGCAAAGGATTGTGGGAAAAAATTCCAACTTAAAAAAAACTCACCATGCTACTTACTTAATACCTTGGAATGTCTACTTTCTAAAAAGGGGTCATTTGGGGGGTATTTGTACTTTCCTGGCTTGTTAGGGCTCTTTCACATGGGGCAGATCCGAGCTGATCTCCCCCGTGGACATCCGCTTGCTCAGCGGGGATCGCTCCGTTGATCCCCACTGAGCAGAAAGATGACAGGTCCTTCTCTGCACAGTGCACAGGGACGGACCTGTCAGAGCGCCGCTCTCCTCTATGGGAGATCGGATGATGACGGTCCGCAGAGTCCGTCGTGACCCGATCCGATCCAATGACGGATGGAAAAGTAGGTTTTTCCTCAGTCACACTTTTTCGGATCGGAGCAGGTTGGATGTCAGCGGACATGTCACCACTGACATCCGACGCTCCATAGAGCTCTATGGAGCATCTGTTCAGGTCCGCCTAAAAAACTGACAGGCGGACCTGAACGGACTGTTCATGTTCTGAGGCCTTAGTGTCGCAAGAAATGAGATACACCCGATGTACCGAAGGCCTGATCAGATGTGATCAATTTTCAGTGATTGGCACCATAGTTTGTAGACTCTATAACTTTCACAAAGACCAAATAATATACACTAATTTGGGTTATTTTTACCAAAGATATGTAGCAGTATACATTTTGGCCAAAATTTATGAAGCAAAATTACTAATTAGCAAAATTTTCTGACAGAAACAAAGAAAAAAGCATTTTCTTTACAAAATTTACGGTCTTTTTTATTTATAGCACAAAAAGTAAAATACCCACTAGGGATTAAATACCACCAAAAGAAAGCTCTATTTGTGTGAAAAAAAGGACGCAAGTTTCATATGGGTATAGTGCTGCATGACTGAGTAATTGTCATTCAAACTATAAGAGCGCTGAAAGCTCAAAATTGGTCTGGGCAGGAAGGGGGTGTAAGTGCCCTGTAGTGAGGTGGTTAAGAAAAGGAAAAGCAGCACAAGGAGCCAGTCAGTTGTGCTACTGTACTCATGTGCAAACACTGGGCAAGCTGGTAGGAGGTGAGAACAGAGTGGCAGAGAGATGAACATATAATTGCAGCAGAGAAAGTCTCCTGCTCTGCCAGAAAGGGCTAAGTGGCAGAGCTGTGGAAATCTTCAAACTGGATGGACAGAACTACAGATATTTTGAAAGGTAAAATAGATTCTGTATACAGTATGTATTTCACTTGTGTTTTATCTGTTAACTGATGTTTAGCATTAAGGAAGGTGTTTTTAAGAAAGTGTTATAGAAGATCTGTAATTTTAATTTTAGAGCTCTGTCCCCTATGGGACAAAGTACATGTAGTACCGGGTCTAATCTTGCTAGGTGCTTTCTAACTATAATTATGAGGTCCAACTTACCCCCTCTCTCCCTTCCTATTACAGGGAATCTGATAACAGCTATGAAGCAGATGGCTGATTCATAGTTGCAGCTTGTCTTGGCTGAGAACGCTTTCTTGAGAATAGCAGAGAAATGTAGAAGCTGACATGTCCCGCCTCCCTCTGTGTTTCTCTTGCTGTTGCTTATTTTGGGAAATGGCTCACAACCAGGGCTCGAGTCCTGTGGGAACGCATGGGAACGGCGTTCCCGTACTATTCCCACAGCGGGAACGCCGTTCCCATTAGCTGCCTGAGGGCTGAGGCTATGCAGCGCTTAGTTCGCCGCCACTCCTCAGCCGCCGAGTGACTGGTTGCTAGGCAGGGGCCGCTCCGCATCTAGCAACCGGTCACATGACTTCGGCCATGCACGTGGGCACGCACTGGCACGAGTCAGTGGGCAGGCTGACACACGCTGCGCGCCTGCTTGGATACGGAGTTCCGGACTGTCCCCCCCCTCCTCCCCTCTACCCAGTGCCAGTTAGTCCTGGCCTCCTGGGGCCACACGCTGCACTTTTCCAGTTTACTTCTCCCCGGAGAACAGAAGGGAAGAGAATACCAGGTTAGTCACTAGTGTGTAAGTTGCACTCTGCAATACCCTGCCAATACTCATCAATACTCTGCAATACCCTATCAGTATCAATACTCTGCAATACTCTGCGAATACTCTGCAATACCCTATCAATACTCTGCAATACCCTATCAATACTCTTCAATACCCTATCAATACTCTGCAATACCCTGTCAATACTCATCAATACTCTGCAATACCCTATCAGTATCAATACTCTGCAATACCCTATCAATACTCTGCAATACCCTGCCAATACTCTGCAATACCCTATCAATACTCTGCGATACCCTATCAATACTCTGCGATACCCTATCAATACTCTGCGATACCCTATCAATACTCTGCAATACCCTGCCAATACTCATCAATACTCTGCAATACCCTGCCAATAGTCATCAATACTCTGCAATACCCTATCAGTATCAATACTCTGCAATACTCTGCAATACCCTATCAATACTCTGCGATACCCTATCAATACTCTGCGATACCCTGCCAATACTCTGCAATACCCTATCAGTATCAATACTCTGCAATACCCTATCAATACTCTGCAATACCCTATCAATACTCTGCAATACCCTGCCAATACTCTGCGATACCCTATCAATACTCTGCGATACCCTATCAATACTCTGCGATACCCTGCCAATACTCTGCAATACCCTATCAGTATCAATACTCTGCAATACCCTGCCAATACTCTGCAATACCCTATCAATACTCTGCAATACCCTATCAATACTCTGCAATACCCTATCAATACTCTGCAATACCCTGCCAATACTCTGCAATACCCTGCCAATACTCTGCAATACCCTATCAATACTCTACAATACCCTGCCAATACTCTGCAATACCCTGTCAATACTCTGCAATACCCTGCCAATACTCTGCACTACCCTATCAATACTCTGCAATACCCCGCCAATGCTCTGCAATATATACCCTGCCAATACTCTGCAATACCCTGCCAATACTCTGCAATACCCTATCAATACTCTGCAATACCCTGCCAATACTCTGCAATACATACCCTATCAATACTCTGCAATACCCTGCCAATACTCTGCAATAAATACCCTATCAATACTCTGCAATACCCTGCCAATACTCTGCAATACATACCCTGCCAATACTCTGCAATACCCTGCCAATACTCTGCAATACCCTATCAATACTCTGCAATACCCTGCCAATATTCTGCAATACATACCCTATCAATACTCTGCAATACCCTGCCAATACTCTGCAATAAATACCCTATCAATACTCTGCAATACCCTGCCAATACTCTGCAATACCCTATCAATACTCTGCAATACCCTGCCAATACATACCCTGCCAATACTCTGCAATACCCTGCCAATACTCTGCAATACCCTGCCAATACTCTGCAATACCCTGCCAATACTCTGCAATACCCTGCCAATAGTCTGCAATACTCTGCAATACCCTATCAATACTCTACAATACATACCCTATCAATACTCTGCAATACCCTGCCAATACTCTGCAATACATACCCTGCCAATACTCTGCAATACCCTATCAATACTCTGCAATACCCTGCCAATACATACCCTGCCAATACTCTACAATACTCTGCCAATACTCTACAATACATACCCTGCCAATACTCTGCAATAACCTGCCAATACTCTGCAATAACCTATCAATACTCTGCAATACTGTGCCAATACTCTGCAATACCCTGCCGATGCTCTGCAATACTCTGCCAATACATACCCTGCCAATACTCTGCAATACCCTGCCAATACTCTGCAATACTCTGACAATACTCTTCAATACATACCCTGCCAATACTCTGCAATACCCTGCCAATACACTGCAATACCCTATCAATACTCTGCCAATACTTATTCCTGTTTGTGGGATATTTTCTAATGGGCTGTGTAACAGAATTTGGAACAGGGTGTATTTGTGGTAGAAATTCCCTGCGAGGGAAAGATCATCACCCATTGTGTTGATTGTTTTGTTTGACACGTTATTTTGTTTTTGTAAACTGGCACTTTACAATAAATGTTGTACTGTATTTTCTGTGAAGTATATATGCATATGAGCGTACCTTTTTTTTTTTTTTGGTGGGGGAATGGATCTTGGGTGGGAGTTCCCACACTTTTTTTCCCAGGACTTGACCCCTGCTCACAACTAGAGTTGAGCGGACACCTGGATGTTCGGGTTCGATGGGTTCGGCCAAACTTCAGAAAAAAGTTTGAGTTCGGGACCTGAACTTGACCCCGAACCTGAACCCCATTGAAGTCAACGGGGACCCAAACTTTTGAGGACTAAAATGGTTCTAAAAAAGTAATGGAAAGGGCTAGAGGGCTGCAAATGGCAACAAAATGTTGTTAAGAGCATGGCAAGTGCTCTGCAAACAAATGTGGATAGGGAAATAACTTAAAATAACATAAAATAAAAATAAAAAAATATGCTGGAGGCCCCCCTTCTCAGAAGAAGAGGTACAGGAAGTGATTAAGAACCTCAGAAACTCAACGGCACGATGCCACACATATGGTGGGAATTCCCCAGAATATGCCCTTTCTGGAAAAAATTATTAAATTTAATGGATAAGCTAGTGGGAAAATAAAATACTTTGAAATGTAACATTTTTTTAAATTATAATCTTGACCTAGGGGGACGAGGTCCATATGGAGTAGAAGGTTGAGGTGCGGTGGATGTGGCGGTCTAGGTGGAAGCGGCGGTGGAAGAGGACGAGGTAGCCAACACTGGTTCAAAAATACAACAATAGCTGGGTAAGACCGGTGATGTGTTGAATTCTATCCCCCGTCGGATAGTGTCCGCCCTGTACTGCGCTTGCTCAGTATGTAGGACAAGGGGATTTTGAAAATCTCCAAAGATGAACGGCGCTGCGCGGTGAGTCCAGGTTCAAGCCACACCATCCGAGGTTCAAGCCGAGCGAAGCGAGGCCATGCCCGAAGCATGGCGAGCGAAGCGAGCCCCTGAGGGGCCCTGTTACTATGTGCTACTGTATGTCCACTTGGATGGTGGGGCTTGAACCTGCACTCACTGCGCAGGCGCCGTTCATCTTCCGAGATTTTCGGAATCTCCTTGTCCTCGGGCCGAACACTATCCGATGGGCAGACAGTTTTTGTCAGAACACCGGTATACATGTCTATTCTGAAAATTGTATGGACAAGTCCTGTGGGATCCATGCCTGGTTAATTTTAATGAACGTGAGCTTGTTCACATTGTCTCTGGACAGGCGGCTGTGCTTGTCTGTGATAACGCCCTCTGCTGTGCTAAATACACATTCAGATAATACACTGGCTGCAGGGCAGGCCAGCACCTCCAAGGCGTAAAGGGCAAGCTCAGGCCATGTGCCCAATTTGGAGACCCAGAAGTTGAAGGGGGCAGACCCGTCATTCAGTACGTGGACTTTAAAGGCACGTACCACTTATACAATGAAGTATAAAACTATATTTTTATTAATACAAAATCTAAGTATACAAAATTACAAAAGAAGAAACACAATGTAGTACAAAATGATTAAAAATAAGATAACAATATTAATATTGCAGAGTTGCGCACCTGTACACAACAAGGTGCACCCCGATATTTATTACCCTACGCGTTTTGGAGGAAAAATACACTCCTTCATCAGGGGTAAGTAAAGGTTTTGTAGAACGGGATTCTAGTGAAAGACATAAATGACAGGATATTTTATTTTTTCTGCATTATGTAACCATTGTATACTAGACTTTCACTTTTTCTGTACATATTTTTATATGATGTAATGAATGTATATTATAAATTTATTAGGCACAATATAATTTATTATATATATATATATATATATATATATATATATACACACACACACATACATACATACATATATATATATATATATATATATATATATATATATATATATATATATATATATATATATATATATATATATACACATACACATATATATATATATATATAATTTATATTTATATATTTTTTTTTCCCAATTCCACTCTAAAAATCCACACCAGTTAGAATGTGGGCAACTCAGCGGTCGTTGCGGAGACACTGCAGCATGTAATCGCTCATGTGTGCCAGGCTGCCCAGAGGCAACGAAAAGCTGTCCTCTGTGGGAGGTATATCGTCTGTGTCCTCCGTATCCCCCCCAGCCACGCACCAGTGATGGCCATGAGCTGGCCTGGGTGCCACCCTGCTGTGAACATGGTTCCTCCTCCTCCTCCTCCTCCATCTCCTCCTCCTCATCCTCCACCTCGTTAACCTCCAGAACTGTGCGCTTGCTGCCGGACAATTGTGTACCTAGCGTTTGTTGGTGCAGGAACCCACCCTCATAGCCACTTGTGAATGACTGCCCTGAAAGCCTTGGAAATGATCCCTCTTCATCCTCCTCCTCCTCCTGTGCCACATTCTCTTCCATCATCGACCGAAGCGTTTTTTCAAGGAGGCACAGGACTGGGAAAGTAACACTGAGAATGGTGTTATCGGCACTGGCCATGTTGGGGGAGTACTCGAAACAGCGCAACAAGGCACGCAGGTCTCGCATGGAGGCTCAGTTATTGGTGGTGAAGTGGTGCTGTCCCGCAGAGTGACTTACGCATGCGTTCTGCAGCTGAAACTCCACTATCGCCTGCTGCTGCCCACACAGTCTGGCCAGCATGTGCAGGGTGGAGTTCCACCTTGTGGGCACGTCACATATAAGGCGGTGAGCGGGAAGGCCGAAGTTACGCTGCAGTGCTGACAGGCGAGCAGCAGCAGGGTGAGAACGCTGAAAGTGCGCACAGACGGCCCACACTTTCTGCAGCAGCTCTGGCATATCGAGGTAACTTTTAAGGAACCTCTGGACCACCAAGTTCAGCACATGCGCCAGGCAAGGGATGTGCGTCAAACCGGCTAGGCCCAGAGCTGCTATGAGATTTAGCCCATTATCGCACACCACCAGGCCGGGCTTGAAGCTCACTGACACCAACCACTCATCGGTCCGTTTTCGGTGACTCTGAGTACTGTATATATTTTTAAATCCGGCGCCATTGGCAGCCGAGTAAATGGGAAGTGATGTCATGACGTCGCTTCCGTGTTTACAATTAGGAGACTGGAATGAAGCCGCTTACGGCTTCATTCCAGTCCCTCCCTAGTCGCCAGAAGCGGCTGATGTGCGATCGGTGCTCCCGATTGAACGGGAGCACCGGCAAGAGCGGCGGAAGGCGGTGGGAGGGGGGGGGCATAACAGCCGAGCGGCTTTTAGCCGCATTGGTTATTATGGCTGGAAAGCCAATCGCCTGCTCTGAAAAACGGTACTGGGATGATGCCTGCAGGTGCAGGCATCATCCCGGTATAACCCCCGGAAGCCGAGTATGCACATCTGCGTATGCTCAGCGGCAAGGGGATATACATGTATTATATTTATTTTTTATTTTCCTTATTTGATACTTCGTATCGATTTTGATATATACAAGATTTTAGTAGGACACTTCTATACATCTGTGTCTATTTAAAAATAATATTTATCATTTCTCGCCAGCCCTAAGAAATTCTTCTATTCTACCTCTCCTTTTTTCTTCTTTTAATTTTCTAGGGTTTCCTGCCTCTTTCTCGCCTCAGTGTTTCTCCCACCCCCTCCTAGTGCCATTCTTCCATCCTTGGAGGAGGAGTAGAGTATACCCCACAGTGCATTCCAATTACGTGGATATCTTCTTAATCATGGTATTCAGCCACTGAGTCATATCCGTGAGATCCAATACACTGGAGAGTCACACCCTCTAACTGTTTGAGCTAATTCCTTTTAAATCCATAAGATACCATTTGTCTATATCTGCAGACTTGGTTATACTGATTTTGCTATGTAAGTAATGGAAATCACATTGCTATTGCCGTTCTGTCCTTTTGTTTTCCCTAATATCCTGTCATTTATGTCTTTCACTAGAATCCCGTCCTACAAAACCTTTACTTACCCCTGATGAAGGAGTGTATTTTTCCTCCGCAACGCATAGGGTAATAAATATCGGGGGGGAACCTTGTTGTTTACAGGTGCCCAACTCTGCAATATTAATATTGTTATCTTATTTTTAATCATTTTGTACTACATTGTGTTTCTTCTTTTGGAATTTTGCATTGTATAAGTGGTATGTGCCTAATTCTCTTTTTTTCTGCAATCGTTATAGGATGTGGCACAACCAATTTGCACAGCTATGCCTTTCTGTACCCCTGTTTGTCATTCAGTACGTGTGCACACATACTGCTCCACCAAATTGGTGAAATGCTGCTTCCTGCTAAGACGTTCTCAGCCTGTGCTGCTGGTTCTTGTGGCGTGCTGACAAAGCTTTTCCACATTTCAGCCATGCTAACCCTGCCTTCTGAGGTGCTGGCGGTACCACGGCTGCATTGGTGACCTCTTCCTTCTCCTCCACCGTACCCCCGCTGTCAGGTGGGGGTACCAGCAGCGTGTCTACCAGCGTGCACTTGCACTCGTGCATCTTACAATCATGGTCCAGTGATGGAATTAAGGATGGTACGTTGTCCTTGTAACGGGGATCCAGCAGGGTTGCCACCCAGTAATCCACACCAGTTAGAATGTGGGCAACTTGGTGGTCATTGCGGAGACACTGCAGCATGTAATCGCTCATGTGTGCCAGGCTGCCCAGAGGCAACGAAAAGCTGTCCTCTGTGGGAGGTATACCGTCTGTGTTCTCTGTATCCCCCCAGCCACGCATCAGTGATGGCCATAAGCTGGTCTGGGTGCCACCCTGCTGTGAACATGGTTCCTCCTCCTTCTCCATCTCCTCCTCCTCATCCTCCACCTCGTTAACCTCCAGAACTGGGCCCTTGCTGCCAGACAATTGTGTACCTGGCGTTTATTGGTGCAGGAACCCACCCTCATAGCCACTTGTGAATGACTGCCCTGAAAGCCTTGGAAATGATCCCTCTTCATCCTCCTCCTCCTCCTGTGCCACATCCTCTTCCATCATCGACCAAAGCATTTTTTCAAGGAGGCACAGGACTGGGAAAGTAAAACTGAGAACGGCGTCATCTGCACTGGCCATGTTGGTGGAGTACTCGAAACAGTGCAACAAGGCACGCAGGTCTCGCATGGAGGCCCAGTTATTGGTGGTGAAGTGATGCTGTCCCGCAGAGCGACTCACACATGCTGCTGCAGCTGAAACTCCACTATCGCCTGCTGCTGCCCGCACAGTCTGGCCAGCATGTGTAGGGTGGAGTTCCACCTTGTGGGCACGTCACATATGAGGCGGTGAGCGGGAAGGCGAAGTTACGCTGCAGTGCTGACAGGCGAGCAACAGCAGGGTGAGAACGCTGAAAGTGCGCACAGACGGCCCGCAATTTCTGCAGCAGCTCTGGCATATCAGGGTAATTTTTAAGGAACCTCTAGACCACCAAGTTCAGCACATGCGCCAGGCAAGGGATGTGCGTCAAACTGGCTAGGCCCAGAGCTGGTATGAGATTTCGCTCATTATCGCACACCACCAGGCCGGGCTTGAGGCTCACTGACACCAACCACTCATCGGTCTGTTGTTCCATGTCCCTCCACAACTCCTGCGTGGTGTGGGGTTTTTCCCCCAAACAGGAAAGTTTTAAAACTGCCTGCTGTTTACCCCTGGCTGTGGTGAAGTTGGTGGTGAAGGTGTTATGCTGACCGGATGAGGAGGCGGTAGAGGATGAGGAAGCGGAGTAGGAGGAGTTAGCAACAGGAGGCAAACTGAAGTGCCCTGCAATCCTCGGTGGTGGAAGCACATGCGCCAAACTGTTATCCGCCTCAGGCCCAACCGCCACTGCATTTTCCCAGTGTGCTCTTAGGGAGATATAACGTTCCTGACCATGCTTACTGGTCCACGCATCCGTAGTTAGGTGGACCTAGCCACAGATGGCGTTGCGCACTGCACACCTGATTTTGTCCCCCACTTGGTTGTGCAGGGAAGGAGTGACTCACCTGGAAAAGTAGTGGCGGCTGAGCACGATGTACTGTGGGACAGCCAATGCCATCAGGCTTTTAAAACTCTGTGTCTCCACCAGGTGAGGAATTTTGAAATGCTGGCATTCAGGGCCAGGAATCGCGGGTGGCTAGGGGGGTACTTCCTCTTCCGCTCCAGTGTTTGGGAGATAGAGAGCTGAACGCTTCCATGGGACATTGTGGAGATGGTTGGTGACCCAGGTGGTAGTGTTGCTAGCAGATCCTCTGTTTGCGGGTTGGCAGGTGCCACTGTCACTACAGAGGTGGATGAAGAGGCCGAGACTGCAGCAGAAGAGGAAGCAGGAGGAGCCAGAGACCTTTCTTGGTTTATTAGGTGTCTGCTCCACTGCAGCTCATGCTTTGCACTTAGATGCCTGGTCATGCAGGTTGCGCTCAGGTTGAGAACGTTTATGCCTCGCTTCAGGCTCTTATTGCACAGTGTGCAAACCACTCATGTCTTGTCATCAGCACATTGTCTGAAGAACTGCCACGCTAGGGAACTCCTTGGACCTGGCTTTGGTGTGCATGGTCCCTTGCTGTGTTGGGCAGTAGCAGGCGTATTGTCTATGGGACGGATGCTATGCTTTTGCACCCTGCTCCCTCTTCTGCTGTGCTGGTGGCTCTGTGTGACCACCGCCTCTTCCTCCGAACTACACTGGTCACCTGCATGACGTTGATTCCATGTGGGGTCCAGGACCTCATCGTCCTCCACATCATCTTCCACCCAGTCTTCACCCCTGCCCTCCTTGTCGATCTGCACAATTGCGAAAGCAGCAGCAGTTGGCGATGGTCCTCCCATGTACTCATCATGAAACAGAAGTGGTTGGGCATCGGTGCACACAATCTCTTCCACTTCTGTGGCAGGGCTAGGTGGATGGCCCTGGGAAACCCTGCTAACAGAGTCATCAAAAAGCAGAAGAGACTGCTGCATGATTTGGGGCTCAGACTGCTTGGCTGATTTGCAAGGGGGTGATGGGAAAGACTGATGGACATCGGCTGCAGGTGCCAACTCTGATCTTTCATCAGGAGACTGGGTGGGAGACAATGTCAAGGAACCAGAGGCACTGTCAGCAACCCAATCTACTATCGCCTGTACTTGTCCTGGCCTCAACATTCGTACAGCCGCATTAGGCCTGACCAAATACCGCTGCAGGCTCTGTCGCCTACTCGCACATTTGCAGTGCTGGTGCACTGAGCTTGCAGATAAAAGTTATATTTTCTCTGGCACTGGGCTCATGGCAGTGTAAAAAGACTGTGCACTGCAACTGAACCAGGTAAATCTATGTAGATCGCTGAGTTATAAGAATCGATTTCTGAATCTGGACTCCTAGATAATTCTCTCTTCCTCAAAGCAGCAACAGGAACCTTGCCCTACACTGTTTATCTTTTCTCTGAGTGCAGTGTAAAATCGCTGACTAATTAGAATAGATTTCAGAATCAGGACTCCTATCATGTTATTCTCTCCCTCACAGCAGCAGTAGCCGGGAACCTTTCCCTACACTGTCTAAAGCAGAGTGACGTGCTGTGTGCCCCTAGCTTAAATAGAGGCTGGGTCACATGCTGCACTGGCCAATCACAGCCATGCCATTAGTAAGCATGGCTGTGATGGCTTCTAAGGGCACACCAGTTAAACAAATGTTGATTGGCTGCTGCAGGGCTTTTTAAAATGCGCCATTACATTGCCGAACACCGGACCCGAACTCGAACATAGAGTCAATTGTTCGGGTTGGGGTTCGGGACCGAAAAATCCAAAAGTCCGGTACGAACCCAAACTTTACAGTTTGGGTTCGCTTAACCCTACTCACAACTAAGATAATCTACAACTGTGAATCTGCTATCTCTTTCAAAGCTGTTGTCAGATCAGCCACGGCAGGAGGGGAGGAGGGGTAAGTTTATAACTAGGGTTAGAAGGTACTTAGAAATTTGGGAAAAATTACTACATGTAACTTGGTCCATAGGGGATAGAACGGAAAAAACTCATGATAGACCGTCTTTAAATTAATGTATAAATGCACAGTTCTTTATCCATTTTCTAATTATACAGTATGATGATTTCTCCAAACACAAAGCCGATATTTCACACATGAATGTGCACCAGTGGTTCGAATCACCCTCCAGTTATTTAAAGGGCTCAAAGGTGAGACTTTCACACACCTAGTGTCTCTAGCCCCGCACACATGATTTTAATGAGTGCATCACTGTTTTGCAGAAAGATTCTCCAATTAATGTATTACAATTATTGAAAAGCATGTCATGATAATACAGTTTGCATTAACTGGTAGCTAGGCAAGACCAGGAATTCTGGAGGTGTTATCTCACAAATGGAGTCCCCAAGTGACATAAGAAGCTTGCAAGTGATTCAGATTGATAGAAACCACACAGGCCTAAAATATGAACTGTGGTGGTTTTGTTTCAACTCTTAAGATGGCTATGCAAAGAGAAACTATTTTTAATATACAGTCAAGACCACTTTAAAAGACCAGCAGACCCAGAGTTAAAAAAAAAAAAAAGTAAAAGGCCAGCCCATCTATATAAATCCAACAGGCTTAAAGGAGAAGTCCAGCCTGGGCTCATTGAGCTGGGCTTCTATGGGTCACAAGAGTGCAATTCGTTTTGCACTTCGGTGACCTATTTTCAGCAGAAAGCAGACTGCTGATGTCACCAGGGTCAGTCCAGGCACTGGGTCATCCCCTCTTCAGAAGTCTAGATCCGCCACATCCTTGGAATGATGGCTGTCTCAGCCTCTCATCGAGCCGCTGAGAGGCTGAGATGGCCGCTCCCTGCCCCCCCCCCCCACAGCTCAGTGCTCCAATGAGTGTGGAAAAGCCGAGCAGGAGAGATGCTGACTAACAGGCAGCTGCTCTCTGCTCTGGGAGGTGAGAGAATCGAGCCATAGGTGATGTCTGTGGCTTGGTTCTCAGTAAAGAGGCGGCGGGGAACAGATGCAGCATCCACCTAGGTAAGTATGAATATGGGATAAAAAAAAATCCCATACTTCTCTTTTAACCACTTGAGGGCCGCCGTATTGCCATTGTACGTCAGCACAATGGCACAGGCAGGCACAATCACGTACATCTACGTGATTGCCTTCCAGCGGGTGGGGGGTCCGATCGGACCCCCTCCCGCTGTTTACGGCGGTCCGATTCGGTCCAGGAGCGCTCCGTGATGAGGGGATGGCCGTTGGTTTTCGGCCACCCCCTCTGGATCGCTCCTGGCCAATGAGAAGCTTCCTCCCCTGTGTATTGTTTACACAGGAAGGAGGAAGTGATGTCATTCTCCTCGGGGCGGTCTTTTTGACCGGACTACGAGGAGAAGAGTAAAAGTAAGTGTGCACCAACACTACACTGACATGTAGGTACACACAGGCACACAAACCCCCCCCGATCGCCCCCCGATCCCCCCCCCGCCCCCCTCCCCCCCCAGTCACAGTGTCACTGATTGCATTGATCATTTCTTTACTGATCAATGCATTCAGTGTCAGTTGTGACAGTAAAAACTGTCAGGACAGTTAGTGTTAGGTCCAGGGTAGCCCCCTATCACCCCCCAATAAAGATTTAACCCCCTGATTGCCCCTAGAGTTAACCCTTTCACCCCCTTTTGCCAGTGTCACTAAGCGATCATTTTTCTGATCGCTGCATGTGTCGCTAGTGTCGCTAGGTAGCTAGTTATTTTTTTAGGTTCACCGCCAGGTTTTTATATTGCTAGGTACCCCGATATACTACCCAATAATGTTTTTAACCCCCTGATTGCCGCTAGTTAACCCTTTCACCCCTTTTTGCCAGTGTCACTAAGCGATCGTTTTTCTGATCGCTGCATTAGTGTCGCTACAGTCGCTAGGTAGCTAGTTATTTTTTTAGGTTCACCGCCAGGTTTTTATAGCGCTAGGTACCCCGATATACTACCCAATAATGTTTTTAACCCCCTGATTGCCGCTAGTTAACCCTTTCACCCCCTTTTGCCAGTGTCACTAAGCGATCATTTTTCTGATCGCTGCATGTGTCGCTAGGTAGCTAGTTATTTTTTTAGGTTCCCCGCCAGGTTTTTATATCGCTAGGTACCCCGATATACTACCCAATAATGGTTTTAACCCCCTGATTGCCGCTAGTTAACCCTTTCACCCCCTTTTGCCAGTGTCACTAAGCGATCGTTTTTCTGATCGCTGCATTAGTGTCGCTACAGTCGCTAGGTAGCTAGTTATTTTTTTAGGTTCACCGCCAGGTTTTTATAGCGCTAGGTACCCCGATATACTACCCAATAATGGTTTTAACCCCCTGATTTCCGCTAGTTAACCCTTTCACCCCCTTTTGCCAGTGTCACTAAGCGATAATTTTTCTGAACGCTGCATCAGTGTCGCTAGTGTCGCTAGGTAGCTAGTTATTTTTTTAGGTTCACCGCCAGGTTTTTATAGCGCTAGGTACCCCGATATACTACCCAATAATGGTTTTAACCCCCTGATTGCTGCTAGTTAACCCTTTCACCCCCTTTCACCAGCGATCACAGTATAAGTGTCACTGGTGACGCTGGTTAGCCAGTTAGTTATTTAGGTTCCCCGTCAGGTTTTTATATAGCGCCAGGGACCCCCATATACTACCTAATAAAAATTTGAACCCCCTGATTGCCCCTAGTTAACCCTTTCACCACTGATCACCGTATAAGTGTTACGGGTGACTCTGGTTAGTTTGTTTTTTATAGCATTTTATATTCAAATCCGGAAGGCAGTGCTTGGTTTTCGGGGTCCCGTACGTGGCTAGGCTCCCAAAAAGTCCCCCACATGTGGTATCCCCGTACTCGGGAGAAGCAGCAGAATTTATTTTGGGGTGTAATTTGACTTCTGCCCATAGCATGTGTGAGCAATATATCATTTAGTGACAACTTTGTGCAAAAAAAAAAAAGTTTGTAATATTCCCGCAACTTTTAGCAAAATATAAAATATTCCATGGACTCAACATGCCTCTCAGTAAATAGCTTGGGGTGTCTACTTTCCAAAATGGGGTCATTTGGGGGGGTTTTGTGCTATTTTGGCATTTTATGGCCTTCGAAACTGTGATAGGTAGTGAGGAGTTAAATCAAAAATTTGCACCCTTAGAAATCCTGAAGGTGGTGATTGGTTTTCGGGGTGCCGTGCGCGACTAGACTCCCAAAAAGTCCCACACATGTGGTATCCCCGTACTCGGGAGAAGCAGCAGAATGTATTTTGGGGTGTCATTTCACATATGCCCATAGCATGTGTGAGCAATATATCATTTAGTGACAACTTGGTGCAAAAAAAAAAAAGTTTGTAATATTCCCGCAACTTGTGGCAAAATATAAAATATTCCATGGACTCAATATGCCTCTCAGTAAATAGCTTGGGGTGTCTACTTTCCAAAATGGGGTCATTTTGGGGGGTTTTGTGCTATTTTGGCATTTTATGGCCTTCGAAACTGTGATAGGTAGTGAGGAGTTAAATCAAAAATTTGCACCCTTAGAAATCCTGAAGGTGGTGATTGGTTTTCGGGGTGCCGTGCGCGACTAGACTCCCAAAAAGTCCCACACACGTGGTATCGCCATACTCGGGAGAAGTAGCGGAATATATTTTGGGGTGCAATTCCACATATAACCATGGCATGTGTGAGCAATATATCATTTAGTGACAACTTTTTGTAAAAAAATTTTTTTTTTTTTTTTTTTGTCATTATTCAATCCCTTAGGACAAAAAAAATAAATATTCAATGGGCTCAACATACCCATCAGCAATTTCCTTGGGGTGTCTACTTTCCAAAATGGGGTCATTTGGGGGGGATTTGTACTGCCCTGCCATTTTAGCACCTCAAGAAATGAGATCGGCAGTCATAAATTAAAAGCTGTGTAAATTCCAGAAAATGTACTCTAGTTTGTAGACGCTATAACTTTTGCGCAAACCAAAAAATATACGCTTATTGACATTTTTTTTACTAAAGACATGTGGCTGAATAAATTTTGCCCTCAATGTATGACTAAAATTTAGTTTATTCGATTTTTCTTATAACAAAAAGAAGAAAATATCTTTTTTTTTCAAAATTTTCGCTCTTTTTCCATTTATATCGCAAAAAAAAAAAATCGCAGAGGCAATCAAATACCATCAAAAGAAAGCTCTATTTGTGGGAAGAAAAGGACGCAAATTTCGTTTGGGTGCAATATTGCATGACCGCGCAATTACCAGTTAAAGCAGCGCAGTGCGAAATTGCAAAAATACCTCTGGTCCTTAAGGTGTTTATTGGTCCGGAGCTGAAGTGGTTAAGGAGTCCAGTATAGTCTACTTTTTTGCAAAAAGATATTTGTAAACAAACAAATTGCCTAGAAAAAAAATGACTCACCTTGGCATTGGCCTGCAATACTTCTTGGAGGCACAGGTGACATCATAGTGCCTTCCTGCAGAGCTATCAGCTGGAAATCCCTTTATAATGCACGCCGGTCTGTTACAAGTGCATTCTTGCATGATTTCAAGTGCCCAGCTATCCCAGGAGTCAGCGGTGGGGCGCGGCGACACCCTTGCCTAAAAGTGTCGCAGCCAAGGCTGCAGGTATTTTTTTCTGGGCAATTTTTCACTATGTTTATTTAGAATAGTTTTTGAATTTTCAACATGGAAGAAAAGATTCCGCAAGAGGAGTGAATCAGAAAATTAGGATTTTACCCAGCTTGTTCTGCAGTCCATAAATGTTCACCATTAAATTTAACTGAACTTGAGCAGTTCTGCAAAAAAGAGTGGGCATATATTGAAAAGTTAGTAGAGACATGTCCCAACAGACTAAAGGCTGTAATTGAAGCAAAAGGTGGTTCAACAAAATACTGACATAAAGGGGTGATGCTTTTTCCAACTCGGTGATTCTGTTTTAACTTTGTTATTTTGTTCAGACATGTTGATGTTATATCTTTCACTTGGATGTTATAAGTTGCACTGATTAGATAGGGCTGGATAAAATAAACACTGTGTCTGTCTTCATTTCAGGCTGCAAAGCAACAAAATGTGATTATTTTAAAGGGGGTGATTCTTTTCTATACCCACTGTATGGCAATTGCACTATACATTATATACTGCTGAGCACAGTTCTTTGTTCACCATCTGTACATAATGTTTTCATGACCACTGCACTCGGTACATTATACACAGTAACCTGTATATTATATAACCTGCACGCTATATGCTATTGTGGCAAGACCCCCATGGGGCCGCTGAGTGTAGTAGTTCCACCTGTCACACTGCCCAGCCTGGCATTTACTTTCAGTCACTCTCCAGACAATGAACAGTTCATCAACTTTGTTTTTGTTATTTTATTGAGGGATTAAACTTGGATATGGTAAAGGGATTATTGGATGCCCAGAATTAATAGTATTAAATGATAAAATGATTGATTGAAATCTCTATTCACATCCTCTGAAGCTCCAAACTTCTCCAAAAAAAGGCCCACACGCGATTGGATTTTCCGACAACACGTTCCGATCGCGTGTGGGCTCCATCAGACTTTTTCCGTCGGAATTTCCGACGCACAAAGTTTGAGAGCTGGATCTAAAATTTTCCGACAACAAAATCCGATCTCTTAAATTCCGATCGTGTGTAGACAATTCCGACGGACAACGTGCCACGCATGCTCAGAATAAATTATGAGACGAAAGCTATTGGCTACTGGCCTCTTTATAGTCCCATCATACGTAGTTTACGTCACCTCGTTCTGAGCGATCGGATTTTCCGACAACTTTGTGCGACCGTGTGTATGCAAGACAAGTTTGGGCCAAAATCCGTCGGAAAAAAATCTGACAGATTTTGTCTTCGGAATGTCCGAACGTGTGTACAGGGCATAACTTTCTTTCTTGTGCAATACTTCCTGGCACAGCTAGCACATGGTTAGGCCCAACTCTGAATTAAGCCCAACTTCAGGGATTTACCACTTGCGGGCCCCTTTGGTGTAGCAACCAATGATGGAAGAAAGTCTTTTAGTGCTAGTTTTTTTTAGATGGACTACTGATCCCAGTCAGTCCTGTGCAGACTCTGACAGCCCTCCTGGCTGCAGCTGCCTGACTTTAATGCCAGTAACATCACAGTCTCTCCCCCTGGCTCTACATCCACTCCTGATATGCCTCTCCCTGCTTTCCCAACTGTGCCTGTCATTTACCAACACCTGGTGAATCCCTCCTGAAGACTTGCCTGGCCGTGTTGCCCGTTGTCTTCTCCTGCTCCTGTTTAGGACACCCCTTGGGTTGTGTGGGGGTTCATTGATAGCTCCGAGCCCCTGGCCCAAGGTCACCCCCCCCCCCCAGACTGAGGGGCTCCTTCCAAGGCCTAACACTCTATCTCTCAGTTCTTCCACCCAAAAAACTCCTCCCTAGCTGGGCTGACCCTGGGTATTTAAGGAGGGCTGCCCCCTGACGATCCTAGTTGGGGATTGGTCTGGGCTCCTTAACACACCCCAGACAGATCCACCTGTTCCCCTCCTCTGCTTCCAGAATATTCTGAGAGCCAGAGGGAGGTAACCAAGAAATGACACTGCCTGTGAGTCACCAGCCTATTCTAGGTCACTCCTAGCCCCACAGATCAAAACAGGCCTAGCTTTTAGCTAATCTAACTATAGCACCTACCTAAGGTAGAGGGTGCTACACTATTGTAGTGCTACCCCCGGAGCTGCTTAAATATATTTGGTATATCTGTACTCTGCCTCTCAACCCCAAAAACAGTCTCAGCCCCTCTGGCACACCTGGCAATAATGTTAATGCAAACACCACCAATGAAATACACACATTATAGTAAAACTGACTCCTTCCCAGGCAGACAAGATAGTGTCCTTACTTCTCTCTCCCCAGAGCATGCTAGGTGTGTAGTTCTGCCCCACTATGTATTGCTATGGGGCCTTTTGCATTAGGGACTACATGTTCCACAATCCCTTGCTGTAGTCATCTTTCAGTTTTACTGATTTCCCTCCCCTTGCCAATGAGAAAGCTGGGGAGGGAGGGAGAAGATAGGGCAGCCGGGTCCCTGCGAGTGCTGCTCGTTCAGTGTCTATGCAAGGAGGAGGGAGGGGGAGAATTCCCCCACAGGAGCTGACAGGTTTTTCTCCCTATGAGAGCCTGTATCCCCGCGGCAGCCGGCGAGAAGTGCGGGCCGCAGGTAGGCTAAGCTATAGCTACACTATATTGTAATTACAAACGCCAGACCAAAGTGTTCATTGTTTCAGTTGCTGGTAGCTTAGTAGTCACTGACTAATGAAATTCTTTAAGGTAGCCTCAGAGTTTACTCTTCTGTATCTATATTCTGTGTGCAGAAAAACACATAATGCTGGCCATCGATTACTTGTCTTTTTTTTCCCCAATCAGCTAGTAGTCTGAACGAATAAAAAACGAAAAACGAATAAAAAACAAAAAAACGATGTATTCCTCCATCCACACAAAACGAGGTAGATGAGGTAACTCTCCACTGTGCGAATACACTGATCAGTGGCTGCTGCCAATTAGCAACAGCCACTGATCAGGAAAAATGTTTTACTGTTAATGTTCAGCAGAAATGGCCGAATGTTGTTCCATTTATGAGCAGCTTAAAGGATAGGTTCAGCTTTATCATGTTATACCTTTATTTAGATTGTAACATGCTGCTAAGGACCAAACAATCTCATTCCCTGAACCCTCTCCCTGCAACCACTACCACATTTAAAAATTGGTACGGCTGTACGGGGCCCCATCTGCACAGCCACATAATTAATTCAAAGAGATCTGTGAATGCTAGGCTAGATGTAACCTTAGAGAAGCTTCCGGAAGAATGGGTAGGAGGTTAGAAGGAGCTGCCTGGAGTATTGGCTGGCAGGGGGTAGGCACCCCTTTAAATACTCTTGAGTCATGCCAGCAGGGGTGGAAGATGGAGATGAAATGCTGAGGAGGCCCTTGAGAATGGCCCCTAGTATTGGGCCTGGGGCTTGGGTGCTTGAGGGATTCTCTACAACACACGGAGGAGTCCTGTCCTGTATGCATGGAAGCAGGTGTGAGGACAGCGGGAGAGAATCAGCATGCCCAGGAGATCTCCAGGGAGAAGTCAGCAGGGTGGCTGGTGAATGTGCAGTTGGGGAGGGCTGTGGAGAAGTAGCCAGGTGGGCTGGTGGGGTGGTAGCTGCAGCCAGACGCGCTACCAGTGCCTGAAGAGGTGGTTCTGGGGTCAGTGGCCACAGGGATGTAAGCTGGACACTTGTTTGCTACACAACCCAAGGAGCCTGGGGTCCCTGCCCGTAAAGGGCTTTTGCTACAAGAACCGACTGTTGCCTTTTTGTCAGATCAATTATCAGTGTGCCAGCTAGGATTTCTGGAGGAGGAGAGAGGAGTGTATGTGGACTGTATATAGGAGAGTTGTCCCTGAAAGTCTAAGTCTAAGTCAAGTGGGCATCCCATAATATCCCTATTCCCTATCCAAGTTTTACCCCCTGTTTCTTGGCTCTGGGAGCCTGTGAAGATTTGGTGTGCCTGGCTGTGCAGGGTGGGGGATCCCTATTCACCAGTGGCTCCTAGATGGGGGTGTGCTACATAGGTCTATGCAAATGCAAATTTTGACATTTTGGAAACCCTGCAAGGTAAATGAATAATGCATCGCATGCTAGCACATTATGACATTTTTACTTTAGAACAAACCCCCCAGCGGTGCACTGTCACCCGGTATTCCTTCCGGGTTCGTGTCCTCTGGCTGCCTGATTGGCCACGCTGCGATGCAGTTGCTCCCTCGACAGAGCTCTGAAGGTATGGCACGGGTATGCTGTTCCTTCAGAGAGCATGCACCAGTGATGTCAACAGCTGCATGCACCGCAAAAATCTCCTAAACTGTGCAGGTTTAGAAGATATTCAGTGTACCTAAAGGTAAGCCACCTTATAGGCTTACCTGTAGGTACAAGTGCCAAAAAAGGGTTTACTTCCACTTTAACTACTTACTGACCGGGCCATAGCTGAATGACTGCTACAGATCACACTGATAATATTGGGAGGGCGTACAATGATGTCCTTTCAGAATCACACGGGTGGCACATGGGAGTGTCCGTGCTCTCTGAGTTCTAGGGACCCGGCGTGTCACGGATCGGAGTAAAGGGCTAAACCGAGCAGCCCTTTACCACGTGATAGCTCCATCCAATGGTGGAGCAATCACTGTCAACAAACCGGCATCATGTCTGTTCTCTCCTCTGCTCACACTGATCATGTGAGCAGAGGAGGGAAAAGCTGCAGCGTGAGGCTGCTTGAATTTTTTTTTTTATGTATTGCAAGTGCCCATCTGTGCCCCAGCAGTGCCCCATCAGTGAACATCTGTGTCCCATCAGTGCCACATGAGTGCCCACGAGTAAGCCAGTGCCACCCTACCAGTGGATCCTCATCAACGCCCTTCAGTGCCCTAAAAATGTGTAAAAAAATGCATAGAAAATGCATTTTCATTTTCTTTCTACATTTCTACAAAAACTTGTTGAAAAAAAGGACATGTTCAAAAGACTTTTGTGGGCATTTTGTTCTGGTGCTCTAGGGCCTTCAAAAGTGTTATAGGCTGGCAGGAAATTATATGTGTAATTTATGTCCCTGGTACGCTACTTCAATATTGTGGCCTGGCTGTGTAAAAGTCCCACACATTTGGTATCGCCATACTCAGGAGGAATGGCAGAATGTGTTTTTGGGGTGTAGTTGTAAGTATGTATATGCCATGTGAGAGAAATAACCATGACAATTTTGTATAAAATAATTAAAAAAATATCTTCAGTTTGCAATGAATTGTGTAAAAAAAATGTAAACGTGAAAAACTCACCATGCCTCTTACTAAATGCCTTGGAGTGTTTACTTTACAAAAATAGGTCATTTGGGGGGTATTTACACTTTCCTGGTTTGTTAGTGTCTCAAGAAATGAGATAGGCCGTCAGTACATCAGGTGTGATCAATTTTCAATGATTGGCTGCTGACACATAGCTTGTAGACTCTATTTCCTGCCCATGCCTCATGTCAGCACACAGTGGGTTAATGCCTCATCTAGTGCCCACATGACCACCTTTTCCTAGCTGAATAAAAGACAGCCCCTCCCCCACTGACTTGTTCTTTTTTTTGTGTGCTCCTGTGGATTGCAGTGGTAAGTACCTTGTTTGCTGCAAGGATATCCTCCCTACCCCTCCATGTTCAGCTTCTCATAGAGTTGGACGGTAAAGCCTTCTGAAACTGGGTACCGCTTGTGCCGGGTCACAGACAAAGTTGCTTAGATAGCACAAATATTTTACAGGTGTGGTATTGGTAAGCTGTGCAATGTCACCATTGGGGGTTTTCCTGTCTTGTACAGGCAGCGTGCCTCTCTCCTGGCTTTGTCTGCAGTCTGAGAGTGGCGGTGGATGATGTCACAGAGGGCACGGAGATGGGCAGCGTGGTGTAGCGACCGCCAGTCACCAAGCAGCAGCTTAACCACTTCAGCCCGAGAAGGATTTACCTCCTTTCTGACCAGAGAACTTTTTGCGATTCGGCACTGCGTCGCTTTAACTGACAATTGCGCGGTTGTGCGACGTGGCTCCCAAACAAAATTTACGTCTTTTTTTTTTTGTAGCACTAACCCCCGAAGGAGCTGCTGGTTATTTTTGGGCTTACTGTTACCTTTCGTTCTCCTTGTTTCACGTCTAGGGGATGTCCCGTGGTAGATGGCCCAGTAGCTTGAGAATGACAATAGATCCACTTGAATGGATTTTATTTGCAAAAACTCAAACCATTGAACAGTCTTTCAACTTGGGATCAGAGGGTTGGAAAGGAAAGTTCAGGTACTCTCAATGTGAAAGTCCAAAAACGTTAAAGAACTTGCTTTGACTGCATCCAGAGAATAGCCATTCGTAGCTGGATGAACACTCAGATTGGACAGTCCCTCTCTCATAAGGCCTAGCAGCCAACCAGGTGTTTACTCAGGAACAAAGTCTTTATCACCGACATTGTTACAGAACATGTAGGGAAACTAAGCTGTAGAACACTTGTAGGATACCTGGATCTTTCAGCCTGCTTGGCGATATCCACAAGACCGGATTCTCTCGATTACTTCAGCCCTTCTAGGCTCTTGTTAAGAAAACCAACCCATACGTGGTGTTCTTCTAAAGAGTCCTCCCCTGGAATGCTTGAAGTACACTGGGTCTCTCCCGACCTGGGGACAGCACCCATCCACCTCGGAATCCTTCCTTAGTTCCCTTGCCTTGGGCTAGCCGAGGCATCAGTCGGGTGGATACAAACCCCAGGCCATAGCCTTCCTGGGGGCTGGTCAGGAGGACCAGGACCATGTAGTCAGCACAGCATACTGGACCCGAACCATGTGACGTCCGCATCTTAAATACACTCTCTCAGAGGGCACAGCGAGAGGGCCACTCCCACTGACCTGACTCCAAGAGAGAGTAAATTAAACACCCAACCAGACCATAGTTCCACGCCTGCCACCAGAGACAGTGCCCCCCTGTGCCCAGGCTGAACATCTCACAGCCCAGTCAGACTGACACAGAAGTCAAATTTAGGCAAATAGACCCAAACCAAACTGTAGTTTGGGTAAAGTTAGATTTTGAAAAACGCATAGCGCGTGCTCTTTAGGAGCCCCGCCGCTACATTTTTTTCCCCCACAAATGACAAAAATAGCTTTTTATTTTTTGCGCTATAAACAAAAAAAGCAACAATTTTGAAAAAAAGTATTATTTTTTACTTTTTGCTATAATAAATATCCCCCAAAACGATATAAAAATTTTTTTTTTCCTCAGTTTAGGCCGATGCGTATTCTTCTACATATTTTTGGTTAAAAATAAAAATCACAATGTTTATTTGGTTTAATTAAAGAAAAAAGGAGGAAAAAAGAGAAGAAAAAGAAAAAAGTAAGGAAAAGCAGATATGTCCACTAATAAAGGGTTAAAGCGGGATTCCACTGTCTGCAACTTTTTTTTTTTGTTGACAATATGACAATCAATAATAGTATTAAATATAGCACTCACTTCTTCTGTTTTCAACTCGATTGTCTGTCTGTTTTGGCAGCATTGGAGAACTTATAAAATGTCATCCTGATCGTTTTCATTTTGCCTGTGGGCATGTGAAGCCCACAGGCATCCTATTCCGGGATACGGGCATGCTGATGGACCAGCATGCACCGCCCGTTAGAGCACCGATCTCGCGCATGCGCAGTATCGCTGCTATCAACTGCACAGGTTGTCATCACAACGGGCGGCGTCGTAGGAAGTCCCGCCCCGTACAGACGCCGCACAGTCTCCTGGGAAATAAAAACAATGATCCCAGGAGCTCCTGCTGCCGACAGGAAGAACTGACCTGCCGCTGAAGCCCCGCCCATTTCCGCAGTGGCACCGCCCCTTTCCGGAATCTCCAGAGGCAGGAAATTTGAAAGAAGAAGAAAACAGAAGAAGACATCAGAAAGGTAAGGTGGATATCTGGCGATTAGGGAAGGGGGGATCACATAGACGTAGGACTAGTAATTAGGGTGGACCTCCGCTTTAAGTCAAAAACTGCCCTTATTGAGTCCTTATTAAGGTATTAGTGCCGTAACCCAATAGCATATACAAACAAGAAAGACGCAGTTCGATTAGCACGAACTGCAAAAAGAGGTTACTTTAGACACCAAACAAAAATTCTTTACCTCCTACGATAAGGTTAATTGGAAATATATAATTTATTTTAAATTTCAAATACCATATTTAACCATCATTAGTTAAAAACCCAAAGACCATTCATAAAAAATGTCCATTCCCACAGTAAACCCAACATAAATCATATAAAACAAACCACAAACAAGACATAAATAACACACACCACAAACACAAAAAATGACGCTGGTCCGGACCAATTGCTACCGATTGCCAAAAAATTGTTATTATAAGCCAAATAAACCTGTAGGAATGCTTACAATATCAGTTAATGTGTTTATCTGGCAATCAGCAGCAAGCATGAAAAAGAGACTAATTTTAAATTAAAGCTATTGCTATCAGCCCAATTTCACTGAATTCCTTTGTAACTGAGTGTCCATTCGATAGTTATAGGTATATAGTCCATTCGTTAATGACAGTGTTCAATATTACCAATTTCGAAAGTTGTCAGTTTATATTTGTCGAATCTATTCGATAGTATAGAGGTTTTTTCCTTCAAAAACAGCTGTTTGTTCAAAAAGGCCACAAAAAAACTAATATAAGGCATCTAATTTACTTCATGGCTAGAAACTGTTCATTTCCTTTTAATCAGTGAATGCTGCAACTTCTCAATGTGTCAACAGATAATTTCAAGAAGCCATAAGTTATGTCTCATATAATACCAAAGCCTTCCGCAACACTATTGTTTGTTTCTCTGTGGAACAACGAATTGTTCGGTCCGGAAAGAATTACTTCACGAGCACAATATTTTTTTGCTCTACCGTCATATGTTTCATAACATCCACACTATGTGCACTACTCACGGACCGACATCGATCGTTGTTGTTTTCGATATGAAGACATTCCGGCATCCCAAAGACAAAAATAGTAGTCTGTTGTTCGTAATTCAGCACTCGTAGCTCGCTTTGATTAACGAGGGCTTACGAAAACCCCGATCATCCATTTGTGGAAATGGTATCGATGGTATGGCTTCTTGAAATTATCTGTTGACACATTGAGAAGTTGCAGCATTCACTGATTAAAAGGAAATGAACAGTTTCTAGCCATGAAGTAAATTAGATGCCTTATATTAGTTTTTTTTGTGGCCTTTTTGAACAAACAGCTGTTTTTGAAGGAAAAAACCTCTATACTATCGAATAGATTCAACAAATATAAACTGACAACTTTCGAAATTGGTAATATTGAACATTGTCATTAACGAATGGACTATATACCTATAACTATCGAATGGGCACTCAGTTACAAAGGAATTCAGTGAAATTGGGCTGATAGCAATAGCTTTAATTTAAAATTAGTCTCTTTTTCATGCTTGCTGCTGATTGCCAGATAAACACATTAACTGATATTGTAAGCATTCCTACAGGTTTAATTGACTTATAATAACTATTTTTTGGCAATCGGTAGCAATTGGTCCGGACCAGCGTCATTTTTTGTGTTTGTGGTGTGTGTTATTTATGTCTTGTTTGTGGTTTGTTTTATATGATTTATGTTGGGTTTACTTTGGGAATGGACATTTTTTATGAATGGTCTTTGGGTTTTTTACTAATGATGGTTAAATATGGTATTTGAAATTTAAAATAAATTATATATTTCCAATTAACCTTATCGTAGGAGGTAAAGAATTTTTGTTTGGTGTCTAAAGTAACCTCTTTTTGCAGTTCGTGCTAATCGAACTGCGTCTTTCTTGTTTGTGTAAGTGTTTATTTGGTTTGCGCAAAAGTTATAGCGTCTACAAAATAGGGGATAGTTTTATGGCATTTTTATTAAAGCATTTTTTTTTTTTACTAGTAATTGCGGCGATCCATGATTTTTATCGTGACTGCAACATTATTGCGGACACATCGGACAATTTTGACACATTTTTGGGACCATTGTCATTAATACAGCTATCAATGCTATTGCATTGATTACTGTAAAAATGTTACTGGCAGTGAAGGGGTTAACCACTAGGGAGCGGGGTTACGTATGTCCTGGGGGAGTGTTTCTAACTGTCAGGGGGATGGGCTAGCAGTGACACGACACTGATCGCTGCTCCCGATGACAGGGAGCAGACGCTCAGTGTCCTGTCATTAGGCAGAACGGGGAGATGCTGTTTATATCTGCATCTCCCCGTTCTTCAGCTCCGAGACATGAGTCTGTGGTACGTTACTTTGCCCAGCAGTGCCATTCTGCTGACGTATATATGCTGACCATGGTCGGCAAGCGGTTAAAGAGTCTTAGAACCTCTGGACAGTAGAGATGTAAAGTTCTGATTTAATACTTGTATATATAACTGGCCTCTGAGCGAAGTCCGTTCTAATCTGTTATTTAACACCACGTTGTATGTCAGTTTGATGCAATGTATTATCCAAATGGAATGCGTATGTTCTGGACTCTGTAATGTCAAATATGTTTTACATACAGTTTTTATTTGAGTTAAAAAAAAAAAAAACAGTCTTAGAGCCGGCAGAGGAATTGTTTTTTTTCCTGTCTCTGCAGTCCTGACAGTTTTCTCTTGTGTGGTAAAGAGTTGTTGCTGTTTGCTCCCCTGCTGTGCTGTGTGTTTCCGGGGTTTTGTCTCAGATTCTGAGTCTCCTGTCTGCCTCTGACTTCACCTGCTACTTAAGTAGATAAAAGCAGATGGGTCTTAAAGAATGTCTCTATCTATATCTATTAGATGCACGCAAATGTCTCACTACATTAACTGTCATGTTGTATTTAAATACAATCAACATGCGCATGCGTGTACATGCATCCATGCCAGCACATAAACAGTAGTGCAAAAAGCACAAACGGGTCCACACTCATATACATAAGCATGTGTACATGCATCTTCCCAAAGTACCCTTCTTATCCGCAGGGTGAAAGACAACGATAAATACTGACTGACGGCAGAGATAAAGCTTTTGAATGTGAACAGGTCTGCGTGCAATAAAACATATAGACCACGCATAATGCCCCATACACGGTCGGACATTCCGACAACAAAATCCATCAGATTTTTCCGACAGATGTTGGCTCAAATTTGTCTTGCATACACACATCACACAAAGTTGTTGGAATTTCCAATTGGAAAGAACGCGGTGACGTACAACGGGACTATCTGCTGATCTTGTGTTTATTGCGTGTTAGTAGAAGTTTGGTTAGAGACGATTTGCGCTTTTCAGACGTGCTTCAGATCGTTACTTCTCTTCAGTTTGTGCTTGCAGGTTCGTATCTGCTTTTCAGTGCATGTAGTCAGTTTGCATTTGTTTGACAGTGCGTGCTATTTATAGTAGAACTGTATTTGATATTGAGTGCGTTATTGTTCGTTCTTTCAGGTCTTGCTGTTTTTCAGTGCTTTCTGTTAGTCCATTCTGACCAGCCGACCGGTTTGAAGCCATGTTTCGTGTACGTACTCGTTGTAGAGTTCATGCTGTGCAGGGGCTTGGTGTTGGGCTTTTAGCTTTGACCAAAGCCCAGTCCATGAACAGAGTGAGGAGGAGTTCATGGAGCAAGAATTGGTTGCTCCAGGGTGACCAATTCTCGCACATGCCTTTGCTTCGTGAGATCCGGGAGAATAATCCTGATGATTTCAGGAATTATCTCAGGATGACGGAATTCGTTTCACCGTCTGTTGGCTTTGCTGACCCCTTATATTAGCAGGCAGGATACCTGCATGCGGCAAGCCATCACTCCGGAGCAGAGATTAGTTGCCACGTTGTGGTACTTGGTGACTGGGAGAAGCCTGTAGGACCTCAAGTTCTCCACAGGCATCTCCCCCCAGGCTCTGGGGATGATTATGCCAGAGACCTGTTCTGCCATCATTCAGGTCTTGCAGAAGGACTATATTAAAGTAAATTTTCTCCTTTTAACATCACATTCTTTGTATTTAATGTTTGCTATTGTATTGTATTTTTCATCATTCCCTAATTACCATGATTCAATTATGCTGTGTTATGCGGTGCCCATTTGTCCTCATGCGTGCTGGAAGCTTTTAAAGTTCAATTTTTGTCCTTCATGCATATTTGCCTTTTTTTTTTTTTGCTGGCCAAGACTCATTTGGAATCCCCCCCACTAAGTAAAATCACACCCACCAAAAGGCCCCCACATTCATTATTTTATATCATAACTAAAATTAAATTTATCAGAAAAGCAGGTAGCCGTGCGGCTGCTATTATAGGGGGAGAGGTGTTAGGAGGAGGAGGAGGATGTGATGATGAAGAGCTTACAATCTAATTAGCTAGTCCCAGGCACAGAAACACAAACCAGAGCTCATTTAATTAAAAGCCAGTTTTCCAGGTAGTGTGTTTTTTTCCCATTGCCAGAAGAAACTGAAGAGGAAAACCACATAACCAAAAGAAGAACATATCACATCCACATGAATAATGCCCTGGAGTGTGATCCAGCTCTAAGCAACAATGCAAACCCATTTACTCTCACTATCACTGTCGGGCAGGCAAAGCCTTCTCTCCTCTGCCCTTCCTTCCCTCACGCTGTTACGCTGGAAGATGGAAGACGTTGGGCGGAGCAATTGCTTGGCACGGAGGCTGAGCGCTGAGAATGCTGGGGGGAATGTGGCCTCTGACGTCACTGGTTGCAAAGCCAGTGCAGGAGACAGCGCACGCTGCACAGTGCACAGCCTCTGCTCCACTCCACTCTGCTCTGTGTCCTGAGAGTCTGCTGACTTATGATCGGGATTCAGCTACCCCTGTTAAGTGCAGCCTGGAACCATGGTCCCATTGGGTCCCATGGTAGGGCCAGCCCTGGTCAGCTTATAGCAATCCTCTATCTGCTGACTTTGCGAACCCATACACCCTATACCTACCTCTTTTGTGGTCAGATTTATGGATGAATTCACCAAAGCATGTAGTGCAAGGGCCTGCCTGAATACTTTTGAATGGTACTGTTTAAAGTGTGTTTCTCCTATTATTATCTTGATAGGTAATAGCAGAATGTAAAAATGTGCTTCCATTCGTTCAGTGTGTATTTATTTTTGTTATTATGACACTTCTTACTTGTCCAGTGGGCTGCCAATAGTGTAAGTAAGGAGGGGCTGGCCAAAGTTAACACACATTATTTATGCATTCATCTCTCAATGAAGTAAAGAAGGTTACCTGTCCAAAACAATTCCCCCCCCCCTGTACATTTTTGCAATGGGCCATAAGATGGAGTGAGAAATCTGATAAGTGGACCTTTATACTTTTGTCTTACAATACTCATTTCAAAAAATGTTATACTTATGTTGGCCAGAAGTGTTTGTGTCTAATCTGCTTGCAATGTTGATGTGCAAAATGACTCATTTCCAAAACGACTTTCAGGACAGCACCCGAGAGATCATGGCTCCTTCTCCAAGTCTTTAAAGGAAAGTCTCCACGCAGCACCATCAGTTTTTTTGTGTTTCCTCCAGCTGGAGGAACACCTCCGGTGGGAGCCATGTTCTCTCGGGTTTGTCCTGGAAGACACCGGTTCTCACCCCTCCTTTTTTTTAAAAGGTCTTTTTAGGAGACTGACCCTCCTACCCGGATGCTGCTGTGGACTCTCTCCCCCCCCTTCTGTGCTCGGGGAGAGCCCGTACATCTGGTTGCGCCTAAATTAGCTGCGCTACCTACCCCCACTGAGGCTATTACTGTTTGTGCAAGGAAATGAAAATTAATCAGATAATTCCAATAGATTAAGTGAAATCAGCTAGAACAATTCATATACACTCAAAATTAAGTGATAAATGCTCAAAAATGAAATATGATTAAATGAATATAGTGATTAATAACAGTTGATTATATTCAAAAAGTGAATAAATAATTATAAATGAATAAATAAATTCATTAATTATTGACTATAAGTAAACTAATTCAAATTAATCATAATCAATAAATAATTATAAATAAATACAGTGATTATTAATTATAATTAAATAAGATAAAAAAAACTGTGACAAATTAATAAAAAATTATATCCATAGAGAAGGTGAGCCAGTGAACCACAACCAATGAGAAAAAGTCCAAACAAAAAGCCTTTATAATGGAAGAGATATCTCTTTAAGAGGGTGCCAGTCAGCGATCCACCTTCACCTAACCAGAAACCCGTGAGTCAACAGTGGGAATGCACGCTTACCAGAAAGCGGTATGTAAACGCTCATTGAATTTGTCACCCGAACTGCATCAATCCTATTGCGGAAACACTTTCGAATGGACTATGGAGATTTCCACATAAGCAGGCAATGGTTTAGATGGTAACTTGGAAAACACAAAGAAAGCCTCCCATAACGTAAACCAGGCAGGATATTTTTATTTAAATAAACAAAATATACTCAAACATAGCAGTCACAGAGATATCTGAGATTGGACATCTACAGTTCAGAGCACTCCCGTTCGGCCTGTCTTCGTCCCCAAGGGTGTTCACCAAGATTATGGCCAACTCGGGTTGTACTATTATAATTACAAGGGGTATAATAGCATAGTGATGTTGGAGGTGGTGTCAGCTACCTAAGAGTTCCTGTATGTGGACGTGGGGAAAAATGGCCGGATGGTGGAGTGATCGCGTTAGACAGAGTTCTACTGGCATCTCCAGAGTGGCAGTCTGGGCTTGCCACCTCCAGAGGAGAATGTGGAAGGACTCCCCTTCGTCTTCGTGGATGAAGTGTTTGAGCTGGGGGACCATATTATGCAGCCATTCCCAATGAAGAAGAAGAGTAGTGGAGAACACTTCAGTAATAATGGCCAGCCGGGTCCGCCTATTTTTGACTCCAATCCACATGGCTGAATATAAACTGAACCATATAGTGCTTTCCTGCTGCATTTTGCACAACTATCTAAAAGAGAACTCTACTATGTGGCCTCAGTGGGCCTGAGGCAAACTTTCCTGAACTATCCAACCTGACGGCACTTGAAGCAGGCCATCCTGGCTTGCCCCCCCAAAGCGCCCGCAAGGTCCGGAACAGATATACGGAGTACTTTGCGGGTAGGGGGGCCATTGATATGCCAGACAATGTCTGAGGGGCATTTTTTAATGTATCTTTCAAACTGCAATAATATTTGTTTTCAATTTACTGCTTGGGTTTGTTTTAGCTGTCTCCTAGGTTTTTATTTTGAATTTGTTTGGGCCTTTTGTTTCTTCAACAGTGCAAACCAATTTTCTTTGAGACATGAGGTGACAGTCTCTTCTTCAGATAATATTATGTTGTGGGTCTGCTACACACACACACACACACACACACACCTTGTTTTTGTTGTAAATGTATGTAGTGCATTACTGACAAAAATATTCCAAATATCAGCACCATGCCAGAAATGTGTGGAGCCATGAAAATGGTGTGATTGGGGCAAATTAAAAAGCGCTGTGGGTGTTATTTACTAAAGGCAAATCCACTATGCACTACAAGTGCACTGCAAAAGTGCACTTTTAACTGCACTTGGAGTGCAAAGTGGAGTTGCCTTTAGTAAATAACACCCATTGCCACAAAAAACACCAACTTTACTACAAAAAATGCTTTTGAGCATTGAAAGAAGAAGCCACACATTGTTGCTGATAAGACATTTTTTTTTACTCAAACCACATTCACATGTGCATGTTATAAAAGGGTTTTACAACAAACCAACATTTTTTGGTGTATTTAACATTATTTTTGGTAACATTACTAAAACTAGCCATTTTTTATAAAACTATCATGTTTCAAAGCATAATATACAGAACTCAGGAACTTACAAAGTTCAACTTTGAAAAGTGAAGACAATATCAGACATGAGTATGTCCAAACTGTGATATTGCCTTCATCAGATGGGGTGTCACCCCTGTAAAAGCCAAATTTGGAAGATGCACACAAATTGTGATTCAAGCTGGGCATTTTCCTCCTGACCCCATGCCTAATGTCAACATGTGCTATATCCCATCATGGGGGATCAATGCACGTGTTTTGGGGGTGCAACCCCTTCAACTCAGCCACTTTAGTAGCGAGGAAGTGGTGGCACCCACAACGCTTACATTGATCCCCCATGATAGGAGATAGCACATGTTGACACACTGCATCTTCCAAATTTGGCTTTAAAAAAAAAAATAAAACTGTTTTTAAAATCGCAAATCGAAGCTAGCTAGTTTTTGTGTGTTTCAGATTCTCCCTAAAACATCAATGATCTTCATTTTTTGTTGAACGTCGTTGATGGTTTTTCTTGAGATTTTCTAAATCGCGATTGCACCCCATTATCTCCTTGATGAGGATCTTGGCACTTTCACTGGTAAAATTAGTTTCTTCTTCCACAACATCCACATCACCTAAAAATAAACAAAAAAACACACTGTGAATTATAAAAATGCAGGCATACATCTATTACCTGAAGCTGTGGTCTCACTGACCTGTTGTGGTGCCAATTTCAACAACCTCTCCTTCTCTGCTTGTGGTTTTGGGATTTCCCCTTCTTTGGGAGGTGTGGGGTCCTTGGTGTCCTCGGGCATCCCTAGTCTTCTCTCCCCTATGAGAACGTAAAAAAGGAATACTTAGCACACTGATTATTTGAGGGCAGAAATAAGAATATGAAACATTGCTTGGAAGTGTCGTACAATTGTGTTTTTTGGCAGAGTTCAAAGCTTTCCCTCTATCTCTCTCTGTGTGCCCTGAACACTGGCAAAACTAACTACCCATGCCAGGTCATCCACTGTTTTTTGTTTTTAATAAACAATAATTCTGGGATACATCATTGTCACAAGCTCTGAGTATTATCTGTAATCCCCTTTGCAACTTATTGTCTTATCCTTGCTATTGTACTTGTTTGGTTGCCTCCTGGCTTTAACATCCTGTCCTCTGTTATTCAATAGATTCCATGTTAATGTTGTATCTACACCCCTGAAGAAGGAGACGTTTTATTAAGCTCCGAAACATGTAGGGTGACTATACCTACATGGATTATGAATAAACTTGTGTTGTCTACATTGTTATAAACAGTGTCTCTATATTTGTACCCAGATATTTTTTATGTATACTGTATATTACTTTTTTGTTTTATGTAATAAAATATTTTGATTGTTCTCCAATCGAGTTGTACGTGCCATTAAAATCCACCCCCAGGGGATTCCTTTTTATAAAGAGTTCAAAGTTGAAAACATTATTTTTGAAGCTTTCTAAAGCTGGAATACTTACCTGTTTTGTGCAAGTTTCACAGCTGGAGACACCCCTACAGTATCCACTGGAGCACATGTGTGTGAGACACCCGAATAAAAAGGGCGTTCTGGTGTCCCACATAGTGATGGCCGAACGGTTCGCCCGGCGGTCGTTTCGCGGCGAATTTTGGCTGTTTGCGTTTCGCCTGATCGGCGGACTATTGCCGCCGTTCGCCTGGCGGACTTCCGTGTTTACTGTGTAAAAGAACTTTGACCTATGATGGCACATCCATCATGGGGTACAGGACAGCCAATTGAGACATTACAGCACATGGACACTTGGACATTCCCCCTAACTTATAAATACACCCGATCCGGCGGCCATTTTACATTCTTTCTTCTGTCACTATAGGGAGAGGTTGCTGTGTGGAGCAGGGAGAGATTGCAGTGACCCAAATCTCTAGCTTTTTGGTACACAAAAGTTCTTTTCAGGACTGGTATAGGTGTTAGGTGTAGTTCAGGATATAGGTTTGAGGCAGTGCTGTGCTAGGGATTGTTGCAGCAGCCTGAGTGTCTTTTGTCAGTTTAGAGAAAGGGACAGGACAGTGTGTGCTGCAGGGACAGTCAGTTTAATCATTAGCTGTTACTATCAGGTCCACAAAAGTGCTATTCCAGTAACCAGTTATTGTTCCAGCAGCCTCTGTTTTGTCAGTTTATATAGGGACAGGCAGGAAGCTGTGTGTGAGGCAGTGAGGGTCAGTTTAATCAGTAGCTGTTACTATATTAGGTCCACAAAGGTTCTTTTCAGGACTGGTATCAGTGGTATGGTAATAGGCTTGTACACGTATAATATTCTTTCTTCCAAATATAGAAAGAATATTATACTTGACTGCTGCCCTTCTGCTGCAGTCTGCTAATCAGTCACAACCTACTTGTTCCACAAAGGTCCTTATAAGGACTGGTAAGGTCTAGGGTGCTACAGTACATAGGGTTGAGTGAGGTACAGTCTGCTATTCTATAATGACTGGTATAGGTCCACAATACATAGGGTTGAGGTGCACTACTGCTGACCGCTGCCCTATACTGCAGCAGTCCTTTATCAGTATAGGGACTGACGTACAGTCTGCTAATCAGTCACACACAACCTACTTCTTCCACAAAGGTCCTTATAAGGACTGGTAAGGTATAGGGTACTACAGTACATAGGGTTGAGTGAGGTACAGTCTGCTATTCTGTAAGGACTGGTATAGGTCCACAATACATAGGGTTGAGGTGCACTACTGCTGACCACTGCCCTATACTGCAGCAGTCCTTTATCAGTATAGGGACTGACGTACAGTCTGCTAATCAGTCACACACAACCTACTTGTTCCACAAAGGTCCTTATAAGGACTGGTAAGGTATAGGGTACTACAGTACATAGGGTTGAGTGAGGTACAGTCTGCTATTCTGTAAGGACTGGTATAGTCCACAATACATAGGGTTGAGGTGCACTACTGCTGACTGCTTCCCTATACTGCAGCAGTCCTTAATCAGTATAGGGACTGACGTACAGTCTGCTAATCAGTCACACACAACCTACTTGTTCCACAAAGGTCCTTATAAGGGCTGGTAAGGTATAGGGTACTACAGTACATAGGGTTGAGTGAGGTACAGTCTGCTATTCTGTAAGGACTGGTATAGGTCCACAATACATAGGGTTGAGGTGCACTACTGCTGACTGCTGCCCTATTCTGCAGCAGTCCTTTATGAGTATAGGGACTGAGGTACAGTCTGCTAATCACAAACTACTAGTTGCACAAAGGTCCTTCTAAGGACTGGTAAGGTATAGCATACTAGAGTATATAGGGTTGGGTGAGGTACAGTCTGCTAATCCTTAAGGACTGGTATAGGTCCACAATATATAGGGTTGAGGTGCACTACTGCTGACTGCTGCCCTATTCTGCAGCAGTCCTTTATGAGTATAGGGACTGAGGTACAGTCTGCTAATCACAAACTACTAGTTGCACAAAGGTCCTTCTAAGGACTGGTAAGGTATAGCATACTAGAGTATATAGGGTTGGGTGAGGTACAGTCTGCTAATCCTTAAGGACTGGTATAGGTCCACAATATATAGAGTTGAGGTGCACTACTGCTGACTGCTGCCCAATTCTGCAGCAGTCCTTTATCAGTATAGGGACTGAGGTACAGTCTGCTAATCACAACCTACTAGTTCCACAAAGGTCCTTATAAGGACTAGAAAGGTATAGGGTACTACAGTATATAGGGTTGAGTGAGGTACAGTCTGCTAATCACAACCTAAAAAGCACACCGTACTATATGCCCGTACCCTCCTGTTTGAAGAGGTTGAGCGGTGTCATATTTTTGGGGCCCAGCAGCAAGTTGCTGGTATCAGTGCTGCTGTTAGTGCTCTCTATCTCGGTGCTGGTGTCAGTGCACTCTATCACGGTGCAGGTGTCAGTGCTGTATATCACGGTGCTGGTGCTGGTGATCATCTCCTGCACCCTCTTCTTTGCCTACCCTGACCTTCCCTCACCTCCATTCTCTCAAGAGTCCTGAATTGTCAGAATTTCACATATAAAAAAAGAATGCTTGTAGTTGTCGATCCCAGATTCACCTCATACATGAGTTATGTCATTGGCCATGTGGTGGGACTATGTGTGCACAGCTAGTAATTATTTTGTGGCTGCAAATATGACCTGTAGGTTTGTAAAGTTCATCATCCCTGTGCTATGCTGACTTCCTCCTGGGGCTGCTTAATATGAGGGGCTCCCACCATCCCTGTGCTGTGCTGACTTCCTCCTGGGGCTGTACCTCTGCTGTGCATATTATGAGGGGCTCCCACCATCCCTGTGCTGTGCTGACTTCCTCCTGGGGCTGTACCTCTGCTGTGCATATTATGAGGGGCTCCCACCATCCCTGTGCTATGCTCATTATGAGGGGCTTTCACCATCCCTGTGCTGTGCTGACTTCCTCCTGGGGCTGCTTATTATGAGGGGCTCCCACCATCCCTGTGCTGACTTTCTCCTGGGGCTGCTTATTATGAGGGGCTCCCACCATCCCTGTGCTGTGCTGACTTTCTCCTGGGGCTGTACCTCTGCTGTGCATATTATGAGGGGCTCCCACCATCCCTGTGCTATGCTTATTATGGGGGGCTCCAACCATCCCTGTGCTGTGCTGACTTCCTCCTGGGGCTGCTTATTATGAGGGGCCCCCACCATCCCTGTGCTGTGCTGACTTCCTCCTGGGGCTGCTTATTATGAGGGGCTCCCACCATCCCTGTGCTATGCTGACATCCTCCTGGGGCTGCTTATTATGAGGGGCTTCCACCATCCCTGTGCTATGCTGACATCCTCCTGGGGCTGCTTATTATGAGGGGCTCCCACCATCCCTGTGCTGTGCTGACTTCCTCCTGGGGCTGTACCTCTGCTGTGCATATTATGAGGGGCTCCCACCATCCCTGTGCTATGCTCATTATGAGGGGCTCCCACCATCCCTATGCTATGCTCATTATGAGGGGCTCCCACCATCCCTGTGCTATGCTCATTATGAGGGGCTCCCACCATCCCTGTGCTATGCTGACTTCCTCCTGGGGCTGCTTACGGTGCAGGTGTCAGTGCTGTATATCACGGTGCTGATGTCAGTACTCTCTATCACGGTGCTGCTGTCAGTGCTGTATATCACGGTGCTGGTGTTAGTGCTTTATGTCACGCTGCTGATGTCAGTGCTCTCTATCACGGTGCTGGTGTCAGATGACTCTATCACGGTGCAGGTGTCATTGCTGTATGTAACGCTGCTGATGTCAGTGCTCTCTATCACGGTGCTGTTGTCAGTGCTGTATATCACGGTGCTGGTGTTAGTGCTTTATGTCACGCTGCTGATGTCAGTGCTCTCTATCATGGTGCTGTTGTCAGATCACTCTATCACGGTGCAGGTGTCATTGCTGTATGTCACCCTGCTGATATCAGTGCTCTCTATCACGGTGCTGCTGTCAGTGCTGTATATCACGGTGCTGGTGTTAATGCATTATGTCACGCTGCTGATGTCAGTGCTCTCTATCACGGTGCTGTTGTCAGATCACTCTATCACGGTGCAGGTGTCATTGCTGTATGTCACGCTGCTAGTGAACATCTCCTGCATCCTCTTCTTTGCCTACCCTGGTCCCTGACCTTCCCTCTCCTCCATTGCCTTCATGCGCTCCACAGTCCTGAATTGTCACAACAATTTCCCATATAAAAAAAGAATGCTTGTAGTTGTCGATCCCAGATTCACCTCATACATGTGTTATGTCATTGGCCATGTGGTGGGACTATGTTTGCACAGCTATTAATTATTTTGTGGCTGCAAATTTGACCTCTAGGTTTGCAAAGTTCACCTCCCATTGAAGTCAATGGGGCCCGCCGCGAACGTTCCAGTTTGCGAACTATCGGCCGCGTTCACGGTCCGCGTTCACGAAACGTCCCGTCGGAAGTTCGTCCATCACTAGTCCCACACTAGTACTCCTGAGTCCAGATGTGTAAACAGCTGCTGAGTGTTCATTCTAGTTACAAACCCCTCTAGACAACAAACTTCCTTTTGACTAGAAATAGGTCTGAACAAATGTAGTTAACTGCAACTTTCCAAAACATTGTGTTTTAAGTGGGCGAACGAACGATGTGTACTACGAACGATTGAACCCATGAACATGAAAGTGACCATTTTACAACTGTACAACACTAAAGAAAAGCACATGGAACAGTATGCAAGCAATAATAGCAATATGAACACACGACAACTACTTACTTTTTTGGACAACTCGCTTGATCTTTCTGTACTGATCGTTCTCCCTCAGTTTCAGGTCTGACCAGCATTTCCTCAGTTGATCCTTGTATTGTCGTACCCCCAAATTCTTCTGCAGACTCAACTTTAGTCATGATCTTGGCCTTTCTCACATTTGGGTTTGGGTAAGGTCCATACTTCCCATCATAGTCGTTCCTCTACAATATGTCTAACATCTCTACAAAAGACATATTTGAGGCCTAAAATCTTCTCCTCCGGGATCGGGATGCTTCTGGCTCCAGGCTTTCCTCATCTTCCTCGTTGCTGTAATTAGCACGCACCTGCTTTGTCTCCGCCATGTGCTCTCCCCACTGTGCTGAAAGACAAGGGGCAGGGACTATACTAGAAAGAACGTTGGGCGGGCCGAGTTTCGTAAGATCTGTGAGCGGAGGATGGAGTATTGGAAGCAGCGATCGTTAGAACAAAGGTACAATTTAAACTTGGTACATCACTGACCTATACTGCTTCTCGATTGAGGCCTATATTGGGTCAAGATTAGTAAAGTTTAGCCTGACATTAGGGGTTGTCTTGTGTTGTGTCTTGCAGAGAAAATGGATGGGTTCAAAGACCACAGCTTTCTCCCAATCTTCATTGACAAGTACAGGGAGCTGCCTTGTCTATGGAAGGTGAAACACCCCCATTATAACAATAAATGAAAGAGGCAGGCAGCGCTGGAGAAACTGCTGGAGTTCGTAAAGCAGGTGGTCCCCACAGCAGACATCCCCTATTTAACAGCGAAAATTGGTGGCCTGAGGAGTACATATCTGAGGGAGCACAAGAAGGTCCAGGACTCCATGAGATCAGGAGCTGCAGCAGATGACGTTTATGTCCCCAGGCTGTGGTACTATGGGAGACTGCATTTTCTGTTAGACCAGACTGAAGTCAGGGAATCCCTCTCAACCCTTCCTTCCACCCTTCCTTCCACCCCAGCTGAGGCTTCTGACGCCCACCTTGGGCCTTCCAGCCAGGAAGAAGTGGAGGAGCCCAGTTTGAGCCAGATATAGTATTCTACGTATTTTTTGAGTAAACATTAATGAGGTTAGCTAGATGTGATTATTGATCACTAATTGCTGATTTAATAAAGTGTTTTACATATAAATAGACAGTAGTAGCCAAAAATAATTTTGACAAGAAGGAAAAATGCTGGGCTCAGAATGATAGTCTTTTCTATTTGTTAACATTCAATTTGCAGCAGTCATGAGCGGAAAATTGTGTGATTGATGAACCAAAAACTAAAAATATGTTCCTTGCTCATACACCAGAAGACCTCAGCCAGGAGGTAGGGGTTAGTGGCAGCCAGGAGGAGGCAGGGGTTAGCGGCAACCAGGAGGTGGGCAGGCCTAGGAGCCTGACAGAATCTCAGGTCCCTCCCCTCTGCCTTCCAAAGGCCCAGAAAGGTGTGAGGGAACGTGGAGGAGTCAGCACTCAGGCTCATTGGGGAGGCTTCTGCGGCCCTCAAAACCACCCCCACTCATCAAGAGGCCTTTGCCACCTTGGCTGCCTGCAAACTGGAGAAAATGGGGGAGGGGCAACGTCTCTTGTGTGAGGAACTAATTTACCTCACACTAAACAAGGGGGTGAGGGGAAAACTAACCCCATAAACCCACCTGTGTGAGTTGGACCATACTCCTCCTCCTCCTGCAGCACCTCCAACACCACAGCCACAGCCTGGAAGGAAGCGTGGAAGGAAGACCAGAGAGTGATGGTCTGGGTTCAGTCTGGTCTGATAAAAGATGCAGGCTCTTGTATGACCACAGCCTGGGGACATAGATGTAATCTGCTGCTGTTCCTGATCTCTTGGACTTCTGCACCAGACTGTACTCCCTTATATATGTACTCCTCAGTCCACCAATTTTGCCTTTAAATAGTTGTGTGCCCTGGGGGCCAAAGGCTTCACCAATTTCACCAGTTTCTCCAACGTTGCCTCCCTCTTTATTTGGTTATGACACCTAATAATAATAATAATAATAATAATAATAATAATAATAATAAAGGTTTTTTTTGGTTAAACAAATACTTGCCTATGTGTTTTACTTCAAAAAGGACAGTTTATTTGTGAGTAGGCAGGTACATTTCAAAAATACAAAGTCAAATTAACAAGGGACCCCAACCTCTTCGAGATGAAAAAATAAAACAATAAAATAAAAAGATAATAATAATGGTGTTGTGGTAAGTTGACACACAAAACACACACAAAAAAATTACGAAGATGACCAGAATTAAAAAAAGGAGATCTTGATTAAAAAAACAACCACAACATTTTTAAAAAATATTAAAACATAAAAATCAAAAATGATTCGGGAGATCTGACAAATAAAAATATTAATGAAATCAGGAGAAAGAATAAAGAAAGAGAGGTTTGCGAGAGGTCTGTGTGAATATGAGCAACAAAACAACTTTATTCTTCTAGCATTATAAAGAAAAAGAGAATGCACTGCATTAAACAATTTTTAACATTGCAGCGTGACGAATGTGCTATATCCATTACGAACGCTAATTTTACCAGACCGAGCGCTTCCGTCTCGTAATTTATTCTGAGCATGTGTGGCACTTTGTGCAGTGGATTGTCTACACACGATCAGAATTTATGCAATCGGACTTTGTTGTTGGAAAATTTTTAGATCCTGCTCTCAAACTTTGTGCGTCGGAAAAAGTCAGATGGAGCCCACACACTGCCGCATTTTCCGACAACATGATCCAATCACACATTTTCCGTCGGAAAATTCGACCGTGTGTATGGGGCATAACAGGTGTTAGAAAGAAGGTGAAAGACTGGTAAGTGTGTGTGGGGAGAACTAAATCACACCTACGAAGAAAAATTAGAAATATTTATTTTCGTGTGGGTCTGTCAGATGTACCTACAGGGAATGTACACAAGGGGAAAAAAAAAGAAACAACAGATAGAACAGGATGGATTGACCTAAGAAAAAATTGCTAAATAGTATTAGGTGTAACCTTAGTCAGCAGTATAGGGAAATGGATTGCCCAAAGTGTATAAAAAGTCTGGATAATTAACCTGTCTCCATAGCTGTATGAAAACACTGCAGCCTGTGTTCGTAATTGGAATCAAGAGTGCTGTGGAAACTGAGGGTGGGAGGTAAATGTTATCTCCCACCAGAGTCCTATCATGTACCTAAAGGAGTCTGTGGCTTTCTCTATCCACATAAGCGGTGTTTGGGAACGTGCAGGCTTGTTTAAGAGCCGGCAAGGGGCGGGTCCATGGGCGGACTTGTGTAACCTCATTGCAGACCTGGGAGACAGGTGGATCTTTCGCTAGAACGCACGCCATCTAGTAAGTGGCCGTGGTCGTGTGTTCCAGAGGTCGGCCACATGATCAAAAGGTCTGCTAGGTACCGGAAGAGGTAGATCAGAGGAGACAGTCACATAGTGAACTGTAGTGTACTGAGAACCTGGGACAAACACTGGGAACATGTGTACAATCAGTATAAGGGTGCACACTCAGAGAGATTTCATGATAGTATATGTATAAATATATAATTGTAAAAAAATATATATATGTGTGTGTTAGGCAGCAGAGTGCAATAGTAATCGTATAAGGGACAGATTAAAGGGAAAATTTGGATGTCACAAATTGATATGGACAGCACACAAAATATAATAACGAAAAATGTGGAAAATAGTCACTGTAATGTCTAATGCTATAAATAATATTTGATTAAAAATGCAATATACAGATCTGATAGTACAGTATAGATAAACTAATAATTGGATTAAAACAAAGGGGCAGGGAGGGAATGAAAAAAACTGCTTATGTAAGTGACTTAGAAATTTAATAAGTATAAATGGGAATAGATTGCACTAGAATTCTAATAGATATAGAAGTGGTGGTGGTTCAAAAAGGGGTGGAGAAAAAATGTGAGAGTGGCCATGATAAAGAGTTATTTTAAGCATAAAGGGGCAAGAATTTATAATGTGAAAATAGTTTGTATGTATGCGAGTTCTGGTCATACATCTAGAGTACCCCGTGGACTTCCAAATCTTCATTCATTCCAGCAGGGGCCAAGGAACCAAGAGTGAAAATCCAGAATGATTCTTGTCTACAGAGTCTCTGGAATCTTCTCCCCATATCATCACCTTTTCGAAGGGTTCAATGCCAAACACTTTTAGACCTGTTGGGTTTCCATTGTGAGACTCTTTGACATGCCTGGGTACTGAATACAGGCATACCCCAAATTTAAGTACACAATGGAGTTTATTTACTAAAGCTGGAAAGTGCAAAATCAGGCTCACTTCTGCATAGAAACCAACAAGCTTCCAGGTTTTATTACCAAAGCTTAATTGAACAAGCTGGGGTTAGAAGCTCATTGGTTTATATGCAGAAGTGAGCCTTATTTTGCACTTTCCAGCTTTAGTAAATAAACCCCATTGTGTACTTAAATGTGGGGTATGCCTGTAGTTATATCTGTTCTTGATTTTCATAGATTGATCGTACACATTGCCGTTAATGATGCTTCATTTATGCTCACTAAATCTTGTCCTCGGTGGACGTATTGTGTGCCCAACATAAAGTAATTCACAGGGACATACTATACCATAGACCAGGTAGGAAGTACCACAGTTAATCGGACCCTATAACCTCCTTTTTTGCGGTGTGACATGAAAGCACAATTTCTAACTCCACATTTATAATTTCCTTTTTGGTCAAATATTGATGTCCAGGGGCCAGTAGTGGTCTTTGTTTGGTTTAGCTTTCTGTACTCTGCTTGGTGCTATCAGACTTCTAAGGTCTTTTGATTTTCAAAAAACAACTTCAGGTCTAGATGGTAAGATTGGATTGAGGATGGGATCTTGTTTTAAGGATGTTCCAATTTCTCTGAATTACTCTCTGTATATCGAATGCTTTTGTATTATATTGTGTGCTGAATCTAATATAATTAAAGTGATCTTTGACGGTGATCCATTTGTTACTCAGTTGTATTGACCTCCATCGCCATATTGGCTGAGGGATTTTTGTCATACTGTGTCCGGTATTTTAAGAAAACTTGTTTGCTTTGATCTTCTTTATAGCCCTTCTCTAGGAATTTCTTTTTAAGGATGGACCCTTGCAATTCATAGTTGCCTTTTTTGGTTCTCTTCAGCCTGCAGAATTGTCCATAAGGGATGTTTTGGATCCATTGATGATGGCTTTTCTTATGGAGGTACAAGTTCCCTCGCACTAGGTTTGAAGTGAGTTTTAGACTGGATCATACCTTCATCAATTTTCAAATCGAGATCTAGAAAGACAAGTGATGTATCATCAACCACATGGGTAAAGGAGATGCCAAACGGGTTTGAATTGCAATATTCAAGGAATATTTGTGGAATATATGTTTAGAACTGTATTAGATCCATTGCAAATGATCAGAATGTCATCTATGTATCTGGTGTAGCGAGCAAGCTGAACCTTAAAGGGATTGTTGGCCCAAATAGACTTGTCTTCCCAGAAACCTATGAAAAGGTTTGCGTAACTAGGAGCAAATCTAGCTCCCATGGCTGTCCCTCTTGTTTGTCTAAACGACTCGCCGACAAAAGAGAAATAATTGTGGGTGAGACAAAACTCAAATAAAATCGAGAAGGAATTTAGCTTGTAAGGGATGTATGGTACTGTTAGATAGAAAATACTCAACTACTTCTATGCCATATGTGTGTTCAATAGAAGTATAAAGTGATGAGACATCCAAGGAGAGCCATTTGAAATGTGGTTGCCACGAGAATGATGAAAGAATTTCAAGCATATGTCCAGAATCTTTGACAAGGGATGTATTACTAAGTCGTGTAGAAAGTGGTCAATATAGCATCCTAAATTGCTTGTTTGGCTGTCTATCCCAGCGATAATAGGTCTACCCGGTGGATTTGTTTGATCTTTGTGGATCTTGGGGATATGGTAGAAATGGGGGGTTAGTGGATGTTGCTTATTTAGGAAAAGGTATTCACTTTTTGTGATGATTCCATTTTCTCTGGCCGGATTTAGTAGAACTTTAAGAGTGATTGCAAAAGATAATGGATCAGATGAAAGTTTCTAGTATGTATTGATATCGCCTAGGAGTCTCAAAGCCTCTGCCATATAGTCATCCCGATTTTGAATTACTAAACTACCACCTTTATTGGCTTGCCTGATAATGATGTCATCTCTGTCTTGGAATTTCTTAAGGATTTCTTTTGGAATTTCATGAACTTTATTCGTGATATTTAATCTCATCTAACTCTATCTCATAGAAAACAGGGATAAACTTTCCTTTTGCCCAATGTGGATGGAACGAAGACTTACCGTAGGTTTGAAATTTGTATGCAAGATCTGTTTTTCTATAAGGGCTAACAGTTCTGGTTCCATTTCACAGTCCTCACAGGATCCCTCTTGAAATAGGCTCTCTAGATTTTCAAGTGCAATGTCTGTGTGTGTTTTGTACAGTGTTATTGGATAAAGTATTTATAGATGACACTGACATCTTAGAGGGCCATTTGGGAAGAGCAAAGTACCTTTTGAGGGAAAGGTTTCTCGTGTACCTATTAAGGTCCACGAAAATCTCAGAGATTTGGAGGATTTTTTGGGGCAAAGTTAAGATCCTTGCATAGAACATTTAAGTTCTGTGTCATCAAAAACCGAACTTGAAAGATTAAAGATTTTGATTTGTCATGTGAGTTGGAATTTTTTCCTCTTTTTGTTCTTTTCTCTCCATCGGCCTCTTCTTCTCCATCTTCTGGTTTTCTTACCAGCCTCTGTGGCAGTTCCAGAGGGATCTCCTGATGAGCTGTGGGATTCCAGCCTCCCACAGCTCCCTCCTCTAAAAAAAAATATATGGTGACGAAATTTCGGATTTCGGAACTCAGAATTTTCGGATTTTTGGAATTCGGAAATTCAAAGATTTGAAATTCCAAAAATGTGAAAATCTGAAAAAAAGAGAATCAGTTTAATAACTATTAAATTAACGAGTACAAATGTATCCGAAGTTACGAATTATCTGAAATAATGAATTCCACATCTAAACAAATAGAATGGAACAAATTAATAATAATTAATAATAATAAAAAGGTTTTAATATTATTCGATCGTTATGTTCCATTTGGTTAAATTGTGGCATTCGTTATTTCAGATAATTTGTAACTTTGTATAAATTCGTAGTCGTTACGTTCACTAACAGACAAATTTGAAAGGGAATTCCAATACCTATAATTTTAATAGTTATTTAGAATTAAACAGATTTTCTTTCTTTTTTTTCTGATTTTCAAATTTCTGAATTTTCAGAAATCTGAAATTCAAAAATTCGGAAATACAAAAACGAAATTCATCATTTCAGAAATTCATAATTTCGGAGATTTTGAAATTCGGATATTTCAGAAATTGAAAAATTCAGAAATTCGGAATTAATGAGTTTGTCAAAATTCATTAAACTAATTTGAAACTAAAGGAAATTGCACATGTCTAGTTATTTTTCATGTGACATGAGGGTGACTTAGGACATGTGTCATTTTGAATGAGTGATTCAGACTTTTTTGTATGAATGCTATTGCCATCCGTAGGTCTTTTCCATTTGAATTCTCGTCCATACCAATAGTCCAATCTATCCCTCTCAAATTTACCTGATGTCTTACTGATGTGATTGGTTTCAAAACTAACCATTTGGTTGTTGATTTTTTTTCTTTTTTTGTCCCAATCATTAAAGGACATGAGATCTGTAAAGGGGGCTAGATCATCCTGGACACCCTTCAGGTCACTACATATTTTTTGGAAATTTCTCTTTGGGCAATAGATTGGAATACATTTTTATTGAATTCTCTCATTTGAATGGCCCGTGCGTTTTTTGAGGTCATCTAGCCAAGAGCAAGTTTTGGTCAGTCTAAGTCCTCTGGGCACACCATCTGTTTTGATGTAGTTTTCCAATAGTAGAATATACCACCATTGTGTCATTTCTTTTTGTAGGATATTCCTCAATTTAAAAAAATAAAGCTGTCGTGGAATCCTCTGTTGGGAATGGTTTCTAATTTGGTGGAGGTTTCTGTTGGCTTGTTGCATGTTTCATGTGCTTCAATGCTATTGGAGAAACCATTTGCGAGAGAGGTACATCTCAGTTCTCTTTGGATTGATAGAACCATATTGGTCCAATTGTAAAGTGTTTTGTAACCTATTTGATAATTGTATCTACTGTACTGAAATATTATATAAATCAATGTGATCGACCTGGGAAACCAAAACAACCACTAACAGCGCTTGTACTGCATACTAATGAAACCATCAATTTCCTGTTTTCACCGTGCAGTTCATTTAGATTAAATGCATTATTAGTATATTAATAATCATTTAAAGAGCTTGTAACCATAAAAAAATAAATAAAATAAAAATAAATTCAAAAAAACATATATAAAGGAAAACACAGTCCCGTGTTCATCAGTCCAACATCAACATCCTATTATGACAGAGTCCTTCACACTCTTTTTTGCGTAGTTGTAGTGTATATCATACAGTCTATCTTCCCATATGTGTGGATATCTGTGGGTGGAGTCCTACACCTTCACCAAATTTGCACCTCTGTGTATATCCACTCAGATGGCCGCTTACCAGACAATAGTATCTTTTAAGCCTATCTCTGCTGTGAAGGGTCCCGCTGTATAATCCTGTGTCCTCCGTTTGGGTCTCACTCATTAGATGCGGACATGTAAGAAATGCAAGGGGTCTGATATAGAGTAGTATCTTTTATTAATGGTAATACCCTACTTCCCCCTTACATAATGCGCTTACATTAAAAAATTACTGTTAAAAGCATATAGAACCAGGGTGTCAGCTGTACCAAACAAGCGCCTCACCGTCAGGCTGAAGCTCTCATGCGTCGTAGCCTACGTGTGGAGACCCGGGTCCTTGTCGGCTACTGTTCACCCTCCTTTTGCGCCTGACGGTGAGGCACTTGTTTGGTACAGCTGACACCCTGGTTCTATATGCTTTTAACAGTAATTTTTTAATGTAAGCGGATTATGTAAGGGGGAAGTAGGGTATTACCATTAATAAAAGATACTACACTATATCAGACCCCTTGCATTTCTTACATGTCCGCATCTAATGAGTGAGACCCAAACGGAGGACACAGGATTATACAGCGGGACCCTTCACAGCAGAGATAGGCTTAAAAGATACTATTGTCTGGTAAGCGGCCATCTGAGTGGATATACCCAGAGGTGCAAATTTGGTGAAGGTGTAGGACTCCACCCAAGGATATCCACACATATGGGAAGATAGACTGTATGATATACACTACAACTATGCAAAAAAAAGAGTGTGAAGGATTCTGTCATAATAGGATGTTGATGTTGGACTGATTAACACAGGACTGTGTTTTCCTTTATATATGTTTTTTTTTATTTTTATGGTTACAAGCTCTTTAAATGATTATTAATATACTAATAATGCATTTAATCTAAATGAACTGCACGGTGAAAACAGGAAATTGATGGTTTCATTAGTATGCAGTACAAGCGCTGTTAGTGGTTGTTTTGGTTTCCCAGGTTGATCACATTGATTTATATGGTATAGCTTTTTAAATAATAGCAGCTGAGATATTGAGATTTAACCCCAAGTGGGAACAATTTGATCACATACATGAGCGCTGGGGGCAGGGGCAGACACATCAGTCACTGAGTGGATACCCCTGCATAATATTTTTAATGTACTGAAATATTGTTCAGGGTAAGATCTAAGATACAGGAAACACCTCGCTTAAGCAGCAGGAGACCCCTAGGGACTGGTGCAAAATAAGGACAGAAAAAATTACTCCTGCGCTAGTGAAGGTGTTGTTACTATGAAGTTGTGGTACTATTTAAAACAAACAATAAAACTGGAGAAAATTATCGTATGTGTCCCACTGCCTAGACTGACCAGGGGTGGTCTGAAGAAGACTGTGTGGGAGAAATGGATGGAAGGCGCGTATTCAACGGCTTGCATCAAAATCATACACCTAATAATTTATGTGTGTGTGTGTGTGTGTGTGTGTGTGTGTATGTGTGTGTGTGTGTGTGTATGTATGTATGTATGTATGTGTGTATATATACACATATATGTATAGTACAGAGCACATAAAGTATGCTACACAGTACAGACTAGAGATGTATAGTGGAAATATTAATTCAACTTGATATAGTAATTAAAATTATTGTAATACATGTTGTAATAATAAAGGTGTATTAGCAAAAACATATAACAATAATAATAATAATAATAATAATAATAATAAATAATAAAACATTATAGCATAAGAACATTTAAAAGCCATCAGGAAATGTTTCACTGCCTGTGATTTAGTGCTTCCTGGCAGGCTCTGCACGTGGGCCGTGCGGACACGCTGGAGCTCATCCTTAATAAGGAACATGCAAGACGCAGGCCCAACCATTGCAAACGCATGCAGATATTTCCAAATGTGAAAAAGGAAGAACTTCTCTTCTCATAATGATGGAGTTAAAAGCTCATTGATGAAGAATGGGAGAGATGAGATAAGAAGACCAATTTTACAGTAAAGGTCTCCAAGCTTTATCCAATAAAGCTGGCTGATGCATGTTTAAGCAACGCACTTCCAGGAGTGGATGGGGCCTGCCAGCATCAGGTGTGCAAGTGTCTTTGTCTTTTAATACCTTTTAGGTATACCACGGGTTGAGAAAATGTACTTGGAGGAAGTAAACTCTCCCACTCTGATGCTTCTTTTCATTTAGTCCATTATAATAAGTCATTATCAAACTATAGCCACTGTAATCCAGCCCAAATCGCAAATTACTTACTGTTTAAAGAAACTTTAAAAAAACTAAAAAACTTGTTTCCAGGGGTAAGGTAACGTCATCTTAAGTATTGTTTTCTAAGTCCACAGTAATGTATTTCCACCCTTACATTGAGCACTTCCTGTACTGTTAACCACACCTCCTTCTCAATCCAATGCTTCTATGGCAACCCTGCTTCCCTGTTCATAGCTGACTTGTTTTATTTCATAGTATTTACTTGTGCCGATTATCTAGTGTTTGCCTATGTCAGTCTTATCAGCTTCAGCTGATAAGACTGCAGTAATGCTGCCCGATGCCTTTTTTTTCCACTCCTTGTGATGTCACATGGGGTATAGGAGGAAGCTCTGAGTGATTATGCAGTCTCATGGGATTTCAGTGCTGTGCCGTAGGAAGTCCTAATAATAGATAGACAAGCACGCAGAGTGTGCCGTAAATCATGGGAGATATGGGCATGCTCAGTGATGTCATTGTAAAGAACAAAAAGGATTACAACAATACTATGCAAGTAAGGAGATATCTACAAGCAGTGTTCATTGGGGTTTTTTATGCTGATTCACATAGGACAAAGTTGTGGGGGAGAGTTTACAACCACTTTAAGGCTGGTTCACACTGCATGCAGTCCAATGTGTTTTTATTAGAGTCAAAAATGCATGAACAGTGTTCACCATTCATTCCAATGGCCTACATCACACTGGTGCTGTGTGTTCCAGTACAGTCAACTAAAGGATAACAGGTTGCATTTTTTTCTCTATGGAACGTATCTATAATATGGCAAACACATTGAAAAAGCACCTGAACACCTCTAAAGTGTGCATGTAGAAAAACCTCTTCAACTCAGAAATTGTGGTGAACTGGTCTGCAGACTTGCAGACAATTTATACTGTGCCAGGTTTTCGCCTATGGACTAGCGACAGAGTTGTGATGGTAAAAGCATTAAGAAATGGCCTTTAATTCAAGTGGAACCTGCAAGAGTGGGCATGGTTTGGGAGGACTTGAACCTGGCTGCTGACTTTTGGCCAAGGCTTAAATAAACCTAGTTCTAGGGCTGACACATTCAGTCACAGCTATGAGAGCTTTGTGGTTGCGCCACTGGAGGGTGCATGCTTCCACACAAGCCCTTTGTAACATTCTCCATAATAGGAAGTTGTTGTTTGGCAAAGCGCTGGACGAAGTGAGTGACAGAAGAAATGTCCATAATGTGGTCACAGTCTAACAAGAGGAAACAGATGTCTTTTTGCTCAAATCGGTCGATCTTCAGAAGGGTTCAGGAGACCAAATCTAATAGGCCAGGCTGAAATTTACCAGATCACAATAAAGGGGGCTTAAACGTTCTGTGTATATGAAATTCAATCCAGAGCAGGCTGCTAGACATTTGGAAAATCTTTTGAAGGTGGGCCCATCTAGTGTCTACCAGTGGGAGCAAGGATAGCCTTCTTTTTTGGAGGGTTTGGGCAACAAAGATCAAAGACAGTTAGCTGCGAGTACAATCGCCAAATCCTTTCATTCATGACCAACGGATCTCAAGAAGATAGGATTACTGCTAGATTATGTATAAGAATTATACTGCAACAATTCCATAGTGCTGGTGCTGCTAAAAGAACAAATCTGGGTGTTTCTCCCCATTCTTTCTAGTACCCAAGGCTTTAGGAGCTTTCCCTGCTGTCTGGGTTTGAAGGAATCAAATGGGTACATACACAACAAAAGGTTCAAGATCGAGTCCGTGCAAACAGTCATGGCGATAGGTCACCATGAGGACCAGTTAGTCAATTGACCTGCATTATACATATACATATACTTCCATATACCAATCAGTGTGTAACACCAGAGGCATCTGAGATTTGCAATGACTTGTTTGTCACTTCCAGTTTTGGTGTCTGCTATTTTTAAAATTTGGCACGGCACCAAGAAACATTTGGAACATTTTGAAGGCAGTAGTGGCAGTAATTCTTCTTTGAGGGTAAGGCCCTTCCATTACTTGGTCAATGTTTTGATTGTCGCAGGTGTAAGCCAGGAGCTGTCGAAGCATCACAACTTTGTCCTAGAAATCCTTTTCCAAGTACAGTCGACTAGTCCTAGTGCCAAACAGGAAAAGCAATTAACCCCTTCTTAAGCTATAAAGGATCTTGGAGTAGTTTTTCATACCAAAATATGTCAACAGGTTTTCCAAAACGGCAAATGAAAATCTGCGTATGAAGAGTCATGGAGACAGCATTTATGTCAGCGAGGGATTGCATTTTCCGCATTGGGACATTTTACAGCAGCCATTTCAGTGCTGCCTTGGGCCCGATGGCACATGGGGGGGGGGGGGGGGCTTTTAAATTTGCTTCCTCTGTCGATAGAATGGACTGCCTATGGATCAGAAAGTCTTTGTGTCTACACAAATTTGCAAGAACTGGAGTTTTGGACACCAGTGTGCCTCTTTTTGTGGTGGGCCTATCAGCCCAGGAGATGGAATAATTCTGATGTTGGATGCCAGTCTGCCTCCAGTCTGAAGAGGCAAATGCAAGGCCATTGGAGCCTAGTGGAATGCAGATGCTCTGACTTAAATGTAAGGCAGTTCTTTATTTATTTTTTTCTAGCATTGCAAGCCTTTCAGGATCATTCTCCAAGGGGCCCGAGTAAAGTTGATGATTGACAACAAGACAGCAGTAGCTTACATTGCCCACCAAGGGGGCACCAAGTGTCTGTCTTTTCCTGCTACTTTTCAAAACAAACTTTGTGCTGGACGGAGAGCCGCATACAGGCAGTTAAACGCAGTCTAATTACCGGGAAAGCAGGATCCACAGATCAGTTAGGCAAATTATTTTCCAACAATAAGTAGCTCAACTAGTATTGGCTCTATGGTACATTCCAGTGGTAGTTCTCATAGAGAGTACTCTGAACACACAGCTTTTGGGAATTTGTAACCATGTACAAAGGTGACAATGTGATGTGACCCAAAACAATCTATCTGTAGCAGCGACAAAGCCTCCATCCCTAAAATCAAGGACCGCAGCTGGGTCGTGACCATGTCACGACCATATGTGTCTGATGTATGCTAGTCCATACTGCTCTGCAAGGATATAAAGATAAAACCTTGTAAAATAAATGTACTATTAATGGAACAATTCCATACTTGTGGATAAATTAATAAATAGTATGCAGTTAATGCAATGATGTCAAATGTAATAATTGCATAGACTATAACCGGAGAGAATGTGCAATGTATACCCACTGGGTGAATACAAGGCAAACCCACTGTATGGTGGTGAACTAAAAAGATGTAAGTAAATCTTAGTTACCTTGTGTATAATTCTATTTTCAGCTTTATATCCTTGCAGAGCAGTATGGACTGTTAATCATACATCAGACACATATGGTCGTGACATGGTCACCTGGTCTCTACCCAGCTGCTATCCTTGATCTGGATGCAATTTCTCACCTCAGCCCCAGTGGTGTAGTGGTTAGCACTCTCACCTGGCCGTAAGAAGGGTCGCTGGTTTGAATCACAACCATGACACTACCTGCCTGGGGTTTGCATGTTCTCCCTGTGCCTGCGTGGGTTTCCTCTGGGTGCTCCGGTTTCCTCCCACACTCCAAAGACATGCAGGTAGGTTAATTGGCTTCTGTCCAAAATTGGCCCTAGTATATGAATGGGGACCTTGAATTGTAGGTTCCTTGAGGGTAGGGACCAATGTGAGTGTGCAATATACAGAGATAGGGTCAATTGTAGACACTCACTCAGGTTGGACTGGTGTCTTTATTCAACCTTACTAACTATGTAACTATGTAAGCCCCGGGGGAGATCAATGTTCCTGTCCTTTGCATCCCCTAGACATAGGTTGGGCATTACTTTTGGGCTGGATTGTAAGTTCTAGCCCCCCTCTATTTGAGAGCGAGTTCTTCGTCTAAAGGTCATCCCATATTTATAGCTATCCTTGATTTAATTTCAAAGCATTTTTACTGCTGATTGGCATGAGCCATGAAACGTGTGTCGAGTATATATCCAACTGATGCGCAGACAAATTTGGCTCACCATGAGCAATCGCTTATGTTGGCTTTATGAATGGATTAGTGTGTCTATGCATTTGCATTGTTAACCATGTTGTATTCTGTTCTGTATAATACCTGTATATTTAACGTGTGTATTTAAACAAGTGTATCATAGTTTATTATGTCTTGTATCCCAGATTGACATATTTCATGATGTGATTTGTATTTCATAAATAAATGTAATTTAAAGTATTTATTCAGTGACATGCCTCATTTAAAGTCCCATTTACCCTCTCTCTCCAAATATACAAAGGTGAAGTGATAGAAGGTGGACTCACAGTGCCATAGTTTTTTTCCCTTGGTGTTTGTCTTCCTCCAATGTCCTTGATTATGATTTGGACAGAACACATTTTATGCCATACAGGTGCTTTCCACCTGCAAAGAGGCCTTGGTTGTCATTCAGCACCACCAATCCTGTTTCTGGTCAAACAAGATCTTTTATGCCAACATTAATGGTAGCACCCCAATCCGGTGACACTTTCAATAGCCTGGCTATTGAATTGACTGGACTTGAGGTGCAGGGAGGCTCATCCAAGGTGGTTCAGACCCTGGCAAAGACTACAATACCGTGTAAGGTAATGAAGGAAGTTTGTTCTGTTTGCTCATAAAAGTTTTCTCCCCTGTGTCCCCAGCTCTAGACATTTTTACTATTGACGCTTGAGGTTGGTCTGGCATACAACTCCATTGAATAAATGCATCATGCAGGCCGTAATCCATATACGAGCACCAAGGAAATTCTTGTTACCTTCATGGGACCTAGGCTTGGTATTGAAAGCGCTCATACAGGCATCCTTTGCTCCAATAGCTTAATTTCCATTGCAGTTCCTAGTGGTAAAACTAGTTCCTCTGACAGCAGTTGCTTCAGAAAAAAGGATGTTGGAAGTTGCAGCACTTTCCTGGAAAGATCCCTTTTGTCTTTTTTAGTGATACTACGTCTATCTCCAAGTGGTATCCAGTTTCCAGGAAAACCTGGGGGCAGTCCCTCCAAGAGTTCACGTAGAGTTACTGAGTATACAGCAGGAAGACTTCAGGTCCTTACACAAGTTACTAACAGTGTACATGAAAAGATCAAAGACATGAGGAAAGTGGACAATCCTTTTCATTTGACCATCAGGTTCTTAAGTCATCTTCTATTGGTTTACCAGGGTGATGAGATTGGCATGCAGGAAGTGGGCCATTCTGCTAAGGAACAGGGGCAAGCTTCTTCGAACTAAGGGGTGGCAGCCTTTGGGGCAGTTATGCCAGGATGTCATTCAACTTTACAAGCTAGGTGTGCAGTCGGCAAGTTCTGCAACGTTTGGGATGAGACACATAAATCATTTTTGTCTTTAGCAGCTTTTCTGCGATTGTCAATGTTTCTTTTCATGTGTTCTCTCCCACCCATTTATTCAGCTAGTTAAATCCCATTGTGTGTTGACGTGAGGTATGCCCAGGAGTCTGAAAAATTGTTATGAAATACTTACCCTAATTTTCTTTTCCTATCCTATCCTCACTTCAGCACAGGACTACCTCCCAAGTGGCCGTTGCAGGCTAGATTATCAAACACGTCTGTGGGGGAGGGGTTGTCTTTTATTCAGCTAGGAAAAGATGGTCATGTGGGCACCAGATGAGGTGTTAACCCATTGTGTGCTGACGTGAGGATAGGCCAGGAAAGGAAAATTAGGGTATTTTGATAACAATTTTCCATAATCTTTCACAAAGACGAAATATACACTGATTTGGGTTATTTTTTACTAAAGATATGTAGCAGTATCAATTTTGGCCAAAATATTAATATCAGAAAAATTACTAATTTGCAAAATGTTATACACGGAATCAAAGAAAATGCATTTTTTTAAACAAAATCTTTGGTCTTTATTTATAGCGCAAAAAATTTAAAAATCCAGTGGCGATTAAGTAAATACCATCAAAAGAAAGCTCTATTTGTATGAAAAAAGGCAAATAATTCATATAGGTACAGTGTTGCATGACTGAGTAATTGTCATTCAAATTATGAGCACTGAAAGCTGAAAATTGGCCTGGTTAGGAAGGGGGTTTAAGTGCCCAGTGGGCAAATAGTTAATAAATAATTCCAACAAGGTTGTATGACAATTTATGGGACAATTCGAAATGTTAACTAAAAAGCTGGATGAACAGTAGATTGTATTCAACATTTGTTCTTCATTGTTTTTCTTTGCCAGAAAACAATAAATATGGCTTCACAATTTAACGCCTTTAACCACTTCCCACCCGGCCAATGTACATATACGGCTGGGTGGGAGCCGCCTCCTTCTGACTGGACGTTCAGGAACTTCCATCAGAAGGAGGGAGATCGCACGCGCATGTGCCCGCGCAGTGGCGCGATCCCGATGCGCTCGTGTCACCCGGACACGGCGCATCTTGGATCGGCAGGAGGGCTCTGTGATTGGCCCTCCTGATCACATGACGGCCGTGTCTAATCACAGCCGCCATGTGATCTAAACAAACAGCCGGTTGCTAGGAAATCGGCTCTCCTCTCCTCACACGGAAGTCGTCGCTGAAGAGAGGAGAGCAGATCGCTGCAGCCGGCTGGTGATCAGTGAGTATGAGCTGTTTTTACAGCTTTTTACTCACTGATCACCAGTCTAGTGTAATACACACATGTCCCCACACATGTCCCCAAAACACACATGTCCCCAAATAATAAAAACACATGTCCCCAAATAATAAAAACACATGTCCCCCACATATGTCCCACTAAAATCACATGTCCCAATGATTATCTGCACACATATGTACGTGATCACCTGCACACATATGTACATGATCATTTGCGTACATATGTCCGTGATCACACAAACCAATTATTATACACTTAACGGAATTTTTTACCAAAAACATGTAGCAGAATACATTTTGGCTTAAATTTACTACAAAATTTGATTTCATTGGATTTCTTTTAAAATAGAAAGAAGAAAATATAGTTTTTTTCCAAATTTACGCTATTTTTGCACTTATATCGCAAAAAAATTAAAAAACGGAGTCGCGAATAAATACCACCAAAATAAAGCTATATTTGTGGGAACAAAATGATAAAAATTTCATTTGGGTACAGTGTAGCATGACCGCGCAATTGTCATTGAAAGTGCGAGAGCGATGAAAGCTAAAAATTGGGCTGGGAAGGAAGGGGGTGAAAGTGCCCGCTATTGTAGTGGTTAATGTGCTTGTGTGATATATCTATATACTGACTAATGCATGATTGTTTCAGGACAGTTTCACATGACAAAAATGCACTCCAGATCTGTACCGGATGCGTTTTTGCAAGCACATTTTTAATGCGTTCCCAAATGCATTCCAGATGCTGGGATTAGTTTTTTTTCTTTGTTTTGTTTCACTGTACTGAAGTCTTGTGCATTTTTGATGTGTTCCAGTACGTTTTTTACTGCGATCCAGTGCAGGAAAAATGTACCACATTCTACTTTTTTTTTTTTTTCTGGAATTGGAACACCCTTGAACTGGCAGCACGGGTGTGAACTATGCCACTGGAAAACATATTACCTACTTTCCATGCATTTTTGATGCAGGAAAAAATGCCCTGGACTGCATGTGGTATAAACTGGCCCTTAGTGAAAAAAGACCACTGGATGAATATAAACGGATGATCAAAAAAACAACAATTTCAGTGTTTTTCTGACACCTTATGGCTCTTTGTACAGAATTTTGGTAACTGATGTTGACCCCAATTGCTATACCAAAATATGGCATGGTCCTTGTGTATCAACTCGCTTTAATTCTATCATGATATAAAAAGAAGTAAGTCGGGTAATAGCAACCCTGCGTTATATCTCTATTAATACATTTGTACAAGGAGTTGCAATCTTAACAGCCAATCTGGCTCAGTCTTTCTACTAGAGAATTGAAATGGTTAGTATGACACCCCCACTTTGCTTTGCTCTTACTATTGCAATTAGTACTATGAGGGCTATAAAATGTGAATAGCAAGAATGAGGGTTATAGACAAAATGGTTATTTAGGTGACGTCACTTACCTGAAATAATAGCTGTTATTATTACATTATTACATTATTATTAGAATGTGTGTATACACATAATTATTATAGGCAAATCAAGTTACGTAATGAAAAATATTTTCTGATCCTTGCCTGTTATACGTGTATTTCCCTTTAATAAACTCCGTGAAATCCATATCACAGAAGTCTTAACTGCACACAAGAACTCGGGTGACTTTAGCTATAAAATTCTACCACATGAACTTCTCACACACATGACATAGCAAAATTGGGAAATGTAAACTGCATTGGTCTTTTGCTGTTAATGGATACTTGGAACCAGTTTGGTGAGAAGAAGACGGGAGGCAGGAGTTGGGGTGTATTAAACAAGGTGATGGCTTTTCACCTGATTCTAAATATAATTCCCAGCAAACAGGTTTTACAAGTAGAATGTCTAGTGTATATAAGAGGCAGATTACTGTGTCAAGTTACATCAGAACAAAAGGAGCACGAGCTATCATCTCTTCATTATCATCAGGTAAGATAAAATGTAATAGGCAATTTCATTCTTTTCTGTTTTTTTTTGTTTTTTAATTTTAAGAAAAGTTACATTTGGAAAAGGAAGCAAAATTAAAATTATTTATTTTATACCACCGCTGTCCCTACACAGTGCAATATATTGCATGGTTTGGACCATGGCACTCCATACATTGCATACATTTGCAGTTTTCTACATGATATTACATGCCACTTCCTTCTGTACACTGTGTTAGTTTTATACTACATATAAATACCACTAGCTAATTATCTTTGACATTTCACCCTGTTTAAAGAGTAGACATATTTTGTTAGTGTAGAGAGAGAGATATATATTATGCAACTCTTTCCAAATATAATAAGCATTTCTACAGTTTAACATATTTTACATATTTTAAATAACATTACAGAAGCATCCAGTCCATGAAACTTTCTCTGAAAAGCTCACCTGGCAGTGTGTAAGAGTTGCAACTTGCAGAAAAATGATAGTTCCAATGTCTTTATATACATGCCAAGCTTTGTACGTAGTTAGGAAATGTTCAGACAGCACCAAGATCATTTGGAATTGGAATAGCAGCTACAATCAGCTTTTGATATCATAATTTATCCGTGACAGATTTGGCATATATTTACTGTTAACTTTGTAGGAGAGACGGCATTTTTTTTTTTTTTTTTTTTTTGTAGGGATTGTAATATGTTACTGAAAATAATGGTTATGCCAAGTTTGGGGCATTGTAATTTACTGGTTACATTTCTGGTGGATAAATCAGAAGAACATCTTCAGAAACTGGCAAAATATATGTATTGGCTTATTTGCACATATGTAGGAAATTAATAGAAAAATTGGCAGAGGAGCTGTTGAAATTGCACTGTTGAAATTGGGATGTTTTATGAAACTATAGACAGATACCAATTTGTAATCTTTGATAAATAGTGAATGAATATAATAAGACATGTTGGGTGAGGTGTGTGTTTTTTTTTTTGTTTTTTTTGTTTTTTTTTTGCAAGTTGCACATTTTTAAAAAAATGTCACATAAGATGAAAGGACTATTAAAAAAAGAAAACTAGAAGACAGAGTGTGATTTGCTAGACATGAGTACAATGATTAGAGGGCTGTTATGTCCTGAGTTGATCTTAGTTTTTCCACATATACAGTGTATGTTTTACTATACGGGTTATAGATCTGCCATGTCCTTTCATTATGCTGCAGTGGAAACCAACTCTATCATTACTAGCTCCTGCAATCTTGCGTCTACACTCAACCCTCCATTCCATTATCCTGACTAACAGCACAGTTTTTATGTTAGGAAATACAGAAAGTTCTGATTGCTTCATTGGAGCTGAGTTTTTTTTTTTCCTTTGTTTAGACATGTACAGCTTCTAATTTCTGAGAAGCTACAACACCAATTCTGGTATAATGATGGCAGGGAAAAAATAGGTTTAGAAAAAAGATTTCTAAGGGTTATTTTGTGAGGCCCTTTAGAAACCAGTGTGTTGTCCAATAACAGTTTTATATTTTTAATTGCAATGTAATCTGCGGATTTGTCTTAGGGAATGCAGGTTCTGGGGTTGCTGTTTAGTAAATTTGTTATATTACATAGATGAGAAACTTAATTTTATAAAATAACAGTTTTCCACATATGGATTGTGCAAAAAAACTATGACAAAGCTGTAGTATGTAAACTTTATTTTAAATTGCAGTGTTTCATGCCAGAGGAAGTCCAATTATCTGCGTATCATCCAGAGGGGGTTGGCAATTGTATGTACTCTTTGAAATACTGCTGGCAACCATTATGTTGACAGTTTGTTTCCAAATGTGATTGACAGTTGTCTACTTAGCCCAGTAGCATATTTGCCCCCCTTTTTTGTGTAATAAAAGAAAGGTATTAAGTATAATGATTTTCCTACACTTGAAGCAAAAAAATCATTAAAAAATATATTTTTCCATTATAATAATTATAAGCAAGTTCACAACTCAGAAAAAAAAAGCTGAGCCTGTTTGGCTGCGCCCTAATTAAAATGTTTGATCTTCTTTTAGCTAAATAGTGCAAAAAGCATTTCTTATCATAGAACAAATAAAGGAGACTTTTCACCTATTGAACAAAAGAACTCTTTAAATCCCCCCGAAGATTCTCATATCTGACCATAAGTTCTCAAATTAGCTTTACTTTTAATTGATTTTTGATTTACTAAAGGCAAAAAAGCTGTTCACTTTGCAAGGGTGTTTGCCCCAGAGCTTAGTGAATGAGATGACGCACTGCTGACTTCCATCATCTAATCAATCATGTGCAGGCAAAATGCTGTTTATTTTCCTTGCACATGATTGGATATTCTTTGCAAAGCGAACCTTCACCCCATTCACTAAGCTCTGGGGCAAATTGTCTTGCAAAGTGAACAGCCTATTTGCCTTTAGAAAATCAACCCTCTTGCATGTTTATTTCTTTTTTCTTTTGTCTTAAGAACAAATGTTAACACTGAAAATAGTGTCTGCGGCAGAGTAGGAAGGTTTGAAACTTCAGCAGGGAAGACCTTTCGCCTAGGTATTAAGAGAAATAAAGGTCTGATACATTGTCTTTTGGCCCACTGGAATCTACCCAAAACTAGTATCCGTAAAAAATTAACCTTTATGCTCTAGCTAATTTGTCGTAACTTTGGCATTAAACATACGGTTCCTACTATGTGCAAAATCAATAAATTGGAAATGTCATTGTCAAGACCGAGGCAAGTTAAGCAACACCTCATAACAGTTTGTCTTCATTGAGGTAACAGTAGTTGGGTTTTTTTAGTTTTTTTTTATGCGTAACTCTTGGGAGGTGAGATGCTTTAGTTACTTTACTGAGTTACATTTTTTAAGAATATATATCTAGCACCCTCTAGTGTGCTAGTATGTAAATTGGTTAGTTGTTAGAGTAGGCATATAGGCTTGGCTGAGAGACAGCCTGGGTTCTGAATCTGGGTCAGGGTTTAGTGACTCATGGAGGCTGGATCACTCATCAGTTGGTAGAAACGTCCAGAACTGGAAGGTGGGAGTAAGGAGGGGCTGCCATACATATTTGAGGACCTTGGCCAATCCCTAGCACAAAAGGGCTGGCAGCTCACCTCATAAATAGGTATAATTCATGCCAGCAGTGCAGTTGGGTAGAAAATGGAGATGAAGTGCTGAGGAGGCTTTTGGAGGCTCTTGCAGGGCGCCCCCTAGTCTGAGGGGGGGTGTGGCCTTGGGTCTGGGGTTCAGGTCCTGGAAGAATCCGCCACAACCCATGGAGGAATCCCTTCTTGGAGGCACAGGAGCAAGGAGAGAAGACAGCCGAAGCAGGGTGACACTTTCGGGAGATCTCCAGAGTCAGCTGGGTGGGCTGGTTAGTGTCAGTCTGGAGGACTGTGGGGAAAAATTTGCCCGAAAGGGGCAGCTGCAGCCAGGTGGCTTTACAGTGCCTGAAGAGGTAGTGTTGGTATCAGTGACCACAGAGAGGAAATGCCGGGAAAGTGTGAGCTGTCACCCTATTTATACTCTTCAAGTATAGGGGCTGTGAGCCCCTTCCTGTAATGGGCCTTTGCTACAAAATTACTACAGGGTGACATAACAGGGTTCTGTAAGCAACTGTGTGATGGAGGAAGAAGAGGAGCTGTTTATAGGACTGCATATAGGTGGAGTTGTCCCCGAAGTTTGTTTAAAGTCACCTTCCATCCCTATCCAAGTTATTATCCTCAATAAAACAAAAAAAGTTGCGTACTATTCTCTAACTCAGGAGTGACTGTACAAATGTGTGCCTGGCTGTGCAGGGTGAGGGATCCTAGTTACTTGTGGCCCTTAAGGGGCTGCACTACATATATTTATTTCTTGTACTAGCTTTCATCTCAATTTTGATGGCCCATATTTGTGGTGGGTTTTTTGTTCAAGTAATGAAATGGAAAGCAATTAGTGGCCTAGAAATTTAATAGTCTTGAATTTAAAAAGGCAAGGTAAAAGAAAAAAGCTTGTATTACAGTTGGATACCACTGTCTCATAAAAATAGGAAACAAATGGCTTATGAACTCTGAACTCTAAAAAAGAGTTAAGTAATGGAACCTTGACTCCCAGAAAAACTTTTGCAAATAGACTAAACTGTATTGCTCTAATTTTTATTTCCATTTTGTAACTTAAAGCGGAGTTCCAGCCTGTAAAAAAAAAAATATAATATATATATATATATAATATTATTATTATTATTATTATTATTATTATTTATATATATATATATATATATATATATATATAAAAAAAATTTTTAAAGTAAGCAGCTACAAATACTATAGCTGCTAAATTTTATAAAGACACTTGCCTATCTGGTCACATGTAATGGAAGATAATGCAGTTAGACAGCAGGTTAAACATATTCAAATTATGGTTTCTTTTGTAAATCTATTTATCTTTTGCAAAATAGTCAGGTGTCCCTGAAGACGTTAGTAATGCTGAAACATGTTGGGTGGAGCTTAGTGGTCTAAGGAAGGTTATTGCAGTGACTGATTGTGTGAAGTGACTTGGGCTTTGACTGTATAGCATCCATCGCATTAACAACAAGTGCGTACTACAGAAGGTTGTACGTATAAGTGATTTTTCTGTTGTTCTGCTTTTTTCAAGTGAGTTTTATTTCATTGAATAAAATGTATTCGGAACACTATGGATGTTTCCATTTTCCCTTTGAGTTGATAAGTTGGATTGATACTCATGGTTTGGACTTGATGCATGAGGCTGACCTTTTGAGAGATCTAGGTTGAAGCTCTGTAGTTTGGAAGACTCCTTTTGTGGGGAGTGTCCAGTGTAACCTTACTACTTTGGGACTGCAGTTCTTCACATATTTTGGAAAATTTGTTGAATTTCATGAATTGCACACTATTTCTCACCAGAGATCGTGCACACATTCATGCTGTTTTTCAGGAAAGAGTGACCAAATTGAACTTTACTCACTATTTGATTAATTGAATTAACACTTTTATTTGTGTTGTGTTTTTTGTTTTGTATTTTTTAATTACTGCTTTTAACTTGATCACATATCACTAAGTGATTAAGTGCAACATATTTTTTATACTGTCCTGTATACTTTACTAGACTATCAGCAATACTTCAACTTCTACCATCACACTTGTACTGTTGGTGTTAGGGCTGGTTCACACTCCCGAACCATTCCGGATGCTTTTCTGCATGCACGTTTTTAATGCGTTTTTGACGCTTGACTGTGCTTTTTTGGATGAATTCCAGATGCTTTTTTTTTTCACTGTACTGGGATCTGGTGCATTTTTGATGTGTTCCACTGCATTCTTTTTGTTGTATTTTATTGCATTTTGAGTACAGTCCAGTGCAGGATAAATGCAGCATGTTTACTACTACAAGAGTACCTGGAACTGTTACTTCAAGTGTTCTGCTACAGCCATATTACTAATGCTAATGATTGCATATAGCCATTTTTGGTCCTGTTTATATGATTTACCTGAAAGTTAACAATACAGAAAGGTTTCTTCACAGTAAGAGCTGTGAAAATGTGGAATAGACTCCCTTCCAGAGGTGGTTCTGGCCAGCTCAGTAGATTACTTTAAAAAAGCCTGGATTCTTTCCTAAATGTACCGTATTTTTCGGACTATAAGGCGCACGTAAAAGCCTAAATTTTCTCCCAAAAACGACCGTGCGCCTTATAGTCCGGTGCGCCTTATATATGACCTGTTGACATCGCTGGAGTTCTTTGTTAACAGTATCTGTCATCTTGACGTAAACCTTCGGACTATAAGGCGCACGTAAAAGCCTAAATTTTCTCCCAAAATCGACCGTGCGCCTTATAGTCCGATGCGCTTTATATATATGGAAATATCCATTTTATCAGCCGGTCGTTGCTAGTGCGCCTTATAATCCGGTGCGCCTTATAGTCCGATGCGCCTTATATATGGAAATATCCATTTTATCAGCCGGTCGTTGCTAGTGCGCCTTATAATCCGGTGCGCCTTATAGTCCGAAAAATACGGTATTTGTGTGCAGAGGAGCAAAATTTTAATGGAAATTATTCCTAAGAGCCTGAACTTGGTATGGTAAGAGTGACACATTGAGGATTTCTGAGTTTGATAAGTTTACCTTGAAGTTACTCAAAGCTCTAAAGCACTCAAATAGAATAGAAGGCATAGAGACATATGGATTAGTGACATAAAGTAGCAGTAGTTTCACCGCCGGTGATAGAAGGATTTTGTCTAAGGGCTATTGCTAGGGGTTCCATTGCGAGGTCACAAGTTCACAAGTCCACATGCCTGTGCCCGCCAGGAAGCTGACACTCGTGCAGTGCTAATATCCGGCAGTGAGACATTTCCCGATCCGCAGATGCACAGATCGGAAAATGTCTCCCTACCTGTGATCAGCTCTGTGGAGTGCCAGCTTCCTGGCAGGCACAGGCACGTGGACCTGCAAACACACCTGAGCTCATCCTTAACTAGGACATATAATAGGGGGATAATGGGCATCCCTGGCGAGTGCCATTTTGGATAGAAAATCTTGAGGTCAGCGATCCATTGATCCATATTCTGGTACTAGGTTTAGAGTATATTGCTAAGGTCTTATTGGAATTGGTTTGTACCATAGCTTATTATTCAAAAAATTTTGACACGTTTTTGTATTGTAAATTGGTCATTATAACAATATTCCTGCCCTTATCAGCTGGTTTTATTGTAAGGTGGGTTTGATTGGTTAGTGTGATTATAGCTGTCTTTTCCCCTACTGACAAATTGGGGGACGTACCGAAACGGGCGCTGAGTTTATTAATGTCTCTGGTGGTCATAGTCATAAAGGCTCCTAAGTTGATATTGGAACTGAGTGGGGGGAACGTGTCAAATTTCTTTTTAAGGGTAGAATTAATTACTGATTTTTTCCTTTCTTTCGTAGTGAAGTTTGCTTTGAGAAGAGTTTCTAGATCAATCATATCAATCAAGTCTAAGCCGTCCCGTTCATCAGCCAATTCAATTACATTTTCAAGGTCAATTTCATACTGAGTTCTCTACTGTTGGATAGGTGAAATGTCTTTGTTGTACATACTCTTCAGCAGAAGTTTTCTCACGAAAAGTTGCAGATCTTTGACAATTTCAAATTTGTCTGTGTCTGATTCTGGACAAAAGGAAAGTCCTTTTGACAGAACAGACATTTCATCATGTGATAAAACATAATCAGAAAGATTAATAACATTAAGTGTGTTGACATTTGTAGAGACAGAAGACAGCTATGAAAGGATATGGTCTCGATTGTAGCTCTGAGAAAGATCAGTGGCTATAGTGTAGCCAGGGATATCTCCAGAGTCATTACCTGTAGTATGTAGTGCAGGAAAACAAGAGACAGACTGCCCAGATGAGCCACCACGTGAATCAGTTTCCTGTGTACCTACTGAACCCTTAGATGGGTATGAAGATTGTGCAATTGTGGAAGCCTTCACCATATGTTTTTTTCTGAATTTTTAGTTCTTTATTTGGTGATTTCCATTTGTTTTTCTGTGTTTTTTTATTTTTATTTTCAAAGGTGGACTGTGAAGGAGATGAAATGGAAGAATTAAGTGAAGTATTAGAGCCCCTCTTCCCCTTAGCCCCTTGAGAGAAATTATTTTTGGGATATGAATGAGGATTTATTTTTGCATTATGCCAGCGGAATGCTTTTTCTTCCTGAAAAGCCGCCTTGTCCCTCCAAAATTTTCGTTCTTTCATAGACAGTGTATCCTTAGCTAATTGGTCTAGGTTTTTTCTAATGTGGTCCTCCTGGTTGGAATAGCCCTCAAATTTTTCAAAGGGTTTTAACTGTATATAAATTTTGTCTATGTCATTGTTTAAGAGAGCAATACGTTTGAGGTATTCCTCTGTTAACAGTTTCACCATGACTTTGCTGCACCGTTGCAGGTCGTTTTCCCATCTTTTTTTGAACATGTCGTCTATAGTATCAAAATTTGGAAATATTTGGATACGTAATCCAAATGGATTTATATCGTCTTTTATGTATTGGTCAAAACCATCGACATGCCAAAGAAGGTGGGCTTTTCTCTCAACTAATTTAGAGAGCTGTAAAAAGAGAGCCATCATTTAAGATTCCTGTGCTTCCTTCTTTCCCTGCTCTCTATATTGAGACCCTCCAAGTCCTTGGTTTTAAACATGGTACTGATTAAAGATTAGAATTGTATGTATATTCTGTATAGTATAGCCACGCGCAATAAAACACTGTCTATGAAATAAACAAATATAAACAATAATGTATGTTACATAAGAGGAAGATAATTAGTTGAATATAAATGAGCTGGATCAGGGGGAATTCTAATGCCTAGATACCGTATTTTTCGGACTATAAGGCGCACGTAAAAGCCTAAATTTTCTCCCAAAAACGACCGTGCGCCTTATAGTCCGGTGCGCCTTATATATGACCTGTTGACATCGCTGGAGTTCTTTGTTAACAGTATCTGTCATCTTGACGTAAACCTTCGGACTATAAGGCGCACGTAAAAGCCTAAATTTTCTCCCAAAATCGACCGTGCGCCTTATAGTCCGATGCGCTTTATATATATGGAAATATCCATTTTATCAGACGGTCGTTGCTAGTGCGCCTTATAATCCGGTGCGCCTTATAGTCCGATGCGCCTTATATATGGAAATATCCATTTTATCAGCCGGTCGTTGCTAGTGCGCCTTATAATCCGGTGCGCCTTATAGTCCGAAAAATACGGTACATCATATAACTGGATACTATCATTTATAGGTAGGCTACTTTCACACTGAGGCACTTTACAGGAGCTACAGTGCTAAAAATAGCGCCTGTAAAGAGCCTTTCGTCTCTCCAGTGTGAAAGCCCAAGTGCTTTCACACTGGAGGGGTACGCTTGCAGGACGGTAAAAAAAACTCCTGCAAGCAGCATCTTTGCAGTGCTGTGGTGTATAGAGCGCTCCTAATGTGCCCCTGCCCAGTGAAATCAATGGGGCAGCGCCGCTGAAACATCAGAAAAACACCACTGCAAAGACACTTTGCGGGCGGTTTTAACCCTTTTTCTGCCAAATAGCGCTACTAAAATGACGGTAAAGTGCAGCTAAAAATAGAGCCGCTTTACCGCTGACACCTGCCTCAGTGTGAAAGTAGCCGTAAAGTTGTTCCACGGAATATCCGATTGCCTCTTGGGGGATCAGAAAGGATTTTTTTTTCCCCTTGCTGTATCAAATTGGATCATGCTTTGCGTGGGTTTTTCTCTTCTGGATCAACCATGGGTAGAGGAGTGTGTGTGTGTGTTTGTGTTTATTTTCTAGATGGACTTGTGTCTCTTTTCAACCTAACTATGTAACAATAACTGTTCAACCTCCTGGTCCCACGCACACTGTGAATCAAACGTTTAAGAATTATATATATTCAGCTGACTGTATCTTTGCCTAAACTGATTAGGGTGACATTTTTCACTTAAAGTGAGTCACGTTCAAGCTAAAATTGAATTGCTAAATCAGACCGGTGTATCTTAAAAGAAAACCTTTGACCTCTTGGGTCTTGATAATGAGCTGATTTACCCTCTGGGTACAATACGATAACGCCTTCATACTGTCTTCCGTAGTTAGTGACTGTGCTTGTGGGCCTTCCAGTAACCTTTTCATTCACGGGGAAACAGTGAGGGTGAGAATCTGAAGTGCTGCCCTCAAGCAACATTGGACGGATCCAATAATTACTCGTGGCTCCCAGTTATTGTAGAAGGAATTCCTCTATATCTTTGAAAAGTTCATTTGTTACAGAACATGGTACTTTGGTTACGTTATATTGGGAGGTATATAACATTAGTTGCTTTTCTTAAGCTGGACATTTTAAATAATTATTTAATTAGGGTGATGATGTCAAGAGATTATGATAGCTAAAGTAATTCCTGTGTGTAATTAAACTCCCTTGCATAATCTTTCATGCCTGACAAAATACGCAGAAGCGTTTAATTACAATTTCGACATCACTTAATTAAACAATATTTTTTTTTTTAAACAAATTACATGTTACATTCTACTTGTTCCTTAATACTTGACACGGTTGTATATATGTTACAACTTATAAAACATTTATTTGCTGGCACTGTTCTTATATTTGGTAACCTGGGTGAGGGAAAACTGTAACATATTCATTATACAAGCTGCAGTATGATTGGATACATGTGCGGAGTCAGTCATTCCACTGGACAATATACACAAGTGTCATTTTACTTTCCAACAGGTCTCAGTTTCTTATATTCACTGGGCCAATATGAGAGAGACAACAGAAATGCCGCAGAAAGACAAACACATCATTGGTAAGTCATTTATTATACAGTATATGTTACAGTTTACTGTCTTCTTTACTATTGTGTTTTTTTATTTTATATTACTAAATGGAAATGGCTGTTCTTTTGTAGCTGAGTTGTGCATTAAAAACTCCTCCAACTTGTAATGAAAATGCAAATTTTGTTGCTTTGCTTGTGTTCTTACTTATACTCTCTTGCCAACTGTTTTTTTTTTTTTGATTCTTTACAGATAATGTCTTCATTCATACTCACATGATTTATGATTTTGTTAGTGGACCAACCCACTATGTAGCTAACAAGAGTCTAAAGTCCTATCTTTCTTTTACGAGCAATCTATTCCTCTTCCCTTTTAACCATTGTTCTGAATTGCAAATATAGGAAAAGATTAGGAACTGGAACTCAAATATGCAATCTAATCAGAAGGAGCTGCTTGGGCTGATATTTTTAAGCTGACCTGCAAACAGAAATATAATAGATACATATTAATGCAGCATTGAATTTAAAGCGGTATTAAACCCCAAACCAAAAATGTCATATATTGCAGCTTATCAATCCTTAAATATGGTGGCTGCATTAATTTTTTTTTTTTTTTTTTTCCCCCTCTGTTTTCACTTTGTGATCTGTCCAGTAACACACCCCCATGAATGACAACAGGGGGCATATTTGGACAGGCACATTGTCAGTCTATTAGATGTACTAGCGGATTTAAATACTAAAACACATTAAAGCCAAACTCCAGCTAACATTAAAGCAGCTACGGCAAACCATTTCCTTTTAGGATAAACGTTTTACATAAAGAATATGTAATATTATATATGTAATGATCATTGCAAGCACCCCTGTCAGTGTTAAATGGTTTGTCTCATCCCTGTAACTCATACATTTGCAAGAGAGCTTGTTCTTTTGATAAACAGACTTACTGGCCAGGTCACAAGGTGAAAATAAGAGCCCGCAAAAGAAAACAAATGCAGTCATTTCATCCAAGAATTAGTAAGCTGCAATATAATAATTGTGTGCTTTTGTGTTTAACCACTTGCTTACTGGGCACTTAAACACCCTTCCTGCCCAGACCAATTTTCAGCTTTCGGTGCTCTCACACTTTGAATGACAATTACTCAGTCATGCAACACTGTACCCAAATGAATTTTGTGTCCTTTTTTTCCCACAAATAGAGCTTTCTTTTGGTGGTATTTGATCACCTCTGGGGTTTTTATTTTTTGCGCTATAAATGAAAAAAGACCGAAAATTTTGAAAAAAAACGCATATTTCTTTGTTTCTGTGACAGAATTATGCAAATTATTAATTTTTCTTCATAAATTTTGGCCACAATTTATACTGCTACATATCTTTGGTAAAAATAACCCAAATTAGTGGATATTATTTGGTCTTTGTGAAAGTTAGAGAGTCTACAAGCTGTGGTGCGAATCGCACAAAATTGATCACATCTGATGTACTGGTGGCCTATCTCGCTTCTTGTGACCCGAACAAGTCAGGAAAGTACAAATACCCCCCAAATGACCCCTTTTTGGAAAGTAGACATTCCAAGGTATTTAGTAAGAGGCATGGTGAGCTTTTTGATGTTGTCATTTTTTTCCCACAATTCTTTGCAAAATGAAGATTTTTCATTTTCTTTATTTTTCTCCACAAAATTGTCATTGTAATAGGTTATTTCTCTCACGTGGCATGTGTATACCACAAATGACACCCCCCAAAAAATTCTGCTACTCCTCCTGAGTATTACAATACCACATGTGTGGGACTTTTTCGCAGCCTGGCCACATAGAGAGGCCCAACATGCAGGGAGCGCCATCACGTGTTCTAGGAGCATAAATTACACATCTAACTTGTTGACTACTTATTACACTTTTGAAATACCAGGACAATGACACGTGACACTGATGACAGATGGCACTGATACGTGGCAATGATGACACTTATACGTGGCACTGATGACACGTGGCACTGATGACAGATGACACTAATATGTGGCACTGATGACACGTGGCACTAATACGTGGCACTGATGACACGTGGCACTAATACGTGGCACTGATGACACGTGGCACTAATATGTGGCACTGATGACACGTGGCACTAATACGTGGCACTGATGACATGTGGCACTAATACGTGGCACTAATACGTGCCACCGGTGACAGATGGCACTAATACGTGGCACCAATGACACGTGACACTGATGACAGATGGCACTGATAAGTGGCATTGATGACACGTGACACTGACAACAGATGGCACGTGACACTGACAGGTGGCACTGATGACAAATGGCACTGATACGTGGCACTGATGACAGATGGCACTAATACGTGGCACTGATGACAGATGGCACTATGTGGCACTAATAACACATGGCACTGATGACAGATGCCACTTATACGTGGCACTGATGACAGATGGCACTGGGGACAAATGGCACTGACAACAGGTGGCACTGGGGACAGATAGCACTGCGGGCAGGTGGCACTGGGGTGGGGTGGATTGCACTGGGGTGGATGGCACTGGGGCGGATGGCACTGGGGCGGATGGCACTGGGGCAGGATGGCACTGGGGCGGATGGCACTGGGGCAGGATGGCACTGGGGCAGGATGGCACTGGGGGGGGGGGCATGGCACTGGGGGGGGGGGTGGCACTGGGGGAGGATGGCTCTGGGGGAGGATGGCACTTTTTATTAAACTTTTTTTTTACTTTTTTTTTTTTTTTTTTCTTTTTTACACTGACGGCTGCTGCAGCCGTTCTTCTCTCCCCTCTCACACGCTGTCTGTGTGAGGAGGGAGAGCGGCGCTGAGAGATGATCTCATATGTTTACATATGAGATCATCTCCCATTGGACACGCCGATCACGCTGTAAACGGCCGCTGTGATTGGCCGTTTACAGCGATCTGTGTTTGCCTGCCCCCGGGGGACACGGCAAACACAGAACTTCCGCGATGCGCGCCCGCAGCGGCGCGCATTGCGGAAGTAAACACCAGGCCGTCCAGGGACGGCCAGGCACGGGAAGCCGCCCGCCCTAAGGCCGGCATTCGGCTATAGGGCGGGCAGGAAGCGGTTAATATCACTTTAAGTAAACATGTATTTTTTAATTCCAAGCAATGTAAGTACCGTATTTATCATCTTATAACACTCACCCCAAGTTTAGAAGGGAAGTTTAAGGAAAAAAACTTACATTTAAATGCCCATCAATGCAGCCTTATCAGTGTCCATCTGCAGCCTTGTCCATCATTGCAGCCTTCCCAGTGTCCCTATGCTGCCTTCCCAGTGTCCCTATGCTGCCTTCCCAGTGTCCCTATGCTGCCTTCCAGGTGTCCCTATGCTGCCTTCCAGGTGTCCCTATGCTGCCTTCCCGGTGTCCGTATGCAGCCTTCCCAGTGTCCGTATGCAGCCTTCCCAGTGTCCCTATGCAGCCTTGTGTCATTGCAGCCTTCCCAGTGTCATTGCAGCCTTCCCAGTGTCATTGCAGCCTTCCCAGTGTCCTTGCAGCCTTGTGTCATTTAAAATTGGCGCCGATTGTAGGTAAGGAGCGATCGCCGCCGACATACACAAAGCCAAGTGTACTGCAGCTAGACTCGGCTCTGCTCACAGTCAGGGGCGGGACAGCGAGAGGAGCCGAGTCTAGCTGAAGTACACTCTGCTTTGTGTATCTTGGCTCAGCTCCTCTCATCACAATCAGCGGGAGATCGGTGGGGGTTGGCGTATAACACGCACCCACGATTTTCTCCTGATTTTAAAGGGAAAAGGGTGCATGTTATACGCTGATAAATACAGTACCTACATTTGACCTGGTATCAGCTTCTTGCAAATTTCCTGTACAACAGAGCTTACATTGGGAGAGTGTGTGTATTATATCAATGTATGTAACTGTTTGGCTGGAGTTCATTTTCAAGGTTTGTATCTGATATATACTGCCATCATGAATCCAGTGCATTATAATTATAGTTATTTGTATTATAATCAAGCAAAACCTTTTAACTACCATATTTATCGGTGTATAACACACACTTTTTCCCCCCCTGAAAACAGAGGTCAAACAGTGCCTGCGTGTTATACTATGTTTTACCAACAGGGGGCAGGGATCGGACAATTTGCCCCCAGAGTCACCCATTGGGGGTTGTCAGGCCAGCCGCCCAGCCTCTCCTGGCTATGGGACAGCGCTGCCTGCATAGTCTAAAGTTGATAAAAAAAATAATTTTCCAGCCCCTTCTCCTACACCGCTCCTCCTGTGTCAGGGTCATTATAAAACAAAGATTGTAAATATCTCAATAGAGGAGAGCAGTCACATGACCATCTATGTAACATCAGAGAGAGCAGTCATGTGACCAGGTCAGTTGAAAAAAAACTGAGCTATTGAGGTATTTTGAAGCTTTGTCTTACAATAGGAGTGACACAGGAGGAGCAGTGTAGAAGGGGCTGGCAGTGATTTTTTTTCGTAACTGTAGAGAATGCTGGAATACCCAGGAGAGGGGAACTGTGTACTGTAAAGGAGGCTGTGAAAACATTTTTTCCTTTTAAACTTCCCTCTTTAAAATTAGGGTTTGTTATATAAATAAGGGTGCCAATAAATACGGTATGTGCTATTTTACTAAAATGTGAAGTGAAGTAAGCTTCAAGCATTCAGACATGTACAGGGAAAGTTCCAATTATCTTTTCAGCCTTTGTGTAAAACAAAAGTATATTCTTGGGATTTAGTCCCTTGCTGACCAGCGAACGACGATATGTTTGGCACAATGCCACGGCTGGGCAAATGGGCATACAGGTACATCCCCTTTAAATCGTGTCATAGTGGGCACATGCCGCGCGTATTCCATGAGCGTAGACTCAGACTCTATGCCTGCCAGGGGCCCGTGATCGTGTCACAGACTGGTAGAACGGGGAGATGTAAACAAGGCCTTTCCCTGTTCTGCCTAGCAACATGACAGGGATCTACTGCTTCCTGTCATCGGGAGCAGTGATCTGTCATGTCCCCCCCTATAGTTAAGTTAGATGAAGAATACATATCGGCCAGTAAAAAATATTGCTTTTTTTTTTCAAATATTTCTTTTTGTCGCTTTTTTTTGTTTATAGAGCAAAAAATAAAAACTGCAGAGGTGATGAAATACCACCAAAAGAAAGCTCTATTTGTGTCAAAAAAGGACGTCAATTTTGTTTGGGTGCAACGTCGTAGGACCGTGCAATTGTCAGTTAAAGTGACGCAGTGCCGTATCACAAAACGTGCTCTGGTCAGGAAGGGGGTTAATCCTTCCAGGGCTGAAGTGGTTAATTACGAGTGAAGTATAATCCAAAAGCTGTATAGGGCTTATTTCCAATCTATAGGACAAATGTGTGATATCACATTAGAGTCTAAAAATGTTAATTTAATGAATATTTCCCCTTTTTTACCATCTTTTGTAACTTAATGGTATCTTATTATTCAGTATATTATCTGACTGTTCCAATACCAATTTTTTTTATTTACTAATTATCCATTCATTGCTTTTCTAGAGGTAGTATTATATTTAGTAACATAAATAATAGCGTTCTAATATGTTTATTTTTTTCCTTAGTTTCAGACAGGTTGATTGATGGAATCTTTTTTAATAGCCCCTGACTGGTATCTTTTTTGACATTTCCTTTTTCCAGATGGCTTTCCCGATCATGTTTATGACAACCCTACCTTTCAACAAGATGAAAAGCCAGAAAGTAATGGGATAATAAAGGAGACAGACAAGTAAGACACTTCTTCCTGTAACAATTTTTTTTCCATCCCCGATGGTGATTTAAGTGGGGTCAACCTCTGTTGACAACTGCTCTAAAAAGAAAATTTATTTTCAAGTCTGGTAGACAGTATGGTGTGAACTGATAATAATTTCTTACCTTTTTTTTGCCTTGCTCAATAAATCTTTTGATATTGACATCAAATCAAGGGATAGTTTTATTTCAAAGGAACAGCCGCCTAATTAACAATTATAGATGCATTTTGACTAAGGTTGGACAACATGATGTGCTTATACTGTATCTCTTCCATGTAAGTTTGTAGTAATTTGAAGTGGGGGAGGTTCCAATTTTTTTATATTTAAACTTCATTATATTGAAGAGGGCTTTCCACTTTACCTATGCAACTGCCTTTTGGAACCTACAAATATTTAAAAGGCAAGCATGGCAGTCGCATAGGAATTTGGGTAATCCCTGCTTACTCAATCACTCTAAGGTGCCTAAAGACATAAGAAAATTATCTTGAGCGAATCACACCAGGCAACACCCTTACTGTACATCTGAAGGCCATCTCCAAGTTGATAACCAATAAGTATCATTAGACAAAATAACCATTCAGGATTGTTTTTTTCACTGGGATAATCTGGTGCTTGAGTGGTCCCCCTTCTTTAAAGGCCAAAAATTATATTTGTAAATGTGAACCAGTGGCTGGTTTGTGCATGCAGGGCAGGGACAGACATACCATGTGTGAATTTTGGGGCTTATTTACCGTATAATAAATATGTTTGGGATGGGTGTTGGGACCCCTCATATAGACTTGGACACTGCTCACATCTAGGGCATGTAATAGCTGACAGGAATTTTTAAGGATCCTTTCATCATTCTGATTTATATTAACCACGTAATGGGCAGTGATCACTTCCTTCATGCCCTGCCTGATTGGCAATGAGAAATAGCTTCTGGAAGCCCACTTTTATTCAATAAACGCAATAAATAGAAAGTTAACATGTACATCAGTTGCCCACACAGGGGTTTCCACACGATGTGCACAAATGAAAATACAGAGCCACCTGCCTCGCTTGTTGGTAGCACTGCTGCTCCCCTTACCAGTCCCCTTGTCTGTGTGGTCCCGTTCTCCTGGAACACTTGGCTCTGTAGCATTTTAGATGCAGCGCCCTGCTGCATGGCCCACCTCTGTCCTATGGACTGGGGTTCTCATGACTCCTGGTACTAAGACCTGCTGTCTCTTGGCTTCTGGCTGGGGCCCCCTGTCCCTGGGTGAGAGCTTCCGCCACCCACACTGATAGCGGTCTCCAAACTGGGAGCTCTGAGCCATTCCCAGACCTGAATATACATTGACCCTGCATACCTGTGTAGTCAGCCAGGTTGCAGGTGTTTAGCAAAATCTGGACACAGGATTGACTGTTCCCATCCAGAACTACAGAATCTGGAGAAATCCAAAACCCGAACCCTAAATGTCAATCCTGTGTCATATTTTTCGTAATTCTTACTGTGACAGGGCCCCCCCTCTGTCTATCTAATCTATGCACTGGGATCCATCCTTATCCCGGTTTGCTATTGATGCAGGAACAGCCGCTATATACTGCCTGTAGATACCATAACATTAGACAATTATTTAAATATCTTCTGCTGATGGTAGTGGGTAGGCTCAGAATCTCATGTATTAGTCGTTTAAGAAATTGCTTCCCAAGAATACTGCTAGCCAACAAAAACATATATATTTCATTATTTATAGTTTTTTTCTGGCCTTGGTAAACACCCACAGATCAGTAATTATTCTTTAATAGTAATTAATCTTTAGAAGTGACATGCTATTGAGGCAGAGGAGATTCAGCAGAGGGACATTACTATGGGGATCAATGGTGTTTTATTTAAAAAAACGGGCTGATACTTTAGAAAGACATCAAATACAGGGAAGGAAATTGTGACACATTGGGACTGTTCATAATAGCGTTATACAGTTCTATCAGTACAATACTATATGTTTCAAGTCCCTTTGCCACTCTTGTATGTGTTACTCGTTCCCTTAGTTATTTTCACTCTGAGTTCTAAGCAGAAATGGCTTTTTCTTTTGCTCAACATGCTCGCGTAAATGACAGCTTTTCAGCTGTTTGTCACCAGTGTTGCTTAACCCAGTGTAGGGTACAATTTTCATTTGAGTTACTCTGTAGGTGGTTTAACGGTTCTTTTTTTTTCTGCCCTGCTACCTATTTTTAGAGATGGAGACAAATGTATTGTTGTACTCCTCTGGTATTAACTTTTAGTAGATTAATGTTCTTTTCTCTGGCTTATATTTTTCCTGCTCTAATCGAATATTATTTGTAAAGATTAAATAAACTAAAAAAATCAAGTAACAAACATCAATTTCTATCCAGGGAAATTGAATTTAAAGGAACCTTAACTGTTTTTTTTTCTGTGATATCTAAAATCACTTTACTGCAAAATTCTTTTTATTTTCAAAGGATTCCTTATGTTCTCTGAAACCTTCACACTGCCTCTGTTTGGATACATCTTATAACCCTCACAATACATCTAAAGCCAAGGCCTTACTTTTTATTTTTTATTTTTAAAGGAATAAGGGAAAGTTAAAAAAAAAAAAAAAAACACTGTCAAGTTGTCACACTGGGGAGATTCTGCTTAATTTCCTGCCATGTGGACACTACAGGGTTGATTTAATAAAACTGAGGAGCGCAAACAGTTCTGCATAGAAATCCGCTTCCAATTTTTTATTTTTTTTTGTCAAAGCTTAATTGGACAAGCTGAAGTTACAAGCGGATTGGCCAATATGCAGAGCTTCACCAGATTCTGCACTCTCCAGTTTTAGTAAATCGACCCCCTACATGACATGAAAGGCAATCCCTCCAAAGGTATTAACCAGAAGAGATGTCATCGTTAGAAGCGTTTCCCTTCTATTGCAAAATTTTGAATTTCTCCACTTTCAGTCTCAAAGACCATGATTACCAGGACAAAAAAAGTTAATCTCTCAAACGGAGAGGAAAACAATGATAGGGGTTCACATCCAAAAGGAAAAAAGTTTGCGCTTTAGCTACACTTTCTTTTTTTTAAATTAGCCAACCTCTACATGTTCATTGGAGAGTTGCATTTTTCTGCATAAGCAAAATGCAACTCTCCCCAGGGGCACAATGGCTTTCTTTGTGCCTCCTTCACACTACTTCACCTTTGTTTGCTGTGAGGCAGAGCGGTGTGGAACAATCCATTATGGCTGCATTTTTCCACACTGCTCGCAGGTCTCTGTGCCACCCAGATTTTTGTGCGTGGCAGTTGAGCTGCCATACATGGAAATGAATGGAATGCCACTATGTGTCATTCCATTAAAGTTTAACGTTTAAAAGAAATAAAAGGACAGTGAATTGCATTGTAAAAATACTTTGCCAACTGCTGCGATCACTACCTGTAGAATAATACCCTTAAAAATCTCATGTAAAAAAGTTATTGGATGAGACAAAGTGTTGGCCATACACTAGTAGATGCATGTTCTAATTCATGTAAAATTCTCTGTACATTTGATGACTTGTTGCATGTTCTTCATAAATACTTTGAAATTGTGTTTGCGTTGAACATTTGATTTGGAAACTGGAAACTAATAGACCTTACTGAACAGTTACCACATTCACTTTTAGAAATTCATTCAAGATGGATTTTTCAACATGTTCCTTCAAAATTTTTCATCACTGTGTTAAAAAATGAATGTCAGTTTGACCTCATTAACGAAAATTGAACAAAAACATTCTTGAAACAAAATTTTGAACAAAATTCTACTAGTGTATGACCAGCTCATGGCACATTGTCAGGTGTTTCTGCATTGATATTCTACCCTTCACAAGCAAAATGACCCCCTTACTTTTTATTTCCTCCATATTTCGATCATAATGGGGTTTTCTAAGCACCCACAAGCTGCTTGGTTACCTACTGATGCAACAGTAAGATCCAGTTGCCTGTGTAGAGAATGCATCTGTGCTTTTGATAAACTGCTATAATCACTAAAACATTTTGTACAAAGACTTTACTTGTTGAAGTTCCCACAATTAAATGTCTCCAATTTGAATTTGTTTTTAAGATTTTTTTTTTTTTTTTTTTTTTTTTTTAGCTTCTGACATCCAAATCCCATTACCAGGCCACTCCTGTATGCAAAGTAACAAAGTAATTGCAAACACATTTCTATGATACTGTTTTTCTGCATATTAGTCTGTAAATACAGCTGTCTCAAGTTTTTTTTTTTTTTATTATTTTTCAAAAAGTTAATTGCAGTAGAGGCAAATATAATTGCACCTACTGGCTGGTGATCAGTCCTGCTTAATATTCCACTTGGTATAACCGAGAATATAACAGCGTTATACACAGCTGCAATAAAGTACATAAGGGTAATGTGCAATCATGTTTTTAACAATATTTCCATTTTAGCCTTGGGTCTTCATTTTATTAACAGATGTAAAATAATGTCTGTGTTGGGATATCGGCTGAGTTCAGATACAGAGTTTGCAAGCAATATATATAATTAAATGGTAATATCATGTGACTGCAAGTAAAATCATTGAACACAAATAAACAGTTTACATGGATTTATTAATATTAAAATGCGAAAACACTTCTTATACAAGCCCAGCCTTACATAAATCTGAAGCTCCTCATTATACAATGTCATAGTTCCATCAAGTTGCTTAGTTGGACTAACAATTTATATTTGAAAAAATATTCACTACAGCAGACAGGTTATTCCCTTTACCTGATTTTACAATTCACATTTTGTAGTGTTGTGCCATAAAGAATGTACAATAATTGAGATTTTAATTGAAAATGACAAGTATTACTGTCATACTAACCCAGGAGTGAATAGTGACAAAACAAGGGCCTTGTTAAAATCTGAAAATGTGTTTTCATTTATCCAGCATTAATCCTAACTTTTATAAAGGCCAAATAAACATTATCGTAAATGGAAATCGTAACCGGGTGACATTTGGTTTGCTAAAGTACTGTGTATTATAAACAATCACCAACAACTAAAATAGTTTGTTTCACCTTTTATTAAATATTTTCTTGCATCCTGGGGCACTACTAATCATCATCTAAAAAGCCTTCCCCTGTCTATATGCAAGCATTCCAGAGATGGCTGCATACAATTTTCCAGGGTGGGTTTCCTGATGGTGACCATACCTGCATACTGACTAATAGCAAATAGGCTGTCCACTTTGCAAAAGAATTTGCCCCAAAGCTTAGTAATTGTGGTAAAGTTTCACTTTGCAAAGAATACCCAATCATGTGCAAGGAAAAAAAATGCTTGCACATGATTGGATGATGAAAGTCAGCAGAGCTTCGCCTAATCCACTAAGTTCTGATGAAAAATTCCTTTACATAGTAGGTGAGGTTGAGAAGACACCAATCCATCAAGTCCAACCTGTGTGTGTGATTATATGTCAGTATTACATTGTATATCCCTGTATGTTGTGGTCGTTCAAGTGCTTATCTAATAGTTTTTTAAACTATTGATGCTCTTGGCTGAGACCACCGTCCATGGAAGGGAATTCCACATCCTTGCTGCTCTTACAGTAAAGAACCCTCTACGCAGTTTAAGGTTCAACCTCTTTTCTTCTAATTTTATTGCACAGCCACATGTCTTGTTAAACTCCCTTCTGTGAAAAAGTTTTATCCCCATTGTGGGGTCATCAGTATGGTATTTGTAAATTGAATCATATCCACTCTCAAGCGTCTCTTCTCCAGAGAGAATATGTTAAGTGCTAGCAATCTTTCTCCATAACTAATGTCCTCCAGACCCTTTATTAGCTTTGTTGCCTTTCTTTGTAGTCTCTCCATTTCCAGTACATTCTTCTTGATTGAGGACTGGTGCCCAAAACCCCCGACAGCATATTCCAGGTGCGGCCGGACCAGAGTCTTGTAGAGTGAGCATTTTTTAGGGGGTTGATTTACTCAAGGTCAAAGACACTGTTCACCTTACAAGGGAATTTGCCACAAAGCTTAGCGAATGAGGTGAGGCTCTGCTGCCTTCCATCATCCAATAATGTGCAATCAATTATTTTTTTAGTTGCACATGCTGTTGATTATAATTTACCTTGCAGGTTATTGGATATTTTTTGCAAAGTGAAACAAGCACTGGGGCAATTTCCCTTGGCAAGTGCAACTTTCTGTGCACAGTAAACAGCTGATCTGCATTTCCAACTCGCACAAAAACAAGCTACTCACCGCAGATGTGCTGCGGTGTCATTAATTCTTAATGGCAGGCACGTGGTTTGTGCGTGTGAAACTGCATGGTGGCGCATTTTTAAAAAAAGGCTTGGGTACTTCTTTCCCCACATTCCTCATTGGTACAGCAGCCCATTCAGATGAATGGGCTGTGTTACCCATAATGTGGGCGTGCAAACGCACACGCATTTATGTGACAGGGTGACAGAGGAGAACAATGGGACCCGGGCACAAAGTGTTGTCACCCTATGCAAGCAGTCCCTGGGTAACAAACAAGATGGGATCTGTAGATTTGTTCTTAAGTTGAATTTGTTTGTAAGTCGGAACAGATACATTTTTGAAGTGTAGCACCAGCCAAGACAATTTTTTTTTTTGTTTTTTGGATAGCATAGGGAATGGTTAACATTTGTTTTGCTGTCTGTGACCCTGTTCAGAAGATTTCACCTCACTTTCTGTCCATATGACAATTTAATTTTGAACCTTTTGGATTGTTGTGGAAACGAGGATTGGTGATACACGCTCCAGTGGAGATACCTTTTTCCCCCATGATAACTCTTTGAGGAGTAAATTTCCATTCCTAGGGGTAGCTATCCTCTCTCTTCCTGTTGTCTCCCTCAATTTATAAGTCAGAAGTTTGTAACCCAGGAACCACCTGTAATAGGACATGGATGAACAAGGGCTTTCATGGCAGGCTCACCTGGTATTCTAATGAAAGCTGCAGATTTAAATGTTTTGAAACATACTTTTGGGGCTAAATTGTAAATGACTGGGTTATATACTTGGGGACACCCTTCTCCTCCTCTCAAATTATTGTCCGATCCTTCTGTCACTAACTTGTCTGCATCATTCTCCATTCATCCTTTTATGAAATTCCTTGCCTCCATAACCTGTATTATTGATGGTAGCAGCAATGCAATGACCGATAATTAACCCAGACTGAGACAATATAGTAGGCCAACGGGGTCATGTTGAAACTCATTTGTGACTTATGTACTACTCTATTATTAGGATTATAACCCTTAGAAATAATGGATAATAAATTATATAAACAGATCTTTGATCTTTAACACTTTTTAGCATGTCAAAAAATAACCACAACTTGACATAAGCAAGTCCTGATACAATACACAGTTTTAATACTTGCATTATAAAAATTTGTATACTGCAGAAGGCTTTAATTGTGCAAGCTGTTGGGTAAGATATTAACATTGCACTTATTTATGAAAAAATATCAAATACAAATATTTTCTGCAAATGCTGTTAAACTGAGAGATATTTTTATGTTTGTCACCAGGGCCAAGAAAGGAAAGAAAAATGATCCAGTTCAAAAAAGGATGGTGGGCACTTTAGAGCTGGTGCGTACTGTGTGTGATGTTTATTGTAATGTTGTTTTTTAGAAAGGATGGAGGGTCTAAGGATGATGGAAATGGTTGCCAATGCTAGTTTAAATCCTGGAACATAAGGGTGTCCCAGAAGAAGCAAACTACTGAATCCCAGTAAGTCATCACAGCGAAGGCAAGATGGGGGCTTAAGATTGTAATGACCCTCAATCAAGAGCAGTCAAAAAACAGAAAATTGTATCAAATGCTTATTGAAATTTTCCTTTCCTGACGCCAAACCATGGCAGCATACTAGTGATAGGGCTCCACCTCTTGACCACTCCCTCAGGACTAGTGAATAGCATAAAAAAGGACTAGCTAGCCACACCTCCCCCATTCTTTGTAATGAGCTACATACCAAAATACACAGGGTGGTACCGTATGGTGCCAGGGTTTGGTGCCAGGAAAGGAAAATTACGGTAAGTATTTGATAGCATTTTCCATTTTCCTGACGCCAACATGGCAGCATATTGGTGATGCATAACTAGCTGACAGGATTGGTTTGACAAGTAGAACCCATCTTCTAATTAAGATGGGACAGAGGACTGAATAGTCTAGTCTACTCCGTAAAGTTTGAGTAGGTACGCTGGGACAACCATGATACCTTTGTTCAGATGGATACCATAAATGCTCTTGAATGTGCTGCCTATGTGGCTGCAACTGTTCTGGTAGAGTATGCCGCTGCTGATGGGGGCTCGCGCCCCCTCGTCCTATATGCACAACCAAGCCGGCTAAAGTCCAGGGAGTAACCTATTTTCCTTGATGATTTCCAGCTGGAATGACAAAAGGATTATTAGATGCCCTGAAAGGAGCAATTGTGGACAGATACTTCTTTAAAGTTCTGAAAATGATCAGTTTGTGTGACTTTCCTGTGTGATGTTCTGGAAAGTTAGGCAATGCCCAGATATCTGTTAAATAGAGGGCTGCTGCCACCTTTTGATACAAGATGATCTACAAGACCCAACTCTACTTCTGGAAAGAAACAACATGTGTTTTTTGTTTTATTTTTTTTTAACCTCCAAGAGCTTGAATCTCAGACAACCTTCTGCTTAAATTTCTTGCAATAGATACTGCCTTGTAGGCAATGGTCGAACTGAACACTGCTCTGTCAGCGCAAACGGTTGAACTGATATGAGATCCAGCAACAACAATAGATCTCGCTGAAAAGGACTCCTTTTCTTGGTGACCGAATCCTACCAACTGCCCTCAAAAGTCGTGTAGACTGAAGGATTCCTGGCCAATTCAAATTTTTTGTTGCCGATATAGCCGACACTTGGGAGCTGAATTATGATGGGCTCAGGCTCGTGTCCAATCTGACCTAGAGGAAGTATAGAACAGCTGTCACCTGAGGAGCAGCAGGATCAATGTCTCGCCCTACCGATAAAAAGTAAACTTGTTCTAGGTTTGGGCATAGATGTTATAGAAGACCACCCAACAAAGTAGAGATAGCTCTGGAGCAACCAGTGCTCCCTTTAGCACCCTTGCTTGCATCCCCATTCTGTGTATGTGCAGAGGGGAATTGCCTTCTGTATCCTGAAGTGAATGGCCAGGGAAAATCGAGGCCTTTGAGGCCAATCTGGAGTAGTGGCTATGACAACAGTGTTCTCCCTTGACAGGCTCATGAAGATTCCTCCTTAAGAGAGATGTTGGGGGGAGGGACATATAGGCTAGATTGCAGCCCCAAGGAAAGACTTGAGCATCTGCCCCCTGTGTCTTGGGGTGCGCAAACAAGGTCAGACATACGCAAAATTAGTGATTACTGTGGGAGGCGCAAAGGTTGGTATGTGGTAAGCCCCCCAGCCTTCAGGAAAAAACTTTATTTTTTCAGAATTTTTCAGTTTTTTTCCGGGCCTTCACATCTCTAGGCGGAACAGTAAGGAATCTACCGAAGTGACCATGAGTGCCTGTCCTCCAAGGATCTGAACAACAAGCTTTCAAGAAACCCGTGAAGCATGCCCTCTGGCTCTTACCTCAAGAGTCTGGGCGTGCACTCGCCAAAAAGACCTTAGCGGGTACCTGCGGTATACTTAAGGATTTTCATCATGGGCCTTGTCCAAGGTTCCCCTTAGAGGAGGGAAACCTGCCAGAAGAAATTTTTTTTTTCTCTTTGCTTCCGATGTTATGGGAGTAGATCAGACTTTTCTCCTGACGCTTCCGATATGGCTATCTCCAGTTTCCTACCAGAGATCCTGTGCCATAGAGTGACTTACCCTGTGACGAGTATAACATTGTCTTGACAAGGCACTTTGTTGAGACTATTGACGCAGTAAGGTTTTCTGATTTATGTTGGCTAGGGCCCGAATGATATAAGCCTTAGGAATTTCCTCCCCAACAGCGGTCTCTATATCCTGGGACCAGAAACCTAAAGTATTAGTCACCAGGTAAGGGTCACTGCCGAATGGTAGGCCAATCTCAGCCGCCTCATTGTTGGACAGTCGCTCTTACTGTAGGCATGGCTTTCAGCGTGCCATTTCCGGTCTCTGACAAGGAAAAAACTTGTATAGACAATTGAAGGAAAAAACTCTTTCCGGACTTTTGCCATTCCTCAGTTTAAATCTGTTCCTTAAATGGAAAAGGGGTTGTTGATTTAAGAAGGTAAGTATGACTTTGTCTTTTTACTCATGTAATGGCCTGCATGGCTGCCTGGATACACAGTTCCACAAAGGAAAAAACTGAATCCAAGCACCTCTGGGTCTCCCTCTGGTGAAGAGGAGCTACTATTACTGCAGGCTGACCCCCTCACTAGCCGAACTGAGTGGTTGAGCAACCCATGCCAAAGTGCTAGGTTGCTCTACTAAAGGCTAGACTAGCAACTAGCAGGGGGCTGTGCAGCCAGTGTAATTAAAGTGAGTTCAAAACAGAATTTTTGCCTCCGTTAAATAATAAAAATATCTGGCGTTACTTGTTAGCTGCAAACACCTCCAGGCAGTCTTTACTTACTAGCCTAGGCATGGGCATAGGCACTGCACCACAGGCCCTGTAGGACACTTGATGGGGCGCTGGCTCTGGGGAAGAGGAGCTAAGACTTCTTCCTTGGAACTTTTTTCCTTTTCTCCTGAGTGGGAGCGGCATCCGGGCTATGTTCCTCTGAAGAACCTCCACCTTTCCCTGGCCCCTAGCTCTGATCTTTAAGAGTGTAGGCATATGGGGCTGAAGAAAATCAAAGCAATCCGCATGAGAGGGCACTCATTCCTGAAAACGTACTGATATGGTGGCCCCCACTCTAGGTGTTGAGGGTCTTTGTATGAGCGATGACTGACTGATGATCTGTGGAGGAATGGGATGGCCAGCTGAGATGAGGATAGCCAAAGAAGCGACAAAGGAGGAGAAGGATAGTTATAAGCAGGGTTCCTCCAATCTCTTTCTTAAAAAAAAAAGAAAAAACATGCATACATACAAATACATACAAACATTTTTATATATATATATATATATATATATATATATATATATATATAATTAAAACAAAGAAAATCAGCGTAATAAAAACCCTTTGAGTAACAAAGCTGCTGAACACCAAGTATCAATAATCAAATCCCTAAAATCGAAAAATACCAAAAAGAGCAGCGCTATAGATAAAAAAAATGTAATTAAATGTCCAAATAACATGTAAACAGAGTGATCCGTGTAAATCTTCAGTGATGAACAATCAAGTGACTTAATGCTGAACAGAACCTCCACCAACACCGGATGTCTTTGAGTCGTCTGTGAGTCAGTTTGCGCAGTATGGGGAGCGAATGTACGGACGTACAGGAAGTGGCTTAATTGTGCAGTCGATGGTAGTAATGCTGAACTTCGTGGTAAACAACCCAAAGAAAAGGTTATTCTTTCCTACTGCTCCTGCTCTGCCTGGTTACAAGGTAGGAGACTGACTGTACCAAATCTACTACAACATATTTTGAACAAGGGGAGCGGCCTTTATAAGACACGGGATATATGAGTATCGCTACATATTGTTCTTAGTAAGTGTACACCGTGGATTTGCCAGCCGTTAGATCCTGAATAGGAGGATGTATGGTCATCTTTTGTGAACTATAATGGTCCATTCTGTAAGGAGGAATCTATTGATTTGCCAGCTGATAAGTATCTTGGTCAGCAATGCGTGTTTGACCCTCTGCAATTAAATGCTGTGAGGTGAGCAGCCATTCTTGGCATTGTTGCATGTTCTATTCAGCACTAAGTCACTTTTGCATGGGCTGATTGTTCATCACTGAAGATTTACACAGATCACTCTGTTTACATGTTATTTGGAAAATTTTTTTTATTTGAGAGAGATATATATATCTCAAATAAAAAAAAATGTACATATACAGACACACAGAAGTGTCTCTGTGCAGGGACCAGGAAGGAAATACAGGCTGGCGCTATGGTCAAGAGTTTAACTATAGTGCCAGCCTGCAGAGAGAGAGAGAGTCTTTCCTGGACCTTCCCCTCCATTAATGGCAATAGGTATAATTTGGAAAATGGAAAATATGAAAACGGAAGGCAAAGGAAGTGAGAAATATAAAGGGAGAGATGGGCAAAGGTAAAGGCTACCCTGTATGGCACAAGGGCTAAGAGAGAAAGAATGCATAGCTGGGCCCCTCAAATGCCACAAACGCTGCAGTCACAAATTTTAAAGGCAGATTTCGTTCCTAAAGAGGAAACACTGCAGGCCCCATCGAGACCCATAGAAGGGGCCCCCAGGCTATTAAGTGTATTTAGCAGCCTGAGCGCTGGGACTTCACACTGGGAGAGACTAAACCCAGACTGCTACTGCACTGAGGCAGAGGTGGAGACATAGAACTGCTTACTCTTCACTGGTGCGTGGAGGTATGAGGAAGAAAAGAAGAATGGGGTGGCCATCTAGTCCTTTTATTTATTTATTTATTTATTTTTGCTATGTAAGGGTCGCAACGTTTCTCAACATATATTGGACAAAGGCTCCATGTACCGATCTGATCATAAAAAAAGGCACTCCCCATAGCATGCATCAGTTAAAACCAGCAAGTTTTAATAAAATAATTGCACTTACAAGATGTGTAGTATATTACAGTCATACAGACTGGTGCTAACTCGGGCCCTGAGGATTTTTTTTTTAGGGTTGTCACCAGAACAAGAATAGAGGGGGGTTATTCCAATAGGGGTGCTAGCTCTGGTTACCCTGGTGACAAACATGGATTCCCTCACTTCGGAGGGATTTCTTCTTACTTCCTGTTTTGGCTATAGGACAAGAAGTGAAGAGAAATCTCCCATAAGGGACACCAATGCAAAACAAAACACTGACAGGGCTATAACCCTGCTTATTCTATGCAAAATGAAGAAAAAAAAATATTTTGCATAGACTGCACCTGGCTGTGCTGTCTGTCAGTAAGTGTAAATTTCAGATCTGGATGGACAGAATTAAAAATCATCTTTTGTAGGTAAAAAAAGGTTCTCCTATATGCATTTATCTCTGTATTAAGCTGTTTTGCATGAAGTACTGCTTTAAAATAACATGCATACAGAGAAAAGGCATTATGCGTAAATGATATGTTTCAGATTATATGACATTACAGGAACTCATAATGATAAATAGCACATGAAAGGATCACAAATTGAAAATGTTATATTAATTGATTAGAAATATGAATGTTTCCTTGCAGCTTGGCTATGCTGACAACTGGGATATACTGCTGATGATCCTTGGAATAGCATGTGCACTTGGCGCAGGCACTGGACTTCCCATCATGATCATAGTCTTTGGGGATATGACAGATTCTTTTGTTCAGAGTGGTATCCCAAGTAAGCATCATATATGTTTTCATTTCACTTCAAATACATTTTTATGTATAACGTACAACACTAGCATACCTCCCAACTGTCCCTGATTTGGAGCAATGTCCCTCTGTCCTCCTCCTTTATCTCTCATTTTAGTCTGATCTAAATAGTTGTATATAAAATGCACTTTTTATCTTTCCAAAAGTGTTTCCCAGTGCTAAAGCTTTCATCCAATTTTTAAATTGCTGCATTTGTACATTTTAAAAAGCCAATATAAAGGAATAGTAGTAGTAGTAAAAAAAGCACTTGTGGATTTATTTAACCTTTTTTGGGGGGTTAATTCTCCTTTAAGGGGGTGTGGCCTATGCCTACATACATTTTTTAGTAGATGTCCCTCATTCCCATCTCTAAATGTTGGGAGTCCTAAATGCATACAATAAAAACCTGAGCTGCCAGCTCTACCTACCCACCATGACCTTCACAAAGAGATCCTGTTCTCTCATTTAGCCTTTTTTTTTTATTCTATTTTATTGTATATTATATTATATCACAAGAAATGAGACTCCATGGCTGAGATAAAGTCAGATGGTGACCCAGAATCCCCCAAGGGGCCTTTTATATTATTTAGTACCACCCATTAAAAAAATCAGTTTTTGTGAACTAACCTTTTTAAATTATGTGAAGCCTCACTTTGTAAAACAACCCATTTGGTTTAAAACCAAAATGAAAAATAAGATGTTTGTGTAATAGATTTAAGAAATATATAATCATATATAATTATTATTTTTTTTTAATATAAGACCCCTTTCACATTGGAGTCGCGTTGGCGCTAAAGTGCCAATTGTTTTAGCATCACTTTTCGAACAACTAGCAGGGCGCTTTTAACCCCCGTTAGCGGTCAAAGAAGGGGTTAAAATGCCCATGTTGAAGTGCTTCCAAAGCGCTTTTCGGGCTCTTTGGAAGCACTGTCCATACATTTCAAAGATGCTGCTTGCAGGATTTTTCCTAATGTCCTGCAAGCGCACTGCCCCAGTGTGATAGCACTTCACATTTGGACGGCATGGGAGGCAGTTTTCAGGACCTTGACAGGCTCTATTTCTGGCGCTAAAATGCCTGAAAACTGCCCCAGTGTGAAAGGGGTCTAAGTGATCACATAATCTCTGTTCTCAGCTGCATAAGCAGCTTAGAGAGGTGGGGGTGGAGGCTGCAGTGGGGCGTATCAGTTGGGGGCAGAAAGAGCAACACACCAATCTTCCCAGGGAATGGCTGTGCAGGAGAACATGTCAGCACAAGCCTGACCATTGGAGGACAGACAGGTTGTTCTCCCAGCTCAGGTAGAAAATTGACCATACTAGGCATAGAAGCTGATCCATCCCAGCGTGGTTAGCTTGAAATAGGAAATCAGTGGGACTGGCAGGGTCACCAGGAAATGTTATAATAGTACATGTACAACAGACACACATCAGGAATGTGACATGTTGGGGTAACATAGGGCTGGTTCACACCATAGTTTCTGTGTTCTGCATGTGTTTTTGCATACATGTTTACATGCATTTTGTATGTGGTTTTTGTTGCATTCCAATGTGTCTTTTCCCAGTTTTTTTATTTTGACACTTGAAAAATCAAAATTCAGTGCATTTTAGTGCATTTACATGCATTCCGGTGCGTTTAAATGTGTTTATTCCAGATGCATTCCAAATCCCCCAAAAAATGTAGCAGCTTCTACTTTTTTGACTGCACTAGAACTGGCTACACTGGTGTGAACTAGGGCCATTGGAATAAATGGAAAACACTGCCCATGCATTTTTTATGCAGTTTAAAAACGCACTGGATAGCATCTGGTGTGAACCAGCTCTAAAGGTAAAAAAATCATTTAACACCATACTGAAAAAAGTACATCAGAAACCAATCAGATAAAGTGAAATCATACACCATTTTGTGTTTTCTGTCTTCTCTCAATTTCAGCACCGGGCACCACTCCCCCTGCACCTGGAGTATGCAATCAGACGCTCATAGGCAATGTTACCATAGAAGTAAAAATGACAACGTAAGAAAATGTTAACGACATTTAACGAGTTGAATTAATATTTGTGCAAACTGTGTGTAAGAGCAACGATAGACATGAAATGATGAGCCCCTAATAAATAATAAAATAATGAGCCTCTAAAACACCTTTAAATTTAGTATTTACTATTGTTCCCCTGTTAATATCCCGATAGCCTCTTCTGCGTGGTTGTACAGGCTCTTCTCCTCTACTGAAATTGCTTCCTCTGATTTCACTGCACACTGTGTTACTTCTCACATAGCTGCAGTAACTCCAATAGAACCTGCCTGATTTCCCACCTAGAGGACATCCACCATCATGTAGCTCTTCCCTCCCTAGTATAGATGGGGTGCAGTGCTCATGTAATAAGTCCTTTTCAAAATAAATCCAAAGACTGTGTTCAGCACACTTCACATCAAGGGTGGTTAGCAGAAGGTGAAAAGAGAGGAAACCATCACCAGCACCTGATAACACAGCCGCTTACCCTCCTTAATGGACCCTCATTACAAAGGTCACATAAGCATTGAATGGTAAAAGACGGCCTTTGCTCTTCATGCATCAAAATCGGGGACAGCGAGGCAGAACTCAGATATAACAACCCATGGTTTCAACTTTCAAAAGGATCTGGCAATAACCACCATAGATTATTCCACCCCATGTGGATATGAACAGATAGACCTTGTGGTGCAGTATATCAAATAACGTTTAATAAAGTTAAAAGGGGATGAACTCCCATGCTCCGTATAAAAAAACACACTTGTTTGTCATAACATTCAGTCATCCCCACCAACAAGATGGCAGCCGTATCCCAGTGTCACGTCACTGACTCCTTCCTGCGCATGTCGCTATTGTGACGTCATCAGGGGCGTAGCTAGACGGACACTCTAATATCTTATATATGCGGGAAAAAATAGGGAAACAGCGTAAATAGGCTGCGTTCCAATCACCGGAAATCATAAAAACAATCATGGCTTTGGAAAAGCAGCAATAGTAGAATAAAAAATGCATTTCACTGCATAAATTAAAAAATAAATTCAATAGTTAAATCCGTCATAAATTACTGAATAGTATCAAATTAATTGACGGACACTTGGATATACCATTAACTAAAAACATATTGGCAACTAATGAATAAAAATTTATCTTAAAGGTACACTCGGGTGTAGCACCATCTTGTGGTCAAAGGGGATAATACATAATTGCATTGATGTTCAAATTTAACATCACACAATCTTATATTAATCAATCCTTTACATAATAAAAATTATATAAAATAATATAAAATATCAGTTACATATTTCTAAATCTACAGGATATTAAATCTAAACTGATCATAAAGACCATATATCAACATATCCTATGCATTGCTAATAAATGCATTTACATCCCACTCAATATTCATACCATAATGGCTATATGTTTTAGCCTTATAAATCCACTGATTTTATAATTCAGAAACCCCTCTGGTCATATGGCTTTCCCTCCAATTCCCAACAAATGTATTTATACCCAAGAACACAGTCCACTTTGGATTCCGATTATGGTGAGTAGAATAATGCTTAGAGAGACTGTGCTTTGGAGAACGATTTTTAACATTGGTCACAAGTCTCGTCTGGAGTTGACTGATAATACGACCTATATATTCCAGCCCACATGGACATAGTATAAGATAGACTACATTTTTAGAAGCACATGTTATAAAGGTTTCATTGGAAAGTGTTCATGAATGGAGTTAGAATCAAGAGTCCAACTTCCTATGCCTTTCTGCATTCATCTGACAAATAGAACACTTCCTACATGGGGAAAAAAAACACAAAAAAACATAATATGAAAAAAAGATAATCTATTTGTGGGATCTATTACATTTGGAGCAACCTGAAGTCTAAGCGGAGGAGCCCCTCTAAACACAACTGCAGGTGACTCTGAGAGAAGAGGTCCCAAAACCCTGTCATTCCTCAATACCTAATACATAATACATAATTCCAGTGCCTACGTAAAATCTTTTTGATAGTGTGTTGCTAGGTAGAATAGGTTGTAAATAAGGTGAAATTGAAGGTATCAGTGGGTACAACATCCCTCGGAACCAACAACTCATACCTAATTCTCCCAGCTGCACGCTCAAATGCTTGGTTTAATTCCATAGGATCATAACCCTTCTCTAAAAAACTCAGCCTTAAATTAGAGGGCCAGGCAGGGCGAAGGCAAGTCTTAGTGCTGATGAAGCCATTCCTGTCTGTCTCCTTAAAGAAGGTAGACGTTATAATGGCTCAGTCTGACACTGTGATTCATGTTGGAGTAATATACCCCTATCATTGACATTTAACTTAGCCATGAACTCATCCAGTAAGCACTGTTCCCTATCCCATATAAGGAGGATGTTGTTTATGTACCTTTTCCAGAGATTTAACTCAGGTCTAGGTCTTTCTAGGGCCTCCTCCTCCCACCTAACCATTAACAGGTTGGCCATACTTGGCTAGTATTCCTGTACTTCCCCAGTACTTCCCTAGTAATGTTGTCCCTGGCCCACCCCTTTCATTCATTTGATTACAGTTCTTTTAATCATGGAGGCTCTACATTGCATATGGGTGTTACTTAGGGTGGATTGCATGCAAATGCTTTCTGTCTAGGAACTCCCCCTCCTCCAGACTGACACCCACCCATCTAATATTTGCATAAAACCTCACTAAAACCAGGTCACTTTTAGTATCAGGGTTGAGGGCTCTTGAGCAGAGTATTGAAGCAGGGTGCTGTGATGTTTTCAGGAAGCTATGTACAGCACCTTACTGGCCCTTCCACCAGCTATGACCTGTCTGCTTGGTGTATAGAAGCACATCAACCCTGTGATGTCACCGGTTCTAAAATAAGGTATAGAATGAAAATGGAAAGATTTTAGTTAAAAGGTCATTGGCACTGATCAGTGTATTTTGACAGTGGAGGAGTCCCCACTTCCAGAATACAATAGTGCAGTGGGGAAGATTCCTCCATCCACCCCACTCAATCTGTTCAGTCATTTTTGGCCAGCTTAACAGTCTCAGACATATGAGATAGTGTAGACTCCCTGGCGGTATTCCCGAGTCAGGCTCCGGGTGAGATTTAATTATCATAAGCGGTATTCCCGAGCCAGACTCGGGATCGCATCGCTGGATCCATGTAGAGGTTACTTACCTTGTCCCCTGGATCCAGTGATATCTCCCCGCTGTGATCAGCGAGCCGCCATGTCTCGCTCGATCTGTGACAGTGCCGAGCTCCGTTCCCTGCGAGCGTTGTGACACACGGGGACGAAGTTCGGCGCCAAATTCAAAAGATAAAAAACACAGTATAGATACAGTATACTGTAATATTACAGATTACAGTACTGTATGAAATAATTACACATCCCTTTTGTCCCTAGTGGTCTGTCCAGTGTCCTGCATGCAGTTTTATATTATAAATACTGTTCTTTATGCCAGGAAACTGGAGATTGTCCAAAAAAATGTCCCTTTACATCAAAAGTGGTTATAGACCAGCTAGAAAACAGCGATAATAAATTAGAATCACTTGCAGAATTGAGCGATAGTAATTTGTGGGGAAATTCATCATCAAACACTAAAGTAATGACAGAGACAATTCTGCATATTTCAGTGTTTTTGATTTGATTACATTATTGAATCATTTTTATTATTATTATATTATTATTTGTTATAATTATTTATAGTTATTTATTTTATTCTATTTATATTATATTATATTATTTGATTTCATATTTCAAATTTTATCATACCCGGAATGCCTATTAGACTCTTGTTTGGATGGACTTAAGTGAATTATTTCTAAGAATTACAGGCCTACAATAAAAAAACGCCAAATTTCCATGCAAAATAATGGTACCGCTTTCAGCACCTAAAATCTGAAATAATCATACCGCCAGGGAGGTTAAGCTGGCAAGCTAAGTGTGTGGCTTCCCTTCCTCTTCTGGACATCCCTGCGCAGAGCTATGAACCATCAAAATGCTTCCCTAAAGACATAGATCTTCAGATGTGCATTAAAAAAAGAAAAATGCTGGCAGATTTGAAGTCCAGGAACCTAGAGGAGGCCTACTACACACCTGCTGCAGCTTTTTCCCCCTCTGCTATGGCCAAACAGTATTTTACAGTAAATACACCAGGCGATATCTAACAGGCAAAGCTACAGTACTTATTGTAACAATCTTCTGTCTTTTAGTGATCATCAGTCTTTGTTGTTTAATAAAATATTCCACTAATATTAAACCAATTCTAAGCCATCTATTGATTATATAGTATCCTAAACTCCTGTTATATTTATATATATATATATATATTTTTTTTTTCTTTACAGATATGCATATTATTATGTTGCCATTGGCTGTGGTATGTTCGTCCTTACCTTTTTTGAAATTTGGACATTTGTAATATCAGCTGCAAGACAGTCTCATAGGATACGACAAAAGTTTTTCAAAGCTGTGCTTCATCAAGAAATGTCTTGGTTTGACACTACCCAGATTGGGACACTCAACACCAGATTGACAGAGTAAGAACCTCTTATAAAAGCAGTGTGATCTATAGCAAGCTATACATACATTAAAGTGATAACATCTAACAGAGTATTTAATAGCCTTGAGCTTCAGGAATCACTAGATGTAAACTTTGATGGATGACATTTCGTTTTCTAAAGTACCGTGTATCATAAACAATTGTGCAAGGAAATTGGGGAAATTAATGTGCAAAAATTGTGCCAAACAAAGCAGCTTACAGTCAAACTCCAGACAGATATAAACACATAGCGTAGCCCTAAAATAGAAAGCCGCAAAAAAACAGTGATAATCAATATGTGTAACATTTAAATGTTACACGTATTGATTATCTCCATTTTCCATTTTAGCGCTACACTATATGTTTATATCATAAACGATTGCCATTTTTTAAATAAATATGGTACACTAAAGCCGGATATACATTTATCGAAGTTCAGCCTGTTCAGCAGGGACCAGACAAATTATCATAAATGATGTATGGGGTCAGTGGTTGTACAAATTGATCTGCCGATTGACTTCTGTACAACCAGCCTGTCGTATAAATGTCAGCTGTTCAATCAGAGCCGCTGGCTGTAGCCTGCAGTGTTAGTCCATGTATTCTGATGGCAAGGAAATCTCTCCACTGTCATAACACAATAGCTCAGTGTGCATGATTTCCTCCATCCACCTCGAATGTGTGGGTAGGGGAATTCGTTCCGTTTTTTTTTTTTCATTCAACCTGCTGGCTGAACAACAAAAAAATACAGAATCATCTTTGCTTAACCACTTGCCGACGAGCTTCATTATCCTGTGGCAGGTCGGCACGATCCGGTGAACCATCGTAGCTGTATGTCGGTAGCTTTTAAGCGGAATAGCAGGCACCAGCGCCAGAACAGGGATTTGTAAACACACAAATCCCTGTTCTGTGAGAAGAGGAGAGACAGATTGTGAGTTTCTACTAGCTAGGAAGTGTTTTTATAGCACTGGTCGCTGTATAATTGTCAATGGTCCCAAAAATGTGTCAAGTGTCTAATCTGTCCACCATAATGTCGCAGTCCTGATGAACGCTGATCACCGCCACTTACTAATAAAAAATAAATCATTGCGATTTTTTTTTTTTTAATTACCAAACATTTGTAGAAGAATACATATTGGCCTAAACTGAGAAAAAAAAAAATATATATATATATATATATATATATATATATATAATTTTTTTATTATTGGGAGTATTTATTATAGCAAAAAGTACAAATATTGTGTTTTTTTTTTTGTTTATAGCGCACAAAATAAAAACCACAGAGATGATCAAATACCACCAAAAAAAAAAAAAAGCTCTATTTGTGGGAAAAAAGGACATCAATTTTGTTTGGGTACAGCGTCGCAAGACTGCGCAATTGTCAGCTAAAGCGACGCAGTGCCGTATCGCAAAAAATACCTGATCATGGTTAAAGCTGCATTCACACTGTTGTACTATATGAAAATGCATAAACCACAAAATTTTGGGTGCATCCATTAAAAGCTGAAAAAGCTTGTCATGCTTGCGGTGGCATTTATTATTAATGGCACCCGAAATTCAACAAGCAGATGCACATTTTGCATGTGTGTCAAAATGTGCAATTAAAAAAAAAAATGCCTGAAGCTCAAAAAGGTGCATGAGCTTTTTCACCACTTTTTTCGCTTGTAGGGCAGCCCTATACGTAAGGCAGGAAATAGTTTGAGTGTAAACGCTGTAAATGTATTTCTTTCCATTACAGTAGGTGTGAAACCCCCTCTTATTTGTCTCTTTCTCTCGCTGTCTCGCTACCATGCAATTTGTTGTAATAATGGAATGTACAGTGTTTTTATTTATATTATATATTTTTTTCTTTTCTTAGTGATATTAACACTATACATGATGGACTCGGAGACAAAATTTCTATATTTATCCAATACTTTTCAACTTTTTTAACTGGAATTATCATTGGATTTATATATGGCTGGAAGCTGACACTGGTAATCATGTCAGTGAGCCCTCTACTTGGTGTATCTGCAGCACTGTGGTCCAAAGTAAGTTGAACCATTTTGGTGCTTGCCGTGATTGTTTAGCCGGTGCTCTGTGGGGATTTTGCCAATTTATATTCTGTCAGGTACCTGTGTATGTCAGGGTTAAGGGGCATTTCTATATACTAATGTCCACTTCAAGCAATGATGTGGTGACCACTAGGTATATTAAATGTACAATCAATCATGCTTAGCAGCCCCAGGCATTAATGGGTGTTCTACATACATGCAAACAATTTCTATTGTCTGTAGGCATCTTGAAATTGAGCAGAAGCATTTTGCTATGATTGTCTAACACTGGGAGCTCCTTCTGCAACATTTCCCCATTCTAACATTGGGATCTTGTTTTGCTGCATTGCCTGGTGCTATTTCTTCACACTAGGAGCTCATCTTAGCCAATGGAATGGCTGAGAGCCTTGTCCGGAGAGTTCTGGTGTGGGGGGACCCCCCCCCCCTGTCAGAACACAATAGAACAGAGATCACTGTACTGACGTTGGATAGTTAGTACAACATCTTGTCCCGAGTGGTCAGTTTTTTTTCATGCAGCCCTGCTAGATTGAACGAAGGAAAACTACTGTTGTGTACTAGGCTTAACACCAGTTCTCCCAGAGAAGAATTATAACCTCATCAATGTGCTGCTATGAATTAACTAATGCAGTTAATGTGAAACTTCAGTTTCAACTTAATGTGAAACTGAAGTTCGACTGTAAAAAAACGGAAGTAGGCCGGCTTTTATTGCAGAAGAGACATGCAATGTCTCTTCTGCAATAAAATGCCCCTACCTGCTTGCTTACTGTCTTGAATCTTCTCCAGTGCTGTCAACTAAACTGGGCATGCACAGCTCAGTTTACAGTGCCCGGCGAGTCTGTGAGTGCGGGGTTGACTGTCTTCTACACTTGCGCAAGAGTTACATCTTCCCCTGATGGTCATTGAAGATACCCAATGACTGACACTCAGAAGAGGATGCCAGCACCAGTGAGAGACCATTGGACAGGTAAGTATTCACCCTTTAGTTCGACTTTAAGCTTGCAGAGAGGTCTCATGGGGTGCAAAACCATGCGGCCAAAAATGGCAACCACCTTAGTTTAAAACTAAGTTTTAAAGAAAGATGCCCATGGAAGGGATTTGAACAGCACAAACAAAACAGGAGTTATGAGCACATTTACTTGCTAGCCAGCCAACATAAAAACAAATTACACCATCTAATAATTTTCTTTTAAAATAGTTTTTAGTTGCACACATTTGCAGATATATGTAGATATATAAGTGCAGTCCTAACTCTAATCTTTGAGAGTCTCCATGTTGGAGCATATTTAGCAATAGATAAATTAAGGGCAGGTATATGTCTAGAGATAGCACCATTGCTTCAGAAAGGTGCAGGTGCAACAGAAACCAAGCCGAGCACAATGGCAGCTGTCAACATGCCATATCCAGCAATCTGAACAAATATAGCAACCACCCTAATTTATAACCAGCCTAAAAGTATAGTGCACATGGAGGGTACTGCACAGCACAAACACAGCAAAGGCTTTCCCAGCACACTTAACAGCTAGCCAACATAAAACCAAAATTGCATGGTCTAACAATTTGGGGTGCTTGCCATTTTGTTTAGCTAGCTGACATTGGCTCGGGCACAAATTGAATGCCTTCAACTGCAATCATGCTTTGGTGGGCTTCTGGTGTGTCTTGGTACCTTTTGAGAAGGAATAGGCTGTTTACTTGTTTTTGCTGGCCAGGTGGACTGACTTTCCAGAAATACAAACCTTTTGGTAAGTATAAGCCCTTGTACACACGGTCAGACATTCCGACAACAAAATCCGTCGGATTTTGTACGAAACTTGTGTTGCATACACACGGTCGGGCAAAGTTGTTGGAAAATCCGATCGTTCAGAACGTGATAATGTTATTTCGCTACAATGGGACTACGTTCAGGCTAGTAGCCAATAGCTTTGGTCTAGGAATTTGATTTCAGCATGCGTGGCACTTTGTCCAATCGGAATTCTCTGCACACAATCGAACAAAATGTTGTCGGAAAGTTTTATAGCCCAGTTCTAAAACTTTGTTCGTCGGATATTCCGACGGAAACAGTCCGATGGAGCCCACACACGGTCGAACTATCCAACAACGAGGTCCGATCGGACATTTTCCAACGGAATGTCCGACCATGTGTGCAAGGGCTAATAGTGTGTGTGTGTGTGTGTGTGTGTGTGTGTGTGTTTGCTGTCTGACTTTTCGTCAGATTCATAAGCTCCTGCATAAAACTCCTTCATAGAAAATGTTCTTTATACTTAAGCTTCTATTCTAAAGACTATGTATTTTCTTTTTATAGCTACTGGCTTCCTTCACAATAAAAGAACTGGCATCTTATTCTAAAGCTGGAGCAGTAGCAGAGGAGGTCCTTACTGCAATCCGAACAGTTGTGGCTTTTAATGGGCAAGAAAAGGCTTTGACTAGGTGCGTACAATCTGTGGTGCACTATTAGTACTCCTAATTCTGTACCGCCTCTTTCTACATTTGTTACCCTATCACTGATGTATACTGTTGCATATAATTAAAGTGTGGCTGTAATGTTGACAGGCAAACTAAAGTAACTGAGTACCAGGTATCCTCAGGTGTCACATCCTACTATTAGGGCCTTTTCCAACTTTTGCAATCCCTTGCAGTGCATCAACATGCTTTATTTCACACATTCTAGTGTGTTGCATTAAAAAAAGCCCATTGATTTTAAATGAGCTGGCAACATACTGCAAAAAAAAAAAATACTCTTGAACATTTTCTAGTATTGCAGTACACCACAATGTGTGGTATGTGTGTTTTGGTGCACGGCATTGCTTTGTGTATCTCTAGTATATAGTCCTTTGGAGTGCCATTTACAATGAATGGTAGCACATATAGCAGGTGCATTGCAGTAATATCTGTTTTAAACTAGTTTCTTCTCTCTCTGTCTCTCTCTCTCTGTCTCTCTCTCTCTGTCTCTCTCTGTCTGTCTGTCTCTCTCTCTCTCTCTCTCTCTCTCTCTCTCTCTCTCTCTCTCTCTCTCTCTCTTACGGGATAGGAAATCAGGGGAAATCTATCCAACAGAGACACAAACAGAAATAAAAATACCTTTGTTTTTCTTTAGAGTGGGAAGGCAGTCAAGCCACTGTCAAGTTTGTATTGCTTTGTAACAAATCCATACACTTTTGAGCTGTTGTTGGGACACCAGAAATTGGAGCCAACACTCAACCCGTTGAACTTGGGGTTTAATGAAATCATTATAATGAAGTCAAAATAATTGTGTATGTAATTTTCTTCAGAATTTCACATTATTATTGCAAAATGACTTTATTAAAACCTTGAGGTCAATGGTTTGAATGCTGACTCTTTTTAATTTTTCAGGTTTTTATTGCTGTCTTTATTCCCTAAGGGTACATTCCCCTCACTTTCTGTCACAGTTGTGTCCAGTGGGGTTCATTTACTAAAACTGGAGAATGTAAAATATGCTGCAGCTGTGCATAGAAACTGATCTGTTTCCAGTTTTTTTTGTCAATGCTTAAAGTGTTACTAAACCCAGGACCCTGCGTTCACTATATCTGGTCTCCCACAGTACAGAGAACATAGAAATGCAATTATTGTAGTAAATATAAACTGCTAAATACTTTTTCTCATCAGCAGTATATAGCAGTCCTGTGACTTCTATCAGTGTCTGGCCAGGCACTGGTTAAAGCTTGTAGAAGGAGTTTTCATTCTCCCCTGATTGTCCTATGAGGCTGCAGGACCCCTGTCCCTCTGTCTGGACAGTACTGATTGGCCCTGTGCTGATCACATGCACCCTCCCAAAAAAAAGAAAACTCTCAAGCAATACACATCAAACGAAGCATGTACAGAGTGCCTCCAAGGCTCTGTACTTTGAACAGATGGATTGGGGATAGTAAAGGTAGTAGATGATCAGAGAAGACAGGATCAAACAGTCTTTTTACACATTTCGGAGGATTAACACCTTGGATTCCCCAGCAAGTATAACAAGCATGCGCTACTGCATATACAGGCTGATTTTACTGTTGTGTGTTTAGTAACACTTTTTTAATGAACAAGCTGAATTTGGAAGCTGATCGGCTACCATGCACTGTTGCACCAGATGTTGCATTCTCCAGTATTAATAAATCAACCCCAGTGTGTCCAGGTACTAAAACTAAAGGAACAACTCTCCTGTAGCAATAGAAACCTGACAGAGGTTCTATCTTTTTCCTTATACACTAAAACAAAATTGGGTATTCGCCCGTTAGAAAATTTTGAAATGCCAATCCACCCAAACGTGACATTTTAGTTTACATGTGAAGCTCAGGAATCCGATTATTAAAAATGTCTAACTTGTTTCAGAATTTATATTAAACTCTTATAACTAACAATTCTCTCCTGCAGGTATACTGACAACTTGCATGAGGCAAAAAAAATTGGCATTAAAAAGTCTGTTACAACAAATATATCCATGGGGCTTACTCAGTTTCTCATTTTTGGAGCTTATGCCCTAGCTTTCTGGTATGGAACCAAATTAACAGTAGATGAACCTATTAATTACAGCATTGGAAAAGTGTTAATTGTAAGTTTGTTTACCTGTTTGCTACTATGAAAAATGAATCCAACAAAAATTGTTATTCCTAATTTTGGTAGATGTGGTTTTGCTAAATCTCCAAACAATGTATTATCTTTCAGGAACTCGTGTAATGTGATCTCTTGAACTGGCCCCATCTACTATGGCCTTTTATCAAAGTGTCTCTACCTCCAAAGTCTCCATTTACATTTTTCTTTGATATAATGGAGAATACAGTAGGCAATGTGATGCGAGTTTAGTTGCTTTTGTCATGGCTAGGGATGAGTTGAACACCCCCCGGTTCGGTTCGCACCAGAACTTTCGAACGGACCCCAAATTCGTACGAACGTTAGAACCCCATTGAAGTCTATAGGACTCGAACGTTCGAAATTAAAAGTGCTAATTTTAACTGCTAATATGCAAGATGCTGTCCTAAAAAGGGTTTGGGGACCTGGCTCCTGCCCCAGGGGACATGGGTCAATGCAAAAACAAAGTTTTAAAAATGGCCGTTTTGGCGGGAGCACTGATTTTAATGACGATTAAAGTGAAAAAAAATGTGAAATATTCCTTTAAATATCATGCCTGGGGGGTGTCTATAGTATGCCTGTGAAGTGTCACGTGTTTCCCGTGTTTAGAACAGTCCCTGCACAAAATGACATTTCACGGAAATAACGTCATTTAAAACTGCTTGCGGTTTTAATGTTATATCTGGTTCCTGCAATATGGTTGAAAATCATTGAGAAAAATGGCATGCCCATTACCAGCCCCTTTGGGTCTTGTACGGATATTAAGGGGAACCCCGTACCCATATTAAAAAAAGGAAATGCATGTGGCCCCCAGGCCCTATATACTCAGAATGGCAGTATACAGGCGGTGCAAACAAGACAGGGACTGTGTAGATTTGTTGTGTTAAGTTGAATCTGTTTGTAATTTTCAACTGGTACATTTTTAAAGTGTAGCTCCAGTCAAAAAAACGATTTTTAAGCTTTTTGGAAAACATAGGGAAGGGTTATCACCCCTGTATAATGTGTTTTGCGGTCCGTCTTTTTTCATCTCACTTGCTGTTGTCTCCTTCCGTTTGCAAGTAGGAGATGTTTGTAAGTTGGATGTTTGAAAGTAGGGGCCTGCCCTATATGCTCTGCAGAAATGGCAGAACAAGGTGTTGGTTTTGCCATAACATTGTAAGCCCTCAAAGTGACTCTTGGTGGGCGCTGGAGTGCCCTGCTGTGAACGATTATATCAAGAATTGTAATTACATGCCATTGTTGAACAGTGGTAGAAAAATTGACCTTTAGTGGTTGTGGTGCTGGTGCCACAACACTATAAGTCCTCACAGTTACTCTGGGTGGGCACAGGAATGGGCCCTCGTGTGAAATATTATATCAAGAATTGTAATTACATGTCCCTGTTAAACAGGGGCTTAAAAATTGGGCTGCTGGCACTGGTGCTGGTGCCACGACACTGCAACCTCTCCCATATACTCTAGTTTTAGTGCAGGAATTAGCCCTGCTGCAAAGCATTGGATCAAAAATTTTAATTAAATGCCCCTGTTAAACAGGGGCAGAAAAATTGGGCCTTAGGCACTGGTGCTGGTGCCACGACACTGCAACCTCTCCCATATACTTTAGTTTTATTGCAGGAATTAGCCCTGCTGCAAAGCATTGCATCAAAAATTGTAATTAAACACCCCTGTTAAACAGGGGCAGAAAAATTGGGCTGATGGCATCACCCAGAACCAAAAATGTTCTTCCAACATATCAGCGGAGGAGGAAGGGGATAGACAATCAACATAACAGGACAGTCACTCAGCATCAGCATAGGCAGTCTTGAAGGGATGTGATATTTAAAAAAAAATTATTCGGTTACATCAGCTTCAGGTGCTTGGTAGCTGTGGGTGATCCAAGACTGATTCATCTTGATGAAGGTCAGTCGATCAACTGATTCGGTGGACAGGCGCACCCTGTAATCGGTAACAAAGCCACCAGCAGTACCGAAGGTGCGTTCCGAAAGAACGCTGGATGCAGGACAGGCCAGTAGCTCAATTGCATACTGTGCAAGCTCTGGCCAGTGATCCATCCTCAAGACCCAGTAAGCCAGAGGATTTTTGGTGGGAAAGGTGTCCAAGTCTGACCTTGCCCCTAGGTATTCCTGCACCATGTAAATCAGACGCTGGCGATGGTTGCTGGAACCGATCATACCTTGGGTCTGCGGACTAAAAAATTGTCTGAAAGCATCGGTCAGACGGCCACCTTCTCCACCGCTCCTTCTGACCGATGCCTCAGCAACACGTTGTCCAGGACCAGGAGCTTGTAACCTCCCAGTCTCTGGGAACGCGTTGCACAGACCTTTCTGCAAGGCCTCCCGGAGATGTCTCATCCTCTGCTCCCTCTGCGATGGCAAGATAAGGTCGGCAACCTTACCCTTGTACCGTGGATCAAGGAGAGTGGCCAGGCAGTAATGGTCCCTCTCCTTGATCTGAAGAATATGAGGATCCTTCCGCAGGCTTTGCAGGATCAGGGAGGCCATGCAGCGTAGGTTAGCTGAGGCATTCGGTCCGGAGTCCTCTGAGTCACTAAGGGCAACATGATCCGCAGCTACCTCCTCCCAGCCACGTACAAGTCCACGGGTTTCTTGGGACTGTAAATCATCCCTACAAGACTGCTGCTGCTGATGCTGAGGGCCAGCCTCCACCTCCATGCTGACACAATCATCCTCCTCCTCCTCCTCCTCCTCATCCTCTTCCTGTGTGATGGGTGGCACAGCAGGAACACTGTCTGGATAAAGAGGGCCTTGAGAGGCAAGGAAGTCCCCTTCTTCCTATCTCTGTTCTGCCTCAAGTGCCCTGTCCATTATTCCCCGCAGCGTATGCTCCAAGAGGTGGACAAGAGGTACAGTGTCACTGATGCATGCACTGTCACTGCTCACCATCCTTGTGGCCTCCTCAAACGGTGACAAGACAGTGCATGCATCCCTGATCATGCCCCACTGGCGTGGTGAGAAAAAACCAAGCTCCCCTGACCCTGTCCTGGTGCCGTAGTCGCACAGGTACTCATTGATGGCCCTCTGCTGCATGTGCAGCCGCTGCAGCATGGCCAACGTTGAGTCCCACCTGATGGGCATGTCACATATAAGGCGGTTCTTGGGCAGGTTCAACTCCTTTTGGAGCTCAGCCAGCCGAGCACAATCATTAAATGATCGGCGGAAATGCACACAGACTTTCCTGGCCTGCTTCAGGACATCCTGTAAGCCCTGGTACCTGCCCAAGAACCGCTGAACCACCAGGTTAAGGACGTGAGCCACACAGGGCACATGGGTCAGTTGTCCCTGTCGGAGGGCGGAGAGGAGGTTGGTGCCATTGTCGCAAACCACCATTCCTGGCTTAAGCTGGCATGGCGTCAACCACCTCTCGGCCTGCCCCTGCAGAGCTGACAAAACATCCGCCCCAGTGTGGCTCCTGTCCCCCAAACAAACCAGCACAAGCAAGGCATGGCATCGCTTTGCCTGCGTACTTGCGTAGCCCCTGGAACGCCTACGGAGCACCGCTGGTTCTGAGGACAGAGCACTGGAAGAGGCCATGGAGGAAGAAGAAGAGGAGGGGGTGGAGGAGAGAGGTATGTCACAACCAATAGTAGCATTTTGGATGCGTGGTGGCGGAACAACCTCCAACACTACTGCACCTTGTCCTGCATCCTTCCCAGCTGCCAGAAGAGTGACCCAATGGGCCGTGAAAGACAGGTAACGTCCCTGTCCATGCCTGCTGGACCATGAGTCAGCGGTAATATGCACCTTACCGCTGACCGCCCTGTCCAGCGAGGCAAGGACATTGCCTTCCACATGCCGGTAGAGAGCCGGAATCGCCTTCCGTGAGAAAAAGTGGCGTTTGGGGACCTGCCACTGAGGAACCGCACATTGTACAAACTCATGGAAGGGGGCCGAGTCTACCAACTGAAAAGGCAGCAGTTGAAGTGCTAGCAATTTAGCCAAGCTAGCATTCAACCGCTGAACTTCTTTCGCCGGTCCAGCAGCTGGGGCAGGGACATTTGCCTGCTATAATCGGACGTGGGTGTACTGCTACCAGAGTGCCCGGAAGCACTTGGCTGTGACACACCTAATTCTACACCTTCATTCCTCTCAGAGCAGGTTTCAGAGAGGACTGAAGGTCTAGTGGGTTTGGAGATCCCAGCTGATGAGGAGCAAGGAGAGGTCCGCTTTGTTCTTTGGTGTGGGTCTTTGAGGTACGCTTGCCAATGAGCTGCATGGCAGGTCAACATATGTCTGGTCAAGCATATGGTGCCCAAGCGGCTGATGTTTTGGCCACGCGAGATACGCTTGAGACATATGTTGCAAATAGCAGCGGTGCGATCTGATGCACTCATCTCAAAAAAGGCCCACACCAAAGAACTTTTAGAATAACGCGCAGAGGCGGCGCCCTGCACAGGCGGAGCTCTGCGGTGTGATTCAGTCGGTGTGCTGCCCCTAAGCTGGCCCCCGGAGGGCATCCTGCCTCATTGGACATGTGCCTCCTCCTCCTCTCTCCTATCAGGCACCCATGTGGAGTCAGTGCCCTCATCATCCCCTCCCTCTTCATCGCTGGAGCAAACCTGGCAGTATGCTGCAGCTTGTGGAACATGACTGCCAGATTGGTGTCCTTCTTGAGCATCCCCTCTCTCTGCATTCACGCTACTGCCTTCCCCTAGTTGAGTATCATCATCAGAGCCTACAAAACACTGGGCATCCTCCTGGAGCATGTACCCAACACTGTGCTCAAAGAGTTCAGGAGACTTCTCAGGAGGAAGTGGTGGGTCTAGGGAAGGAGTCACTGATGATGACATTGAGAGAAGGGAAGATGATGCATTGGCAGCTGCTTTGCTAATACCCTGAGCCTGGGTGAGAGAGGATGAGGAGGATGAAGAGGGCTTCGTCATCCACTCTACCAAGTCATTGGCATGTTGCGGCTCAACATGTCCAGCTGCCGAAAAGGACAAGCGTGTCCCATGGCCACGTGCTGATGACGATGCACCGCGTCCACGACCAGCACTGTTGTCTCTACACACAGAGCCTGCTTGCCCTCTTTTATCGGCTCGCGCCTGTCTGCCTCTCCTTGCTGGCCTTCCAGACATGGTAATGGCCTGAAGGGAGTTGGGAAAACCAGCAATTGGGTAGTGTATATTGTGCTGGAGGCACACACAACATCCACTAACTCCTGCAGATGGCAGATGGCTCAATTAGAGAAGAGCTATGTAGGTGGATATAACGGTGTGTACTGGGTTCAGAGCACGCAGACAGCACGCACAATCTCCTACCACTGACTGCAAGCTCTATTTAAAACTAGCAAGATAGCTAGCTATATAGATAGATATAGTGGTGTATACTGGGTTCAGAGCACGCAGACAGCACGCACAATCTCCTACCACTGACTGCAAGCTCTATTAAAAAAAAGCAAGATAGTTAGCTATATAGGTGGATATAGCAGTGTATACTGGGTTCAGAGCACGCAGACAGCACGCACAATCTCCTACCACTGACTGCAAGCTCTATTTAAAACGAGCAAGATAGCTAGCTATATAGATGGATATAGCGGTGTATACTGGGTTCAGAGCACGCAGACAGCACGCACAATCTCCTACCACTGACTGCAAGCTCTTTTAAAAAAGAGAAATATAGCTAGCTATATAGGTGAATATAGCGGTGTATACTGCAGTCAGGGCACGCAGACAACAACCACTACAGAACAGCAAGAACGAAAAATCGGCCGATAACGATCGGTGTATACTGTGTTGAAGGTACACAGAACACCCACTAACTCCTTCAGACGCCAACACACTACACAAGGCCGCCACGCTGGTGGCCTTATATAGTGTGGGGCGTGTACTACACACTACACTGCCTGTGGCCAATCATGGCTCTCCTCGCTGCCGGCGCTGTGATTGGCCAAGCATGCGGGGTCACAGTGCATGCTTGGCCAATCATGAGCCAGCAATGCACTGCAATGGCGCAGTGCATTGTGGGCCGTGAGCGCCACACGAATTTGGCGCGAACGGCCCATAACGTTCGGAATTCACCGAACGGGCGAACAGCCGATGTTCGAGTCGAACGTATGTTCGACTCGAACACGAAGCTCATCCCTAGTCATGGCTACCTTAGGAGATGGTGTTGATGGGCATTTAAGAGGTAGTATACCTGTGCATACATGTGCTTGGCTGTTTAGCTAAACTTGGGGAAAAATCATCTGAACCAAGCCATTACCTATTGAGATCCTTTGCACGTTACTCTGTGCGATTGTTAAGCATAGCCCAAGAAGTTGGATTTCACATGTCTTAAGTTTCCAACTACAACTTTAACCACTTGCGACTGCCCTCCCGCAATGTACTGCAGACGGATGGCCCGTGCAGGCAAGCGACGTATTAGTATGTCACTGCCTGCTTCAGGGTTTAGGATTGTACACAGCAGAAGTCTGTCAGCAAGTCCCGGCCAAATATTCATGGCTGAGGCCTGATGATTTGTGTCCAGTCACAGCCCAGAGTCCTGTGTTGACAATCAGCACAGGGCTCTGTACAGAGTGAATGATCTCTCGCAAAGCAGGGATAAGAAACAAAGATCTGTTAGTAGAAGCAGCACATAATACACACATTGCACATTGTTAGGCATGCACTTAAACCCTTGATGGCCCTAGATATACTTTGTCATTGTATACATGCAACAAAATGTATCCGGATACTCTTTACAGCAGCAATAAAAACACTTCTCAACAAAACCACACATGCATATTCCTAGCACATGCCCACATATCTATTTAACTACTTCCCGCCCGCCCTATGGAAGAATGACTGGCGGTGTTCTGACATATAGCGTCCAGCCATCTAAAAGTGTCTGCCCCGTACTGCACAGGTGCAGCACAGAGCAGAAGAGATTCGGAAAATTTCGGAAGATGAACGGCGCCTACGCCGTGAGTCGAGGTGCAAGCCCCACCATCCAAGTGGACGGTGTAGTGGGCTGCACATATTAGAGGGCCCCTCGTGGGCTCGCTTCGCTCGCCACGCTTTGGACATGACCTCGCTGCGCTCGGCTCTTTTTATTCTAACGCTATGTCCACTTGGCTAGAACCTGGACTCACGGCGCAGGCGGCGTTCATGCGCCGTACACAGCGGACGCTATCCGATGGGGGACATTATGTGATAGGACACCGGCACTTCGATCCTCTCTCCTGCGGCAACCAGTGGTGTGATGTGTCTCTGGAGGCTCTTTACCACGTGATCAGCTGTGTCCAATCATAGTACAAGCGGAAAAAAACGTGTATCGGCTTTTCCTCTACTCGCGCTGACAGAAGCAAGAAGAGGAGAGCCGATTGGCTGCTCTCCTGACAGACAGGGGGTCTGTCCTGTTTGAATATCTGTGCAGCCCCCCCCCCCCCCCGAGGATGCCCACCCATGGCCACCATGTATGTTTACCCATGGCCAGCAAGGATGTCCACCCATGGCTGGCATATGCTGTGTCCAAATTTAGTAGCTCTGTTCCTATGATTTGCTGTACTGTTTTAACCACAGAAGACAGGCGCTTCTTATCCTCTGCCCTGCAGCTGGCATACCACACTACAGTGCAGTGGAGAAGAATACTCTCAGGCTGCATTCATACCTGAGCATTTCAAAATCACGTTTTTGCCGCGATTTTGTTCAGGTCACCAATGTAAAAGGCAGAAAAACTCCTTTCATCTGCCCCAAAGAAGCTCATGTTTCTTTGAGCTTAGAGTGTTTTTCAGGCATTTTGCTTCAGATGACAAAACACTCAGATGTGAACACATGCCATTGAAATGAATGGGATTTTGCTTGTTGGGTGTTTTTCAGGCTTTTTTTGGGGACGTTTTATGAGCTGAAAACGCTGAGGTGTGAATGCAGCCTCAATGGTACAATGATAGAAATCGAACAGAAGTCTTGTTCTGCAAACAAAAGACTTATAACCTGAGATCATCATTAACCTCCCTGGCGGTAATCGATTCCCGAGTGTGGCTCGAGGTGAATTTTCATTACCAAAAGCGGTAACCCAGAGCCACATTCAGGATTGCATCGCAGTATCCAGGCAAAGTTGCTTACCTTGTCCCCTGCTGTGTCCACGAGCTGTGTCCTCTGCCCGATGTATTACTGTGCTGGGCTCTGTTCCCTGCAAGCATCATGATGCAAGGGGGAAGAGCCCGGTGGCAAATTCAAAATAGTGAAAAATACATAACACAGTTCACTGTAATCTGTAAGATTGCATTACTGTATCCAATCATTTCACATCCCTTTTTGTCCCTAGTGCTTTGTCCAGTGCCCTGCCTGCACTTTTATATTATATATACTGTTCTTTCTGCCTGAAAACTTGAAATTGTCCATGACAACTAAAAAGTGTCCCTTTACATCAAAAGTGGTTCTAGACCAGCTAGAAAACAGCGTTGGTAAATTAGAATCACTTGGAGAATTCAAGCGATAGTGATTGATGGCAAATTTCTACATGAAACACTGAAAGTGACGACAGCGACAATTCTGCAAATGAGAAAATTTCAGTGTTATTGATTTGATTACATTATTGAATAAATGTTGTTATTATTATTTTTGGTAATTTAGTTATTATTTTTATTATTTATGATTTTGTGTTTCAAACAAGGTTAAAGTGGTGTTATCTGAAAAAGCAAGATGTTCCAAAAAAGTAGTTTTGCATTGGAAACATTTGTATATACCTGATCTAAAATATTGCTCTCCCTTGTTGGAAAGTGTACGTTCTTATAAAATTTAAAACTGTTTATAGCTCTACATGGTTGAAATTGCCAGTCACAATCGCAACCCCCTCTGGGTGTTAATAGCATCAAATATTTCCTCCAGAGCCAACTTAGAATTAACCTGTGGAGATATGTACACCGCCACAATTATAACATTAGTAAATTCTCTTGGTATAAAAAAAGGCTTACTTTTTAGCATAAGATATTTCAAATCAGGTGAACAGTATGTCCGGACAATATTGATAGTTGCACTCCATTTATTGTTAACATGTATACACAGACCACCTCCTTTAGTCTTTCCAGAGTCTGCAGTCCTGTCCACTTGATCGACAGAGCAGCCTGCCAACTCAATGCCTAGAACCATCCAGCCAGGTCTCTGTGAGGACATTCACACAGCTATTTAATTTGTGTGTAGTAAACCTCAGCCTGAGTTCATTCATCTTGTTTAAAAGAGATTGGCAATTACTAAGAAAAAGACTTGGCAACATAGGTCTACATGGGCGAGCCTTCCAGTCTTAATCTTATACCTGCTCTCTTACCCGTTTCTGTTTCCTATACCTCCATTTCTTTGGTGTCTCCCAATAAAAACATCAGTACCTCCAACAGTTCCCTTGGACACATTAGCAGCAGCCCCAGCATACTCAGCAAAACATGAGCTCTCCAGGGGAAGCTTAAGTATGCTGTACCTCCACTGTTTAGCTTGTTCAAAAATTTTCTGCACTTTCAAATCTTCGTTGAAAACTGTGAGGGTGGAAGGAGAAGTAATTGGTCGTGCCTGAGTGTCATGTGACTAGTCTGTCTGGCAAGCCGGCTGACCTTGCAGTTTAGTATAAGAGTTGTCATGCTACGGTGAAGATGGTTTCCACAGTTATAAGAAAATGGTGTGGAAACATTTTGAAGAACCCTCGTGTATATATAAAATAGAATTTTAAATATAAGCTGTCTTTAGGATGAAATATTATGTAACAGATTGTCAGAAGAAAATATACACTAAGAGCTTGAAATGGCTTTTTCTTTTTAACAGGTGTTTTTCTCTGTGCTCATTGGGACTTTTTCCCTTGGTCAAGCCGCACCAAATCTAGAGAGCATATCTAATGCACGTGGGGCTGCCTATGAAGTGTACAGCATCATTGATAAGGTAAGCTTCTACACACATTTGTAGCTGTTGCCCATGTTGATTAGTATGCTTGCTAAGTAGCCATGTTTGTTGCTTGAAGGGTCTAGAGCCCTTAGTTTGATACTGACCAAGGTCACTATCTGCTTTTAATTTGCATATCATGTTCTTCCTGTTCGTGTGGCAGCCTTTAGCCAGTTCTGGCCTTCTTCTACATTGCAAATGCATGGCACCAGGTTAATAAGCCTTTAGCCATAACTCATACATGCAGTAATCATGCTGCAAACCTAAGTACAAGAACGTGGGCTAAAACTTACCAAGTTAAACGTGTAAAGATTTCAAACCCCACCCAGAATGCTCACAGTGCATAATTTAATCTCTCTGAACTCCTCTCTAAGAGAAAATATCTCAAGGTGCCTGCTCTTACTTTTGTCAGCCAGAAAACCCTCCTCTCCTGTGTGCATGCATGAAACTAGCTTCACTTTAACAATTGGCCTTACCACCCTAGACCATCTAGAGAGTGCATCAACCGCCAATACCAACATTCTTCCCCTATTTAAAAAAAACCTAGGCTGATTAGATAGAGGAAGGTATGTTGGCACATTTAAGCACAGATGTTTAGGGGCTCAGGCAGCATTCAAAACTTGAAATTAAGGTTGTCCGTTAATGTGTTTTAATTGTTTTCTTAAAGCAAACCTTATGTTGCTTAAAAGGGGAGGGGGGGGGGGGGCAGACACTGGAACTGATGCATTTCAAGTGGAGAAAATAAAATCAACACAACTTTAGTTATTGCCAGTAAGAGCCTAGGTTTCCTACCTTATGAAAAATAAGAAGTCTATTTGGTTGCCCTGGGCAATAATTGTAATTTTTTGCAGTTTTTTTTTCCTCCAGTTTTAATGCAAAAACTTCACTATCTCTTAATTTTAACATACTATACAATTGAGTTTTAAGGTTCTACCGGCCAAATTTCGAGGAATGTTTCTTGTGAATTAGGTAAAATTGACTGCAATAAGAATTGCACATGCTCCTTCCAATACAGTGCCTTGCAAATGTATTCAGCTCCCTTGCCATTTTTCATGTTTGTTGCCTCACAACCTGGAATTAACATGGATTGTTTGAGGATTTGCATAATTTAATTTACAGAACATGCCCACAAGTTTAAAGATTTTTTATTTGTTTTTTATTGTGAAGCAAACAACAAATAGGACAAAACAGAAAAAGTCATTGTGCATAACTATTCACCCCCCTAAAGTCAATACTTTGTAGAGCCAACTTTTGCGGCTATCACAGCTCCAAGTCACTTTGGATAAGTCTCTATGAGCTTGGCACATCTTACCACTGGAATGTTTGCCCATTTCTCCTTGCAAAAGTGCTCCAGCTCCTTCAAGTTGGATGGTTTGCGCTTGTGAACAGCAATCTTTAAGTCTGATCACAGAGTTTCTATTGGGTTGAGGTCTGGGCTTTGACTAGACCATTACACATTTACCTGTTTCCCCTTAAAACACTTAAGTGTTGCTTTAGCAGTGTGTTTGGGGTCATTTTCCTACTGGAAGGTGAACCTCCATCCTAGCCTCAAATCGCACACAGAGTGGTACAGGTTTTGCTCAAGAATATCCCTGTTTTTCGCACTATCCATTTTCCCTCAACTCTGACCAGTTTCCCAGTCTCAACTGCTGAAAAACATCCCCATAGAATGATGCTGCCAACACTATGTTTTACTGTGGGGATGGTGTGCTTTGGGTGATATGATTTTTTTGGGTCTGCACCCTACATAGCATTTTCTTTGATGGCCAAAAAGTTCAATTTTAGTCTCGTCAGACCAGAGCACCTTCCTTCATTTTGGGAGTCTCCCACATGCCTTTTTGCAAATGCGAAATGTGCCATTTTGTTTTTTGCTGCAAGTAATGCTTCTGGCAACTCTCTGTGCTGCCTCTCTGATTAATGCCCTCCTTTCTCAGCCTGTGAGTTTTGGTGTGCGCCTGTCTCTTGACAGGTTTGCTGCTGTGCCATGTTCTTTCCATTTGGCTATGATAGATTTGATGGTGCTCCTACGGATCATCAAATATTTAGATCATTTTTTTATGACCTAACCCATACTTGTACTTCTCAACAACATTGTCCCTTACTTGTTTGGAGAGTTTGGTTAGCAGTGCCTCTTTCTTAGGTGTTGCAGCCTCTGGGGCCTTTCAAAAAGGTGTGTGTATATGTAATGACAGATTATGTGACACTTAGATTGCACACAGGTTGACATCATGTAACTACTTATGTGACTTCTGAAGGTAATTGGTTGCACCAGAGCTTTTTATGGGCTTCATAACAAAGGGGGTGAATACGCACATGACAATTATCAGTTTATTTCTGAAAAATAGTTTTGTGTATATATTTTTATAATTTTACTTCAACTTAGACTATTGTGTGCTGATCCATCACATATAATTCAGATAAAAAAAAAAACACAAAAAAAAATTGAACTAAAGGCTGTAATGTAACAAAATAGGTAAAAAGCCAAGGGGGGTGAATACTTTTGCAAGGCACTGTAGATATCAAATGCATGTACACCCAAAAGAGAGAAATAACACTGTGCACACCACTGTAAAGTTAATTTAATATTTGTAGAATAACATTGAGATTCTGAGCTTTAGAAGGCAAGAGACTGCCACTAGAAAAATATACTGAGCCAAACATAAGTTTGCTTCCTTCTGTTGACAAACTAGTTCATGTCCTTAAATAAACTGTTTATCTTTCATGGTTCAACCCTGATCCCAATTATTGCATATTTAAATTTTGATATAAAGATGTTTCTGTTGGCCTAGCATTAAGCACTATGTAGAGTAGCTTGGCAATTATAATATGTGAACATGCTAATTAAAAAAAAGAATGGGTCTGTTTTAAAGCTGTCTAAAGTAAAAAGTGCAAAAATCTCTAGACCTTAACATCCCATCAGATGTATGATTACATAAGTAAGATTCATTCTGATTGGTTACATAAAGAAGAGAATGATGTGAGGCATACACCATGACCCACCTCCATCCCGATGTATTTTGCATAATAACAGGATATTGGTCATGGGACTTTGAATGAGGTGGGCCACACAATGAGATAAAGAATCACATTTATGGTTACAAAAAATGCACAAATACATTACAAAAATTGTATCAAAATATTCATAGTCATCTGTAAATTAAACATCATAAACAAAATCCGTAAATAGTAAACATATTATTCATACAAAGTCATAACAAAGTATATAATGATATATAATGAAACACGTTGTGTAGCATCCATGGAACTCAATGGGTTTGTGTATCGTATTAATGTCCACTCATCAGATGACTATGTGAATATTTTGATACAATTTTTGTAATGTATTGTAATGTATTGCATAAGTGCATTTTTTGTAACCAGGAATTAGATTATTTATCTCATTGTGTGGCCCACCTCATTCAAAGTCCCATGACCAAGATCTTGTTTTTATGCAGCATTCTGATTGGTTACTGCAATTTGCCCATTCTTTGCCTTGTACGACTTTATTCAGTGAGTGATAAATGTAATAACCCATAGTAAGCAATCATTGTCATCTTTTAGTGGTATATTCAAATTACTACAGATAATTGCAGAATACACTTAAGCTTTGCTATATCTAAGTGTATTTAAACCCAAAAATCAAAATCAAATGAATTGCAGATTGCCAGTCCTTTGATTTGGCATCTGAAATTGTTTTACATTTTCAGGCTAAGGACATTTTCATCAGGTACAGAAAATACCTACTGTAGGTATAGTTAATGCTAGATGAGTGATACAATTATTCAATATAAAGTTTATATTTTTACATAGTTACATAGTTAGTCAGGTTGAAAAAAGACACATGTCCATCAAGTTCAACCACAAAAAAAAAAAAAAAAATTATTAATAATAATATCATACAATCCCATATACCCAATTCTTTTTTTTTTTTTTTTACACAAATTTTTATTGAAAAGTAACAGAGCATTACAATCAAAATTGAATCGCACAATGGCGTTTACATTTTAACATGTTATCATAAATGTAAGCAAGGATACATAAGATGTTGCTAAATTCACAGGGAATGAATAGTTACAACATGTAATGTTTTAATCAAAATGAAAAGTTGTACTTATCAGTTAAGGCGAAAAGAGAGTCAAAGCGTATATGAAGATAACATAAGAATGTTCTTGTGAAGGAAGGGGGAAGGAGGGGAGAAGAGAGAAAAGAAGAAAAAAAAAATATATATATTTTTATTTAGGCATAGTAGCAGGAGGGAAGATTAGGCAATGAGGTTGAATGGACAGCGGCCTGCGCTGTTTGAACATCTTAAGTAAGAGAACATAAATCACTGACAGAGAATCGACAACAAATAATACTTAAATGGACAATTCGTATTCCTGAGTATCTTTAAATGCTAGCCATTTTGACAAGGTTGAGGTGAATTGTAACATTCTTTCTTGCGAAATACTGATAAGCTCTTCAATAGTTTCAATAGAGTTGATCCTTCTGAACCATTCCTTTTTCGTTGGGATTGAGGTTGACCTCCAATGGGAGGGGATGCAGTGTCTAGCAGCGTTTGTCATTATCATAATTAGGGATTTCAAATATTTTTTTGAGGGGATTGTGTTGTGGTGCAGTAGAAAGTGGGCTGGATCTAATTCTAACGGTTCTGAGGTTATGAATGTAATGGTTTCGTGAACCATTTTCCAAAATGGTTGAATATGCGGGCAAGACCACCATAAGTGAAATAATGATCCCACTTCACCACTGCACCTCCCACACTTGTTGGAGATCTGGGGGTTGAATTTCTGTATGGTGCTGGGTGTTCTATACCATCTAGTTAGAATCTTAAACCCACACTCCTGAGTAGCGACGTTGAGTGAGCCTTTATGAGCGTACATGAAAATAGTTTCCCAATTTTTATTAGTGAATGATCGATTGAGGTCGTTTTCCCAAGCTAGACAGGATGGGGAGGAGAACTCTAAACCCTCGTCAAATAATGAGTTATAGATAATTGAAATATTGTGTCTTTGAGGATGCGTTCCTGAGCATAGGGTCTCAAGGGTCTTGGGAGATTTGGAACTCAGAGTTGCCAATACTACTGTGGAGAGAAAATGCCTTATTTGGAAGTATGTCCAGTGTGAGATTAGTCTAGGGTCATTATCTTTATTGATTTCCTCGAGGGGTAAAGGTTTCCCATTGCGTAAGAAATGTTTAATCAGTACTGCTTTGTGGGGCCAGCTTGCTAAGAAAGATTTTTGTTTGTTTCCTGGGGGGAAGTCGGGATTGTCTCTGAGAGGCGTTAGGGAACTGATCCAAGGGGTGGGGTCACTTTTCTTATACGTGTCATGAAATATTGCTAACGTGGGACCAATAAGAGGATGAGATTTGATCTCTTTTGAGTGGTATTTGGGGTTTATCCATGGAAGATGGTTGATTGGGAAGGGAAATTGGGCTTGTTCTAGTGATACCCAATCTTTGATAGGTTGGTGTAAATTCCAGTCAACTATCCGTGTGAGTATAGTTGCTTGGTGGTATTTTTTCAGGTCCGGGAGGGCTATTCCACCTTTATTTTTTGGGAGAATTAATCTTGTGTATTTGATTCTAGGAGGTTTACTCCTCCATATAAAGGTGGTACATGCTTTGTGGAAGGCGGCAAAGAAGGAAGATGGTAATCTGATGGGGATCGTTTGCATAGCGTAAAGGAATCTGGGCAGAATAGTCATTTTTATCAATGAGGCCCTACCAAACCACGAAATATTGAGGGAGTTCCATCTTTTAAGGTATACCCAATTCTATACCCACAGTTGATCCAGAGGAAGGCAAAAAACCCCAGCAGAGCATGATCCAATTTGCTAAAGCAGGGGAAAAAATTCCTTCCTGATCCCCCGAGAGGATTTTCCCCAGATCAACTTTACCTATAAATGTTAGTACCCAGTTATATTATGTACACTTAGGAAATAATCCAGGCCCTTCTTAAAGCAATCCACTGAGCTGACCAGAACAACCTCTGCAGGGACTCTATTCCACATTTTCATTTTCACAGCTCTTACTGTGAAGAAACCTTTCCGTATTTGGAGATGAAATCTCTTTTCCTCTAGACATAAAGAGTGCCCCCTTGTCTTCTTTGTTGACTGTAAAGTGAATAACTCAACACCAAGTTCACTATATGGACCCCCTATATATTTGTACATGTTGATCATATCCCCCTTAATCTCCTCTTATCAAGAGAGAATACATTCAGTTCCTCTAATCTTTCCTCATAGCTGAGTTCCTCCATGCCTCTTATCAGTTTGGTTGCCCTTCTCTGCACTTTCTCCAGTTCCCCGATATCGTTTTTGAGAACTGGTGCCCAAAACTGAATGGCATATTCCAGATGAGGTCTTACTAATGATTTGAACAGGGGCAAAATTATATCTCTCTCTCTGGAGTCCATACCTCTCTTAATATAGGAAAGGACTTTGCTCGCTTTGGAAACCGCAGCTTGGCATTGCATGCTATTATTGAGCTTATGATCTACCAAAACCCCCAGATTCTTCTCCACTATGGATTCCCCCAGTTGTACCCCCCCTAGCATGTATGATGCATGCATATTCTTAGCCCCCAAGTGCATAACTTTACATTTCTCAACATTAAACCTCATCTTCCATATAGTCGCCCAATTAGACAGAGCATTGATAATTGATAATTTTTGTAATACATGTTTTATTTTATAAATTAACAAATTCTAGGAAGCGTTCATTATACTCCATTTGCAAAGCATACTGGAATTCCTCATGAGATATCCCAGTACAATCTACAAGTTTGGAAGTGGTTATAACTGATTAAGCCAGATAGTAATATGTCTGCTAGGAGAGAGGAAAGGGGTGTCTCTTTTCTTTGATTTTCTCTACAGTCTACATAACCTGATCTTCCTGCCCTACAAATATTTCACAGCTAAATTGGAGTATGATTGGGAAAATGCTTGTGCTCTTCTTTAAATCTCACCACCCAAAAAAAAACAATACAGTATCTTTACGCACTAGGCATAACACATAATGAGGCAAATATATATCAACCCTGTATATTTCCTTAACATACGTATACCAAATAATCAAATTTCTAAAATAATTATTACTTCTGTAAACTGATATTTTCATGTCATTTTATTTTCCAGCACAGGCCAATAGACAGCAGTTCAAATGAAGGCCACAAGCCAGAAAAGCTGGCAGGAAATATTGAATTTAAGAACATCCATTTTTCCTACCCAACCAGACCAGATACACAAGTAAGTGTCTATTATTTCAGATATAAAGATTTTATGTTCCTCAAGCCAATGTATCCACGTTTGAATAGATAACATCTAGCATTACATCATCTTTATTAATTATTATTCAATAATAAAGACCTAGCAAACAGCCGATCCACAATAGATTCCAGGCTGGTAAAACAAAACAGCGTGTTTTCAACCAACATTACAGAACATGTCCAGTTGAATGTGGAAAAGCACTACTATATAAACTACTATATACACTTGCTTGGTCAATTCACTGGGTTTGTGTTGCTGTCTGTGCACAAGAGATATTTACACATTAGTAAATGTACATCTGAGATTCACAAAAAACAATGAAACACCAAGTTGATGAAAAGTTATTCTTGATTCACTTACTGGTGATTTACTGATTTATTGAAGTTTTAATTTAAGCTAAACGTCTAGCTTAAACATTAACAACAATCTGCATGTATAGTCAATTAAAAAATCATAGCACATTTATATTCACCTGTTAAGCCTCAGCTAAGATCAGGCAATGCTGACTCAGCACTAGTGACGGCTGGTGCTCAAAACTTTTGGGGGGCCTCACTGTGCCCATCATATGCAGCCATTGGAGCCCCATCATATGCAGCCACTGGTGCCCCATCATATGCAGCCGGACGTGTCCCCCGGCTCTGCTGTCACTTCACTAATCCCACCGCAGCCAGTCCAGTGGCATTCGCCGCTCATGTAGCAGAGCTTCCTCCTCCCCTTCTGTGGTGGCAGGAAGCGGCGGCTGCAGCTCCTGTGTCCGCTCAACTCCTCAGGCTTCCTTCACCGCGTCCCCTCTTCCGCCAAAGTGTTAGGCATCCAATAGGATCCCCTAATGCTTTGGGCAATCGGGAGACAGGTTTCCTCTGTATGATGATTGACAGGGAGGAACGTTAGTGTGAAAATAGCAACAATGAATTCGCTATGCCACACAACAGGGTGGGATCGGGACACAGTGTTCACCCTATTTTGAAGCCTATTGGAGCCTCTGGCTCTAATCATGTGCTTCAAAATACACACCCCTGTCTATCCCCACCATAGTATTTCATGTGTCCGACGTCCTGAAAGGGGTCGGGCACATAAATAGGGAGGGCGGCAAAGGTGTCAGGGAGACGGTGCCCATGCTCCCACAATGCATGGGCCGCCACTGCTCAGCACACTCCTCAAGTTCAGCTATGTGCACTACTATTACAACTTCTGTACCCCTTCATTCTTCAGAACCATGGGAAATATATGCATAGAGATCACATTGAGCATCTAACCTGTGTCACCATAACCGATTTAAGGCAATTTTCTCCATTGACATTAAAAACGAATCCTTTGAAAATTACTATTGTTTTTGAAGCATTTTTGATTTTTTTGCATTTAAATATTGCTTATCTTCTGCATTGCCGTTCTTGAAAGCTGCTACTTATGTACAGTATATACTTTGTCATGCATTAACATTATCATAGTCATATTCATGAGAGGCAAGTTATGGGCATTTCAAAGTCACTTCAAGGGTGAATAAAACACACAAAATCCAATTTTTGCCACCAATTGAGACTGCTTATTTCCAAAGTAACATTAGGAGATATAAAATACATAAAACAAATAGAAAAGAGCTGTAATTTACTTATGTATGTGTTTATTTTGTCATAGATTTTAAAGGGCTTGAACCTTACAGTAAAAGCCGGAAAGACTGTTGCCCTAGTTGGGGCCAGCGGCTGTGGAAAAAGCACCACAATTCAGCTTCTTCAGAGATTCTATGACCCATTTATAGGGGAGGTATGTAAAATGGACTTGTATGAGGTTTAAGTTGCAAAGACGTGTGTCTAGTAGTACAATTGAATCAATAATTTTACTTAACCTAGAAGACTCTAGATCCTAAAACACCAGGTCACCTCCTACTGTATCTAAAATCTTCTATTTTTTTTGTAATGTGGTGTTCTGGAAACACTTTGTTTTAGACTCCAGTTTTGCAGGCCATCAATTCCCAAATCTGACCACGAAGGCCTCTCCATAGTCTTAATATGCATACCCACAATAACAAATTTACAAAGAACTAGTCATATGCTCTATCTTCTAAGAAGGATGCATGAAGCATTGCTTGTAGATGCTGGGAAGAGATGTCCCACAGCATAGTTTGATTGGCAAGATGCCACAACTCTCGCCAAAGGCACCATATGCCCTTATCTAGCTGTATATATGTATGTGTGTGTGTAATAAAAAAAAATATATATCACACACTCACACACACGCACAGTCTCTCACAAAAGTGACACATTTTTGTAAATATTTTTTTATCTTTTCAAATAACACTAAACGAATGACACTTTGCTACAATGTAAAGTAGTGAGTGTACAGCATATATAACAGTGTAAATTTTCTGTCTCCTCAAAGTAACTCAACACACAGCCATTAATGTCTAAACCGCTGGCAACAAAAGTGAGTACACCCCAAAGTGAACATTTCCAAAATGAGCCCAATTACCCATTTTCTCTCCCTGATGTCACGTGACTCATTAGTGTTACAAGGTCTCAGGTGTGAATAGGGAGCAGATGTGTTAATTTGGTGTTATTGCTCTCACTCTCTCATACTGGTCACTGGAAGTTCTACATGGCACCTCATGGCAAAGAACTCTCTGAGGATCTGAAAAAAAAAAATGTTGCTCTACATAAAGATGGCCTCGGCTATAAGATTGGCAAGACCCTGAAACTGAGCTGCAGCATGGTGGCCAAGACCACACAGCAGTTTAACAGGACAGGTTCCACTCAGAAGAGGCCTTACCATGGTCGACCAAAGAATCTGAGTGCACATGCTTCTCTTTGGGAAATAGAAATATGAGTGCTGCCACCATTGCTTCAGAGATTGAAGGGGTGAGGGGTCAGCCTGTCAGTGCTCAGATCATATGCCGCACACTGCATCAAATTGGTCTGCATGGCTGTCATCCCAGAAGAAAGCCTCTTCTAAAGATGATACACAAGAAAGCCTGCAGTTTGCTGAAGACAAGCAGACAAAGGGCATGGTTTACTGTAACCATGTCCTGTGGTCTGATGAGACCAAGATAAACTTATTTGGTTCAGATGGTGTCTAACGTGTGTGGCGGAAACCAGGTGAGGAGTACAGAGACAAGTGTGTCTTGCCTACAGTTAAGCATGGTAGTGGGAAAATCATGGTCTGGGGCTGCATGAGTGCTCCCGGAACTCGGGAGCTACAGTTCATTGAGGGAACCATGAATATCAACATGTACTGTGACATACTGAAGCAGAGCATGATCCCTTCCCTTCAGAGACTGGGCCGCAGGGCAGTATTACAACATAACGACCCCAGAGACATCTCCAAGATGACCACTGCCTTGCTAAAGAACCTGAGGGTAAAGGTGATGGACTGGCCAAGCATGTCTCCAGACCTAAACCCTATTGAGCATCTGTAGGGCATCCTCAAATGGAAGATGGAGGAGCACAAGGTCTCCAACATCCACCAGCCCCGTCATGTCATTGTGGAGGAGTGGAAGAGGACTCCAGTGGCAACCTGTGAAGCTCTTGTGAACTCCATGCCCAAGAGGGTTAAGGCAGTGCTGGAACATAATAGTGGCCAGACAAAATATTGACACTTTGGGCCCAATTTGGACATTTTCTCTTAGGGGTGTTCTCACTTTTGTTGCCAGCGGTTTAGACATTAATGGATGTTTGTTGAGTTATTTTGAGGGGACAGCAAATTTACACTGTTATACAAGCTGTACACTCACTACTTTACATTGTAGCAAAGTGTCATTTCTTCAGTGTTGTCACATGAAAAGATATAATAAAATATTTACAAAAATGTATAAAATTTATTATCACACAATCTTTAGAATAAGGTGTACTAATGAACTTTTTGACTTTAGCATAATTTCTCAAGTCGTTCTGCAGGTTTAATGAATGTTCTTATTGCTTTGAGATCTTAAAAAGATACTTGTGAGGTTTCAGCCTGATGGCTTTTATTTTCTTTAGGTGACTGTGGATGGGCATGACATACGCACCCTCAATGTGAAGTGGCTACGTGAAAACATTGGAGTTGTTAGCCAAGAGCCTGTTTTGTTTGGTACGACAATCAAAGAAAACATCCGCTATGGAAGAGAAGATGTCACTGATGCTGAGATCATACAAGCTACTAAAGAAGCCAATGCCTATGATTTTATATCTAAACTCCCAGATGTAAGTCCATATTGATTGCCTGCATGTCATGCAAGCGCACCAACAGACAAGGGCAACATCAGACAACTACATATGTGAGGAATAGCTCATACAGATGGAGAATGTTTCAAAGACTTAAAATATCAGGGGAACCTAAAATATAGGTTGTTTTGTATTAAAGAACGAAGGATCGCATTTACATTTTTCTCTGCAAGAGAACAATTCATTAGCTCTAAATATATCTGAAATCACATGAAAGGATAGAGTTTTCAACATTTTTTTTTGTAACCTAAAGACTTAAATGGCTAATAACATAAAAAAAACATAAATATCTCAACCTTATAATATGAGAATTTATTATTTTCAATAATTTTATGTTGATTTTTTTTTTCTTTTAAATAAAACTCTAAGCATTTTTTTTGTCTTTAGAAGAGTAGGAAAAAATCTGCAAGGGTTGTATTGCTGTCTATTACCCTGTTGGGGAGAATTCATCCCGCATTTTATCCTATTGATAGCAAGACAAGAAATTAAGAGAATGGGAGTCACGAGGGGAGCGACATACAGCTATAAAATTGTAAAGTATTTATGGATGTAGTGCTATAAAAGCCAGTAGTGAAACCTCAAATAGTTTTGGGTCAGTAATAGGTCATGGTCAGTTTGGAAGAGGAACCAAGTGGAACGTGCAGGATCACTTGGTATATATACCTAATAAAAACTTTACAAGAAATATTGTATAGAAACATTGAGTAACGCATATATGAAATCTTTTTTTTTGGGGGTAATACACACTTTAACAGAGTTTTTAAGACTTCCCAGCTCTACTTATGTGTTTTTGTTGCTGTCTTTATTCCCCATTGTAAAGATTTCCTATTACATCCTGTTCCTCTGACCTTCTACCACTGGGACAGGAACTGGAGGAAAATCTATCCAGTGGGGACACAGACAGCAATAAAAAATCAAGAGGTTTTAACCCTTCCTTCCTCTATCTACAACCTAAAGAACAGGTTGTGGGACAGCCTGTGGAACAGATCAGATGCTTGACTTGCAGCTCCACTCTGCATGACCTTGAAGGGAAGGACTAAAAGTGGATGCCATGTCACCAGGACACGTGGCCTGCTAAGACTTCAGCCCAGCCCCCACCCCAGAACATGCTAAAATGTGACCCAAAAATGGAGGAATAAAAATTGTATTTATTTTTTATATTTTAAAAACGTTTACCCTACTAATTAATTGTTGGTGATGAACTGTATTCTTTAGACATGGGCAAACTGCCACCTTTTAAAGCAAATTGAGATTTTATCTTGATTATTGTTTCAATAACCTGTGACTATGTAGAAACCATAAACAGTCCAATCCTGCCCAAATCTGTTAACTTACACAAGGCTAGATGAAGATCAAATTGGTTAATAGAAACCACTGGAAGCCATGCCTATGATTTTGCCTTTGGAAATCCTGATTATCACACATGAAGATCTTGAATATTATCGGAAAACCTCATTGGCTAATTAGGATGGAAAGTGTTAGCCACTTGGGTGCTGCTCCACTCCATCATGTAAGTCTAATGGGAAAGTGTGATCACTCTTGATGCCGCAAAGAACTGCAGATGTCTGGCCAATTGTTGTTCTTGGAAAGACATCTGCCCATCTACCCAGCAGTCTTTTCAATCTCTATAGTAAACTGAAGTTAAGCTAAGAAGTTGCTGGTTGCAGAGAGCTTATATCTATAACATCAGAGCTAGGCAACCTGGGCTCTACAGTTTTTGATGAACTAAATGATGAATGACAGCCACAGGAATGGCTTATAAATGCGGATCCATTATGGTATTGCCTACCCCTGCCCTAATATACAGTATGCCATTAAATATAAGAACCATGTGCTGATTTTATGAAAATGTATTTTAGGGTTTAGACACCATGGTGGGTGAGAGGGGAGCTCAGCTGAGTGGAGGACAGAAGCAGAGAATAGCTATTGCCCGAGCTCTTGCACGCAACCCCAGAATTCTGCTGCTTGATGAAGCTACCTCAGCTCTGGACACACAAAGTGAAAGAATTGTACAGAACGCTCTAGACAAGGTAATAGAATTCTTTATTTATGTTGTTTGAACTATTTATAAATCAGTTATGTTCCTGTTTACCAACATTTTGTTGAAAACAACTGAATGATAACGATTGTTTTCTTCCAGGCTAGAGCAGGCCGTACCACAATTGTGATAGCACACCGTCTGTCTACCATCCGTACAGCTGATGTCATCGCTGGCTTTCACAATGGTACCGTGGTGGAACAAGGATCACATGAGGATCTCATGAATAAGCAAGGAGTCTACTATTCTCTTGTAATGATGCAGGTAATTTTAAGTTTAATACATAATGACCTTTATTTCCTGACATAAAGAACAATGTATAAAGTGCAAAAAAGTATAGCTACAAATCAGAAAACCATTTTTTGATAATCTAAACCCCCTCCAAAAAAAAGAAGAAAAATGTCTGTATCTTTTTAATATGTTCCACCAATCATGCCGTATGCAGTCAATACCCTCCACCGGTTGGTGCTCTGGGGAAAGAGGAACAAAGTGTTTGTTTTTAAGGGTAAAGCACTATGTAGTTTTTCCTTGACCTGTATATTGCGGAGTGGAAGGAGGAGGTTCGAACGTGAATATTAAAGAGTAAGTATGCTCATAAGCTGGAGGAAGGTGTCCTGGGAAGTGTTATTTTAAGACTGTGGCATCCCAGATAACATCAGGAGTGGTGACACCAAGTGGCCTGATCCAAAAGGTTAAAAAGTGCGTATTGACCCTACATTACGTTGGAAGGTCATTGAAACCAGGTGAGAACACAACTGATGGAGGCTATCCATAGGCATGCGCACAGGTTGTGCCAGATGGGCCTGTGCACACCCTAATCACCCTGTGTGGCCTATATTTCACTTGATTAGACCCCTGATATTTCACCAAAGCCCCCTAATGGGGCTCCTAAAAAAAATTGTAAAAATAAATAAATAATAAAATCTACTGACACCTTCAACTGCCCTATTAACACTGTCCATTGCTCTGCTGACACCGTCGGTATATATATACACATGCCCACGCACAAATATGTTTGAGCTTTGGGGTGTACACCCTAATGCAATAGGCTGTGCACACCTATGAGGTTAGCGATTACATACAGCACAATTGGTGGAACATATTGAAAGATACAGATGTTTTTCTTTTTTGTTATTTTTCAGATTTATGATTTCAGATTATTATATCACATTATTTTTTTGCAAACTATTTTGTATTCTAGTGCATTAGCACAGTTGATATATAGATTGTTTCAGCACTGTACCAGAGTTTTAAATATATGGTATTGAAGGCTTTTATGACTGTATTACCCATTTCTATATTCCCTGCTATTTCCTAACTGATAAAACATATCAAAAATTCCTTTAAACAAAGGAAAAATATAGGTAAACTGCATAATCCACCAGAGTGATACACAAGGAATACAGCTGACTTTAATAAAAAAAAAAAATATCTTCCATTAAAAGACCTTATACTTCATTATATATAAAAATAACTTAAAGCCCAACTCCAGGAGTTGGAAACAATCTACCCTTGCAGTGGTTATAGGGTTGCCCACCACATACAATGCAGGGTTAATAGCAGCTGTAGGACCACTCTCAGACTGGAGCTTCAGGAAGAAGGCAGCACCAGAGCCAGAAGAATGCTTGTTTCTGTGCACCTTATGCCTCGTACACATGATTCAATTTTCTGCAAAGCGTCAGACATTTGTCCAAAGGGCATGTGCCCGGGAACTTGTCTTGCATACAAATGATACACAATTGTCGGCCAACAAACATTAATGTAGTGACGTACTACGTGTAATTTCAGCTCTTGAGCGCCACCCTTTGGGCCCCTTCTACTAATACTGTGTTTGTTGAGCATTGATTCTGAGCATGCGTGTTTGTACTTTGGGATTTTGTGTGACGGACTTGTGTACAAATGATATGAAAATCTGACAACAGACCATTAACTGTCAAAAATGTATTTGCCTACTAAAGTTGCACAACAATTGTTTGATGGCGCATACTAATGGTCAGATTTTATGCAAACAGTCTGTCATTACACAATTCCCGGACGAAAATCTGATCGCATGTACAAGGCTTTAGACACAACAAGCACTGCAAAGGGAGATTTTTCTCTAATTCCTGGAGTTGATACTGGTAGTTCAGGTTTCATATTTTATACACACTTTACATTTTAATTTTAAATATGTAGTAGTTTAAATGTTTTCATATATATATATATATATATATATATATATATATATATATATATATATATATATATATATATATATATATATATATTACAATACATTGGACCCAAATGCAGCATTTACATATTGTGAGATTACATTTGAAACTTTTGTTATGCACAAGCACAATTAATTGATTTGTTTCAAACCGCAGAGTTATGACAAAATAAAAGAAGATGAGGTTAATAGTGAAACAGAGGAAGAAGATGAGGAAGATGAAGAACAAATCTTTGAATATGAGGATATCAATGAGGATGACGCCATTGTTGCTCCTGATTCTCCAAAACATGGCAATCCCCAGATCTTAGGCAGCGATAACTTACATAGACATTCCAGCAGGAGAAAAAGTAGAAGGTCTACAAAAAGCAAATCCAAGTCAAAAAAAAATGTACCGAAACGAGAGGAGGTAAAATTATACTATTTAATTACCATTTTGAGTGACCGTAGATGAGCAGATGCTTTACCAGTAATAACATGAAATAAGCATTCTGCCTATCCCCATCACTTTGTGTGTGTTCTTCCTCTTCCTCTTCTTCCTCTTCTTCCTCTTCTTCCTCTTCTTCCTCTTCTTCCTCTTTTTCCTCTTCTTCCTCTTCTTCCTCTTCCTCTTTTTCCTCTTCCTCTTCTTCCTCTTCCTCTTCCTCTTCCATGACTTGGGTGTGTTTTTATCTTGGTCAATGCATGGACAGAGAAAATGTCCTTTTTAGAAATGGAAATAGTTCTTCATTACTCATGGGGATTTCCAAACTTTTCAAACCTTAACATGTAGTGGAAATCCACACATGATCTGAAAATAAGATACTTCCCTCCGTAACTGAATTTTGAAAAGCCCATCAAAATTTTGCCAAATATAATTCTAATTTAATCTAGGAGGCCTAATGAAGAGTAACGCAGTAGCTGACCCTCTTTCTTGATCCCATGTCCACCCTGTAATATGGATGGGCCCTTCAATGTCACTATGTTCAATGCAGGACCAGCGGTTGCCACTGGTTTTACATTGTATGTGACTTCAGTAAGGGGGTGGCTGCACAACCAGAGAAGTAGCTTTACGGGTGTTTGAACACCATATGCTGATATTGTAGTGCTAGCAAAACCAAATATACAGCAATTTCTTGAACACAACATAAAAATTACATAAAACACACATACAGCAGCCAAAACAAAATCCAGTTAGCACACATGAAAAGTGGAACTAACTATGTCTACTGTCAAACTGGGGAGCCGCCCACACACGATCTGGCCAATCAGAACACATTTCAAAGGCATGGCCTCACCTTCTTCATTAGCTTCATATTTGCAAACAAACTAAACACACCTTTGATGCATTTTATTAAAATGGCAACATTTTGTCAAGATCTCCTTATTTGTGATTACATTTATGCAATTTTTTTTTCTTTTTTTTCATATTTACAGTATGTATCAACACTGTGTATAGCATGCTGTCTGTTAAATGAGAAAGCCAGTGTCATTTTTTTTTTTTATTATTGTTTTGGAAACCAGAAAAAGAATAGTTTGTATTTCTCAGAAGAAGCTTGAGAATCTGTTGAATACTTGATTCAGAGTCTCAGCATTCCAGCTGCAGTTCTCTGGCCTTCAGTCTTTGCTAGGTATAGTGCTATAATAAATTGTTGGGTCGCTTTTGGTAATAGAAATAGACTATTGCTACAATGTAAAAAAAAAAAAAAAAAAAAAAACTGAGCTTTATTTCACCAAATCTTTATTACAGGTTGTTGAAGATCTTCCCAGTTTCTCTCTAGGCAAAATACTTGCACTGAACAAACCTGAATATTGTTATATTGCCATGGGAGTTATCGCAGCAGCTATTTCTGGTGGTATATATCCAACCTTTGCTATCATTTTTGGTAAAGTTATTGGGGTAAGACTTTTTTTTACTTTTTTTTTTTTTACCATAATTGTCCCAAAAGTTACCACTCTCAAAGTTTTTATTAGTTTTTTTTTCCACTACAAGCTGATCTGATTTTTATTCTGATTACAGTCATTCAGTATTACTGATCCAGATGAAAGAAGTCAAAGAACAATTTTACTGTCTCTAATGTTCCTTGTGCTGGGCGTGATCAGTCTAATCGTTTATGTCATCATGGTATGTATATTTTTTAAAATTTTTATATCTACTCTCCACTATACACGCTTTACATAGAAAAAGACTACGGTACACAAGAATAATGTTCGTTTTTCTTTCAGGGTTTCTCTTTTGGAATATCTGGAGAAAATTTAACCCTGAGATTAAGGTCATTATCTTTTAAGGCACTACTCCGACAGGTGAGTACTTGTTTTGTTCAGTAAAAAAATAAAATAAAAATCTATTAATTTTCCTGCAGGAGAATATGGAATCACTTCAATGGAAAATAAAGGCAATCTATATGTGGTGTGAGCGTTTTTAAAGTGAACTCCAGGCCGACATAAAAGACACAAATTAATTTAGCTGTAATCATGAATATATTCATAATTATATATTTTTAAAATGCAAGCAGTGCAAGTACCTGAATTTGACTTAATATAGCCCCTTAGCAGTCTACTATTCAGACTATAATTAGGGAGGAGGGGTAGACGGATCTCCTATCACAGTTTGGAATGGAGGCAAAGATGGAAGTTGCATTATAATGGGGAATTTCAATTATCTAGACATAGATGAATGCGCTGTTCCCTCAACCCAGTCTAAGCCTTTGTACACACAGTCGGAGATTCGGAATGTGTCCAATCGGACCATTTTGTCGGATATTCCGACTGTGTGTGGTCTACATCGGACATACTCCGATCATGTGTAGAGAATTCCGATCGGACAAAGTGCCACGCATGCTCAGATCAAATTCCTACACCAAAGCTATTGGCTACTAGCGTGAACGTAGTCCCGTCGTAACGAGATAACGTCATCACGTCGGATTTTCCGACAACTTTGTCCGACCGTGTGTATGCAACAGTTTTGGACAAAATCCGTCGGACAAAATCCGACGGACAATATCCGACGGATTTGGTTGTCGGAATCTCCGACCGTGTGTACAAGGGCTAAGGCTTGCCATTTCCTTAATGTCTTACAGGACAATTTCATGGGTCAAAAGGTAAATGCACCAACAAGAAATAATCCTTTACTAGACCTACTGATTACTGACAATACACAGGTCAATTCGTTTAGGAATAAATCACACAAATAGGAAACATAAGGGGAATTTCAAAAGTGCCAACTTCCAGAAACTGTGCTCCTTGCTAAGAGATACTAAATTGGATAAAATCCTAGGAACAAAGAACACAAAGGAAAAATGGGTGTGCTTTAGGAGCATATTAAATAAGGGTATTAGCCAGTGCATCCCAAATCACGTCGGATTTTCCGACAACTTTGTCCGACCGTGTGTATGCAACAGTTTTGGACAAAATCCGTCGGACAAAATCCGACGGACAATATCCGACGGATTTGGTTGTCGGAATCTCCGACCGTGTGTACAAGGGCTAAGGCTTGCCATTTCCTTAATGTCTTACAGGACAATTTCATGGGTCAAAAGGTAAATGCACCAACAAGAAATAATCCTTTACTAGACCTACTGATTACTGACAATACACAGGTCAATTAGTTTAGGAATAAATCACACAAATAGGAAACATAAGGGGAATTTCAAAAGTGCCAACTTCCAGAAACTGTGCTCCTTGCTAAGAGATACTAAATTGGATAAAATCCTAGGAACAAAGAACACAAAGGAAAAATGGGTGTGCTTTAGGAGCATATTAAATAAGGGTATTAGCCAGTGCATCCCATAGGGTAATACATTTAAAAGAGTTAATAAAAGCCCTGGGTGGCTCAATGCCAACGTAAAAATTCATATAAAAGCAAAGGAGAAGGCCTTAAAAAAATACAAGGCTAAGGCATCATCATCGGCATTCCAACTGTACAAAGAATGCAATAAGAAATGTAAGGGTGTAATCGAGGCGGCTAGGATAGAACACAAAAGGCATATAGTGGAGGAGAGTAAGAAAAATCCCAAGATACTTAAAGTACTTAAATGGTAAAAGAGGGGGGACAGATCATATTGGCCCCATAAAGAATGATAAAGTGATTCTGGTTACAAAGGATGGTCAGATGGCAAAGGTTTTGAATGCATTCTTCTCCTAAGTCTTCACAAGGAAAATGGGGGGGGGGGAGGCGGCTTCAGTAACCAAAACTGCAATGTTTATCCTCATGACACCTCACAGGAAGCACTCCCATGGTTAACAAAGGATGAAATTAGAAACAGATTTGAAAAACTTAACATAAATAAGTCACCGGGACCAGATGGCTTGCACCCAAAGGTCCTTAAGGAACTCAGCCAAGTATTTGCCAGACCGCTGTTTCTAATTTTTACGAACAGTCTACTGACTGGTATGGTACCAGCTAATTGGAGAAAAGCCAATGTAGCACCAATCTTTAAAAAAGTACCAAGATATATCCCTGGGAACTACAGACCAGTTAGCCTAACATCAATAGTATGCAAACTCTTGGAAGGGATGATAATGGACTATATACAAGATTTTAGTAATGGATATGGTATCATTAGCAGTAATCAGCATGGATTCATGAAAAATCATTCTTGCCAAACAAATCTATTAACTTTCTATGAGGAGATGAGGTGCGATATAGGTGAAGGAAGGCCCATAGACGTAGTGTATCTGGATTTTGCAAAGGCATTTGATACAGTTCCCCATAAACATTTATTATACAAGCTAAGGTCTGTCGGCATAGACCAAAGGGTGAGTACCTGGATTTAAAACTGGCTACAAGGGCAGGTTCAGAGGGTAGTGATAAGTGGGGAGTACTCGGAATGGTCCTATGTCACCAAGGGTTCTGTCCTGGGACCAATCTTATTTAGCCACTTGCTTACTGGGCACTTAAACCCCCCTCCTGCCCAGACCAATTTTCAGCTTTCAGCGCTGATGCACTTTGAATGACAATTGCGCGGGCATACAACACTATACCCAAATGACATTTTTATCACTTTTTTCCCACAAATAGAGCTTTCTTTTGGTGGTATTTAATTACAGCTGGGAGTTTTATTTTTTGCTAAACAAACAAAAAAAGATGCAAAAAAAAAAAAAAATCATGTTTAATAGTTTGTTATAAAATTTTGCAAACAGGTCATTTTTCTCCTTCATTGAAGTGCGCTGATGAGGCAGCACTGATAGGCTGCACTGATAGGCTGCACTGGTGGGCACTGATGGGCATAGTTAAGGCGGCACTAATAGGCACAGATAAGGCGGCACTGATGGGCAAAGATGGGCACAGATAAGATGGCACGGATGGGTGGCACGAATGGATGGCACGGATGGGTGGCACTAAGGGGCACTGATAGGTACCACTGATAGATGGGACTGATGGGCACTGATGGGTGGCACTGGGTGGCACTGATAGGTGGCTCTGATAGGTGGCACTGCTGGGCACTGACGGGCGGCACTGATGGGCACTGATGGGCACTGGTAGATGACACTGATGGGCACGGATATGTGGCACTAGGGTGCAGTACCGTTGTTGAGGCAGATTGTGGGCACTGATGGGTGGCACTGTGGGCACTGATGGGTGGCACTGTGGGCACTGCTGGGTGGCACTGTAGGCACTGCTGGGTGGCACTGACGGGGGGCACTTATTTATTAATGAGGTGGCACTGGCAGGGGGCAGGTGGGCACTGGCAGGGCTGGCCGTGATCGGGACTAATGTCCCGATCACGGCCGCCGGTGATCGGCTCTTTTTTTTTCTCCTCGTGCTGTCTGCGCAAGGAGGAATAATAGCCGATTACCGGCTCCGTTGTATCACATGATCAGCTGTCATTGGCTGACAGCTGATCATGTGGTAAGAGGTCGGGACCGACCCCTTGCTCGGATCTGTGATCAGGCGAGTCTCATAGACTCGCCGATCACAGAGCGCGCCGCGCAGGCCTCTTGTGCACGGGACGACGTCAATAGATGTAGTCCCGGCAAAGGAGGTCCTCGCTGTAGCCGTCATTTGGCTATAGCGCGGATCTCTAGTGGTTAATTCACAAATGGCCTGGAGGATGGGATAAACAGCTCAATCTCTGTATTTGTGGACGATACTAACCTAAGCAGGGCAATAGCTAGAGTTAATGACTCTATGACATATAAGAATAAACCTCAAAGAGTATTATTATGGGGCGATTGAAAAAAGATACTTTATTTATAAAACATATTTATTACAAATAGATTAGAATAAAATTCCAAATGGAAAATACAAAACATCACAACAATGATGATATCACATCGCATGAAGAAATTTGGTGTAAACCTGAAGTGGTAGTCCCCATTTACTTGCAGTTCCTTCATCTGTGAATTGCGATGAGATAAAGTAGGTGAGGATACCCAACGCATTTCAAACTATGCTGATATAAGCAAATCTTCTTCAGGGAATAATACCATTTCTGCAAAAACTATTTAAATTGAAGAACAAATATTGTATATGACCATGTATGTGTTTACATCTAAAAATATACATACAGGCATAAATAATTATATTCATATATACACTTACAATGTTGGTTTTTCTAGCAAGAGCACGCCTTCTGATGACAAGAGAACCAGTGTATCAATGTATCAATACTCCTCACCAAACTTCAGGAACCCATCAACAACCAGTTTCACATTACCCCCAAAGGGAGATGAAAAAATGCACTATAGGGAATAGGGAAAAGGAAACAAGACACAAAATGATGAAAAATCCCCTGGAAGATAATCACTATCTATTTTATGGGAAACTGGGTCATCCTACCCACAGCTGACCCAGATATTTTTTCATAGTTCCCCATAACATTATTTGCTTTGCTAAGCCAACTTTTAATGGAAAGATCTTGGCTAATAGTCTTCCATGTTTAGTATCATGTCTGCATTTCTTTGGGTGAATGCAAAATCTCTTCAACAGGGATACATACGAAAACAAAAACCATGGCGAAAGGTTAGGACCTATATCAAGTTCCTATTCCTATTTGTGACATCCGCTCACCTGGCCCTTGCCTTGGTTTCTCAGAAAAGTGGGGGAAATCCTCACTTGTTGGGACACAGGCAACAAGGAAAAATCAATGAGGTTTATTTCTACACACTCAATTACATCATTCATTTCTGGTTATTGTAGGATAATTAAGTGCTTCATTTGTAAGCAGAATAATAACATATCTGCTGAATAATGTAGACATGTTGGCATTAAAGGACAATTTGTATTTTCTAATAGGAAATTGGGTTCTTTGATGATCATGCTAATGCAGTTGGAGTTTTGCTAACCAGACTTGCAACAGATGCTTCTCAAGTGAAAGGGGTAGGTGTAAATTATAAATCTTTTATTTCAAAGTACTGTATTCTATCCATATTAACTGGTGGGTGTTTATTACTACATTTTAATTAGCTAGTAATGCAGACTATGCACTGTTATCTCGTATACATGTCCTTTACTTATTAGGTTCAGGAAAGTGAACGTAATCTTTATAAAAAAAAAACTTTTCACTTTTTTCTGAAATATTGTATAGGAGCATTCTGTATTTGCATTTTTAGCCTGTAGGTAGAACTTTAGCCCCATTTTTTGTGTTTACCTGTGAATTCTTAACTAATCTGTTGAAAAGGCTTGTTGAGTACAGAGTTTAACAGATCAAGCCGAAATTTATGCACAAAACTGAATGATTCGGAAGAGTGACTCTTCCCCCCACCTCCTCCGGTGCTGTATGGTGTTTTATGCAGAGAGAGTTTGAAAAAAAATGATATATATAATTTAAATAAGATATAAAATATAAATAAAATGTTCTTTTGGCCCAGTGTCATTGGTATACTTTGTAATCTTTGCAAAAAAATAAATAAATATATTTTGCACCAATCTGCCCTGCACACATTCCCCAATGAACATGTAGATCCAATGTCAGAATGAGTGGTGGTGCTGTGATAAACTTCATAAGGCAAGGAATGGCCATTTCACTTTATGCTGGCTGACCATTATTTGCTTTAAGAAGTCATATAAACCCAATTGGGGTTTAACTCATTCCCACTGTATCTAAATGTAAACAAAACTTTTTGGCTTTGGATACTTTAAAAAATGGATTTATGAATAGTTTGGGGAACAGAAATATTTAGCCTCATCTCCCTGGAGCACAGAGGATCAAAAGGAATATCCTCATGTACAGATGTGCAGGTAAATACAAAATATGCATAGAAAAATGCATAATACATGCACATGTTGATAACATTGTTTAAAATTATTGTAAACAATCACCTTATAAAATAAACTATTCAGTTTAAATTAGAAATGAAAGACAAAACCTTTGTGTATAGACATATTTATAAGTGATAAGGTTCCCTCTGTTCTGTTCTCAGCGGCATAAGAGCTGGGGAGAGGAGAAGCAACAGTACACCGACCTGATCATTGGAGACCAATGTGTTCTCCTAATTAGTGTGGTCAGTTTTTAATAGGGAAGCAGAGGGACTGACACAAGCACCAGGGATTTCACACAAAGAAAGCAAATGCAAAGATAACAGAATACATTTTCATACAAGTACATGGAACAGCAGGCACATATCAGGCATATGAAATTTTGGGGTAACAAACACTTTAAGTCAAGTTGTTCTTTCTCTTCTACATATATTCACTCAAATTGGAAAAATTCCCTTTGAAACTTTAAATAAAAGCAAAGTTCCCCTTCAAATTGAAAACAGAGCCCAGTGGGTATTTGCGCTGGCCGCCCACACATGCTCTGCCGGTTCCAGTGCGTGTTACTACACGTCGTGGGGCGGCTCTTCCCAGCTCACCTTGTGTTTGTTAGATTACACATGTCTTGAAGCTTCCTCGTACATGCTATTCATCGGTTGTTCTCACTCGCTATTCAATTCGTATTGCTTTCACATCATACTTTTCAATCAATTTAATTTACCCTACTACCGATTCGTATCAGATATGTTGCATACCTACCACAGTCCGATTCGATCCTAGTCAGTGGCACAACGGTTCACATCATACACGTTCTGCACCGATTCATACCTTACAAACAATTCTTTGTTATGTCAACTATCACTTTCGTGGCACACATCACTCCGATTTGAGCCTAGTCGCCTTGGTAGCACAACGCTGTGCATCAGTCGCATCCCACAAACTGATTCGTAGTGGTTCGTACCATACCCTACGATTCGTTATTTATATCATTTTTTTATGACCGATTCTTACCGCTCACCCACATATCCTAACAATTTGTTGGTTCACTCACTGGTTCATAACACTTCTTGTCACATGCATCATTCCTCTTCGAGCCTAGTTGCCTTGGCGGCACAACGCTTTGGTCTCCTAATGCAACAAACTGGACCTGGAGTAGATATCAACTTCTTCAGGACCCTCAATGCCTGGTTCACAGTAATGATCCTTGACCATCTGCTCTCTCACCTACCCAGCCAGCCAGTCTCCAGCCCCTTTCTGCCTTTTCCAGTCAACTCCCGGATTGGCAGTCAGTTTATCAAACATGTTAGGGTCATAATGCTCAACTTAGGCCTAGACCCCAGGCGGTATTCTAGACATTCCTTCCAGATCGGTGCAGCATCTCAGCACAGAGTACTAGACCATATGATCAAGAAGCTAGATGGATGGAAGTCTGCCTGCTTCACCAGATATGTTCCAAACCCTCAAGTGGAGATGGCCCTAGCCTTTTACAAGCTTGCTCAATGAGCTTAGAACCAATAAAGATATACTTCGTACCTGCTTATTTTTGGCTCCTTTTCTTGGTTTACCTACCGGACGACCAAAATCCACATCTCAGGTCTATGTTGTAAGTCTTGTCATGTGTTTATGTGATCCACATCTGTCTTGGTCTTAGGGCCACGACCATACATTAGAAGGCCAGTAGGGTGGCCTGAATTTATGGGAGGAGCCCGGTGGGTATTTAAGCTGGCCGCTTGCCCTTGCTCTGTCGGTTCCAGTACACGATACCCTCCCTCCCATTCCCCTTTTGACAACATTCTCCTCCACAATTATCTATTACTTATCGTGGGTTTGGCCCCTTTTCTTTGCTTACCTACCAGACGACCAAAAGCCACACTTCAGATCTATTTATGTTGTAATTCTTGTCGCGTATTAATGTGATCCACATCTGTCTCAGTCTTAGGGCCACGACCATAAACATAAATATATATACATAATTTATGCTTTAAATATAGAGAATTAATGACAAAAAGCCCCTATGGTGACTTATATTGTTATATTGTGACTTATATTGTTCCTTTATTATTACACTTCTGTGTGCATTTCTGGTTTCCATAGTTTAATAAAGCAAATCTGTGAAAATATTAACTATGTAACAGATCAACATCTTTCTTTATGCTCAGTTCTACAGTAATTAACTTGCAAAACTGACCTTGTCTTTGTGTCAGTACAAAAACAAATTTTACATATACTATATTTTCTTTTCTTTTTTTTTTTCTTTTTGTACCAATAAATTACAGATTTTACAGTAGGGACTTTACCTAGAGCAGGTCTTGAGTTCACAAAAATGATTTGACTTTGTTCTTCTTTCTCTAGATGACGGGCAGTCGGTTGGGTTTGCTTACCATTGCGGTGTGCACGCTACTTACGGCAATCATAATTGCATTTGTTTATGGCTGGCAGCTGACACTGCTTATTTTGGCCTGTATACCATTCTTGATTGGATCAAATTTTATTAGGATGAAGGCAATGACTGGCCATGCATCAAAGGATCAAAAAGCTTTAGAGGATGCTGGAAGAGTAAGTCAGCTTTATTTGTAAAACTGTGATCGAAAATGACTTGTAATGCCTTATTCACCTTTCAATATATTTCACTAAGAAAATAAATTAGGGTTGATATTGAATTAATCCAACACCTGGGTAGCTTAAAAAAGCAATTTATGAGAGCCACAAAATGCTCCCTAGGGAAATAATACATTCCATTAGGAAAACAAATGCACACATACCAACATTTGTAAACCTTGTTATAGGTGCAATAAAATCAATGTCATTTTTTGGTATACTGTTGTCTTTTTAAATCCTTTAAAGTACACTGTACTGTTGCACTATAATGGTTGTTGAGCAAATGTAATGTTTTCTATAGCATGTGCAGTTAGCAGCAAACAGAAAGCTCCCGATCGCTCCTTGCGATTTCCCCTTACCTTCTGTTAAATATATATAAAATAAATGCCAGCACAGTACAGAGACCCCAAAAACAAATCATTTTTTGTAGACACCATAAGAAACATGCTGGTATTGAGGATGCTAGGGGTTGTATTGAACAGTATCTCTCTGGCTATCTGAATACCCATGATATAGTGTGTGTCACTGGCGCAAAACAAATTCCAAATGCTTTTCAAATATTTTATAGTGCGGGCTATGCTGCAGTTAATATTCACCACTGGGTGAGTGAAAAAAATGTGTAAAAAAAACTATTGTTTGTTGTAGCCATGCTGGACATTTCATGATCTTGCGGGGCTTGGCTAGCAGGCGCATGCACGCCGCGAGCTCCGTGAATCCGACCGTGTGTTTCACGGATTCGATGTCCACGGGAATACCTGCAATTGTTTCATGGAGAGGAAGAACGGGGAAATGCTAATGTAAATAAGCATTTCCCCGTTCTGCCCTAGTGACAGGACACTGATCACAACTCCCTGTAATTGGGAGCTGTGATCAGTGTCATGTGTCATGTCACACATAGCTCACCCCCCTCCCCTCTACAGTTAGAACACATTCCTAGGACACACTTGCAGTGCCCCCACCTGGTTAGCTCCTTCACTGCCAGTCACATTTACACAGTAATCAATGCATTTTAATCGCACTGATCGCTGTATAAATGTGAATGCTCCCAAAATGGCTCCAAAACTGTCCGATCTGTCGGACATAATGTCGCAGTCACGATAAAAATCGCTGATCGCTGCCATTACTAGTAAAGAAAATTATAAAAATGCCATAAATCTATCCCCTATTTTGTAGGTGCTATAACTTTTGCGTAAAGCAATCAATAAATGCTTATTTTGTTTTTGTTTTTTGTTTTTTGTACCAAAAATATGTAGAATACATATCGGCCTAAACTGAGGGAAAAAAATGTTTTATATCATTTTGGGGGATATTTATTATAGCAAAAAGTAAAAAAAGCTTTTTTTCAAAATTGTCACAAAAAATAAAAACCACAGAGTTGATCAAATACCACCAAAAGAAAGCTTTATTTGTGGGAAAAATAGGATGTCAATTTTTTTTGGGAGCCACGTTACACGACCACGCAATTGTCAGTTAAAGCGATGCAGTGCCGAATCGCAAAAATTGCTCTGGTCTTTGGCCAGCCAAATCCGCCGGGGCTGAAGTGGTTAAACATTACACCGTTTGGTTTAAAGGGCCAGCGTAGCTACATAGATCTAAATACCCAAATAGTGACCTGCATCTGGTTTGATGCAGTCACCAGTTATCCACAATTTTCAGCCTAGGTCCTTTGTTTTCTTCTGTGTTTTTTTTTAAGCACCGATGGAACTACCCACTGCTTGAATTTCAGCAAATTCATCAGGAATCAGCCAAAATTTGGGTCATGTATGGCTAGCCTTAGAAGAGCAGGATGTAAACTCAATGATTGCCAAGTGTTGAGAATGGCTTGAATGCTGTAAAAAGATGCTAAGTGTAACATATATTTATTACCATAATGCTAACCCTTCAAAATATCCAAAGCATTTTTATATTCTATCAACATGACTTTTTATTTCCTGAGTTAGGCCCCACAAACATCATTTTTATACCATCGTTACACAAATCTGGTGATATACATCATCAGTAAGTGCATCATGTGCTGCCATTTTCTCCCACTGAAAGTGCCCATGGGTATGAGCCTATAAGGCAGGGATATGCAATTAGCGGACCTCCAGCTGTTGCAAAACTACAAGTCCCATCATGCTTGTGCCTCTGGGTGTAATGCTTGTAGCTGTCAGAGTCTTGCTATGCCTCATGGGAGTTGTAGTTCTGCAACAGCTGGAGGTCCGCTAATTGCATATCCCTGCTATAAGGTATGATTGGGCGTAAGTTTTATTAGAACAGTGTTTCTCCCAAGGCAGCTATTCTTAGAAGGCTCAATGACACGTGCAGAAACACATGACTGAACAATACCGTAGGAGATTTTGTATGACACTTAATATAATAAAAATATTTAAGCCCAGGTGAAGTTGCATTTTATTTCTACAGAGAGCGCAAAATAGACAGCTCTGTTCAATCTAATGAAAACAAATAGCTGGGGAAATATGTTTACCCATGCTCAAAAAACCAAACTCCTTAGTGAATTTGTTGAAGAATAAACACAATCCTGGACTAGAAAATGCAACAAAGCAGACAGTGGTGATTTGTGTATTCAACAAACCTTTTAGTTAACTTTTAGTTAATATATACAGCAGAGAACACTGGGATGCCCAATATCATGGTGAGGAGTATAAATAGTAGAGTTCTGTTCTGTTGAACAGAATACATAGCAGAGCTTTATTCTGATGGATAGTATACATAGCAGATCTCTATTCTGGTAGACAGTATACATAGCAGAGCTTTATTATGGTTAACAGTATACATAGGGGCTCTATTATGGTGAGCACTATACATAGGGCTCTATTCTGGTGATCAGTATACACAGTAAAGCTCTATTCTGATGGATAGTATACATCGTAGAGCTCTAGTCTGGTGAGCATTATACATAGCAGAGCTTTATTCTAATGGATAGTATTAAGATGGCCATACACCTATAGATTATCTGCAGATTTTCTATGGTTAGATGGAAAAAGTGCAACAGATTATGTTAGCTAAACTGTGTGGATGGAGGATTCTCCTACTTTTTCCATGTAACCATAGAAAATCTGCAGATAATCTATAGGTGTATAGCCAGCTTTAGGGATGACCTCGATATTCGGGTTGAACATTGGGTGTTTGCCGAAGAACAAACATTATGGGGCATTCACAGCACATTTGAGAGCTGTGGAACGCCCCATAATGCACTGAGAGATCACAGTGCATTGCTGTATGATGATTGGCCAAAGCATGCACCTGACCTGCATGCTTTGGCCAATCCCAGCACCCTCTGCTAAGAGCCATAATTGGCCAAAGGCAGGGTGCCCTTGGCCAATCATGACTCGGGGGTAATAAGTCCATGCCCCACACTATATAAGGCTGCCTACTCAGTGGCCCTGTGTAGTGTTGTTGGCGTGGATGGAGAGATAGCGTGATTTCGATTAAGCAGGCAGGTTATTCAGTTAGTGGCAGTGTATTTGTATATATATATAATTATACTCTGCGTCCAGTGTAGCCTATATCGATAGTGCATTCCGTGGTGTACTAGTTCTACTGCACTACTGGTGGTGTACACAATACAGTGCAGCCGTGGTGCAGTTGCTACTACTTTGTGGTGGTGTTGTGTTGGTGGTGTTGTGCCACCACCACCAAAGGCCCAACTTTTCTGCCCTTGTTTAGCAGGGGCATATAATTACAATTCTCAATCTAATATTTCACAGCAGGGCCTGTTCCTGCGCCCACCAAGAGTAGCTGTGAGGGCTTAGAGTGTAGTGGCACCACCACCACCACCAAAGGCCCAATTTTTCTGCCCTGTCTAACAGGGTCATGCAATTACAATTTTTGATATAGTATTTCACAGCAGGGCCTGTGCTCACCAAGGGTAACTGTGAGGCCTTACAGGGTTCTGGTACCACCAACACCTAAGGCCCAATTTTTTGCAGAGTATATAGGGAAGGCTGTATAGTAATGGGCTCGGGGGGGGGAGAGACCCATGCCGTTTTTTGCTCAATGATTTTCATCTATTTTGCCGGGACTCGACAATACATTACAGCTGCAAGCAGTTTTAAATGACTTTTTTCCTTTTAGAAATGTCATTTTGCTGTGGTATTGTTCTAAACATGGGAAAACTGCGCCACTTTACAAGCATACTATAGACACCCCCAGGCACGATATTTAAAGGAATATTTAATTTTTATTATTTCACTTCAAGCATTAAAATCACTGCACCCGAAAAAACTTCAGTTTTTAAAACGTTTGTTTTTGCATTGATACATGTCCCCTGGGGTAGGACCCAGGTCCCCAAACACTTTTTATGGAAATAACTTGCATATAAGCCTTTAAAATTAGCACTTTTGATTTTCCACGTTCGTGTACCATAGACTTTAATGGTGTTTGCGTGCTCGAACAAACTTTTTGCATGTTCTGTTGCAAACCGAACCGGGGGGGGTGTTGGGCTTATCCCTAGATAGCATATACAGCAGAGCTCTATTCTGATGGATAGTATACATGGCAGAGCTTTCTTATGGTGAACAATATACACAGTAGAGCTCTAGTCTGGTGAGCAGTATACATAGCAGAGCTTTATTTCTATGGATAATATACATAGAAGAGCTCTATTCTGGTGGACAGTGTTGTAGGGACTCCAGAACAACATGCTCAAAGAGGCACTGGGAGGAAAGGCTCCCCATGATGGGCATCCAACAGTACCTCAAACCTTGGAAATTAACAAAGGAGAACCAGTTTTAAATCAGATGAAATAGTCCAAGATAATATTAATTGCTGGTGGAAAAAGTAATCTAAAATTATTATTATTTTTTTTTACCAACAATTAAAATTCTCTTGGACTCTCATCTGGTTTTGGTCTGTCACACCTTTCTATGGTTTGAGCTTCTGTTGGGTGCCCATTGTTGGAAGCTTTGCTGTGTGAGAGCTGGCTTGTTTTTTTATGAAGCTTTCTATGTTGCTTTGCATTTCTATGCTTTGTTGGACAGCATGTACAGTAGAGCTGTAATCTGTTGCATAGTATACACAGTAGAGCTCCAATATATTGAACAGTTTACACAGCAAAGGAATATTCTGGTGGGTAGTATACACAGCAAGGCCCTATTCTGGTGGCTAGGAATTACAGTAGAGCTTTTTATGGTCTTAGTCAGTATAGCAAGTACAACTATTTTAAGGATAATCCTCTCTGTAAAGTTTTCTTCTAATAGTACATCAATGTCCTTTATAACAGAACCCAATTAAAGCTGACACCAGCACTTAACATTCTTCTTATGTGGAATATTCCCACTTCTGAATGATTTATACCTGCTGATCCAATTTACAGCTTCATTTTTGTCAGAGAATGTATTGGACAATCCATAATCATAACAATAAGTAATTGGCACTCTCCAAAAAGTACATGCATTGATTGAATAGTGCACTCACTGTACTGTCTCCTTCATGGGAATATTCAGCTGTATTTTTAAAGAAGAAAAAAAAACGATCTATTAAATATAAAAAATATATATTTTTATATAAAAAAAAATTATATATATTATATATATATATATATATATATATATATATATATATATATATATATATATATATATATATATATATATGACTATCTGTAATTACACATATATAGCTATACAGTATCACAATATAGACTAATATTGAAAGTTATTTAGGCAGTCTTCAAAAAAAAGAATAAAACTAACATTCCATCTGGGCAAGTTTTGTTAATACTTTTAATTGACATATTTTACAAGGTTGCTTCATACACATATAGCTAGTGATATATACCCACACGTATCACATCCAATAAATACCCCCCCCCATGAATAAATGCATGATACAAATGTATTGCAATTAATACACATAAAAAAAATGAACAATGGCAGTTGCACACCTGACCCAACTATCAACAGAAAATGAATACAAATTACAAAAGGCACAAGAGGAAAAGTATTACAATATTGTGTAGATAAAGTAACGGGTAACACCAATGGTGAATACACTAATAAACCTAAAGGTTAAGAGCAGAGGAAAAAAAGTAATTGTGGTGTGCATGTGCCAGTAGTGAGATATTTTTATTATTGTTGGGATTATTTTTGTATGCATGCATTTGTATCCTCTTCTTTTTTTTTTTTTTTTTTTTTGTGTCTGTTAAGCCTCATATACCTAATCGGATTTTCCGACGGGAATTGTGTGATGACAGGCTGTTGGCGGAAAATCCAACCCTTTGTACGCTCCATCGGACAATTGTTGGATTTTCCACGGACAAATGTTGGATAGCAGGCTTTAAAATGTTCCGCGGGCAACGGTCTGTTTGTCGGATTTTCCAAGCGTGTGCTCACAAGTCCGTCGGACCAAAGTCTGAAGCTTTGCGGAAAATCGGATCATGTGTACGAGGCTTAACACAGCAGTCATTTGAGATGATTTGCATTGAAAATATTTACTTGGCTACATGAATAAAGTGAAGATATGTTCACTTTAAGGACTCAACATGTGAAGAGGAATATCAAACTCATTCGATTTGCTGAGTTTTCATTCATAATATACCATGTATTTTTCCATACAGTATGTGCATCACTTTAGTCTTCTTATTTATCATACATTTATTCATAGGAAGGGTTTTTGTATGTTGTTTATGTAAGGATTTATCTCTAGTTTTATGTATCTGCTCTCTGCTGTGAGCTTGACAAAGGCTGCAACTCACAGAAACATGAGCATCTTATTTTACTATGCGGTGTATGCCTTATGTTTCTGTGTGTTCAAGATACAAATTTAATCATATCATTATTGCTCATGCAGATCTCAACAGAATGTGTTGAAAATATAAGAACTGTTGTATCTCTGACAAGAGAAGAAGCATTTTTCGATCTATACAATTTAAGCTTAACTGGCCCCTACAAGTAAGTAATATTTTACCATGATAAATAATTTTTTAATTTCATCTGTTCTTCCATGAAACATGCAAAGCGTAAATTACTAGACACAGGGGTTGATTTACTTAAGACATATCTACTTTGCACTGCAAGTACACTTGGAAGTGCAGTCACTGTAGAGCTAAGGGGAAGATCGAAATGAGGGGAAGCTGACATGATTGTATTTCTATCATACAATCATGTGCAAGATAAAATGCTGTTTCTTTTCCTTGCATGTCCCCCTCAGATCTACAAAGACTGCACTTCCAAGCGCATTTGTATCGCAAAGTGGATTTGCCTTTAGTAAAGAAACCCCACGGTGGAGGGGGGGTCCCAAAAACCAGTCATTATCTGGTGTGATCACCATTTGCCTTAGGCAGTGCAGCACATCTACTTTGCATAGAGTTGATCAGGTTGTTGATTGTGGCCTGTGGAATGTTGGTCCATTCCTCTTCAATGGCTGTGCAAAGTTAATGGATATTGACAGGCTGGAACATGCTGTCCTATACGCTGATCCAGAGCATCCGAAACATGCTCAATGGGTGACATGTCTGGTGAGTATGCTGGCCATGCAAGAACTGGGATGTTTCTGCTTCCAGGAATTGTGTGCAGATCCTTGCAACATGAGGCCGTGCATTATCATGCTGCAACATGAGATGATTGTCATGAACATTCAATTCAAGGGCAACAGCACTGGTGGACATTACTGCAGTCAGCATGTCAATTGCCCGCTCCCTCAAAACTTGTGACATATATGGCATTGTGCTGTGTGATAAAACTGCAAATTTTACTGTAGAGTGGCCTTTTATTGTGGCCAGCCTAAGGCACACATCATGT